>NC_057856.1:23750000-24375000 GCF_015237465.2 Chelonia mydas | reverse complement strand
CATCTAACACACAAACATGAGGCAGACACAAGAAAGAAGGTACTTCCCCAGCTTTGTGAAACACTTTCATTCCCTACGAAAGGCGAAATTCTCTTCCTGGTTACGCTGGAGTAACCGCACTGGGGAAGCAGGATGCACCAGTGTCAACTGGCAGCAAGAATGGAGCCCTACATTTGGAAATCACCCGTGTCAACGTCCCACCTGAAGCAGATGACAGCATATGGTTTATCATTTTCCCCGCTCTCCTTCTCCAGCATCCAGCACATTACATTTCAGCACATTCAATTCAGCAACGGCCCAGAGGGAGCCGACTGCCAGGGGTGGGGGCGGAAATGATTTCAGAGCTTCCATCAGTTGGGTTTAGGTTTTGGGTGGCTGGGATCTGAGCCATTATATCTGATTTCCCCATATTTCAGAGCAATAGCCGCGGGCTTGGCCCATTCCCGGATCACTATACTTAAATGTCAAGAAACAAAAATGGACACTGCCTTGATCTTATCTAGTGCTTTTCATCAGTAGATCTCACAGTGCTTTACAAAAGGAGGGCAGCATCATTAGCTCCCTTTTATGGCTGGGGAAACTGAGGCCTGAAGTGCTTTGCCTGAGATCATCCAGCAGACCAATGGCAGGGCTGGGAACAGACCTCAGCTCTCCTGAGTTCCAGTCCAGTGCTTTAACAGCAGGCCAATGGGAATCCCCATCACAATGCAGTTATGGGTTTTACACACCATAACAAACCCCCAAGACGAAGGGAGATTTTACGGTGCATTCCATGGAGACATTTGTGGCCAAATTTTCAGCACCCAGTGGCTCCCGTGGAGAATCTCTTCTCCCCCGACTCACATGCTTCCCTTCCCTCCACGTGGAACTATGGAAGCTGAAAATCTGGCCTGTACATGTCCCAGTCATGTTGCTCTCCCCTGTCCCAGCTGGAGAACACCAGTGCCCAGATAGACAGGACTATGTTTGGGAGTAAAACAAGGCGGACGCATCAAATCCCTATCTCCCATATGCTGTGTGTTAGGGTCACGCGCTTTCAGTCTGGAACCAGCAGCCCCAGCCTGTCCCCCCCAAAGCACACCCTTCAGGTCTAGCTCCCGCCAGGCTCCCGCCCTAGCTGCGTGGGACGGGGACACCTGCTCAGCCTCCTGGCTACTTTCCTCATCTCTTCTGCACTCCCCCCTCCCGTGGTGCTGTGGTCTGACCTTCTCCCTACCTGCCCCATACAGGAGCAAACACGGAATGTCTCAGTAGTCTCCTGTTCCCGCTACCCCACACAAAAATGTTGACCTACCCAGTCCCTGAACTGAACAGCAAAGTGCTGGGATCCCCACGCTGTCTATGACACATCAAGGACAGAAAGAAGCTTGCTCCTCTCTCTGCCTGGGCTGAGTGCATCCTGTAGGCTGGGTGCCATTCAAATAACGGAGCCCAGCCTTAAAAACCAAGGGACAGGGTCATGAATCCAAGAGCCAGAACACTGCATCTAAAACCAGGCAGGCGGGAGCTGTCTATTGGCCCTATGAACCAATGACAACATTTAAAATCGCTCCCTTTGCCCTTCTTTGCATCGTTCTCAAAATTCCAACCAGCCCTCATCAAGGCATCGGGGCCAGTTCCAGTCTGATCAAGGCCTAAGCCAAGGTTCCAACCTCTCTGCTTGCCTCCCAGGACTGCATCATTGTGACTATGGATACCAGCCTTCCCCCACCCCACGGCCTAGCCACGAAGAAATCCATGGCAGCAGAAGGAGCCTTCCACACGTTTTTGTTTAGCAGCCAATATGAAAAGAAAGGAGATCAGGGTCAGCCGGAGGAAAAATATCCCAGAGTTTCAGGACAGGTTAATAATTAAGCATCCAGGATCATCCCCAAATCTATGGGATATGGCTTCCTCCTGAGCTGAAAACACTCACGTCTAGATGCAGGGAGGCGTTTCAGAGCAGAGACGGCTTTTGTTTCTTTGTCCCAAAGGGAGGAATATTTGGAATGACCTGTGCCTTGGAAAGATGGCCTGCAACTCCTTCAGGGACTTCCTGACCCAAGGGAAAGGGTGTGCTCTATTGGTGGGAGTTGAGGGTTCTCAGAATATCTCAGAACGTCAGAGGTGTAGGGTCAAGATGAACTTGCTTTGGGATTTAAGGGCAGTGCTCTCCCCCTCAATACAGTAAGGATGGGAGGGAAGGTGGAATTCCTTCCAGACACAGATGGTTATCTGTCTGCAAGGCTTTCAAGTTATATCCAAAATGGATGGACGCAGAGGAACAGTATTCTGATAGCTTTACGTCTGAGCACATCCAAAGTATTCCACTTTCTTGGCAGAAAAATGCCCCAAGGCCAATAGGAATTTCAGCCTTCCCTGATGTTTATTTACTTATAATAAATCAGTGAAACACAGTCACCCAAGGACTATGGGCCAGGAATTTACAGTATTTAGGCCGGACGGAGATTTATGGTGTATTTGGCCACAGCCTCGCTCAGAAATGCACCCGCTTCCCTTCCCAAAGGGAAACGCGGTCTGCAGAGGCTGAAGAGATGTCTGCAGAGATTTCGCCTCTGGTTCAACCAGGCTTTAGATTTCCATGTGTTTGTTCCCAGTATTGCAAGCCTGCTGCGAGCGTGAGGAGCTGAATCACGAATGAGATGAGCACGGACAGTGAGGTGCACACTACAGTTAGTGATCAAGCCTGACTTTGCTACAAGAGCCTCATCCATTGGAGCGTTAGGTGAGCCGTACGTACACTTTGCGCTTGCAAACCAGGTCGTCCTGACACAGACAATTAATCGTGCAACAAATTCATCCAAAGCCCTCCCCTCTGGTAGGTATTCATTACGCCAAAATGCATCCCCAAATGTCACAGGGGAGCTAGGGAAACTGCTCAAGCGTACTGCTGCTCTGACATTTCTGCTCCTGTGACATTTCATCCACTTGGCTTACAGCTTTGTTCAGCTCAGTAGCCCACTTCAGAAATATAGTCCCACCTGCCTCACAGGATGAATAAGAGACGAGAATTGAAGCTGTAACAATGTAAAGCTTCTAAGTGTGTCAAGAGATCGGTCTTCAAGTCTTTAATCTTAAAACACATAGTTTTACTCTGAACAGCTCTCACAAAGAGCAAGAACCACATCTTACACCAGGTCTGTGAGTCACAGATCACCCAGCGCAGATTTACCTGGAACCTGCCTTATCGTGAGTCACTTTCAACAATGACTTGAAAAGATTTGCCATTTCCAGTCCCATTAGCCTGGTCTCCAAGGCCAGGACTCAGCGTGGTGTCAGCACTGCTGGTTAAGTTATTAAATTACTTTGACAAAAGTCAAATGGGACCATTGCCGTAAATTAGACACATTTTCCCAAACTCGCGGTTGAAGTTTCTGAGCCAGAAATAGCTAAAACTGTCACTTTCAGTTGGCTCCCTTTCTTCTGCTCAAATGGGAGTGTGGAAATTGCCTGCCTGAAAGAAGATATTAAACAATGCAGAGGTGGGCTGACCCTGTGGTTTAGCAGCTACTGAACGTGCTGCTGCCCCGAAGGAGGACGACTTTCCGAAGCAGAAGCCACGGGATGTTTGTTGTTTAGGTCAGGAAAGTCAGAAAAGCGATGCCCTAGAGAGAACGGGCAGTCTTGGCTCTCCCAGCCCTCCTGCTGATTCGCTTGTGGGGGATTGGAGTCAGCAAAGCACTTCAACCTGGGCTTAACTTAAAGCATGTGAGGTAGACCCCTCCCGATTCAGCAAAGCACTTAATGTAAGAACATGCTTATGCCTGGTGCTCGAATGCTTTGGTGACTCATCGCCTGGGGCAGCGGACAGGGTAGTGACGCTTACTTTGCCTCACGACTGCCCCTACCCACCCCACCCTGGCGCCTGCTTTCCAACCCTCTCGCCTCGCTGGGGGTCACGCAGCGTGAACAGGCCTTTATTTAAAAGGAAACCCAATCTGAGTTACAAAAGTCTAGAGGTGTGCAAGGCCTAGCGACGTGGGGACTGGAGGCCGATCACAGTGCAGACTCTTCACTAGGGAGATGGAAAACCTAAGGATACGCAAGATGACACCCTCGACCAGCCCAGAGATGTCCAGTGGTAAGGGAGGGGGGCTCAAGGGATCGGTCCGAGGATACAAGGTTTTGTCCTACAAGGGCGGCAATGATAATTTGGGCCAGGAGCAGTAGTGGCTGAAAGTGAAACTAACAAAAATTCTATCCCCCAAAATGGCACCAACTGGGTTCCCGGTGGGTCACCTAAGAGAGAGGCCAAAGCATAAATGGGCTGTGGAAATAAACCACCTGTCTGCGGGTAATCCCTCTGGAGCTAGGCAGTGGGGGAAGGCTGGCACTGTCCGCGCTCTCCCACTCCTGGAGACATACGACCGGAGCTGCCAATCAAACCCCTATCAAAACAACCCCCACCTCAGCCTGAGGGCATCCTGGCTATCAGCTGACCAGGGTATGGAGCTGCACGGCCTCCACAAATAAATCAGACCAGGGCTGTGACTGAGGACAGTCCCAGCGACCGTGAAACCTGGAGGAGCCAGAAATGTCAGCGCTTCCGTGTCTCCGGTGTGGTGTGAAAGCATCACCCTCGCATATCCTCAGGGTGCCCAGCATGACTCCTCCCGCCCGGGAGATACGCTTACTAGGGAGACCCATGGAAGCACTGACATTTGCAGGGCAAAAACGCCTCTCCTGTCTCCTCCCCTGGCAGGAAAGGGCTGCTCGGCTGCAGCCAAGGGTCCAGGGATGAAGCAAACAAACCCGAACCAATTCCCCCCAGGGCCACCGCCTCTCAAATGTCTCACCTTCCGCCTCCTCGGCCATCTCCTCTTCATTGCCGCTTGTCCCCGATACCTCCATCTCCTCGTCCTCTGCCGTGGGAGGGAAGGCAGCTTCTTCATTTTGAACGGCAGGGGCTTTCTTCTTCTTCCGCCTTGCGTTCCTCTCTTTCTCCTACGGGGAGAAGCAGTCAAGGGTCAAAGACTAAGCCCTCGACAGTAACCAAAGGCAGAGTTTGGCCTGCAGGGCCAGTGCTTTCCCTGTAATCCTCAATGGGAAGGAGGTAACAGGCTACATAAAACACTACGTATTCTTGGATTCTCTTTACCCCCTTATCGCTCCTGGACCTTAGTGACTGCACCGCAGAAGGGCAGACTTCATGAAATGACAGAAAGAGCAACTTTAATGCCATCCTTACTGTGAGTGGTGCCTCACGCCTTGGGACTACTCACAGAGTAATGTCCTACTCAGTGTGAGTTAGGGTGGAACCCCCTGCTCTACAGTTGGCATACATGTGCAAAGTACCAGCCCTCTAAGTTTCCCAACGAAACTTTTACTAATTGAGTGGCACGCCACCCTTAGGAGGCTGTTGGGAGAGGCTAACAAGGAAACATTCCTCTTTGCCCAATACCGCAGTGTAAGAGCAGGAAAGCATTGCGAACGATCATGTGATAAAATAAAACCGGTCTCCATTTTGACAGCACAATTGTGTGTGCACAAATGCTAGCAATTCAGAGCTTAAGACACCTAATTACCATCAAGAAGTTGGCCTCAATTTGAATTAATTGGGTGCCTATCTTTAAAACTAAACTGGGCCTGGAAGATCTATCACCGTATTATGAAGCCAATTTACAGATGACTAAGATGGCAACTCAGACAAACTTTAGTCAACATCGTGGGTGTCTCCATTTTTGGATGCCCAACTTGAGACACCTTAAGGGGACCTGATTTTCAGTCACGCACGTCTTGACACACTCTGCTACTTCCAATAAACTGTTTGGCCTGAATCAAGAGTCTCGTCTCTGCTAATGTTTCCCGGGGTCATTATGGAAATAAATATAACCAGTAGGAACATGCCCGTCACCTGCTGCTCCCTCCGCTCGCCCCACTCGAATGACGTACTTAGAACGTTTATTTAAATGGATGGCAAATGAAGGCTGCAGCAGCAATGCGAACTCTACCTTTGGATCTCGAGGTGGGGGGGGGGGGGGGGGGGGGGGGGGAGTGTCTTCCCTCCGTCTCTATAGACTCAAAAAACACTGGATAAAAACCCCACAAATTGCTTTTGCTTGGCAACACTGCCGCTTTAACCGCTTTGTATCGAACTGGGCAGGAGAGGCTGGAAGCACCTGAGAAGCTACGTGATAGCAGAGGCATTACAAATGGAACCAAAGAGCCCTCTGAGCTGACCCACCCACTTCTGCGGTAACCCCATTCTTTCGGCAATCTCTGCTCCCTCGGGAAGAACTTTGTCAGAGCTTCAACTTGTGCCAAGGGAACAATTCAATAATTGTATGTTATTGTCTGAAGAAGCAGCTCATAGTTAGGCCTTCAGATAATGCTAATGTGATGACAAAGCTCTTGCGTTACTATGGCAAAGCCTTCTTCACCTTACTGCCTCTCTTACTCATGTGTCTGTGACTCAGACGAGCTGACGAGTGGGATCTTATGCTGGGAAATTAGCTGGGAACAAGCCCCTGCATCAACATCAGACTTGGCTTTTATGTTTGCACTAAGTGATAAGCAGTGGGATTTGGCCCATGCAGAGATGAAAGCTCTGGCACGCAGGCCTCTGGGGCTGCGAGAGACCCACTGTGCAGTGAAGTAACAATGGTGAGCTATTGGAAGCAATCTGAATCTAGAAAGCAGAGTTCGGGGGAGGGGGACATACCTAGTGACAGGCTCAAGCTGCATGCACACACGTTCTGCTCTAAGGTTTGGGTTCTGGTCAAGGCATATCCAGCCAAATTCATCCCTGCTCAAACTCCATCGCCTTGTAACTCCATCAGACTCAACGCACCGGCTGTCACCATATACTTCGTCTGGAAGCTCTTTACGGGTAGGGGTGGCCTATCTCAACACACTGGGTCCCTAATCCCTGATGGGCGACCCTAGCCACTACAAATGTATCATCCAACATTAGTTCAGTTCACGTGGCAGCGAAAGTGAGGAGAAGAGAGGCTTCAGTCAAATTTAGCATTAAAGGCAAAAGTTGGTTGTCCATAGAACCGAGGTGTTTGTACAGTGCCCAGCACAGTGGGTCTCCAAATCCCAGAGGTGCTAGATACAAAGAATAAATAAATGAGATGATGATAAGGTGAAGCTCATAGTTGATGCAGGAATTAAATGCTTTTACGTGGTGTTGCATCCTTTCTTTGGTATGTAACTGAGTAGCTCCCTAGGCTCAGTTTGAGACCTGTTATCAGTACTTCAGTGGTTTTCACATCCATCCTATTCCTTGGTGCTAAGCGTACAGCGTGTCCTATTAAAAGTGACTTACTAGATTCATCCTAGAGAGTTTTTCCCCTTGGAATGTATAGGATAGCTCGAGCAGGACTGCGCGGCAGTCTTTGGCTTACGTGATAGCAGAGACATCTACGTCAAAAGGGAAATAAACCAAACCAGACTAAACCCTGAACTTCTCCCACGGCAGGTTATTTCCGAGCACTCCGCGATGCCTCATGTGTCATTCCACTTCCTAGGGGGAGAATGGCCAACCCAGGCACCTGGGGTGGCTGGTTTCCAGCCAGCTCTATTAGGTTGTCTCCAATTCTGGTGAGAATCAGCAGTTCTTCTCAACCTCCTCTCCAAGCTGTCTGGTGTTACTGGAGCCTTCCCCACTCCCCCACCCCACCTGAACAACCCTGAGTGGCCAGGATATAGCTAACACAACCTGCTAGTGTGACATCATTCTGGCCATCTGCCCCAGAAGGGAAAGGAGCAGCCCGGACAAATGTGGCCTCCTCACGGGATCACCACCTGACACAGAGCGAGCAGCCAAAGCGGCTTTAAAAAACCCTGCTCCTGATACAGAGCAGTCATTATATTTATGCCCCATCAGCAGCTGTCTCAGCCTTCCCTAAAAGCACAACGCTGGCACTCCCGAATTAGCGTGGCAGGGTCATGCGTATTCCAGCACTCGGATCGGAAGCTAAGGCCCACTGCGATGGGGTGTGTACCCCACGCAGACCCTGAAAGGGTTAATGGGGACCTGAGAGGCCAGTTGTGTTACCTGTTGGCACCTGGGGTAGAGGGAGAGAGCCAGGTTTAATTAGAGACCATGGCCAGCTGGGAAGGGGCTGGGTGGTAAGCAGGAAGTTTAATGCAGAAGGGACAGATTCTGCAGTCAGGCCCTGGGATGAGAGAGGAGGAAGCTCAGGGATCCTGAGTGGGGAAGTCTGGCAGGAGGACAGGAGAGACACAAAGCAGCCACTGGGAGTGGAGCAGGCTCCAGAGGTGAGCCCTGAACAAAGCACAGGTTTGGAGGACCAGGGAGGGAGCCCTAGGAGGTGCTCGGTGGATGAACACTGCTGCAGAGAGGGAAGAGAGGCCAAGGGTAGAATTTAATTTGAATCTGTATATTTTTGGTTTGGTATTTCTGTTAGAGAATCGAGGGGAAAACTCCAGGAGTCCTGGTCCCTGAGAAGGGGACAGAGACAGTAGAAAGCCCTGGGAGAAGGGTGTGAAGACCACAGGGCCTGGGGGTGGGGCACGTTTCGTGAGGACCGTAGACCATTTTATGTTGGAAGTTCCATTACCCAAGAAGGGATGGACTAAATCCGGCCAGTGGGCCGGGTCACAGGATGGTGCACTCTAGCAGTGAATGCCGACCTTCGCCCAATACGATACCCAGCGTCAGTCCCAGGACTGGCATGGAGAACAAGGGCCTGATCCGATGCCCGCTGACTTCGATGGCCTTTGGGTCAGGTTCCATGTTAGCAGGGGAAGCGTTCCCCACAGGGTCCCACTTGCAGAGAGGAATCATGGCCTCTGTTCCACAGCTGGGAATCACAGCCCAGACACACACGGAAAGGGACAGCCGGCCTTTCAATAGGAAAGGGTGATTGGATCTAACTCTTTCCCTCAGCCCATGGGATGAGCGAGTGAATGGGGTCCCCAGCCTACACTGCCTCCAGGGCAGCAAAAAGAGTTCATTCCCCCCTTCCGAAGGGAAAGCAGACGGTTGAGTAGAGGATCAGCACCAGGATCCTGCCAATCTAGGAGCTGTCCAGATTCTGAGGCAGCGTCTAACAGGGAGCAGGCTCCGTCTAATTGATTGAGGAAAACGCACAGATGGGTGCCCTGAGGACATCTTGCACAGACTTGTAGGGACCCTTCGTTTGATAGGTTAATATGAGCCACATCGTTCCCTGGCCTAAGACAAGGCCAGCACAAGTGGCAGACACCCGCATGGGGAGAGAGAGTCTGAGCTCCAATGGCTCAAGGCAAGAGCAACTTGAAAGGACATTCTGGATCACAATGCCCCATTTTCCCCTTGAATGCCGTGGTTAATGAAACAAGAGATCAGTGTGCAGAAGGTCAGGACTAACCGAGGCTGAAGCCAAGAACAGATCTCAGGTGCTCGCAACAGAACTGAGTCGAAACGCCCAGAGGCAGAGACTCAGAATGAAGCTCAAAGGTGGCGTGACTCAACCCTAATCAGAGGCACCGATCGTTCTGATGGGTTTCTTGAGCTGTCAATATACAGCTCCAGGCATGTATTTCCAGGGGTGGGGCTGTAAAATCTGGGTCCCCCCGCCTATCTGATCCTGTCTTAATCCAATACTGCCAGCAGGGTCCTCCTCCAGTCACAAGTCAGTGAAAGAGGGACGTCTGGGAGCCTGTACAGCTCTGCTGAAAGGCAGACAGGGCTATGCAGTGTTTCCCTGTGCTCCCAGTATACAAAGCCCGTCTCTCAACAGCTCTCCAGGTGAGCTTTATTTTCGGTAAGGACAAAAGGACAGCCCTTAAACTTCAAACCCCAAGCATGGCATGAGTGGAAAAGCTGTGGAAGCCCATGGACCATCCACGCCCCAGAGAAACAGGAAGGAGCTGCCACAGACCTGCTTTCTGACTGCAGCTCGAATGGCTTTCCTGGGCAGTGGGGGGCAGAACAGGCTCCGCAGAGTCCCTTTTTGGGTATGTCTACACTGCATCTGGGAGCCAGCCTCCCAGCCCGGGGCTTGCACTAGCATTGTGGCTCGGGCTCTCAAGTGTCAGGGGGAAGGGGACTTGACAGCCCAAGCCGCAGTGTCTACACAACTTCTTGTGTGCTAATGTGAGCCCCACTAGCACAAGTCAGCCTGGGCTGTGAGCCTCCCTTTAGAGGCAAGACTCCAAGCTGGACCCTCGTAACCCACGGGCACCGGCAAATCAGGGGTGTGACTGAAAGTCCGGCATGCATGCCCACCGATCTGAGAGCCGTACCTGAAAATCACCAGCTGCAGGCCAACGCACCCACTGCGCACGCGAGCAAATTGAACCAGCGCAGACTACAGCTGTGCTAGCCACAGCAAACTGGGGAACAGGGCTCGAATGGGCTCATGTTCCTTGGGCCGTGCTTCAGGTTCTCATTTGAATGAGCCCTCAGACCTAAGCTGAAGATCACTTGGAGCTACCGAGTTTCATTGGGATGAAACAGTCTGGAACAGTGACTTTCATCTGGCTGAAATTCAACACCACGCACTGGCACTGGCTAAACCATACATCGACTCAGGTTTGCCCAGAACTGTGCTCTGGTTCACTTGAAGGTTTCTAGAGACCTCAGCAAAGCTGGGCTGAGATCTGAGTTTGTAACAAAACCCTTGTTATACCCATCCTAGCAACAGGGCTACAAACCATAAACAAGCTACATTTGAGAAATTAACAAGCGTTACTCACTGAGTTTATCCTCCTTAAATTAAATAAACAACATTCTAGCAAAACTGGGAATGCAGAGCCTATCCGTTTCCTTGTACATTATCTGCAGGGAGATCAGTAATAGCAGCTGACATCCAGGTCATGGAACAAGCTAGAGACTTCATTGCAAAATTACCTGATGACACATTGGCCTGACCTCTGACTGCTTCCCCTGAGAGGGAGGTCAAAGCTGACTATTTTGCATGCCCAGATTCTATACAGGAAACCATCAGGAGGGCTGGTCTACTTTTGACTATATTTAGGAGTTCGGAAGGAAAGTCTGTGGAAATTCACTCTCAGTTGTTCTTTTATTTTATTCAGTTTTATGGCATCTGCTGTTGCCATAAAACAATGGAGCCCAATAAATAACAGCTGAGCATTCATTGTTCTTATACAAAACCTAAATTCCAAAGCCCCCAGCGTTTAAAAGACTAGATGATGATGATGATGATCTAAACTGCATGCGCTAGTGAACAATATGAATGGGGGAGAAAAGGATGAGTGGAAAACTGGTTCTGCAGAAAAATGCCCATGCAGTGCAATTTCTGAAATATTAGGAAGCAGAATAAATTATTATACTCAACTCCAATTCTATTACTGAGTTCAGCGATCTTCCTTCCAATTCTCCCAAGGAACGAACACTAGATCTTTATAACACAAAGCTCTATTTGGAGACATTGTGTGTGAGTGTTTCATCCCATTCTTTAGGTAGGTATTTTTGTTGTTTTCTTTGTACCATTTGTTTGCTTTGTCTCTAACACAAAGAGGAACACAGGAGTATCTTTCAATTTGGAGAGATGATCAAAAGAATCACCATTGTCCGCTCTACTTCTTGTTCCTACAGAGTGACTAGGATATTCAATTCCTGGCTGAGTCACTGAGTGTTTTCCTGTCTTTTTACTCATACTGTAATAGCTTGATGGAGAGATTCCTGCATTGAACATTGTCCCTTTCATTTCCAAAACGCTCCTTGGGGGGTTACACCATGTGAATTCTATTAGCCAGGAAGCTCAGAACCCCAGGGCCCTCTACAAATGAAATTATAATTATAATACTTAGCAGATCTGTACTGGCGCGTTGCATCTTCAGAGTGCTTGGCAAGCGCCAATTAATTCGTTCCCTGAACTTTTCGAGCGAAGAAAGTATTATTATCCCCTTTCTGCCACAGGGAAACTGATGCACAGAAAGGCTAAGTGATTTGCCCCAGACCATGGAAGGAATCAAAATGTCTGTCAGGATTTGAACTCCTGTCAGCAGGCCACTGGACCATGCTTGTCTCTGGACATCCCAATGACTGTTCTTTCTGGGAATCAACCTCCCTCCTTCTAATATTGTTAAAACGGATGACAGCCTTGTGGGGTTTGGTTTTTGTTGGTTGTTTGTGGTCAGTTTGCCATTCATTTCTTTAGACTCAGTGCTTGAGCTACGATGGGACATACAGTAGTTGAAGACTGCACCGGAAATGAACAGCATTACTGGGCCCACTTCCAATCTCCGTAACACTGGGGTAAACTGGTACAACTCCATTGGCATCAATGGTTTCACACAGCTGTAACTGGGATCGCAATCTGGCTACGCATCTTAACACACAGCGGCTACTCTCTCCTTCCTATCTCCTTTTCTCTCACTGAGTAGCACGTATGCGTCCGAGACCTGGTCATTGTGTCCCACAGGAGCCCCCAACCTAGCCAGAAAATACCAAGGGCCAAAGGACAAACGCCCCCTTTCTCATTATAAGCTGTCAGCTGAAGCCTGGGCTCCATGATTTTCACCCAGTAAAATTCTCAGGGACGAAAAACTTCCCTTTGGACTTGGGAACGTCAGAAGCTGTGTCACTGTTTGCCGGGAAATATCTGTGGTGCTTGGAGTGGGCTGCGGCGGGCTGCTTACCATTTTTAGTTTGTGCTGCTGTAGGATCTCATCCAGGTTCTGTCTTTTTTTGTAGTTGAAATAGAAGTTTTTGCACTGCGACACAGTCTTGGAGCCCACCATCCTGGCAATGGCCGACCAGTTCCGCCCATGTTCAAGGAGACCTGCAACCAGGAAAATAAAATCAGAGGGGGCAAAACAAGATCAACGCTCTCAAGGGTGGGGCGGTGCACGAAGGCTGGGTCACGCCCCATGGACAAACCAAACTCTGCTGGGACAATATGGTCTCATACTGCGAGACTTCCGTGGCCAAGAGGATGAGCGAGAGGCTCCTGTTTTTCTTTCCAGGTGAAAAGTAGTAGAGCAGCAGTCTTGGGGAACAAGGTGTGCTGTAGCAGCATCTACCAACGACGCTGACAGCTCTGAGGGTTTGAGGCCAGACCACGCTGTTATGGCCTGTTGGGGGCAGGACAGTCACAGCACCCCACAAGGGAGTGACCAGAAGCCTGTTGCTCTACCCCTTGGGAAGGTGAAAGCACATACCCTCCTCCCGGATGGCTGTAGTTGTGCCTGATCCCTACCCGGGGGGGGGCTAACGGGGATGGGGAAAGGCTCTTTGCACCCTCCACTATCAGAGAGACAGAGCTTTCGAGAGCTGGAGCCCACAGGCTCGGATGGGCTGGAGGCACATGCAGAGACGGCCAGGAGGGGTCCAAACACAGGAGCCGAGACGTAAGTGCAGTGATGTATTCACCCAGGCAACTCCACTACTGGAAGGAGGAGTGTGTGGAGGGGGGGAGGAGGAGATCATCAGTGCTAATCGTGGGCTCACATGCAGAAGCTTTCCAGGTCAGGCATCAAGCCAGGGGCTGACAAGTGACTTACCTAAAGTCACACAGGGAGTTCCTGGTGGAGCAGGGAACTGAACCCAGGTCTCCTGATTCCCCAGCTATTGCCCTAACCACTGGACCACCCTTCCTCTGAGCAATGCTACCGCACGGCTCTGCTTCATACACACACTATATGCAATAGACACAGGTCCAGCCAATACAATACAGAGGGATATTCACACACAAAAATATGCCTGCCACAGGCACTGTGGAGAGAGATATGCTAACGCTGCTACTAGAAACCAGAGGCCAGTGGAACCAAGGAGGGAGAAACCTGGATCGTGAAAGATCTAGAAACCTGGGGCACTGCCAAAGATTTAGTTACACGTCTGGCACTGGGAGGAGGCCAAACACAGTGAAAGCAGGGAAATTACCAGCCTTCCCTTGGGATGCAGAGGCCAGCTGAGCTCACAGTGTATAAAGGTGCGGGGAGCAAGAGAATCCACACCAGCTCGAGGTGGGGGTGCCAGGGGCCATTCACTTAATGAGCGCCCTGCAGCCCTGAGCAGACCATCACAGCCACTGTATTGCCCATTGGGACCGTGCAGCTGAACCAGGATGCTACCCTCTTACAAATCCGTGTCCTTCCCTGGATTACCTGTCTGGGGACTTGGTTTGCGCAACGGCCTCAAAGCCGCATCGAGCTGGAAGCTCTGAATCACGGGCATGTGGCCCCTTTAAGGTTTCCCCTGCCTGCATGTAAATAAGCCAGCCTGACCCCACTGCTCCCTCTGACCCACTGAGATGTCCATGAGACCCTGGCGTCTCCCCCTCTGCCAGGCTGGGCTGGGGCTGGCCTGCTAGGTAGCTGCCATCAGGTTGCCCACAAGCCCTGGGGATGAGACGTTGCACAGCTCCAGCTGGCTCCACACCGACTGTCAGGTGGGACCGTGACCGGCTGGCCCTTGCGTCGGTCCACGTTCCTTTGCCTTTTGCCTGCCGCTTGCCACGTTCTTTCTAACACGCTTGGCGAAGACAGGCTATCGCAAGTCCCATGAAAAGCAACATTTTAAGGACACACGAAGCACCCAAAACGAACTGAAAAAAGCTGTCTTGCCCATTGTGCCTGGCCCCTCTGGCGCAGAGCCTGACACCATGCTGGGGTTCCCTTGGTGCGAAGAATGCCACTGACACAGACCCTCCTGCAGCACTGGAGGGTCTTCCTTGAAGGTCCCCCATCCCCATACTGGTCAGGCCTTAGCCTGAGAGCCCTGACGAGATCAAAGGCAGAGTCCTCGTTCATGGTACAGGGAAGCCCTTG
The DNA here is from genome assembly GCF_015237465.2 of Chelonia mydas. Lineage (NCBI taxonomy): Eukaryota > Metazoa > Chordata > Testudines > Cheloniidae > Chelonia > Chelonia mydas. The sequence continues at coordinate 24,360,312 of NC_057856.1, read as the reverse complement.
GCACGTCCTTAGGACCCGCACTATACTTCCCTTTAAAAGTGCTCTAGCAACGAACAAATGAACCCACAAACACCGGCTTTGTTTATGTGTAGGGCCCACTCTAAAAAGGCTGCCTTGGTTCTGTGAATCTGAAGGTTGACAAATAAAACACCCTAGCACCAGCACACACAGCTCAAGCAGCAGTGCCCCCCTGGGATCAGAGCAGGGGCTGGGAGAGCAGGAATTGGCACCCCGGGTCCGGGTAGGTGGGTGAGCTGTGTAGCTGCAGAACCAGCAGTCCCAGCTTTAAATACCCCCAGAGGGCCGGGGCACAGGGAGAGTAGTGATCCCCAAATCCCACCCACCACCCCCATGCAGCAGAAGCACACCAGCTGCATGGCAGATGAGGGCCCTACACAGGCTAGGAGAGAGGGGCGTGGGATTTGCCCCAAAGAGATGCCAACCAGTACCCGGGCCAACCGGCCCTTGGATAAACACCCATCCGGCTCTGGGTGAACCCAAGCACAGCCAGGAACGAAGAGCGACAGTTCCAGGAGTGCCCATATCCTGCAGCCCTGACTGTGCTGTATGTATTAGACCTGTCGTGCACAGCAGAGTGGGGGCAACAGAAGAGTCGGGCTTGAGCTTTAGCTCCACAACTCCCGACGTTGATCCATTGAAAGCCACGACCTCGGCTGCTGCTGCTTTCGACTGGGACCTCTCGAATCCATCTTGCCACCAACCTTGAGAGACACTAGCCTGCGAGATCCCTCCCCCCCAGGGATGGCTACACAAGGCAGGGGAAAGCAGGCCTGCCCCATGCACTGCGATTCATCATCACTTCCAGAATGAACGAATGAATCAATCCATTCCCTCTTTGCTACTTGGAGGGCTTAATCCCCAGGGTAACAGACTGGGCCGGAACTGTAAGCTACATCTCGGGCAAGGGCCTTGAATAGTAACAACGGCTCCTGCATCCACAACCGGTGACACTCTCTGTACGATTGCGTTGTCCTCCAAGACGACTGGGCTGCACGGTGTGGGGCAGAAAGGTGTGCTAATTGCAATGGCTGTCACTGTGCTGGGAAGGGTCTCACCCCAAGGTCCATCCGTGCCCACTCTATTTCCAAGTGCAGCTTGACCTTGTCTTGCAGCACGGAACAAGTCTCTCAGCTGCCCTTTCATTCGTCAGGTGCGCTGCGCCCAGCGGTTTTGCAGGGCCACTTCCCAATCACCAGACTGCGCTGAAGCCCGTTCAATTTAAAGTCACCTGCTCCAGCGGCCCCACGAGGCCCAGCTCCTTGGGAAGCTCGGCACCCTTCCCCTCGCCTCCTGGGGACAGCGTGCGGTGTGCCCGCTCTCCACACATGCAATTGGCGCGGGCCTGGAGGCAAGCATCCAGCTGGCAGGAGGGGAGCCGCGCAGGTGTCTGTGGCTATCTCACGAGGAGGAGGCTGCATGTTTCCAAAGCACAGACAGACCTTCCCTCTGCAAGATTAAACCAGTGCGTACAGATGCCCTTATCTTTGCAGGCAAGAGAACAAAACAGCAACACCTGCTTCCCAAAACTATAATTATCTGTACTCTCAGGGCGGGAGCAGCCAGCAGCTGCCCTGGGTCTTGCTGGTGAATAGGCCACTCGCCAGACACAACCAGGGCTCTGCTGAGCAACGTCACGACAGTGCTCCCTTCCACCCCACCCCACCGCCCCCCCGACGCACTCTTCGCTGCCCCTCCCCCCATCTCTATCACACGAGCCTGCCACACGTAGGTCTGTCTCTCACAAAACGCACACTCATTTAGCACCGCCACTGAAACTATGACTAACCAGCCGACCAGATCCTAATCAGTCCTGCGTTGACTGGCGAGGAGGAGAGGATAGGTGTGTGCACAAGCGTGCACACGCGCGCACACTCGCTCGCGCGCTCTCTCCCCATCCTTAACGTTCACCCCAGAAGCTCAGCATTTCATTACTGCCCTATGGCTGTACTTACATTCTCCGAGTCTAGCTTCGCCTACCAGAAAATCAGCTCCGAGCATGCGGCAGGCAGATCAGAATAAACAGGGAGAGCACTTCTTCAAAGCCCTGCACGGCAGAGCAGTTTGTTACCAAGCGCCGGGAGTTCTTGACTCACATCCTCCCCGCTCATTTTGTTTTCACTCCCTCGCAGCAGCCAAAGAAAGGGAAGGAAGGAGCGGAAAAAAAAAAAAAAAAAAAAAGCTGATTCTTTAAATCCTGGGGGCTCCGGCACTTAGGAGCCCTCGGTAGCAAGAGCAGCTACTGCGCGGTAACTTAAAACCAGGTCTTAAAAGCAGAAGGCGCCTGACCCTGACGCAAGAAGTTGCCTTGAACACATGCTCTGTCCTCAGTGCTCTCTGCCCCACTGGGGCTGGCGAGAGGCACCCTGGGCACTCCTCAGGCTCAGCTCCTCCGAGCTTTCCAGCAGTCTCGAGCGGCGTTTGTTAAGGTGGACTGAAGTGGCTTTGCCCCCCCGGCCCCGGTCTCACCTCCTCGCTCAGCGGTACGGGGAGGAGAGCCTGTGCAGTTTCAAGAGATGCCCAACACTGCCAAAAAAAAAATAAAAGGGGGGAGGGGGGCAGCAAAGCAGTTGAGCGCGCGCTGCAGCTTCCCTCCTGCCAGCTGCGGGCCGGGAGGAGATCGGTGCCGGGGGGGGGGGGTTGCGGCGGAGCAGCAAACAAGCTCTAATCTTTTCCTCTGGCTGACCCAGAGGCTCGGTTTGTCTGAATGTGACCTCTAGACAGAGCATTAATAACGAGCATGGCACTGACCCAAGCTGACAAGGGGTGCGGCCAACTTGGCACCCACTTCCTTTCTCTCTCTCACTTTCTGTCTCTCTCTCTCTCTCTCATCTGAATGTCAACAGCAGGGGGAGTGAGCCAGGAAAACAAAGCTTTGCTTAATAGTTTCCTCTGCTCTGAAATGAATCAAAGAGGCTTTTCTTTGAGGAGGTGTGAGCCAGATTCGATTTCTAGTGAACCGGACCAGACCTTCCCCACACGTCTCCCCTCTGCCTCGCTTTTCAACCGAAGGTCGCGACCATCTGGCAAGGTCACAGGGCTCCCGGGAGAGGAGGTAGAGAAAACAAACAGAGCGCAGAGATAACGCTGGACCAACAAGTGGTTGGATAACTTCAGCCTGTTCCAAGGGCAGGGGAGACAGGGACAGGCAGACACACCCCGAGCGTGCCGGCTGCGCAGCGAGCCCATGCAGACGGGATCGGCCAGGACATAGGCGTGGGGACAGTCTCCTCCCCGGTCTGTGGAAAGTGAGGCTGGAGTACCTGAGAAACGAAGGCAGGAAGGAAGAGGAGTGGGCAGACCTGCAAGAACACTTTAAAGCGCATTCGGATGCTGGCGCGTGAGAGACAGAGGAAAGCAGCATTGCGGGGAGCGTGGCTTTCATTCAAGCTCTCCACGGTCACAGCCCTTCTCGATTATTTCTCCCCCGACTCTCCAGCATGGCTGCCCTCGCCCCACCCAGGTCTCGCCTCTCAGAACAACGCATGAGCGAGCCCACAAAAAGGTCCCTTAACGGGCTCTCGACTGGATTAACAGATCATGGTTACACTTAAAAAAATGATCTCATCCCAAAAGCGACACCCTAGTGCGACACCCCTCCCAAGACCCCTCTGACCCCCTCTCCCTTCACGTTCTTCCTTTAACCATTTCCTACCGCTGATGGAGACCCGTCCCGGGTTTGCAAGCACAGCAGCCTGCCCAGTGAGCATGGCAGCTGAGGGGACGGGGTGTTACTGGGAAGGGGCTGGGATTCTCCGACCACAACTAGCATTACAGAGGCAGTGTGTACAGAACTTAAGTTTAAGCCACCCCCTCCAACAGCAGTCCGAAAGGTATACAAGTTTGGACACGCTGCTCTGAAAAAACACAAGCCAAACTAACCTGCAGATCGCACAGTGCTTTACCAAGTGTGTGACTGTATATAACATTAGCAGCCCTGTTTTGCAGGTAGGGAAACTGAGGCACAAAGCAAATCCCAGTAGGTCCCTGAGCACATCAGTGGCAGAGCCTGGAACAGAACACAGGACTCCCAGTTCCAGGCCAATGAGAGTAGCAGGGTCTTCTCTGTGCAGCACGCAGCAAACATATGGTATGGCAGTTCCTCCAAAAGGTGTTTACGGAGGGCCAGCAATACTATCGGTAAACGCCAGCTCTCGCTAGCTGTGATCTGCGCCATCTGGGCTAGTCTTCCTCAGAAACCAGCCTGGGGATCCAGATTGTTCCTATGAGCTTCTGGCTCATGCCAAGTCTATCAGTTCGAGCGTCTGTAAGATGTTCTGCTGATGCGAAGGAGACTCGCAACGAAACTCTCTCCATGCCCACAAGAGAATCTCCCGCTCCGAGCTAAGAGAAGGGTGCTCACAGCCGGGGGCCATTTTCGTGGCCGCTGCGTGATCTCACTGCACGGTGCAGTGCCGCGAACCGAGCAGGTCTGACATGGTTTGCTGCAGACTCCCCTGGCTGCAATGGCCAAGGAACTCCCCTTTAGCGTGGTCTCCCTCCTCTCCTCTTGAGAGCAGCTTGCAGGAGATGAGCCCATGTTCACCCCATGTCTCCCCTTATTGAGGGGCTCTCTGGGACATCAGCCATGTTCACGCTTCACCGTGGTTTTTATGAACCCTCCACATCTTCCCCAACCCAGGTTAGCCTCCTTGTTACAGCCCATCAGTGAGCGAGACCCCCTGGTGATTCAGCTACATCGGCCTACTCCATTCGCTTCAGTCTCAGAACTCTAGAGCGGCCCACTCCACGGCTGGCAGGATTCACGTCTTCCTCCCGCTGAACTCAGACCTCGCTGCCCTCTCGGTGCCACGCGGCCCGTCTGAGGGAAAGGCAGCGTCCGTCTGCAAGCCTTTAGCAGGAGCCAGTTTTCCCCTCTGACGTCCATAATCCAAGAGGGACTTTTACCATCTTTTGGGGGAAACGTGGCTCCTCCTTGCCAGGGTTCCTCCCAAAGAACGGAGGCAGCGAGAAGCCGCTGCTGGAGTGCAATCTGGCTGTTTCGTCACCTGCTTGAGGTGCTATTCCTGCTCCCTTACTGGTAAAAGAAAAATCTGTTCGAAACTCAACCGTAGGCGGGAAATTACAGTCATTACCAACCCGCTCCCTTGACAGGTCTTTGTATTTCATGTGCTGACGCTCCCTGAGCTGACCCTGGGGTGCCTCTGCTACCTCGTGAAGAAACACGACACATGCCATGACAGAGAGACCAGCGTGAGACAGAGAGAGCAGCTCCGCAGGGCACTGCCACCCCTCTCAGGTGGCTACACAACACCGGGATAAACCACAACGGGGCCTGACTGACCCCTGGGTGGGACAGGATCTGGATTTAGGCAAGCGCGGAGCCAGGGCCCAACTCTGCAGCTTGGCTGTTACTGTAAATAGCTGAACCAACCTCTCCCACCTGAACTTGCTTCTGGACTGACGGATGTGAACAGCGCAGCCACCCACTGTCCTCCGAGTATGCCCTCACCTGTGTCAATCCACTGCTTGCCATGTGTTTGAACAGGAGCGGAGGAGGCCCAAAGTGGGACAGACCCCTTAGCCCTAGGCTTGCAGAGCCAGCACAGTTCACACGACTGAAAATGGCCAAAGCTTATTTTTGTTCCTGAAGTCAGCAGATCTAAGCCCCAGTGATGCACAGGGAGGAAAAGCTGCTGAATAAGAAGGTGCCAGCATTACATAGTCCCTTTGCAAAGTAAAACCACATGTTAAAGCTTTGGGGAAAGCCCTGAGCTGCATCTAGAGTGGTCACTAGCTCTTCAATAAATCCCCCGAACCTAGCAGCGAGCTAAGCATTCCCAGCTCCGGGGCGTGAGAGCATGAGCAAGGATAAACCATCCTGCAGTGAAAACTTCATCCAAACTGCGCAGCCTCAGGTCCAAGCCAATGGGAGTGGATTCGCTCTCTACCCACCACCCAGTCCAAAAGCAAGTGGGGTAACTCCTGGAGCAACTACAGCTAATCAAAACTGCCTGCTTGTACCTTTGAATCACAGTCGCAATGGAAGAAGCCGATGATATCAGAACACACGGCCCCATAATTACATCAATCGCTGTACATTTTGGCAGACTATCCAATCAAAGTTTATTACAAAATAAAAGTGTCGTTAAACAAGAACTTCACCCGTACAAGGTTCTCGTTCCTCTAGTTAACTTTAATAATATGGTATTCCCCACTGTTGTCTCACCCTATGTCCGTAATACCTCCTTCTCCTACTTAAAATCTCTCCGTTCAGCATCGCTATGCAAGTGCTGTCGAATATGCTCACCCAGATTGCAATCAGGAGAGATTATTCAACTACACTGCTTTACTGCCCCAAACCAAGTTCCCTGGCATACGTGCTGCTGGGCTTGACCCTTACAGCCATCAGCTGGAAGGATCAAACTGGGACTGACGTCTGAGGTTCTTTTCGAATGTTCAGAATGCCAACCAGCTGCAGGCTAAAAAAAATAATCCAGCCCCAAGCTTTGGAAGTGCCGGTTAAACGCATTCAAACTCGCTGGGTGCACTCAACAGGAAAATGCCTTGTGAAGCTGGCTGGGGTCTGGCAAGATGGGAATTTAGCTTCCCTGCAGACACCTGAGACGGAAACCTCACTACTTCCCAGGCCACTGCATGGGGGAAACATCATGTAAGTGGCCAGGTGAAGCGGGGTGGGGTGGGGGGAGCCCCACACTCCCGTGGACTGATCCAACCCTGCGTAGGCTGGAGCGCTGCCTGCTGCCTTTCTATGCAAATTGGGCAGGTACTGGGGCGACTGGATGCCCCCTCCCCAAAGTCCCATCCTCCATGCTGGCTTAGGTGGGTGGCTACCAAGACTGTTCCTTTCAGCACAGCCCCACCGTGTAGCCTACATGGCTCTTCTACAGTAAAATCAGAAAGAGGGGGCTGCTCAAAGGGATCCTTACAGCAGAAATCCACTGACCGGCAGCTGCTAATCCCAGCAGCTGGAGCTCAGCCAGGCAGCCTGACTGAAGTCTATCTCGTGACAAGTCTAGAGAGAGTAATGCTTGGCCGTACACAAGACTGGCCCAGGGGTTTATAGAGGGTCCGAATGGCTCAAATGAGAACAAGCCAAACATTTCGGTGTATTCGTATTCGACACAAACTGAGTCCGGGACGCTGCAGGCACGTGAGAGGCCAGAGGCTATGCTCTAGGTGCCTCCTGCAGGGACTTTTCCCCAGCTGATCGAACACCTGCCAGCAGGTCTGTCTGCGTTTGCTGTCCCCAAATGAAGCTCGTTTCCATTTGAAGCTGCACATCTACACTACTCGCAGGCCAGAAGAAAGGGAGCAAGCTGAGAGGGCTGCACTCCGCACGGGCTGGGAACTCAACCGCAGATCAACAGGACATGACTTTGGAAAAAATTAAACAGCAGAAATCTTGGCACAGGAGCCCGACAAATGAGGGGGAAGTGGCAAGGGGAGCCTGCTACACTCAGCACATTTACACAACGGTCTCAGCGACGGGCTCTCTCTCTCTCTCTCTCTCTCGGCCGCAGGACACAAAACAAACCTCCTCTGGCGAGCAGCCTCGCCCCGGTTAAAGGGACAGCCCTGTCTCAGGGTTCAGCAGGAGAATCCCCATCTGCGACTGCGCTTCGGGGGCCTGGGGGCTCTCGGCCGATGACGTGCCAGTGGCAGTCGCTTTACGAACAGCAGCAGATCCTCCAAAGGAGGCGGCAGAGATCAGAAACTCTGACTTGCCATTAGTGGGCGACTGCATTTGTGCAATTATGGGCTGGGGGGGGTTATCTTCTACTCTCTTCACACATGGGAGTCCCCCCGCATGGGCATCAGGGTACATGCCTTTTACCGGTGTGGGGCCACGTGTGTATCACGAACACATGGAAAGTGACCCCAAATTCGGGGTCGGGAAGGAATTTTCCCCCAGGTCAGATTGGCAAAGACCTTAGGGGCAGAGGGTTGCCTTCCTCTGCATGGGTCATGGATTACCTGCTGGGCTCGGCTGGGCATATCTCACAAACAATTTCCTGCCACTGCAGGGACCTTGGGCACTGGTCACGTTGGTCCCTCCAGGTCTTCTGCCTGTGGCACACAATAGTTCAGTCTCCTGACGCTAAAATACTCTGGTCTAATTCTGGCTGTTGGACTTGGTGTGGAGGTGGGTGGGTGGGTGGTGTTCGATGGCCTGTGATATGTAGGTGGTCAGACTAGATGATCCCTTCCAGTCTTTAACTCCGTGACACAGAGCTAAACCCCAGCTATCTAGCCCAGGCCTGCAAACCACCAACTGCTCTCCCAGTTCGACACCGACACGAGTTCTAGCCATGCAGCCATCTCCTGTAGCGACCTCGCTTCAGCACAGAGCCTGGACAATGCTACAACACCTTGTCCTGCCATGACACAAATCAGTCACGTATGACTCCTGGAGCAAGCGCTGACAAAATCCCCAAACTTGCTGCCAACTTTGTAGCTTTTTACCAAAACAAACACAAAAGCACTTTTCTCAGACTATACAGGTCCTCGCTCCTGCTCGCCTAAACTGAGCATAAATCAGGAGTCACTTCACTGAAGTCAATGGGTTTACACAGTGGGTGAAAGCAGTGTAAAGAAGAGCAGAATCAGGCCCCCAAGATTCAGTGTGGTAACACACTCATGCTGTCTGTGCTGGGCGAGTACCATCTAACACCACAGACTGGCTTCTTTTCCAGACCATCAGAACTGGCAGATGGGGGGAAAAACTGTATTGTATATTACCTTTTTTGGCCGTTTCCATTTCTTCCTCTGTCCAGCGGGAACTTTCATTCATCTCCAAAGAAGCTGAAAAATAAAGAGACAGAACCAAGCGGTCACGGCGAGAGGTATTTAAACGTACGAAACACAGCAACTGAGCCCGAAAATCTCAGGAGGGTGACTAGCGCCCAAATGCCAGCCATTCCGATCAGAATACACTGTACACGGAGAGCGCCTTTCATCTGAGCATCCCAAAGTGCTTCACAAGCCTCCGTGCCAGGCTTAGATAAGGGGAGGTGCCAGGCCCAATATCGCCGAGCCAGCATAGTGTTCGGCACACTGATGGAAGGTCTGAGCGGAAGGTAGCTTTGGGCTGGGAAAACCAAGCCAGCCCCGTTAGGGAAACTGTGTTTTGCCAGTGATATGATGGTCCCACTCGCCCTGGTCTTGCAGAAAAAAGGTGTGACGCAGTTACTGATTTTAGTCTAATCGTGTGGAGAGGTGTCGTCGGTGCGGTGGCAAGAGCTGAGAACTCAGCCCGGATGCAGGGATGTGGTCATCTCAACAATACTGATCAACCCCCGGGGAGCAGAGAGTCAGTAGGGGGAGCCAGTCGTCAGCAAATCTGATGCACTCAGAGAGATGGTGCAATGCCCAGGCGATCAGAGATTTCCAGAGATTCTGCATGCAGCACCTTGGGCTACCTCTGAGTCACTTTCACACCCAACGAGAACCTCAGAGCAACAGCGACTCTCCGGAAGCCTGGATGTGACTGTGCCCTCCAACCAGCACAGTAAGAGATGGGTGCCAGCTATGCCCAGCATTCACTTATATTCTCCACCCCCATGCTCCATGCCCTGGACATTGTGGGCCTGAGTAATGTATTCACTTTGAAATAATCCTGCTGGCAGCCTGGCACATGTGAGCAAACCCGACAACAACAAACCAGTATGTGAGTCAGAGACAGACAGCCCCCAATAAGAAAACAGATTTCCGTTTCAGCTGCCAACAGGCGGAGCATTATTTCAACACTGAGGAGAGAGGTTTTGACCATGTTCTTTTAAAATGGAAACTAGGCCAACAGGCTAGGTTAAAGGACACGAGTGGGGAGGAGAAGCAGCATCTCCAAGCTTGTAAAGGCTCTGGGGCTCTGGAGGGGGAAGAGTACAGCTCTGATGCCCACAACGTGTTAGGTACCAGGGCCTGGGAGTGAGAAAAATGCATCTTCTTCATAGCTGACTGCACCAGATTGCAGGTGTCACCTCGTGGAAGTCACTGCAGGTCATTTCCTCCATTAGAAATATAGTCCCCACAGAGATCCAGCCAGCACATGTTAGCTCAGCTGGCAGAACAAAATCAATACCTGTGAATTTTCTTTCCCCCTCCATGGGCAAATTAGGGCTTCAAGATTTATTTGCTTTAAGTATCCCAAACACACTTGACTAGGCATTTAATTGCGTTTTAATAAGATTGTTAGTGTATGTTAAATAAATGTCAGATAAATGGCCTACTGGGTTTGATTAATGATATTTATGGAGGTTGAGCAGTTACGTAACAGATGTCTACCGGGAGCTGCAGCGTGCTGCAGCTAAACCACAGTATGGGGTTTGTTTGTTTTTTAATGTTCAATGGGTATTTAACATGCGGTAACTGTCTTTGCCAACCTAAATTAAATCACTCCTGGGGAGACACAAAGTGTAACCGATTGCTTTGGCAGGCCAGTGACATCAGCCCATTTCCTTTGGTCACTTTACTATTGTCAGCAGTCTTTTCTCCCCACTTGAGATTCCATTGGAGACCTCTGGAGGAAACATGCTACCTAAATGACTGGGATTATTCCCGATCGCTATTGGCATAATGCCTCCATGCTAGCACTATACCCACAAAGACAGTCATTGCCCTGGAGAGCTCAGTCAAGGGTTTAGTCAATACTCAGCAGATGAATCAACGGACATTTACAGACATAATTTATACTAATAAAGACACCGCATTCAGTAAGGAAATTCTCGAATAGACAGAAGGCAGGTCACCCCTAAAATGTTTTTAATTGTCTTGCATGGATCAATGTTTCTTTAGTATTTGCTATAGGGAATCAGGCAAATACTGCAGTCGGTTTATCAAAGACAGCCCTGGATAGTTCCCAAGGGCAACCACCATCTTTCTGTCAGTCATAGAAGGGAGGGAAAGACACACACCATCTACCATCGCCTGGATATGGCACTTTTCAACACTCAGAAGTCCCCATGTGGCTGGCAGTGGAAGCTATCACCTTTGTATGGGTCTCAGCTGCATGCAGGATCCTTGTCTCCTGCCATTCCAAACTAAGGGCTACGCTATCCGTCTGCCCCTGCATTTTAGGGTGAGATCGGTTTAACTTCTCTCTCTCGTTTCTGACGACACCACGGGCACCACCCTGACAGCCTGAGATGCCCTAAAGTCTCAGGAAACATAACGGCATGTTCAGGATGTTCCGGGGTTGTCATATTGGGTCCTCTCATTTGAAATCACTGCACACGTGTTTGCACAGCAGGGAGGTTGGCTGAAACGGGGCAGGGAATCAGAGCTGCGTCGAACAGGCTAGCCCAACAAGCAAAGTCCCAAGCACAGACCGCGTGGGACAGAAAGTATTAGGAGTAAGTGATGTGCTGAGGATCTCCTACTCTGGAAGAAACATGGCATCACTGGCTACAGGTAGAGAGTTGTCCCAGCCTTCCCTTCACTGAGCCATCATCTGTGGTACCCACAAAGGCAAGGAAGGCAAAGCCTGGATTTCCAACACCACGGTCACTGCAACAAGCTGCGTCAGAGCCGTCGCTCATCCTTACTGCTTCCGAGCCCAGGCGCGATATAAACTGGAGGGAGTGAGGGCCAGGGCAGGGAGGGAGAATGAGCGAGTGACTCCAAGCGAGGCCCCCAGGCAGGTACAGCTCTCACGGACAGTCTGAGCCCGCCTCAGGACGCATGGTAAAACACTCCACCAGCCAGACTCCCAAGGATGGCCTCGCACTCCATAGCCACCGGCAACAGAGAGATGCCTGCATGAAGATCACACGGCTTTGCTGAAAATGGCACGATTCCCTTTGCCTTTCTTCAGCGCTTTCCAGCTGAGGTTCCACGTGATGCAAACCTCACCTGGTGAGGCACAGGCCTGGCCCTTTGAGATGCCTCCTGTCCAGCTAGATGAATTCCACTGGGTAACCCTGAGGTGCTGGTAAAACATCACTCACACTCCTCAGGAGAGGAGGAATTTTAAAGAGCCAGGGCTGTAGGACAGTATTATCATCCTCCATGTCCAGATAGAGAAACTGAGGCATGGTGACTTGTCCCAGGCTGCCTAATGAATCAGTGACAAAACAGAGGCGAAACCCAGCAGGCTTTGTTCCCAGGGCCTTCCCTCCACCCAGCTGGCTGGATTGCTACAAATCCCTCCTCCCCACCTTGGGTTATGGAGGCTTTGTGCCTAGCCAGTACGTACCCAGCTCTGTGTTCTGCTGTGGAGCGGCTGCCTCCTCATGGTTGGCCTCGTTAGCCATGGAACGGGTGATGCGGCCTTTGCGCCTGCCCTGACTGTTGGCGGTTTTACGTCCTTTGGAAGTGATGGCTTCTTTCTCGTCGTTATCCTCCCCAGACGTGTCGTCATTCTTCTCCCTGCAAGAGCGGGGAAATCACTGGGTGACAGGATCTATTTCAGGAGTTTGCAACGAGGGCACTTTCCCTGACTTTGGGTGGGTTGGGGTTTTTTTGGTTTTTTTTTTTTGCAGATGGTTGCAGTTCCAAGAGCGCGCAGAGACCTGACAGAGACAGGTTTAACGCTGGGCCATTCAAATTTATCATCGCCTCCTCCTCATTTATCTTTCTGAAAGGGACCTGCTGGTAAATGTCTAGGCAGCCTGGATATAATGAAGCCAGATGTTCTCCTAAGCCAAGTATTAAGCCCATTACAGATAGCTAGCAGTCTGCCTGCCAACCTTTCCCAGCAACAAATCCGGCGTTCCCTGCTAAGCCATGCTGTGCCAAGCACTAAGACAGACACACTTATAAAACTGGTCGAATCCCTTGAGCTGGAAGATCTCACGTTGACATGAACACCGCTAAAGGTGAAGCTCTATGCTCCACTGCATCCTGATTTCTGCTTTGACTCTAGGAGGCTCAGCAATATCTTGCCACAATAAAATAAACCCTGGTCTCAAAGCTGCTTCATGGACTGATCGGCTTTATAAAGCAAGTCAGTGATTTCTTCTAGGCTCGCCAGGAATGTGGGGGAAGAGGGGAAACCTATAAATGAATAGACTCGCTCCTTTGCTAGCAGCAGGTTTAGCCTGCGCCGTGCTAGGAGAAGAGAGGGGTACACACAGCACATCCAAGGTAACCTGCAAAAGGATCACCCAGTACTGGGATCAGAGCCCAGATTCTGCTGGATGCACTTCAAAACACTGACCACTTCCCCTCCCACTCCTTCCAGTGTGGCTCTCCTGAAGGAGGGAGCATTGAGATGATGCATTCCCAGCCCAGTGCACACTATGATCCCTAGGGGTGAGGAGTGGAGAGAAAGGCGAAAACTTGCTTACTTTGTCAGTTCTTCTTTGTCGTTTTCTGCTTCCTGTTTGTCTTCCTCCTTCTCTGCCTCCTTCTCCTTTTCTTTCTCTTTTTCATCCTTCTCCTCTTGGCTGCTACGGGGCATCTGCTGCTGCTGCTGCAAAACAAGGGACAATTCAAAAAAGAAATGTTGAGGCAGATAAATCTTAGCACCTGGACTAAACCAAACAAGCGCATTTAAACTATGCTGAAGGGGCTGACCGAGAGGGGAAACAAACAACAAAGTGCTGCTTAAGCCACGGTGTGGACATCTGCAGGCCAGCGGGTCAGAAAGCTGAATGCAGAGATCAGAGCCCGTTTTGGTTCTGTGCTTAGGGGCCTGATCCAAAGCCCATTAAGGTGAATGGAAAGGCTACAGAAGCTACGAGGCTAACAATGACGCAATGCGTGTCGGGTCAAGCGACGCAAGACATCCTGCACAGGAGAAGTGAGCCTGACCCCAGATCACCTGAGGGAGAATCCGCACAGCTTGACAGACACTTCACTGAGTAGCTGTTACTCCCATTTGCCCCAAACACTGCTGGGTGTGAGGCACCCACCTGTCTTTACCCTCCTTTAAGAGAGGTTTCAGAGTAGCAGCCGTGTTAGTCTGTATTCGCAAAAAGAAAAGGAGGACTTGTGGCACCTTAGAGACTAACAAATTTATTAGTCTCTGAGGTGCCACAAGTCCTCCTCTCCTTCAAGAGAGTTTGTGCAGGAGCCCGCCCCGCTTCCAGGCATTTCATGTTACCAAACGGGAGCTTTTCTAAAACGATAATAATGATGCTGGATTCCATTTTGCAGCTGCAGGAAGACAGCACGGGGGAGGCCCGGTTCCTCAGCCCTCCTTCTGGCAAGCATCAAATGAAAGGAATTCCACAGAGACGTAGAAATTAGAGACAGAAATGATTTATTAAGCCACGCTCCTCCCCAGCTAATACAGGACTGTTTCCTACAGTACATCCACCGGGGCTTGCCCAGTGCAGCTTTCCTGGGGAGAGGATTCCACAGGCTGAAAGGAAGAAACCTCCAACTGAACTGATCCGCAGAAGGTCTGATCCCGAATGATCTGTGCGGCCTGTTTGCAGCTGCTAGGAAGGTGCTTTGTGGCAGAGACGTGCGATTTGATAGCACACCCCAGTGTTGCCTGTGAACACAGCTCTCCCGTGCACCAGCGTTCTGCGCCAAGCCAACTCTTGTGCCTCAAAGGGTTAGTGCTAAATGAGACGTGCAGAACTACTGAAACGGGCTACGGGAAGTGACAGGAAAGCATCTTGTTCTTTCAGGCCTTGATTCAGCAAAGTACTGGAGGCACGTGCTTCACTTTAAGGATCCGCTCACGACTTCAGCGCCTCTCTATTGGTGTGGGGTGGGGGTTTATATTTTATGGGATCCCAGCTCGCCACAAACCAAATGGCAACCGTCAAGAGCGAGCCCGATTCTCTGCTGCCTGCCGCCCTGCGCTGGCATCTGCGCCTGCACAACGGGAGCAGGAAGCCCAGCCGGATCAGAAGGGCAGCCTTTCACGCCTGCTGGGCACTAGTGAAAACGACAACACGAGGCGTGAAGCAGCGAAGAATCGGATGTAGTGACGAGAGAACTTTGAAAGGGTTGGAACCGCAGTTCAGAGAATACGCAATTGCTTTTCAAACCTTCCTCTGATCCGCTGGATGCTCTGTAGCCTGCAACAGGCTGTCTCAGGAGATTTCTGGGGCAGGTAAAGCCAGATTAGCGGGAAGCCTGGGTTCTCAGGACTGGCGATAGTTAAATGTCTCTAAGTATCGACCACTCCCGCGCCTGCAATGAATTCTGCATGGGCAGCCACTGGGCCTGTGTAGGCACGGAGCTGCACTCATGTGGCACTCACTGCAGAGGGGCAGGATCTAAAGGGTTTATATCGAGATCTGGGATTGGAAACAGTGCTCCTCTCTCTGGGGCGAGGGAGCCCCCTGAAAGGTAAGAGATGTTCTCTCGAACCAATTCACACAGCTGCCAGAAGAATCAGGCAAGTTCAGAGAAGCCGTTTGGGTATTTAAATGCCGCATCATCAAATCAATACAGGACATTTAGACTCGTGCATTGATGCAAGCGTAAATAACAAGGCCCTACAAGCAAGTGCTTCTGTGCCTGCAGGGTAAAGCCAGAAAAATGCCCTTGTCTAGCCAAATCCCCAATGCACGTACTCATTCATCCAAAAGATCACACTAGAGGAACTGCTGCCAATGCATCTGCATAGACAGGAAGCAGCAGTGGAGGGCGTTAGATGGCAGGAAATTGGGGGCGGGATCTTTCAGACCTCATTGTGGGTTAGCGAGAGCAGCCTGTATGGGGCTAAACTTAGTGTCATTCATTAATAATACTCACTAATGCTAACAAACTGTTGCATTCATTTCAAGGCGGCTGAGTTTGCATGAAGCACTCTCACGGCTAAAAGGAATCTCACAACCTCCAGGGACCCGTGTCTCCAGAATGCGACGGGTCTGATTTACACCCACCAAAAGGCTCAGTTGAGACTGAAACTCTCCCTCTACCTCAGCTCCTCCTCCCTCACTGGCCTGGTCCCACCCCCTCTACATAAACAGCGTCAAATATGTCACATGCTCGTAGTCCCTCTCCTTGCACTGTGGCAGAGAGGCCCGATTTCCCTGCTACCCCCAGGCAGGTGGTTAAGGAGGGGCGCAGAGCTGCACGAGGATAATTCTGAACACAGCACGTGGCAAAGACCACGCTGACAGGGAAGGACACAATAACATCCCTGGGTTGCAACAATGCTGCCCTGAACTCCGTGACCCTTTCTGAGTCATGGATGTGGTTCACCAGTGAACTCTGTAGCTTAGGTTCGGCTTGGACAAAGAGCCACAAGATTAGCAAGACTCCCTGAGCTTCGAGGGGCCCGACAGTCTCCTGAGGAGAGGCGGCTGGGTGAAGTGGGCTAGAGCTTCTAATTTGGTCAGAACCGGCACACTCCCTTCCTAGTAACCATTTCATCAACGAGGCACAAGGGGTTTTAGGAAAAAAAATCTTAGGCCTTTTTTTGACGCTTGTTACTGCCCTTTCCTGACGTCCAGCAAAGGGGAGCAGACCTGCCTTCCTCTCCCTCGCAATGGACTGAATTACTCTGCGTGACGCCAGCCCAGGAAGTGCAGATGCCAATGTGCCAGCGTGTGTGTAAAAGGCTGGGACAGGGTGTCCCTCGCCGCATCACACCCGCTCGGGCTGGAAGGTGTTTGAGCAGCCACAGATTTTTACCCACCCTGCCACAACTTCCCAGCGCTCCCCCGGAGGGCCTGCTGCAGCTCTCTCCCACCGAACCCATGCCATGGTGTCCGAGTGATGCCAGGACCCCGGGAGCATGCGATGAACTAGCCAAGGCTGCATGCTCCCCCTTTGCTGCTCGGCTGCCAGGCGAGGGGCGGGGTGGGCTTGTTTGGGGAGCTATTGTGGGAAGGCCAATGAAAAGAGGGGCCTTGTGTTTTTAACACCAGCCAGCCACAGCGGGTGTTATGTAGCTAGGGGTGCTCCCAGGGATGAGTCACTAGCCGATCCTCACTGCCAGCCAGCTCTGGCTGCCCCGGCATCTCCTCACCACTTTCCTCCCCCTGCCCTGATGATGCTTCCCTGGAGGGCTACCCAGGAGTGCCCCATTCTCCTCCCAGAGCCACAGGAGCCTTTGGCAGTCACAGCCCCTTGCACTGAGGTATCACCTGTCCACCCTCCCTCCAGAAGGGACCATGGACACTCCTTGCTGCCTGGGGTGATGCAGGCAGGAATTCTCTAACACAGCCAAGAGAAGGCTTGCTCTGACCTGGTCACACAACCCTATCTCCTTAATCTCCAGACAGACTGATTCCTTCCGGTGTCTGTGGCTTTGCAGGCACTGGGAAACAGGCCTCTGCGCATCAGATGGAATCCAGGGTGCAGAGCGGAAGCACACTAGCTGCCACTATGTCCAAGTGTCCATCTTCCACCCTGAGGTCAACGATTAATCGAGTGAACCAGGAGACGGGTCACCACGCAGGCGAGCAGCCCCTCCCTGCCAGACAGCTACAGGCCCTAAACACGTCTGTGACCACAACAGCAACAAATTGCCTCCTATTCCTGCAAAAATGCCAGCTTCTCAGCTCGAGGCCTCACTGATAAACCCACCAGCCAGCGTGCAGAGAGCTACCGTGCAAACGTGTCCCAGCCCTGCTGCAGCTGCCCCGCCGTATCACTGGTTCCCCTCTGCTCAGGCCTAGTCTACACCTAGAACTTAGGCTGACTTAGCTACACTGGACAGGGCTGGGGATGAAACTGACAAGCCTATTCCTGGCCTGCAAAAAGGGAGCCAGCAGGCAGAGCGGAGATTATCATAAGGGACGAACAGAGAGGAAGGATGGTCCAGTGGTTAGGGCACTAGCCTAGGACATGGGAGACCTAGGTTCAAATCCCTGCATTGCCACAGGCTTCCTGTGAGAGCCTGAGCAACTCACCTAGCTGCTCTGGGCCTCAGTTCTCCATATAGAAAAATGGGTATAATAGCACTTCTCAACATCACAGGGGGTGTGGTGAGGTGCCCAGAGATGGGGGCCATGGAGGTACCTTGGAAAGATTAACTCCTAGGAGGGTGGTGAAGCACTGGAATGCGTTACCTAGGGATGTGGTAGAATCTCCTTCCTTAGAGGTTTTCAAGGTCAGGCTTGACAAAGCCCTGGCTGGGATGATTTAGTTGGGGATTGGTCCTGCTTTGAGCAGGGGGTTGGACTAGTCAGTGCTTCTCAAGCTATCTGATGTGGGGAACCGGCAATTTTTTTCCCCCAATGTGCGCGCAGACTAGCAGCTGATGGCTCGCGGACCGGCACCGGTCCGCGGACCACCACTTTGAGTAGCACTGGACTAGATGACCTCCTGAGGTCCCTTCCAACCCTGATATTCTATGATAATAGCCACATACAGAGTTCCTGTCCATGGCATCATAAAGCTGTGTTCCTGAGGGAAGGCTTGTTATCATCTTATCTTGTGTTTGCACTTATTCAAACCAGAGTGCTGTAATCCTGTAAGGCAATCGCAGCTCTTCTGCAGAGTATCAGGTGGGGATAGCACAGATGATAATGATCTCTGAGTGCCAACGAGAAAAAGCACAGGGTGGGACGGGAGCAAAAAGGCAATGAAACACACCCACCGAAATACATGTGCACACGGACGCAGCCCGAAGCGAGTCTATGTCCCTTGCATGGTCGCGAAATAGGATGTGCATCTGAGCAATTTGATTCTTCAACAGAAAAGATAAACCCAACCTGTTCGAGCGCGTTTGTGGGGTACGTACACAAAAAGGCTGTGTCCTGATCTCCTTCCCTCCCAACGAAAGCTGCTGCATTAAAAAAAAAAAAATTGCCCCACAGAACACTTAAGCAAGTCTGATGCAATGTCAACCACAGCATTAACCTAGCATCGCCTTGCAGGAAAATGTGTGCTTCACCCCACCAAAAAACAAATAAAATAGCCAGTGGCGCCCCCTAGTGTTTGGGCCCTGGGCTGGGCTACCCACATGGCAGCACTGCCCTAAGGCAGATCAGAACAGCATAGGTGGACAGATGACCTTGAGAATCAATACATCTCACTCCAGCAGAGGGAACGGTTATTATTACGATGCCCCATCTCACCTGTAAAACAACATCAGCGTCAACATCTTTAGCACAAGGCCACCGAGGAAAAATGATCCTGATTCAGCTTGTAATCCTTCCCCCAGTCAGAAGGCCTCCTGGCTAAATGGCTCTTCAAATTGCGTATTCCTAGCAGATCTCTTATTGAAGCTATGTATTCCCCATGCTGCGAATCCACTGCAGCAAAAGGAAAGCCAGGAGCCGTCCGCAGAGCCCCAGAGTGCAGCGAGATACCCACCAAACACCCTGCGAAGGAACCTTGGCTGTACTGACAAATGCCACATGTTTACCACCAAAGCAGGGAGCATCACGCTGAAACCCAGCAAGCCTGGCTGGGAAGAGAACACCGAGTAACCGGGAGAGGTTGAGCCCACACACTGCAGTACAGTTCAGATGCAAACAGGAAGTGCTCCAAGTACTTGCTCTGGATCTCCAAGAACGCGGACACCTCCCAGTGATTATGAATTTATACTGCAGTAGCACCGTGGAACCCGGGTCACCGACCCGGACCCCATGGTTCTAGGCACTGCACAAATGCAGAAAAGACAGACCCTTACCCAGAAGCCAAATCAAAAACCGTGAAGTAAAACAAAAACAAAGCAAACAAAAGACTTGGAGGGGAAAATAAAGGGATCTGTCTCGTCGGCACACTCCGTAGCAAAACTACAAAAGGAAAGGATGGGCCGACAAGCTCTCAGCAGGAAAACACCTGGAGTTAGTGAGTCGCGGCTCCTCGCCCAAGGCACGACTAGCCCTAGCAGTATATTTTGCAGCACTGCGTGACATCTAGTTTTCAGGGTCACTGTTCCACGGTCTTTTTGCCAGGAAATATTTCCCTGATATCCAGCCCACAGCCCCTCTGCTTTATCTAATCCCAGTGCCCTCCGGGGGGAAGCGGCAAGCGGTGCTGGGGGTTAGCGTGGATTCTCTCTCATCGCAGGGTGGACGATACCGATGAGCACGGCGTATTTCCAAGAGTGGGCAGGAGCAGAACTAATTCCTGGCAGTGCAAGCATCCATCTATCCAGGATACAGATCAGCCCCCATTTCTGAAGTATCTGAGCCCCTCCCAGTGTGACACACGTATCTTCATAACAGCCCTGACGGGCACAGCAGGGATCTTGTCTCATTACAGAGATGGGCCAGGAGGCACAGGGAGCTACGTGACGTGCCCAAGGTCCCACGGGAAGTTTGTGGCAGAGCAGGGACTTGCAGTCTCTCAGGACCTAGGCTAGCCCTCTAACCCCTGGACCCATCCTTCTCTAGCATTGACGCTGGCGCTTCGCGTTCCCTTCAATCCCTCCTGTTTATTGAACTCAGCTTGGACACAAACAATGTGTCTCACAGCCCCGGGGTGCAGGCTGACGTTCCCCGGAGCCCTTCCGCCTGAGCTGCACAGTAACTATGAACAGCTGCTCACCTTTGTCCTCATTTCCCAGAGGACTCGGATTAGCTCTAGACAAGCACGGAGCTTGCAGCCCTTCCTAGAAGCCATGTGCACCTCTAGTTAACTCGCCCACCCACTGTCATTGCCAGCCAAACCCCCCCGCCCCCACTGCCCAGCAGCTCTCTTGTCTTGACAATAATACACATCCAAGTGACACACCGCCCCCAGGTGGGAATCGGCCTTGCCAACTCCTTTGGGCTGTAATGTCATGAGGATTTCATCCGCCGCGAAGCTTTCACTGCTCTCCAGCCCCTCCCTTTCCCTCCTCTCGAGGTCCCGGCTCCCGAGGCAGCCCTCGCATTCCCTGAGCAGCGAGGGGCTCCTCGCTGCACCCCTCCCTGCCATACGTGCTCCCTGCCAGCCGCGGGGAGGGAAAGGTGCAGCTCCTCCCACTTCTCTGTTTACTTCCTCCCAGAGCCAGCAGCTGCTGAGATCTGGCGGGAGGCCGCAGGAGGAGGGGTGGGGAGAGGGCTTTGTGCGTTCAGCTCCCCCCCGGCCCCCAGAGAACAAGGAGGGGACTCAGCCCCCCGCAAGGGGCGAGCGTCCCTCTCGGGGAGCTCGGCAGCAGAGTGCCAGGGTGGATCTCAGCAAAGTCTTTTCTGTCGGTCCAGTCAGGGAGGTTTCTCCGCCCTCGGAAAGCTCCAGCCAGATTCACAAGCACCACGCGGGAGCCAGGCCCAGCTCGCACGCAGCAGTCCCTGCTTGGAAGGACGGCAGCCTCTCCCTGCCGGCGAGCCGGCTCCCCGAAGCACTTACTTCCAGCTCCATCCCGGACCCTGCCTCGTGCGAGCTGCTGCTCCCGTATAGCCCCATGGCCAGCTCCCGGCGCTTCCCGCTCCCCCTCACAGCCCTGCCAGCCGGGCGGGGTGCGTCTACATTCTCCAGCTCGGGAGGCTTCCTGACGATTTGCATAGTTAAGCCGTAAACTAACCACAACATTCCTCTTATGATTTTGCAATCGGCTGGAATAACGTGGTCGCACTAAGTCGGGCCGATGAATCATGATCTATAAACCACAGCGCTCGTCACCGGGGCTCAGGGCTGGCTGCAGCCAGCGTGATTCATCTCAGGGGATGCCAGGGTTAATTTACAGCACATTGCTATTTATTTTCCAAGCTTTCAAACCTCCGGAGAGTTCCTGTTTCTGCCTTCCCCTCCCCTCCCCTCCCCTTGCCTCCGCCCAGTGGGGCCGTGATACTCGAGGCCATGGCACTGTGTCAAGAAGATCAAGACAATTCCTCTGCAACGCACAGGAACCTCACAGGCTAGAGGGGATTGTGCATGTAACCCCAGAAGTGTGGCCTCCTGCACCTTGCGTCCAGGAGAGACTCACGTTCTCCAACAACCTCACTCAGCCCCCTAACCCCGCTCAACGGAGCCATCAAAACCCCCCAGCAAAGAAACACTGCATGGCTCCGCTCCCGACCCTGGCCACTGACTCAGTCCTTATCGTTTGACTTATCGAGGCACCTACGGCCCCAACGGGGCTAGGGACTGTACGAACACAGAACAAAAAGACAGGTTTCAGAGTAACAGACGTGTTAGTCTGTATTCGCAAAAAGAAAAGGAGTACTTGTGGCACCTTAGAGACTAACCAATTTATTTGAGCATAAGCTTTCGTGAGCTACAGCTCACTTCATCGGATGCATACTGTGGAAAGTGTAGGAGATCTTTTTATACACACAAAGCATGAAAAAATACCTCCCCCCACCCCACTCTCCTGCTGGTAATAGCTTATCTAAAGTGATCACTCTCCTTACAATGTGTATGATAATCAAGGTGGGCCATTTCCAGCACAAATCCAGGGTTTAACAAGAACGTCTGGGAGGCGGGGGCGGGCTGTGATGGTGTCCCCTGAATAGATATGTGGGCACAGTTGGCAACGGGCTTTGATGCAAGGATAGGTTCCTGGGTTAGTGGTTCTGTTGTGTGGTGTGTGGTTGCTGGTGAGTATTTGCTTCAGGTTGGGGGGCTAAACAACTCTGACATCATAATCAAAAAGGCTGACAAAGGAGGTGCTGTTGTCATCATGAATAGGTCGGAATATGAACAAGAGGCTGCTCGGCAGCTCTCCAACACCACTTTCTACAAGCCATTACCCTCTGATCCCACTGAGGGTTACCAAAAGAAACTACAGCATTTGCTCAAGAAACTCCCTGAAAAAGCACAGGATCAAATCCGCACAGACACACCCCTGGAACCCCGACCTGGGATATTCTATCTACTACCCAAGATCCATAAACCTGGAAATCCTGGGCGCCCCATCATCTCAGGCATTGGCACCCTGACAGCAGGATTGTCTGGCTATGTAGACTCCCTCCTCAGGCCCTACGCTACCAGCACTCCCAGCTACCTTCGAGACACCACTGACTTCCTGAGGAAACTACAATCCATCGGTGATCTTCCTGATAACACCATCCTGGCCACTATGGATGTAGAAGCCCTCTACACCAACATTCCACACAAAGATGGACGACAAGCCGTCAAGAACACTATCCCCGATAATGTCACGGCTAACCTGGTGGCTGAACTTTGTGACTTTGTCCTTACCCATAACTATTTCACATTTGGGGACAATGTATACTTTCAAATCAGCGGCACTGCTATGGGTACCCGCATGGCCCCACAGTATGCCAACATTTTTATGGCTGACTTAGAACAACGCTCCCTCAGGTCTCCTCCCCTAACGCCCCTACTCTACTTGCGCTATATTGATGACATCTTCATCATCTGGACCCCATGGAAAAGAAGCCCTTGAGAAATTCCACCATGATTTCAACAATTTCCATCCCACCATCAACCTCAGCCTGGTCCAGTCCACACAAGAGATCCACTTCCTGGACACTACAGTGCTAATAAACGATGGTCACATAAACACCACCCTATACCGGAAACCTACTGACCGCTATTCCTACCTACGTGCCTCCAGCTTTCACCCTGACCACACCACACGATCCATTGTCTACAGCCAAGCTCTGCGATACAACCGCATTTGCTCCAACCCCTCAGACAGAGACAAATACCTACAAGATCTCTATCAAGCATTCTTACAACTACAATACCCACCTGTGGAAGTGAAGAAACAGACTGATAGAGCCAGAAGAGTTCCCAGAAGTCACCTACTACAGGACAGGCCTAACAAAGAAAATAACAGAACGCCACTAGCCGTCATCTTTAGCCCCCAACTAAAACCCCTCCAACGCATTATTAAGGATCTACAACCTATCCTGAAGGATGACCCAACACTCTCACAAATCTTGGGAGACAGGCCAGTCCTTGCCTACAGACAGCCCCCCAGCCTGAAGCAAATACTCACCAGCAACCACATACCACACAACAGAACCACTAACCCAGGAACCTATCCTTGCAACAAAGCCTGTTGCCAACTGTGCCCACATATCTATTCAGAGGACACCATCACAGGGCCTAATAACATCAGCCACACTATCAGAGGCTTGTTCACCTGCACATCCACCAATGTGATATATGCCATCATGTGCCAGCAATGCCCCTCTGCCATGTACATTGGTCAAACTGGACAGTCTCTACGTAAAAGAATAAATGGACACAAATCACATGTCAAGAATTATAACATTCATAAACCAGTCGGAGAACACTTCAATCTCTCTGGTCATGCGATTACAGACATGAAAGTTGCGATATTACAACAAAAAAACTTCAAATCCAGACTCCAGCGAGAGACTGCTGAATTGGAATTCATTTGCAAATTGGATACAATTAACTTAGGTTTGAATAGAGACTGGGAGTGGCTAAGTCATTATGCAAGGTAACCTATTTCCCCTTGTTTTTTCCTACCCCCACCCCCACCCCCCCCAAGACGTTCTTGTTAAACCCTGGATTTGTGCTGGAAATGGCCCACCTTGATCATCATACACATTGTAAGGAGAGTGGTCACTTTAGATAAGCTATTACCAGTGGGGGCGGGGGGGGGGGGGGGGGGAGGAGGAGAGAGAGAGAGAGAGAGTGTGTGTGTGTCTCCCAGACTCCCCACAAAAAGCAAAGCGGGATTCTTTTGTACAAGCCACAAACAATGTACTTGCTGCAATATGACCCCCCAAAGAAGGCTGCGCCTGCCCCAAAGAGCCCCCGATTCCAGGGCTCGCTTTGCTGACCTGCACCCAGCACAAGTCAGCATTTCCGAGGACAGGAATTTGCAGCATGAGGTCCCAGCAGGTTTGTGAGGGATAAAAGGTATACTTAGGTCTGGAATGAGGCACGTGCTTTACAATCAGTTGAGAGGCAAAGTGAATGCACGTATGCACGCACACGCGCATGTGCCCACCAATGCCACGAGCAGGCTAAGCACGGACCCTCAGAGACGCTTCCCCCTCGGGTTCACTGTGCTACTTCCACCCTCTCTCTTAGCTCTCAATATACAGTACTAATGAGTTTGCACACTAATCACTACACTGTGACTCCCAGCACTGCTCAGAACGCACAGCTCCCCCACTTCCATCCATTAGAAAAACCACAGTGGGGAGAACTCACAAATATCTGGAAGAAACTCTCTCTTCCTTTTATTCCTCAAAACAACCCCCTACATCACCACCACCCAGCTCTAATTCCCACCCATAGCTCCAGCGGCACCTCTGATCAGTCCCCTTTCTCCTCCTTCCGTGGTTCTCCAAGGAAGACTTGCCACTCCACCTCAATTGCTGTCCTGACCTCCAAGTTGTACAGGCCAAGCCTGCAGGATGTGAGACAGCACAATTAAGCTAAACCCCTGCACCTCTCTGTGTCCCAGGTAACACTCAACGGATCCTAGGGCCTGGAGCTTGAATGCATCCTGCAGCGAACAGGCACGACCCCCCTCCCCACATCTCTAGATATTGCACCTCCCCACAACAGCTCTCGCGATGTAATGAGCGAGGCATGCCCTGAAGAGAAGCCGTGAGCCAAGCAAGCTCATTTCATCACCTCTCCAACTCATCCCATGACACCTCGAGCAGCACAGTTCTAGGATATTTTTCTAGTATTAATGACATGGCTTTTACAATCACCACCTTGGCTTTGTTCCGTGCTCTCCATGGCAATGCTCTGACACTAGCGAAACCTCCTTCCTCCCTGAGACAATATCGCCTTCCAACCAAATTGGTAGCAAGCGGAATGCCTCCGGTATCAAGCAGAGTGCCCCAAGGGTCGGTCTTTGGGCTGGTTTTGTTCAATATCTTCATTAATGATCTGGAGGATGGCGTGGATTGCACCCTCAGCAAGTTTGCAGATGACACTAAACTGGGAGGAGTGGTAGATACGCTGGAGGGTAGGGATAGGATACAGAGGGCCCTAGACAAATTAGAGGCTTGGGCCAAAAGAAATCTGATGAGGTTCAACAAGGACAAGTGCAGAGTCCTGCACATAGGGCGGAAGAATTCCATGCACTGCTACAGACTAGGGACCAAGTGGCTAGGCAGCAGTTCTGCAGAAAAGGACCTACGGGTTACGGTGGATGAGAAACTGGATGAGAGTCAACAGTATGCCATTGTTGCCAAGAAGGCTAATGGCATTTTGGGCTGGACAAGTAGGAGCATTGCCAGCAGATCGAGGGACATGATCATTCCACTCTATTTGGCATTGGTGAGGCCTCATGTGGAGTACTATGTCCAGTTTTGGGCCCCACACTACAAGAAGGATGTGGAAAAACTGGAAAGAGTCCAGCGGAGGGCAACACAAATGATTAGGGGGCTGGAGCACATAACTTATGAGGAGAGGCTGAGGGAACTGGGATTATTTAGTCTGCAGAAGAGAAGAATGATTTCTCTTTGATAGCTGCTTTCAACTACCTGAAAGAGGGTTCCAAAGAGGATGGATCTAGACTGTTCTCAGTGGTAGCAGATGACAGAACAAGGAGCAATGGTCTCAAGTTGCAGTGGGGGAGGTTTAGGTTGGATATGAGGAAAAACTTTTTCACTAGGAGGGTGGTGAAGCACTGGAATGGGTTACCTAGCGAGGTGGTGGAATCTCCTTCCTTAGAGGTTTTTAAGGTCAGGCTTGACAATGCCCTGGGATGATTTAGTTGGGGATTGGTCCTGCTTTGAGCAGGGGGTTGGACTAGATGACCTCCTGAGGTCTCTTCCAACCCTGATATTCTATGAAATTTGTTCTGACGGTGACTTCTAAAAGTGTTCCAAAGCTCATACGAACCCTCTGACAACCCAGTGCACTTTTTTCCCCTTTTTTTACAGCTCTGTTTGGGGAGTGTTTTCTCCTACCACACAGCGCCGGAGACTTGATTTTCCTTTGGGTGACTTCAGAAGAATGGCTCTGATTCTGTTTCCCATTTGCATTTGGTCAGCCAACAGGCTAGCTATGAGGCCACTGCATGTGATCAGAGTGACATAAATTTTTCAAAAAGTTCAGAGACCAGCTTAAGGCAAAGGGTTAAAGGGACCTCGGCACGGAAGCACCAGGAGGCCTGTGGTTGTCTTTTCTACATGAGCTTGGATTGTCTGTGTGGGGGGACAGCACTGGCCTCTATGGGCCACATTATGTATGGCCCTGCTTGGGTACGGAGAACCCCATCCCCCCAGCACACTCACACAGGAGGCAGCCATAGACTCCAACCCAGACAACAGCTACAGACTTCAGAGGGTACTTTGCACAGGTGGTCCCTTTAGAGGATCAGGCCCATAACATGGCTGAAGGCACTGGAGTTGCCAGCTTGCACTGCCTTGTAGGAGTCTTCCCTCTCCTCCTGCATTGATGAGCACCACCAGGAGAGCCCTGGATACACCTTTGAAATGGTGAAGCAAATCCCGTCACTTCAAGCACTCGCTCCTGGGCTTCCCAACTCTGCTACTTCAGCCGTGCACCTCCTTCCTGTCCCCACCTGGATCTGCTGCAGATGAGGCACCGTTCACTCCCCAGCGAGTGGCTTGGTGCAGCCTGCTCCACAGCCAAACAGCATGTGAATCTTGTACCTTTAATGGGACAACCACATACTGTCTCTTGCAGTTAACATGAGCAGGAGTAACTTGTGTGCATGGAGAGAAGCTGAACCTACCACTACAGATATGAGAACCTCTGTCAATTCCCTCTTCTAACCACTAACAAACACTGCCACCACCCCACGATGTCTCCCCCAAAGCATCCTTGGATTGTGTCAGTCGACATTACAGCAGAGGTGGGGCAGAGACACTTATGACAGCGGCTTGATGCCAGGCAGCCGATGCAAATAGCATCAGTCAGACCACAACCCACAGGCGGCCCTTGCAGACAGGATGGATATAGAGCACAGGGTGGATGGCTGGGGCTTTTATTATTGGTTTTAAAGTATATGTGTATCACCCAGGCCCCAAAGTCTTCGCTGTAATTGTCTGGAATGTCCCAATCCCCAAGCCTTGCATCTCATTACCATCCTTGGCACCCTCCACTCACAGGGAAACACCTCAAATCAAAGCATGCTATCACCGAAACAACACGCAGAGAATGAGGAATAGCTGTCGGGTGCTTGACTTTGATGACTGCTGTCCTGAGCCTCCATCTGAGAGAGCAACTGTGGAAGCAGAATAAAATCAAAGAGCTGGGTTGCCGATTCTATAAGGAAAACAAGTGCATAAAAAATATGCAGAGTCAAGAACTGGCCTAATTCTGCCGAGAAGTCCTAGCACAGAAGAATAAACCATGGAACGTGATCCTTTACTAGTGTGCAATGGAACTGTAGGGACTTGCGTTTCTGTACGGTGACTAATCTTCACAGGATATGGAAAAGGCCTACAGCAGTCAATAGAGTAGAGCCACTTCCCTATAGGTACTTTGAACAGTCCTATAGAATGATAGAAAATCTTGCTACAAGGTGGTTAAAAAAAATCCCCAACAAACGCTTCAGAAAGGAGATGATTCTCGGTTGATCAGTTTTGTCTCACTGTTACCTTATGCTCCCTGTCCACCTGTTGTATCCATCTGTGGACTCTTGTCTCATACTTACATTACAAGCTCCGCCGGACTGAGGCGCTCTTTCTGATATGTCTTTGTACTGCACCTAGCACAACGGAGCCCTGGTCTCTGACCAGGGTCCCTTGGTGTTCCCACAATACAAACAATAATAGTAGAATCCATAAGGGTTTATATCCATGACATGCATCCGACCAAGTGGGTATTCACCCACGAAAGCTTATGCTCCAATACGTCTGTTAGTCTATAAGGTGCCACAGGATTCCTTGAAGGGTTTTAGAGTGATTTCTATAGAACCTTGTCAGTTTGATCCCTCTTAAGTCCTCCCAGGCATTTCCATAAGGGGGTTGGTTTCCTGCTCTTTTTTTTTTTTTTTTTTTTTTTAAGTGAATTGATTTCCTGTGCAAGAGGAGTCCCAAGAGATCGGAAGAAGGATAGGGATGACCATATTTGTACATGGGGATGGAGGACAGCCCACACTCACTGACCCAGTCAGGAAATGGATTTTTCTCCTCTTCTGTGGTTTGCCTTCTCACCCACTAAGTGTCTTATACTGCGCTATTTATCTCTGCCTGCAGCCTCACGAGCTGCCTGTACCACTCCCCTCTAGGAATTTTGTAAGCAGATCCCTAGGGAAAGATGCCAGATTGACAACGCTGGGGGCAGAAGTCCTGCATTCACCCACAGTGCAGACATGCCTAGCGCAAACAAAGCATCAATGTTTTTGCAGAAAATCCCTCTCTAGGATTTCCACCAAGGCCTGCTTTGGAAAGCAAATGAACAGTGACACGAAATGCTGGAATATTTCCCTTGTTCCAGAGCTGTTTACAACCCCAAATCTGTCAAAAACAACACACCTCAGAAACAACTTTCTCCTTTAGGTACCTGGTGTTCTGTATCTCCCCTGCAAAAGGGAAGATACCCACAACGCTAAAATCCAAAACTCCCTGTTGGATTTTATAGTCAACAGGACGTACTCGCGTGGGTACAGGTTTGCACCTTTAGAGAACACATCGACTGCTGCAGGAGAAATGCTGGAGCCTGAACTCACGTGTGAACAGGGCAAGAAAGAGCTTTTCATTTCATAGGTGTCGATGCCGTGGATGCTCCAGGGCTGAAGCACCCACAGAAAAAAATTAGTGGGGTGCTTAGCACCCACCAGCAGCCAGCTTCCCCCACTTTCCCCCTGCTGGCGGCCCCACTGATTAACTCCTCCCCCTCCCTCCCAGCGCCACCCGTCTGCTGCAGATCAGCTGTTCCACAGCGTGCAGGAGGCACTGGGGGGGAGAGGGAGAAGCAGGGATGGGGCGTGCTCAGGGGAAGGGGCGGAACTGGGTGGGAAGAGGTGGGGTGGGATGGGGGTGGAGTGGGGGCAAGAAGATGCGGGACGGAGGTGGAGGTTTGGGGGAAGAGGGCAGGTGGGGGCAGGGCCAGGGCAGAACGGGGGCAGGAAGAGGTGGGATGGGGGTGGGGGAAGGGTTTAGGTGGGAACGGGGCCTGGGGCAGAGCAGGGGGTTGACCACCCCCAGGCCCTGGAGGAACCCGGAGCCTGTGTTTCATTTCACTTGTAAGAGGTTTTCCACCACATATGTAATGAAGCCACACCAAAGTGCCCAGCTGTCTGGGCTGGATGTTCTTCGGCATGTTGGTAGTGTTGTTGTAGCCCCAGGATAGGAGAGAGACAAGGTGGGTGAGGTCACATCTTTTGTTGGACCAGCTTCTGTGGGTGGAAGGTACAAGCTTTCGAGCTACATAGAGCTCTGCTTCAGATGCAGGGAAGGAAGCACAGAGTGTCTGACCTAACTACAAGCTGGGACAGATTGTTAAGCAGAAGCGCTCTTTCAATACTTGTCCTCTGGGGAAACCTGCACACCTTCAAACAACAAGCCTGGGAACTTAAAATTCATAACTCTGCCAGATACCAAAAGCCATGGACTTCACAGGGACCCTGGTTTTATAGCTCATTAAAACAATCTGTAACACACCACGCCTGCTACCCTTAATTGCCCACTTCAAACCCTTTATGCTTAACAATCTAACCCCCAATTGCCCAATTCATTTCAAGAGATCGCCTCCCACTTGCTCCCCCTTCTGCCTAAAAATCTATCCCAACTCGTACGTAGCTCAGACACTGCTCCCTTCCCCAGGCCTGAAGACGAGCTCTGTGTGGCTCGAAAGCTTGTACCTTCCACCAACAGAAGTTGGTCCAAGATATGACCTCACCCACCTTGTTCTTTAGCATGTGATTCAATACTCCTTTGCATCCACGCTTTCAAAGGATGAAGAACTGCGGGTTCTCCAGGCTTCCTTGTCCAGCCTACAGTAGCACGATGCCCCGAGAGACATCGCTACGTCGATGTAAGTCCCCAGTGTAGACCAGCCCCCAGATCCCTCAGACTCCTCAACATCCTCCTGCTGCTTCTGCACTGCCGGCTCCTTGCCAGGCAGTAAATAGAGCCCCCGCCCCCTGGAACACATACTAACCCTTCCATAGTGGCCCATTCTGACTTGAGTTTTCTCCCAAATATGGCCATATCGTTCTTATTTGATTGCCAAACAATGTGGCTGGGTTAATGGGAATGTGTTTAGGGCATTCTTTTTATTTTGTTTGGAAAACCGCAGCTGGGTTATTGAAATAGGGGAGAAACTGCAGCACAACAATGGCAGCGGGGGGGTGAGTGCGGGGGGGAGGGGGGAGAGACGTGCAGGGAGGGGGGTGAACGACATTTCCATGCGCATGCTCGAAGGACTTTGGGAACAGCACGAGCCCAGAGTGGCAGGAAACCAGAGCGGATGCACTAAAAGCCAAGTAGCACACTCAGGATTCCTGTAAGGGCTTGATGTAAAGTAATATTGGATTCTGAATGTTATCCTTCAAACAGATCCCTTGTGGCATGCACTGTCCATTTCATACCCACGCCCGCCTCATTTCTAAAGCCTGCTTGAACAGCAAAGTATGTCTCCACATTTCAGATATTACCACCTACCTACTGAACCCATGGGGCCCCCCATCACTGGAATATCTGAGGCCCGTACAAGCTTTACCCCTGTGAGGTAGGGAAGTGCTATTATCCCCATTTCACAGACATGGAGGCGCAATGACTCCCCCACAGGATGTCCACGGCAAAGCAGGAAATTGAACCCCGGTCCGCAGGTCCCCGGCCAGCACCCAAACTTCAGCACCAACTATCCTTCCTCCCTGCATGATTATTTGTTTGAAGTCAATAGCATGCAGCCGAAAAATGCCAGATTTACAACCCTGCGTGCCGAGCCTTAGCTCACCAACAGAACAGGTTGGCAACAGTGCTGGCCTTTCCCACATAGCCCCAGGGCACACCTCCATCCTGACCTGCAGGGCCCATCTCTAGGGGTCACGGAGTAGATCAGTCTCTGGGACCAGTTCGAACCTTTGAATCAGATTTCTGGATCTTTGCGTATAAATGGTGAGATTATTTTTCACTGGGGTGTTGTATTTCGGGGGGGGAAAAAAAGAAAAGAAAGAGGAGTTTTGACGATCCATAAAAATGGGATATTTGCTAAATCACAAGGTTTTCTCTGGGGCCGGGGGGGACCCTTGCAATTTGCCTCAATATACGGATGAGCTCACGCTGAGTTGAAGAAAATGCATGGAGGCAGCTTTCCCAGAAATAGCTGCGTTTTCCTATCAGGAGCGGTGGCTTTTCAAAGCTTTGAGTCATCCTATGCCATCAGTTTCCAAGTTAAATTCCCAGTGGGGATTTTGGCTTAAAAACGAAATGGCCCCATCTGGCCCTCTGCCTGGAGCAGAAGCATGTTGCTCTCCATGAGGAGTAACTTTGACAAAAAATGTTCAGTTAAAAATTCGTAAGTTTGTGGCTCTGACGAGGGATTCGGCCTGCCTGTCGGGACCCGTTACCGTGCTCCGGTGCGAGAGGATCAGCTGCCTTTATGGAAAGTGGGCAGGGCCTGGGACTCGATCCTGAGCACCTTCACTTCCTCATGAGAGAGTTCCTGCACGCCGCACGAGACTGGGAATCGTCAAACCAAACCCAGGCTGGTGATATTAAACTGGCTAGGGAGGCCCTCCCAGCCCCTAACTCACCAACTCAGTCCTGCAACCCTCCCTCACACAAGTCAGTCACCCACGTAAGTATTTCCGTTAGCGGTGAGGCATGACTTGTGGTCTGGATACAGCACTCAGGTGCTCGCTCAACTTTAAGCGCATGCTGCTGCCTTTAGTGGGACTTCGTGTCCCACTTCCACGCTTTGCTGACGAGGGACTGTGTGAGTACTGCCCACAGGATGGACCCAGGGCTCGGATGTTATTTTATTGCCAACTTCTTCCTTTACAACAATGAAAGGTTTAGGGGGAAAAAATGGATCTGGGTAACTGAGGAAAGGTAAATTTAAGACTTACGGGCCGGATTCGTAAAGATAATTAGACACCCAATCCCATGATTTCAATGGAAATGAGGTACCTAGGTGCTTTTGAAGATCCCACTATATATTCGTCATGTTGTTGTTCTTAGGGCCAGATCCTTGTCCGGTGTAAATCAACAGAGCTTCTGCTGACATCTATGGCTACACAGATTTACATGAGGACCTTACTCTTCTGCATCGTAAGTTATCTTGAGCCACAAAAGTGCACTGACGGGACAAGCAAGTGAAACGGGCAAGGAACACGAACTCCCAACTTGCCTTGCATATGCCCATCCCACACACAACGCAAGAAAAGTTTAGCCGACACACCATGTCTCTGCTGCAGATATTTAATAGCTCAGCAGTTTAACAGTCTGACACAGTGTTTACGTAAAACGAACGGCGTGTTTATAAAGTCAGAGTTTGTGTTGTTCCTTCACATTACTGCAGTGACCACGGGGGACAAGAAATGGGTTTCTTTTGGGTGCGGGACAGCAGTCTGTACAAATAATGCAGTTGCTTTTTTGCCAGAGGGCAGGGGAGGGTGGGCATGGGAAAATGTTTCTCAGGACTGGCAAGAACTATTCAAGCTGCCCAAGGGCCAAGGTCATAGAGTGAGTCACTCGCAGTCACTTGGAACAGGACTTCTGGCTCCCGGCTCCCTGCTTTAATCACTACAACATGCCGGTTCAAATGTCACAGCATCGGGGAAAATACAGCTGTGGTCTCCTGCGCAGTAAGGATGGGCAGTTTGTTTTGCCGTCAGTGGAGAGGATACAGAATGTTCATTAGCTCTGACGCTTTCGAGGAAGCGGCTCTTTCACTGTGGAATATCTGAGTGCTGACTGCAACACCAAGCAGGAGAGCCATGACAGCATATCCTGCTGGCCTGCCCAGGGACTCAGCCGGGGGGGGGTTTGCACTTAGCCAGATGACTTCATTTACCTCTGAATCATCCTGGCCATGGCAGTTGGCTTCGTTAGCAGCTGATCTATGAAACTGACCCCGAGCCCAGCAGCCTGATTGATCCACTTTGGAGGAGGCATGAGGAGAAACATCCCAGGCTCCCTCTCGCTGTCTGAGTCAACCGGTGACTTTATATAGCCTGACAATCCACCGCATCCTGACACTGCCCCTGGTTGTGCTGCACCACCTGCCTTCCTGCTGTTGGAGGGAGGCTTTCACTCAGGGCTTGTCAGCTTGGGGAAACCGACCGGCACAGCTACCGCAGAGTTACTACCGTATTGTGGCTTCTCAGATATGCTCCTCTGGCCAGGCACTCGATTCTGGAATACAAGTGACTTTATTCCACAATAACTAGGCCCATGAAGTAATGTGTAATGGAATGAAGTCATTTTTATTCCAAAACAGAGTGCCTACATGGGGAAGTTAGGCTGGAATAGCATAACTGTTATTCTGCTAGAGCGAAGCCGGTCAGATTCTCCACGTACACAAGACTGAAGCAACAGTTTCCCTCATACCAGGAAGTGAATTTGAAGCTGAGTAAGTCATTGAAGGAGACTGAGTCCTGGAAATCCTGAAGAGCTTATAGCCCCCCAACCCCACACATGTGTGTATTTGTAATAGTGCCTGCATGTAAATGTCAATTAAACCCAGTGCATGCTTCCGGTTAGTAACGTGTATAGTAATATTTGACCTAATTTTTTAAAAAAAGTTTTAGAGTGATAATGAAATTATATATTAGAAATTTGTGTTTTTGAAAAAAGGTAAAAAAAACCCTTAGACTCCTAGAACCACAGGATTAGAGGGACCGCAAGGGTCATCCGGTCTAACCCCCGGCCAAGATGTAGCATTTGTTGTGTCTAAACCATCCAAGACAGATGGCTATCCAGCCTCCTTTTGCAAGCCTCCAGTGAAGGAGCGTCCATGACTTCCCTAGGTGGTCTGTTCCATTGTCCTATTCTTCTTACTGTTAGGAAGTTTTTCCTGAAATTTAATCTAAATCCGTTATGCTGTAGTTTGAACCCATTGCCTCTTGTCCTGCCCTCTGTGGCAAGCGAGAATAATTTTTCTCCATCTTATTAAGGCAGCCTTTCAAGTATTTGAAGACCCCTATCATATCTCCCCTTAATCGCCTCTTTTCCAAACGACACATACCCATTTCCTTCAGCCTTTGCTCATGTGGCTTGTGTTCCATCCCTTTGATCATCTTGGTTGCCCGCCTCTGGATCCCTTCCAGTTTCTCTACATCCTTTCTATACACTGGTGACCAAAATTGGACACAGTTCTCCAGCTGAGGCCTAACCAGCACCGAGTGAAGCGGTACAATCACCTCCCGTGATTTGCCTGCTGTGCCTCTGTTAATGCAACTCCAAATTGCATTTGCTTTTTTTGCAGCAGCATCGCATTGCTAACTCATAGTGAGGCTGTGATCCACCACAACTCCCAGATCCTTCTCAGCCATGCTGCTGCCAAGCCAGTTACCCTCCATTCTGTATTTGCGCGTTTGGTTTTTCTTCTCTAAGTGTAGCACCTTACGTTTGTCTTTGTTGAATTTTATTTTGTTATCTATAGCCCAGTTCTCCAATTTATCAAGATCCCTTTGAATGTTAGCACTACCCTCCAGAGGGTTGACAACCCTCCCCCACAGCTTTGGGTCATCTGAAAATTTGATCAGTATGCTCTGTATTCCGACATCCAGGTGATTAATAAAGATGTTAAACAACACTGAACCCGGAACAGATCCCTGTGGAACCCCACTTGAGACCTCCCTCCAATCTGACATTCCATTAATAGTTACTCTTTGTTTGTGGTTGTCTAACCAATTATAAGGAGGACTTGTGGCACCTTAGAGACTAACCAATTTATTTGAGCATGAGCTTTCGTGAGCTACAGCTCACTTCATCGGATGCATACTGTGGAAATCGCAGTGGTCACTTTGGATAGGCTATTACCAGCAGGAGAGTGAGTTTGTGTGTGTGGTTTTTGGAGGGGGGTGAGGGAACCTGGATTTCTGCAGGAAATGGCCCACCTTGATTATCATACGCATTGTGAAGACAGTGGTCACTTTGGATGGGCTATTACCAGCAAGAGAGTAAGTTTGTTTGTGGGAGGGCGGAGGGTGAGAAAACCTGGATTTGTGCTGGAAATGGCCCAACTTGATGATCACTTTAGATAAGCTATTACCAGCAGGAGAGTGGGGTGGGAGGAGGTATTGTTTCATGGTGTCCGTGTATATAATGTCTTCTGCGATTTCCACAGTATGCATCCGATGAAGTGAGCTGTAGCTCACGAAAGCTCATGCTCAAATAAATTGGTTAGTCTCTAAGGTGCCACAAGTCCTCCTTTTCTTTTTGCGAATACAGACTAACACGGCTGTTACTCTGAAACCTAACCAATTATGTATCCATTTAATGGCAGTTCCACTGAGCCTGCATTTCTCCAGCTACTTATCAGAATGTCATGTGGCACTATATATCAAAAGCCTTGTACAAGCCCAGGTATATTATGTCCACAGCATTCCCCCTAACCACTAAACCAGTTATCCTGTCAAAGAGGAAATCAATCCATGCTGGCGGCTCATGATCACCCTCCATCCTCCAGGTATTCGCACACTGAATGTTTTAGACACTGCTCTAGTACCTTCCGAGGTATCGGGGTCAGGTGGACTGGTCTGTAGTTCCCCAGCTTCTTCTTCCCCCCCCCCCCCCCCACTTTTTAAAGATGGGCTCTACCTTAGCCCTGCTTGAGGCTTCCAGGACCTCTCTTGTCATCCCTGAGTTTGCAAATATTATTGCCATTGGCTCTGAGATTTCTTTAGCTAATTCCTTCAGCACCCTGGGGTGAATAGCATCTAGATTAGTCAGAAGATCTC
Organism: Chelonia mydas; assembly: GCF_015237465.2. Lineage (NCBI taxonomy): Eukaryota > Metazoa > Chordata > Testudines > Cheloniidae > Chelonia > Chelonia mydas. The sequence continues at coordinate 24,323,786 of NC_057856.1, read as the reverse complement.
TGACATGTTCTTTACTTATCTTTATCTGCATCCCTCCCCCTTTTTATTGTCTATGACAACTTCATGAGTCATCTGGTCACATTTTTTGTGTGAAGACTGAAGCAAAGTAGGTGCTGAGCAGCTCCGCCTTCCTATCATCCTCTGTTACCAGCTCACCTTCTCCACTGAGCAGAGGATGCATACCATCCCTGACCTTTATTTTTTTTGTCCAACCTATTTGTAGAAACCTTCTTGTTGCCTCTAACATTTCTTGCCAGCTGAAACTCATTCTTTGTCTTGGCTTTCCTGACTGTGTCCCTACATGTTCGCACTATTCCCATTATATTTCCTTGGGGATATGCCCCTCCTTCCATTTCCTGTATGGATCCCTTTTCATTTTTAGATAGCTAAAAAGTTCCTTGTGCAGCCACGCTGGTCTGCTGTGGCTCTTCTTCTCTTTCCTCTGCGTCGGAATAGCTTGATGTTGAGCCTCTAATATTACATCTTTTAGGAACTGCCAGCCCTCTGATTCTTTTTCTTCCTAATTGGTCTCTCCATAGGACCCTGCCTACTATTTCTCTGAGTTGGTTGAAATCTGCCTTTTTGAAATCGAGTGTCCTTGGTTTGCTGTTCTCGTGTCCTCCTTTCCTTAGGATCTTGAATTCCATCAGATCATGTTCACTTCCTCCCAAGTTCCCGACCATCTTCCCATTCACAACTAATTCATCCCTGTTGGTCAAAACCAGATCCAAAATGGATGACCCTCTAGTTGTTTCCTCAACTTTCTGATTCAGAAAGTTGTTCCCTACACATGCTAAGAACTCGCAGGACATATTATGTTTTGAAATTATGTAAAGATCTTCCAACAGATATCAGGGAAGTTAAAATCCCCCATTAACACAAGCTCATGTGTATTAGCTAATCTTGTTGTCTGCTTGTAGAACGCCCGACAAAACACAGACAAAAAGACAGTATGTAATTAACTTTGTACTCTTTCTGGGGTTAAGATATTAAGACTGTAACTTCAAGATTATGAATTGTCCTTAAATTGTTAAATGATCCAGTGCTGAAAGGCCAAAGGGCACTGCAGTGTGATTCTTTTCATTGAATTCAAAGTCGTTATTTTCGAGAAAGTTAGCATGTTGGTGACGGGGGAGTGGGAATGATAGTATATCAGATTTGCTCACTTTTCTCTCATTCTAGTTTGGAAAACATACTGAGCATTGCGCCCACATTCTGAATTAGAACACCAACCTCCTTGGTTCTATTACATAAACTGGAAGCAGCGCCTGCGAAGTCCCTGATCGCAGCAAGAGCTATTTCAGCAGTAAATAGCAGCTTTACGAGGAACATCCTTTGCCAGGAGACAATCGGCCAAAGCAGCTATGGGAATTTTTTAAATTTATTTTCTAATAACTAGACCACAATGACAGTCTTGACACTAGAACAGCTCATTTCATCTCATAATTATCTCCAGCCCGCCCTGAACTCCCCTCTTTCCTCAAAGCAAATAAAACCACCATTATTGCCTTCTCAAAAGCATAAACAGAGCAACGAAAGACCCGGCTGAAACGCGATTTCTATCCGGATTCAGCTGCATGCTTTGCTACGACAAGAACTAAATTAATTTTTTTTGTTGTTTTTCTTTTGTTTACTCTACTAAATCCCAGTTTCTCATGTTTAAATCTTTTCCATCTAGAAGGGCAAGTTCAATGCTTTAACTGCATCAACTGTAGTTAACAAGGCGGAATACAGACTGATGTTACAAAGGTTGCGTAGAAGCCACCTTTCTCCTGTTGTTCAGACAGCTGCAGGGTTCCTGCCAACCACGAATTCTCATACTGACCCTGTTTCGTCTCATTGTTCCCTTGTGCTTCACCACCTCCAATCAACCCATGCACTGATTTCAACAGATCTATGACAGATTATACCAACGGAAGATCCGGCCATACATCTTTCCTTTTTCTGTGAAGCACCTGGCACACTTCTAGCTGCTTGGTAATAACAACAGATTTAATAAAAGGCTTGATTATTCCACATACCCCTTCAAAACTTCCGATATGACGCTCTTATTTTAATCAATGTTCTCAAATTCCAAGTGCTTGACGTTTACACGCCTCTAAAAAGACAGAACCCTACTTCTAGTGATCATGCATAGGCCCATTCGTTAATTGTGAGCAAGCCCCTGGGGACTTTTTGTAACCAAGTATGGTTTATAACCTGAAATGTAAATAAAACACACTGAGTGAAGTATATGCAGGTATGTCACCACACAGGTGCACATCTACAAGAGGCGAGGGGAGGGGAAGTAAATTACCTTTCACTCCCCATGCCTGTTACTTGCTCAACTCAACAATGAAATCAGAATTAGCTGTGTGCTTCTGATATGAACAAGAAACAAACGTGACCTCACATCCTATTGCTGTGACCTAACAAAACAGACTGTGGTCAACACTATAAAACATACTGCAGGCCACCATCCCGTGTCTGCAGGGAGACGGATCACTTAACAGGCCTTTTCTTTTTCTAAGTCTGAAAAAAAGAAGAGAAAATTGGGCCAGTCTGTGGTATTCATCATGTGCTAATTATTCTGATGTCTTCATGCTGTGGAGATCAAATTGGGGCAAAGCTACCTATCTCCCTTCAATCAAGGCATCAGGATGAACTGCTTATGTTGGTAGTTTTATAGAACAAGAAAGAATGGCATTAGCCTTTTATTCCCTCCCTAGCATCACGTTATCTAAATAGATTCTCCCCCCGCCCACCCTTCTATGAAATGGACAGTTCCTAAAGGTTCGGGATTCACCAGAAGACTTTCCACTGGGTTAAAGATGTGGGCTGAGACGGTCGATGCTGCTTAAGAGACGTGGACACCCAGTTCCCCTCGATAGCTTGGAAAATCTCAGCGGCAGAGTTAATGTGACCTATCAGTCACTGGCTCAAATTTAGCCCTGGAGCTGATGGCATGGGGTGACCACACGCCACTGCCCGTTCTTTTCGGTTGTCTGTGAAATGAGTTCAGTGGTCTCAGCTTAGTTCCCAAGGTGCAGATACATCTCAAGAATCCATATCACAAAAGCCACTAACACAATGGTTACCTTTGCTGACAGTCTGAGGGAGGCAAAGACCTAAATGGCCCAAGGAGACTGAATATTGTTCTCACCTGTAAGGCTAGTGGTCCCTACAGCCGTGGAAGTGAGGTGCATTGGTAGACAGCTTGGGGAAACTTGTTCTACGGCGTAGATTGTATCTACTGTGTACGCAGAGGACTCCGGCCTCTCGGGTCTTTCACAAGCACTAATTCCCTTTTTAAATCGTCTTTTTAAAATCTACTGATAAGCTGGGGAGGAGGAGAATATATAAATGTCACCATTTCCCAGACAACGCCTCTTGAAAGCCAAGCAGTCAGTGAACCACTCTGACCACAGAAAGGCCCCAAATAGCTTTTCAATTCCAAGATCAAGGTCCTGATGGGAAGAGTCACTGCGGCCAGCAACCATGCCATCCACTCCCTGGGGAGAGGAGGAATGATCTGGTATGGGTCACCTTAACCTGACACTTGTGGGCTGTGAATATAAAGGATTGTTGCTGTGTGGTCAGGAGGAGAGACCGGCTAAAGGTCCTGTGCATCCGTCTTCACCTCTTACCTGATTCTTCCCCCTTCGTCGATAATTCCTCCTCACCAGGTTCTTGTAGTTCTCATTCTTCTTGGTCAGGTAGTAATAGAGCACGCAGTCTGCCACCGTCTGTAACGACACAGGAAGTATCCACATTTTCGACACCAGCATTCTTTCAAAGCGCAGGATCCCAGCACTGGGCATTTGGGCACAAGCTACACAAGGCATGTTTCCAGACCCCAATATAGCTGGGTTTCCTTCGATTACTGGAGGTTTGCAGGGCAAAAAACATTCCCACACCCACCCAGAGCCAGGCTTTCCCTTGAGAGCTCAGTATGGGCCCAGAGATTTGGGAGAGATGCTCGGCCACGGAACAGAGCGAGCCCCCATGCATGCCCAGGGCACTCAACACCCAGCAAACTTAAAAGTGACGAGCTGGGACCCCTTCCTATAAGTGCACCCCTATAACTGCGCCCCACCCTACAAGTGCCAGAATAGAGCGCTGGCAGTGCTGGATCCCACAATTGCTGCGTTGAACACATTTCGCTGACATATTGAGTCCTCTGCATTCAGAAGCTGCTGCCTGGATTCCAATTACAATGCTCAGAGAGAGGCAGGCACCGGCCTAGAGGAAGGACTTATGGACCAGTAGCATTAGAAAACAGGAGAAAGGGGGAGGCTGGAAGACGACGGTGCTTTAGTACGGAAGGCAGCTGCACTGTGAGGCGGCTCTGTCGACAGGATGAATACCTGCTGACACCTGTCACATTCACGCAGGGAGAATAAAGCTGTTTGCAAAACAGAGTCTGGTTGTTCTAAGGCATTAATTGGATCCCTTTCTATTACACGCGCACACACACCCGTTACGCTCTCTAGAAGAGGGTCTGTGTCTGTTACCCTGTTTGCTAGTTGGGATGAGAAGTGGAGCTTTCTGCTCCAGAATCTGAGTGCGTTAATCCAGGCTATGATGATATTCCCCTGAGGCAGAAGTTCTGCAGCCAGAAGTTGGTTTGCAACTTGGACAGCCAGGACAATAAGTGGCTGGCCGTGTCCTAGCAGATCCCATCCTTTCAGAGAAAGGGCAGTCTCTCTGCTAGCGCACTGGTCTGGGACTCAGGAGACCTGCACTCTATTCCCACCTCTGCCACTGACCTGCTGTGTGACCTTGGACAAGTCACTTCCCTGCTCTGCGCCTCAGCTTCCCCATCTGTGAAGTGGCAATAATGATGCTTCCCTCCTTTGAAAAGTGTTTGAGATCTACAGGTCAAAAGTGCTAGGACTGGAGTGCTAGCCTAGAGACTTCCTTCCCAGAGCCTGCAACATTGTGCCCATTTAGGATTTACCGATATGACACCACCCAAACCTCCAGGCTGCCCTGCTCTGGTACAGATTACTTGGCTTGTCTTGGGAGGAACAGAAGATTCACTATGTTCTGGGGTCTGCTTTTCAAATACTTCCTCTGTTTGTCCAACTAGTGGGAGTCAAAAAAGCCCCTTGGTGTAAATCAATCCACCAGGAATGTGCACTAGGGAGCTTGGGCCATTTCAGTGTCTACCCACCACTAAAAACCTCTTGGCTATTGATGGTTTTTCAGAATTAAAAAAAGAAAAATGATAATGCAAGAGATCTGTGGGTTACTGTTCACAACATCTCTGGGGCCCCACCCTGAGTTGAGACAGGGGCAGCACACTGGACAGGGCACGCCGGATGTCTGCAACCCCCAATACATGACAGTCCAGTCAATGGGAGATGCCTACAAAATGTGGGATAAAGCAGAGGCGTGGGTTTAGGTGCCCAGACAGTAGGTTTGAAAATCCCGACACCCTGGGACCCTGAGCTCCGAATCCCTTCAGAGCGGACTCCGCCTCTCATCTTTCCAAGCTAAGCCAAAACCCATCTACTTCATTTCACGTGAGGTCATTCAGATGACACCATAAAAACTAAGGTCCTTGCCTGCTCTCCACAGACACTCCAGTCCCATGTCATCTCATAAAAGTAGGGATATGTCCTGACGTCCTTGGCCAGCACTTTCCCTCCTCTGGCTACTGTGCAGCCACCTCGCTGGCTCCCTCTGCTGCAGAAGTGGCTGCCTTTCCACAGCAAGTACAGTGACTCTGATTCTTTGGTGAAAGAGGCTCTGTGGCAACACAGGGCTTTATAAAAGAAGGCTTTTCAATAGGAGGAATAGTTCTGTGCATTAGATACTTTGGGAATGGGTGCAAGAGAAACACTTGAGATAAATGAAAGACAGATAGAGACAGAGAAGGGGTTGAAAATCACTTTGTTACAAACCAAACCAACTTACCTTCCTGTCCAAAAATGAAGCAATCACACCAAAATTCTTTGGATGCTGCATGAACCTAGAGAGCAAGAGACAGAAGGTTAAAGTGAAAGCCTGGAGACCTCTCTGTTTGTTCGCCATGTTTGCCTTTGTGATCCCAAGCCCTGGCCTTGCAGCTGCCTGCGCACTCCATCTGCTGGCAGAGCTAGCCTTGAATCCTAAAGTCAGAGGGCAGTGGGGCGGTGGGAGGGAGCTTTTCAAGTGACTCATTGGTTTGAAAAAATATTTATTTGTCCTGATGAGGCAGCTTCCCAGAAAGAGGAGAACTTTAAATGTAGCCCATTCAAGTTTTGTTGACTGGGAGTTGAAGGTGGAGGAGAAAATGTCTCCTCCCCCCACCCCCACCCCCAGTATTTTGGCTTTTATTCCACAGGTTTGCATAGCGGGCCAGGGAAGGACAGAAGAAATAGGACAAGAAGCTTCAGCATCTTGAAGCAGATAGCGCCATGGAGCGGTCTTCCGCAATCGGCTAAATCACATACCACAGGAAGGCCTAAGAACTACTCCACTTCGTGCCAGCCTCTCTCAAGCCCTGCCAAAGGAAAGAGAGGCCAAAGATTGCCACTGATTCCCTTTGAGTGCCAAGCGTAAGAACGAGCGAGGAGTTTGCAAACGGAAAACAAATGACCTGTTTCAAGGAAGTTCCAGGGAAATCACGAAGCATGATTAAAATGCCTTGGCATCACCAGGCCCAGCTGCTGGTCAGAAGTCCTCGGGGAGAAGTGAGAGCCAGGCATGGCAGCTGCGCTCCTGGGAGAGCGTCAAACTCACTCAGCCCCTTCCAGTAAAAGACCCAAATGCTCGCCCGCCTGTTTCCCTGCAGTTTTGCTCACGCAGCCTGAGAAAGGCAAGAGGCGACGATTCTGACCCCACTGAAGTCAATGAGAGCTTTGCCATTGACTTCAATGGAGCCAGGGGTCCACCAAACAAGTCCATCAGTGCTAGCACCCCAGGGTTTTGACCCCACTGCCTGCCTGCCATTCATCGGGGTGCGTTCTGAGCGTAGCAGCTCACACAACAGGCCTGCATAGCCGGGCTTGGTGTTCTCGTAAGGAGGGTTTGGAACAATCCCCTCCCCACCACACACAGCTGCTCTGCAGCCTCATGGTTGCAGTAGCCTCTGCTTGGGTAGCTGCCCCCTTCTGCAAAGCTATGGCTGCATCGGCTACGCAGTGCAGCCACCCTCCCCAGATGCATTTTCCCCATCGTCTGATGAACTGATAGTGTCGCCAAGAGAGGTTAGGAGCCATGACTTGATCATGAGATTTCCCCATCTATATTCTTATGATGGATGATCTCCTAAAGAATACGGGGGTTAATGAAGCCACCACCTGCTGCTTGGTTTATGCTGCAATTGAGCCCAGAGCTCTGATGCCAAGAACACCAGCCTGCAGCTGCAAAGACCCAGTCTGGCCTGAGAAGGGGGAGGACGAGAAAAGACCGAGCATAGTCTCCCAAGCAGGATCTCAGTAGCTGGCAGTGATGTGCTAAGGGAACTCGGAATTAACGTCTGGCGTCAAACCGGCAGCCACGTAAGTGACCAGCAAGAAACGGGCTGATCCTTAAGCAAAGGCTGAGCAAACGTGGTGCGGGAAATTGGACATCCTTTGAAGTGGTTGCCCAAGGCAAGGGTTTGCCTGTAGGAAAGGGTCCTTAGTGCAGGATTCACTGTAATTTAACAGCTTCATGCCTGAAAAACATCCCATGGTGCAGAGAACAGAATGTTCTGGCTGATGCCACATTACCTCTGCACTGGGTACGGGTGGAGAATGGGGTCTTGGAAAACTATTTCATGGGCAGCTCACCTGAACGCAACTGTGACCCATTATAAACCATTCCTATTTCCTCTCACCTTTTGGCTGGCATGGCAAGGGGCTGACTACTGTATGAAACACCCCAGGGATGACTCCAAACTACGAGGGACAAAGGGTTCCAAATGTTGCCAGCTAACGAAACCTGTCTGAACAGATGCATCATCGCTTGCGTCTGTTAAAGCCTGGCTTTTAATGTGCTCTCCCCCCCTATGTTTAAAGACAGCACAGTGGGTAATTAAAAAGCGCAACCCCAATTGGGAGAAACAGCCGCCTTTCACGTGTTATTTCAGCTTGTTGCTGGAACTGCAGGACAACACGAGTAGTTAGCAGGCTTCTGAGTTACCCAAGAGATTGACAGTGCGATGGAGGCTTGGAGGGACTTTTCCTCCTCTGCAGAACACACACATGGTGTCAGCAGGCTCTACCCCAGCTGGAGCAGCTAATAGTGACTCTGAGCGGCTGCACCTCCAGGAGGGAGAAAGCCTACAATGCAAAAGCAACAGATCCTCTAATTAACCCCTCTTCTTTAACTAGCAGGACAGGACTGAAGAGCATTTGGCATAAGCTATTCCTGGCCTGAAAGGGAAAAACAAACTGGTGCTTTGCCAAAGGAAAGCAAGCTTAGCTATGGCTAAGGACTGTCTGTGTTTAAGCAAAATACCTTCCCTGGGTTCCCCCGACAAGACTGCTCCCTTAGCCTTGGCACAGAGGAATGCAGTGGAATGGAAATTCAGCTGGGAGAAGTTCAGCACAATTCAGCTTGGCCCAGAAATGCCCCTTGCTGGATTTGTGCTGCTCCCAGAGCGAGTGGCTCTCTGACAGCAGACAGAACACAGCAGGTCACAAGTCAAACCTTCCTGAGGGCCGCCTATGCAGTCACACGTCTGACTTGGAGTTACGGGATTGGCAAAATCGCTGCCTCGGGAAAACTCTCGGTAGACAAGAGCTGGACCGTATGGGCTGGCTGCTCCCTCTGATGGAAGGCAGAGGGCTAAGAGGCTGAACATTCTAATGAAACATACGTGGGACTTGAAGTCCAGCTCCCGAGCTTGGTTCCGCTGCCGATTCTCTGTATGACCTTGGGCAAGTCAGAACCTCCCTGCCTCCGTTTCTCTGAGAGCGTAAGGTCACTGGTTAACTCACAGGGGTGTTGTCAGGTTTGAACGATCGATGTCTGCCCAAGGCTTCACAGACACAGAGACTGATTCTGATCTAACTGCACTGGCTTTATTATCCCAGTGTAACTGCTGACTTAGGTGGAGCGATTCCTGATTTATACGTGCTGAAGTGAGACTGGAATCAGGACTCAGACCGCCCTCGGGATGGTCACTGTAATCAATGACTGCAGCAGAGCGGGAGCTAGTCAGAGCTGCAGCCAGCAGATGGCTTTCCCAGGGCAAGAAGGGAACATAAATGGGGGCACTGAGCATGTGGGAGGTGGCCAGTGTGGAGGATGGAGCAGCAGGAACGCAGCACTTGGGAGCTTACAATAAAGGCCCCTTTAAACATAACCCATCTGCAGCTGCAGGCTGTTACGTCAAGTGTCCTAAAGTGTGAATCTAGACAAATATCATACCACACGCTGGAGAGCTCTTCTGTGGTATGTGACTAAAGGAGAAACTGAGATGTTAAAAAAGAATCAGAGACACTCTGACAAAGTAGGATCACATCACAGATCTGAGGCTGTTTGTCACGTACTAAACGTATGAACAAATAGCTGATCAAGAAACTTGGTTTTACTGCAGTTTTATAAATATGCATGACTCTTCATATTCAGAGCAGAGCAATGCAATGCAAACAACAATATGCTTTTTCAAAGTCAGCACTCGCAAGGCTGCTAACACTCAGATATACTTCTGGTACCATGGGTGAGTTGTGCTTTCAAAGAGATCCTGATTGTCTTCAGGCAGGGCCATACTTCCATGCTGTGTTCTTTAGGGCAGGAACTGTTTTCTCCATTGTGTGCGCGCACAGTGCACAGCACAATAAAGGAAAACCGGGGCTTCTAGCTGTAATCATGAAAACAACAACAACGTAACACTCTACTTCTCTACTGGCACCACCCACATTCAAGTTTGGGACAAGCTAAAAGGGCTGCGTAAAGTAAAGCAACCTGAACCTTTGTCCAACTTGAACGGAACTGGAATCTGCCTTAAGTTCTGAGTAAGTCTGGTTAAACTGACCCCAAGTTTGTTGATCTTCAGAACAGGCCACAAGGACTACCTATTTTTATCTGAGTGTGCCAGTGATGAACGGCTGCAGGACCCAGGGTCCCATTGGGTTTCGTGGGCTGGAGAGATTGAAGTCAGGTCAAGCTGAATTGTGTCAATGTCTGTAAATTGTATTGTACGTGTGTCTTGCACTTTGGACGGCCCACCCTGACAAAAATGAAACCATCATGCATGGACGATGCTACAGTCATGCACGGAATCTTCCAGTGTCATTAACCAGGCCTGATCCTTGCATTTTCCTTAATTTTACTTTAAATTATTAACCCTTGCATCATTCCAGGTGCAATACTTGCAGTTTTGATGGCCTGGGAGACACACAATATACTTAAAAAGGCTAATAATACAGGGTTTTTAAGAAGGGTTTTTTGGTGCATCTTTGCAATTGCTTGCTTCAGTTGCATGTGGAAGTAACTATGAGGAAGGCCAAAGGTATTCCTCACATGGAGAAAACCAGGACAGACTGGAAGTCTCCAAAGAACCTCTCCAGATAAGGCTTGAGATGAGCTGAGCCCAGCGACCTTGTCTAGTTCAAAGTATGTATTTCCCTTTTCGTATGCAGTGTGTCTATTCCAATGGCTCCCCATACCAAACCAAACCTTTAGATTGGCTCCTCTTGGGCATATTCTGGCTTGCACCTGGGTCCTTTTTCCTAGGTTCAGTCTCATCCAAGTTATCAGACTGCCTGGTACAGCTAACACCATTTGGAGTTTTTCTAAAAAACTTTTGTGATTCACCAGTCATTGCTACCTACAGCCCAGCAGCCATTCAAGCTACTGCAAGGAATTCAGCTTCCAAAACACGCTGCAGTGCACGTACTGGTAGCAGCCAGGGTGTCATCACAGAATCTACCACTGCTTTCCACTACCACCATATTGCCTGCACAACCCAGGGCCCAGTGCTCAAGTCGTTATCCAGCCCGTACGTCACACTTCCCAACACCTAATTCCCATTGCCTATGGTCGGCCACTTCTCAGTCCACTCACTTTTCCCGAAAGGTCTCCTTCTCCTGTTCGCTCCACATGTTCATCACCTGCCGGTCCTTATACACCTTCATGGGGTCGTCCATCAGGCCGTTCATGTTGATGAATTTAATGCGCTGCTGGTCAGCATCGTATAGCATGGGGGGGATGACCGCTAGCTGGCGCATCTGCTTCTCCAGGTTCTTTGGGAAAGAAAGCAAAGGGGACGGTTCTCATCAGCATCACAGAGCCCAGGGGAGAATCAGAGGGGACAGATGTTCATAGGGAAAGGACAGGTTGTGGGACCAGGAGACTTTAAAGGCAAGCACTAGACAGCTTTATTGCTGGAGTAACCCTAAATTTAATATTGAAAGAAGCTGTCACCCTCAGCAGGGAAACAGTTAATCTTCCCTTTGGAAATAAAAGGCTCTTGAGACACATTGTAAAAATGTTTGACCCAAGGAAACCAACTCCCGTGCTCAAAGCTAGAGACAGGCAAAATCAGGGCTCCCCGGGGGTTTGCAAACCCTTGTCAGTCAGGTCTGGGTTTTGTAAAAATCATACAAAGAGTGGCTCAAATCTCAACCACACAGTTTGGATGTAAGCAGGAGAGGGTCCAGTTTTGCATATATCTTGGTCTGAATGTTATTTTGCAAAGGGGGGGACTGAAGGGGTCGGGAGGTGGAAAAGATGGGTCTGGAGCCAGTCTCATTCCATGGGAACCTTTCGTTTTTATGAAAACTTTCCTAACACCCGCCTCCATTTCCCTTCTGCTCTCAGTGTGGTTTGAAACTCAAACGGACAGCGTCTCCGAAGCACTGGAGACAATAACTGAATGGACTTCTCCACACAACGCTCGATCCGTCTACCCTGTATTTGCTACGAAGTGGGTCTAATTGCCGCTCGGTAACCACACAGGCTAGAGTCAGGTTCATGTCTGACATTCACCCAAAGGCCACTCTGTCCATTCACGGCACATCTCAGCCACCATTTCTTATTGCCATGTTAGATGCTGAAACAAACGGCAGATTCTCCGCTTTGCCACCGAAAGCGACAGCCTCTTCCTGTGCCGTAATCCCCTTTTTCCTTTACTGTTAAACACTTTGGGGCAGATTCTGACGCCCTGACTCTAATTTATTAACGGCAGCAAAATTCACAAGCAGTCCCTACTGACGTCTGTGGAGCTCTTCACGGTGTCAAACACGGACCCAGCGTGAGTAAAGATCTCAGAATCTGGCCCTCGCTGATTAAGGACTGGGGAAGCCCAGCTCTGGAGTGGCATGTTCTGACCTTGATTTGTAACCAGGTGTCAGTACTTCAGAGACCGCTGAACTGCTAAGACTCCAGAGGGTTGTAAACCTAGCCAGAGTCTCTTACTCTGCAAAGAGTCTTGATGCTTCACTATCAAATTCAGGCACAAACTCCACATCCTAACACAGGAGATGATGGGAGTTAGTGCCGGTCCAAAGAACAGGAGTTACAGCTGTCTGGCATAGCTCTCCGACGGATACAAAGCTGCTTCCTCTTAGCTTCCCACATCCTCAAACTCCACAGCAACACCTCTGACTCTGGCAACACCTTTGATGACATTCAAAATGCTTACAGCTCTCAAGGATGTTCTTTTAATGAGAGGTAAGCGCCAGTTCTCACTAAGTGAGCGGGCTGGCCAGAACAAACACAGGCTGGCCAACAACATTTAACGAGCAGAGCCATGACATGTAACGACATAATTAGCACCAGTTCAGCTCACGATGGACCAGCCCCAAAAGAGCAGCATTGAATCAGATCTCTGATCTGTTTGGTGCTGGTCTTGGGCAATAGCTAAGGATTTATCTTCGGCCAAGTCGACACTAAAACGTTAGGTGAACCCAGCGACCTTGCTTAGGGGTGTGAAAACTCCACACCCCTGAGTGAGGCAGTGAAGCCGACCTAACCCCTGGTGCAGCCTGCGCTAGGTTGATGGAAGAATTCTTCACTGGCCTAGCTACTGCCTCTTGGGGAGATGGATTAAGGGCGGCAGAACCCCTCCCATTGCCATAGGGAACGTCGACACGGAAGCGCTGCAGCTGTGTCGCTGTCCCAGTTTCAGTATAGACGTAGCCCAAGCTTGGCGGATATGGCATAATGCACATCCCAGCTGTTTGCTCCATCTCGCTCCTCTGTAGAAACGTTCTCCACAATGGAGCACGAGCGATCGCCCTTGGCTGTGGGCCCACTCGCCGAGTACTTTAGTTCCTGGAGGAGATCAGTGCCAGGAAGCGCATCAGGCCCCCTCTGTGAAGAGCAAATGGAAGCATGGTGCCTATCTGTCCCTGAGAACTAAGCTCATGGGTCAGCCTCTAACTTGGTCAAAGCAAACTCCCTCCCAGCCAAGGGCACAGCAAGTACATGCAGGAAACATCTCCGCTATTGCTGGGCAGCAGGTGCTGTCTCTTCCCAAGCACGAACCCACTCTCGACAGCTTGCGATCAGAGCCAGCCAAGCGGAACCCTCGCGAAACCAGATCCAGGAGAAGCCAATGTCACTGGGACAGCCTGCGATGAACAGAGCACTCAAGAGAGTCAATCCGACTGGCTGATGTACAAACCATTCATCCCAGAGGAATCCCCTGCAGGAAACCGCATCTCCCGTTAAAATATTATGCATAAACCTGTGCTGTTGTGGGGGTCTGTTCCCCCACCCCCGATTTCAGTTTAAAAGAGTAACCGGTTTGTAGGAACAATGACCGGCTGGAGTTGATGGCCTGAGACGCATTTGAGTGCAAAAAATGCTCTGCCACCTTGACTGTTATTTCATTACGTGAATTCCTCTAAAAGATCCTGCTGCTTCCTAGCAACGAGGATGGGGAGTGAGATGAGGTCAGCCCTGATGGGTGCTCCAGTGGGATGCTGCTTGCTTACACAGATTCTGCTCACACTCCCAAGCCCCGCTCAGGGTCCTGTCAGGGAATCACATCCTGCGCATGACAGTGTTTACTAAACACAGGCGGCCTGATGTTAATTGAATGCGGCACCAGCTCCACCGTCAGGGTCTGTTGTGACTGCACTGAGGTCCCCAGAGGGAAGGGGGAATGGGGCGGGTGGGAAAAAAAAGGAAGGAAAAACGGCGACCTGGTCTCACCTCTTGTTCTGAGAGCCCATCGATAATTTCTGACACCTCGTGTTCGCTGCGTGCGGCCGACATGGAGAGACCGCTACCCCTCTGTCCTACCCTGCTGGGAAATGGCAGTGAAACACTGAAAAACGTATGCCCTGTCTTGTACTTGGCACCGCGCCTCGATCATTTCCCGGGACTCCTCGCATTCGAAAGGTGGCGCAGTCAAAACAGGGAACAGAGCCTGCCTTGGAGGCGAGAGGGAAGACCTCGCACACGTGGGCTACAATTAAAGAAAACCAAACCAAACCCATGTCCTTCCCTGCGTCTACCTGGAGACTTAGTGTGCGGCAAGCCAGGGTGCAAATCTGGAGTGCGCTAGCCAGCTGCACACTCAGCAGCAGTGTGTCAAAGGACTTTCCAGTGCGCAGGAGCAGCGTCCACCTGGCGACTTAGGGCCAGGCAGGATACTGGGCTGTACATTCACACCCTGGCTTGCCACACGCTGCATCTCCGGGTAGATAAACCTTTAGATTAACTCGAGGAATATTTACAATCCATAGGACTTTCCACCATAGTTTTGCATTTCATGCATCCTGAACACTGCAATAAACCAGTCACCGTTTCACTTCTGCTTCTGCTCAGCTCCAGGTCATCTTGCCCACTGCGGTTGAGACTGGGCTGCAAATGCTGCAGGGAAATGCTTAGACCCAGACCCAGAAAGCTTTTCATTAACCATTTTTTGTTAAAGCATGAAAAACCTGGCTGTTAATATTAGATTTTTTTTTTTTTAACGCTTTTCTTTTTAAGCAGCTAAGCCCTAAACATGGGGTCTCAACTCCCGGACAGAGCCTACACTCTTTTATTTAACTACACACATTTTTTTAAAAGCTAAAGACAAAGAAGCTGTAGGGTGGGACTTTTACAAGCGCCCAACTCTGCTCGCACTGAGGTCAATGGTAAAATTCCCACTGAATATGGCGCCACGCTAAACAGTCTGGGTCCTGACTTGCTAAGGCTTCTTAAGCCGACAACCGGCTGGTTTCAGCAAAACAGGGCTGAGGTCAGGACCCCTCTCAGTGAGGGGCGATCGACTCTGGCAGCACCTTCTCCTCTTGCTCTGGAACAGCCTGACCTTCGGGGCGCTTCTGAAGATGAGGTGAGTTGAGGAGAAGTAAATGAGCTGTGGGAATGGGAGTGGTGGTGGACAATGCTGATCATGTGAATGGAGCGAGTGAGCAAGACCTTTAACATCTTCAGATCTTTTGCAATCTTTTCTATCAGTTCTGCAAATGCTTGGCCTCTGTGCACATATCTAGATCAAAGCCTAGATAAATTTTTAACTGTCTACATGACTAAATAATTAGACTGCGTCTTCCCACCTTGATTTGAGCCTCCTAATATGGGACCAGGTATACCCTCTCCCAGTCAGATGTTCAGAGTGATGAACTAACCCCATGTGTCATGATGTGGCCAGCCAGGAAATTAACAACACAGGAAAAATGGAGATCTGGATTCTTGAAATTCCTCCTCCACTGTAGACAGTATGAGCTATTCTGATCCCCCTTGGGGAGAAAGAACCCGAGTTATTTGTTCATGGGGCTCTGTGGTTTGTGCATCTAACAGTTATTCCATTGCAGGAGGAGGGGGCTTGTTTCCCCGGGACCCACCCCCCACCATTTTAGACCATATTTGAACCCCAGCCCCCTATAGGCAAAGGAGAAAGGCTGCCTAGCCTCTTCCTACCGCTTCTCCTCTAACCTCTGCATGCGCTCCTGGAGTTCCCGCTGCTTCCGGATCTCTGGGAACTGCTTCTCATAGTACTCCCGCACTTTGCTCTCCTTGGCACGGCGCCGGGGGTTATTTTCAATGCGCTCCACTTTCTTTTCCCAGGCTTCCATCAGCTGGTCATAGCGCTGGCAAAACTTCTGTTCCTGAAAGGGCAAGCGAGAGGGGGAAGATCAGAAAACAGCCCCAGACAGAGTAGCTCCTCAAGCCCTTCCCTCGATGGCTTGTCGGGCTGAAGAGCAGCCAAGCCGCACAGAACAGTAGCAGGGTTTGTTAGGTAAGTTGCACAGGGCTGGGGACCAGAAAGAACAAGGAAGCTCAAATCAAGTGTTCTGAACAGAGGAGATTTTGTTCTTAGAGTTGGAAAACTTCCATGATGTCCTCGTCCTAAAGGTCCCTTTCTGAGTGGGACTTTGCTTTTCTGAAGCACTGAGTATCTCCAAACACTTTACACACATCCATCCATTAATCAAAGCCCGTCTCCCCCCCACCCCTACCCCAACGAGGCAGATACGGTTCTGCTAGGAGATGGAATAAGATACACATAAGGAAACTGAGGCGCACAGAGAAGACAAAGAGCTCGCCAAAGGACACAACGCAGGAGTAGAAGGCCCCCCATGTCCCTGATCTAATCACTGGATGACATTTCCTCCTGTAGACTGTTACTCTCATTCACTGTCTTTATCAGCAGAGTTTAAGAACATCTGGTTACAAGCACAACACACGCACTTTGGGTAAGTCTACACTGCAATCAGAGGTGTCCTTGCAGCTTAAGGAGGCAGACCCACGTTAGCTTTCATCTAGCCAGCATGGCTACAAGTATCAGGGAAGACGTGGTAGCACAAGCTGTCCAGGTGCACCAGGAGTTCATGGCACTACGTCTCCGCTGCTATTTTCAGCTGTGCAAGTGCAGATACAGCGAGCACAGGTACGACTGCCCGAGCGACAACCACACCTCCAACTGCAGCGTAAACATGTCCTAACTACTGACGCTGGAACTAGCCCTTCCAACCACAACAGTGGAGCAAGGGCCCCGTTTTCCAGGCACCGGGCTCCATTCTCCTCTTTGTTTCACTCTGGACAGGGCCAGATAAGCACCTAAGGTAGGTAGGCAGATGTACTTGCACCGGGTGTGCAAAAAACAGAAGCTCCTTTGAAAATCTAGCCCAAGATCGACGCCCGCTGTCAGGTGTGCGCTAACGCCTCCCACTGAAGGCTTTGGAAGCTGCAAACCCACAACATGGTTGGAGTTTGTTCTAGAACAGTAAGGAAAAAATTAACCAAGACATGCATTTCACAATCCCAACCGCATTATCATCACCATCACTATCCACATTAAAGTGGAGCCTACAGGCCCCAAATGAGATTCAAGCCCTATTGGGCAGGCACTGTTCAAACACCTCCCCTCCCGCCACAAAGGCTATTGAAATCCCTCTGCACCAGCCCCACGAGAGGTGGTCCCAGCCCTGAAGAGCCTGCAACCTAAACAGACAAGACACACAAGGGGCACGAGGAAAACAGAGAGATGAGATTTCAACTGCATTACAGTCAAGGCCCGAAGCATTTTGTTTCAGAAAAGAATCGCCAAAACCACAAGTACCTCCAAGTAATTCCCAGGTGGAGAAGAGCAGCACTTGAGTAAACACAGCAGGATTAATGAAACTTCAGTGCCAAAGCTGCTGCAAACAGAGTCTCTGGGGGATAAGGAGCAGAATATGGCTGGTTTCTCCCGTGGGTAAGTTAGAGCATCTCAAAAAATACCCCAGTATTACCAAAACTCATCAATACTCAAAGTCCTGCTATTGCCACAAAGATTTTACGGTGATTTTTCTTCAGCCTTCTACGCCCTGGTGCATCTCAATCAGAAAGGATGAGAAGAAAGAGGGAAAAAAAACAAACAAACAAAAATATACCAGAGAGGGAAAAAACAATCCATAAGAGCTGTTCCTGAGGGAACGGAGTCAACCTTTTGCATCCCGACATGAAAGAGCAAACTAGAAGTGTCAGCACTAGGTGCTGGCAGGCTTCCATGCCCTGTGGAAGTCAGTCTCTCTCTCTCTCTCTCTCTCACACACACACACTTACTTACTTTTGAGAATTGGAGGCTATTTCTTTGGAAGCCCAACCTGAAACACTGAGGGGAAACTGGATTCTCGTGATGGCTGGTGGTTTTTCTTTAATAATTAGCCCACTCAACTCCTGTACAACGCTTTCAGCCTTCAAAGCCCTTCACCAATGTCAACTGAGGTTTTGGTGAATTCAAGCGCTGCCTACGAGCACAGAGCCCTGGATTCTCGGAGCCACGCATGCGGTGCAAACTCTAGCCACAAACGACTCGTGGAGAATTCCCCTGGCTGACAGAAACACCCTACTGGCATAAAGCTGGACACGACTCCTTCCCCAGCACCCCACGCAGAGTAGGGGATGTGGTGGGAGAGGGAGGGGCATTGTGGAACAGAGCTCAACCAATTCTTCAGTAGAGGTAGTGATAAGTTAGAGGCAACAGGGAGGTGGAATTCGGGCACAGGGGAAAATTGAGTCCAGGCGTGTTCAGCGTGTCAGTGCAGACATCCCAACCCAGCTTCACACCATACCCCAAACCTGACATGGGGGACCAGCCTGCCCCAGAGCTCCATCAATTCTTCCATGCACATTCCCCGTCAACCCACGCAGGACATCCTAAGCATACAACTAAATCCAACCAATAGTAGGGATACAGAGTGATTCTACAAGCAGGGATTCTGTGCATTCTGCTTCCTGTCCACTCCCAGCAAGGTCTCATTTGATGGCAGGGTGGGTTTCCCAAAAAACACAATGGAAGCCCGACTGCTTAGGACATTTATATACTCAACCAGATAGCAGGCTTGATCAGAGAACAGACCAACAGGAGAAGTTCTCCTCCAGCAGGAGTGGGGAACCACAGAGGCTGGAGATGAAAGAGACCTACTATATTCTCGCCTCCAATGTACTATTTTTCCTTACTTTATATTCGCACCTGTGCTCTGCGCTGCCCAGTTTTAAATGACTCAAGCAATAACTGGTAGGTCTTTTACATCTCTAATGTCTAAGGATCATTTATTCTCTTGGAAGAAGAGACATTCGGAAAAACTTCTTAACTGTCAGAGTGGTTTTAGCACTGGAATAAATTGCCTAGGGAGGTTGTGGAATCTCCATCATTGGGGATTTTTAAGAGCAGGTTGGACAAACACCTGTCAGGATGGTCTAGATAATACTTAGTCCTGCCTTGAGTGCAGGGGACTGGCTTAGATGACTTCTTGAGGTCCCTTCCAGTCCTATTATTTGTTTCTTCCCTTTAGGGATATAAAGTTTAATGGGGTAGACAGAACCCTAGGAAATGCAGAAAACATAGTTCATCCCATTCCCTACTGGCTCTGGTCATTTTACAGTGTGTACACACACACACACACACACACACACACTTCCATCAGTATGCAGGAAGGTTTGCTTGAGTAGCTTCCATTGCTGCTCAGCCCATACAGTTCTGTTCCTTCCCATTGGTGTAATTTAAAAGACTGCCCTTCTCTGGACACTAAAAATACCCTGTTAGCAACACTAAAGCGCCTAA
Organism: Chelonia mydas; assembly: GCF_015237465.2. NCBI lineage: Eukaryota > Metazoa > Chordata > Testudines > Cheloniidae > Chelonia > Chelonia mydas. The sequence continues at coordinate 24,304,378 of NC_057856.1, read as the reverse complement.
TCAGGAAACCAAGGTAAGAGCGAAGGCGTTCAGGCCTGTTACCACACCTTCTGAGCAGCCAGAGAAGCTAACAGTGAACCAGAACAGTCCAAGTGCAAGGAGGGGGGCGGGGCGCTGATTGACAAACATGGCTCTGCAGGCCAGATTCTGCTCCAAGTTACACTGGTGTAAACCCAGAACAACTCCATGCAACTTCCTTCTGGCACAACCATCCCCCTGCCCATAGGGGCCCACCACCACCACATCCAAGCACCTCCCAAGTATTATGGTTTTACCCTCATAACGAACGCTAAAGTTTCACTCCGACTAAAAGGTACCCCCTCCCGCCATGGGAATAATACTCTCTTGCATGCTAAAGCCTAGGTCACACCTTTAAGGCAGCACCCTGAAAAGGGACCGTGTGTAAGCAGCGCCCCACAGAGGGTACTGGGCCTCAGACACAATTTATTCCCTTCTGCCCTCTTGCTCTGGGTGGGAGGCAGGAACTTACTGCAGCTTATTCCCACTGTTATGCCTGGCCAGCCCGTTCCCTGCAGAAAGACCCAAGTGAGGAGCAGCGGCTGGCGCTGCACACTAGACCCACACCCAAGATTCAGGGAGGTCGTACTTGGCCACACAGTGGGTGGAGCCGTCCATATTTGGCTGGGGAAGGCAAGAATGCAGCCCAGCCATAACCGAGCACTCCCCCAGCTAACCAGACAGGCCCTTCCAATGGTCACGCTTTCATCCTTCATGCTGGGGTTCAAAGCAAACTCAGGTCCAAGTGAAGGCAACCGGGTTTGCCAGTGGGGATTTTCAGGTTTCATTCTGAGTGACACTCACCCACTCTAGGCCAAAAATCAAGAAGTGAAAGCAGATGCCACTTTACCAAAATTCAATAGCCAACCCCAACCTCCCCCCCACCCGCTTGCGTCACGGAGTTCTCTAGTTTGGAAAGAGCTTATCAGCAACTGATTTCTTCATCAGTCATGCTCCGGGTCACAGCATCCAACACATCGCAAATCCAGATTTCAAAGAAATACAACCTCCTCTCCATCAGCTGTGCCCCACTGCGGGGGGAAGGTCTGCAGCTGTCAACTTCCCCACAGGTCTAACTCTCATCCAGTAACTTTCTCCTTCGAAAGACGCCTGACTGAAAGCTTTTGATGTGAGTGGGAATCTCTCCATTGACTTCACTGCACTGTGGATCAGGCTCAAAATCTTGAGTGGGTTGCCATTTGCCATGCAGATGGATCATGTCATTTATACGGGACACGTCCAACTCTGGCGTCCGTTGTACAGCAGTTTCAAAGCAGGGGAGAGCAGCCACGTCATCCAGAGACAAACACGGGCTCTTTTCCTACGGCCCCACTCCCTACTTGCGTTGGTTATTGTCAGAAATGGCACCTCGGTGCTGTGAATGCGCGCTCACTATGTAACCCGAGTCATACTGACGCACCAGCCTTGCACTGAAGAGTCTGTGTCCCTCGCGATAGGTAATCCTGATCTGGTGTAAGCGAGTCCATCTCCTACTGGAGGCAACAGGAGCTGTGCCTGCTTACCCCAAGGCCAAACTTGGCCTGATGTGACCTGCTTTGCTCCTCGCATCATCAGTAATATTTCAGTTCCAGCACCTTGACTGCCAGCAATGACGGTGGGAAGCAGAAAGGACGCACAGCTCGTGTCTAGAAACTGGGTTGGGCGTGCGACACTGACAAGTTCGAAACTGCATGAAGTGACTTGAAAACTCAACGATTGGGACCCCAGAACCTGTTCACCTAATTCAGACAACTGGCTCCCCAGGGCAGGACTCTGCCATTTGATGTGTCCGGCTACAATGACCCACGGCATGGCTGCAGCTGGCCCGGGCCAGCTGACTTGGGCTCACAGGGCGAAGAATGCTGCGTAGATGTTGTGGCTGGGGTCCGGGTTCTGGGACCCTTCCCCCCTCGTGGGGGCCCAGAGTTCGGGTGTCTACACAGCAGTTTTACAGCCCCGAAGCCCGAGCCAGCCGACCTAGGCCAGCCCCGGGTGTTTCACTGTTGTGCAGATGTACGCTAAAAGCCCAGGCCCAGGCCCAAATACAGTGCTCTATAACTAATACGCTATTAACTCAACAGGGGAGTTCGCCACTTCCCTCACCCGGATACCTGCACTTATTTTGGGAAGCAGGAGGGCGGCTACCGCACTAACCGAGACTCTTCCCACTTGCCCGGAGCGGGACCGAAGCGGCAGCTCCCCAGGCAGGATCCAGCTCTCAGCACGAGCGAGTGCCACCAGGGCCCAGCTGTGCCAGCTGTCAGGCCCAGGGAAATGAAAGGGGATCCAAGCCCTAACGCCCAACTGACTGGGCTGCAGATTCCGCTGTTTCAGCGTCTCTGTGTTCAGTGCTTTGAAACATTCAGCTTTTCATTTGGCACAAAAAAATGACTTGGCCAGCATTGCCCCTTCCCCGCACCACCCATCAGCTCATCTCGGAGCAGTACGTTTCAGCCTGATTCCCAAACCCGTTACCACGCAGCCTGAGAGCAGGTGAGCTGCCCCATTGCGGCTGAGCGGTAGCATCTCCCACGTGGCTGGGAGCACGGAAGCCAACGATGCTCAGCTAAACCAGAGCCTCCTTTGCATCCCCCTAAAGTCCTTTCCCCACAAAATTCAGGAGAAGAGTTGCCATTCACTCTTGCCACAGAGACAGTGATACTCAGACCTCACTGATGCAAGAACCAAATTAGTCATCACCATGACTCAAAAGAGCCACCGTAGTGTGAATTCATTGTTTCATTTATTATTGTGAATATATATAATTTGCACAGCAAAATGACCAACCAAGTATTCTACAACTGGTTAATAACACAGTATAAGCATCCTGATTGGTTAATAATTTGATCATCCAGTGTTTTAACGTCATGTGCCTCATAGAGCCGCAGGAGACACATTAGAGAGCCACTTGCAGCTCCCAAGCCTCAGCCGGAGCATGACTGCTCTACAAGCTGCAGACACAGCCCATGACGGGCTATGGCCCAGATCCTCAAAGGCTCTTGGCACCTAACTCCCACTGATTTCCATGGGAATTAAGCACCCAAATACCTTTGAGGATCTGGGCCTAGATGTCCCAACACTGCCAGCCTTTGTCATTGCTATGGTCTAGCGGTCTGGGATTCGCTGTTCTGTACAGCATTTGAGATGGCAGGGTCTCTAGCATGGAAAGGGACAACCAAGAGGAACTGGACTTCCCAATCCCACGAGTCCCCATCAGCCAGGCTTGAAAGCAGGGTTAGAGTCAACCCCTTTGCCCTGCCCAATCCTGCCACCATCCCTGCAACTCCAGCATCTCTAAGAGCTGTCTTTTCCTCTCCACTTACAGGGCCAAAACCCATTGTAACTCCTCCTCTCAGCCTCCATGCTACTCACCTTGCTTCTTGCCAGCCTACCAGAGAGCTGCTGCTCACCCCCATCCTCCCCAGTGGCTGCACTGCCCACGGTGACGGCCAAACTCCCGAGCCTCGCTCTTGGAGCACGGCACAAAGGCCTCCTCCACCTCTGCTCTGACTTCACCTTCTCAGTCCCCAAGCTGCCCAAGGCCTTGTCTGCAGTGGGGATCTGCCTCCCTTGCAAACAGCGGTGGCTAGATGCCACACTGATGCATCAATGCAAAGCCCTGATGGAGACAGGCAAAGCTGTGGTTTGCACCAATTCGGCAGACAGCTGCTTCAAGCAGGCGAAGCTGCTTGACCTGCCTGCACTGGTGCAGCTAGCCCAGTGCCTGTCCCCTGAATGCTGAAACCCCCAGGGCACGTTCAAGCCCAAACCCTCCTCCTCCCAGACCAGTGGAATCACCGCCCTCTCTTTATGGCTGTAGTGACCATCTGCTCTAACAGGCCTTTGGTCATTGGTCTTTTAAGCTGCAGCAGTTTATTCCAGTGCTCTCTAGCATTGCCTCTGGCTGGCCTCTTCGAAAGGTGGAATCAGTTGTACATCTGTCAGTGACTTTCAGAGGCATCTGGGCAGGTAGGACCTTTTGAAAAGCTCAGCTTAAAAACACAAAACCCAGTGGACCAGATAGTGTCCCTGGATGTGAGCATGGGCTCCCATCCACACCCAGGGCAGAAACTGGCCCATAGCACAAGCCAGACCAAATTCGGTAGTCCTCTGTATTTACAGTTATTGCCAAAGCTTTATAGTCCACATCATTTTCCCTCCCAAGAGTCACTTATCGGAGAACATAGATCCGTGGGATGTGTCCATGGGGGAGGGAAAGGAACACAGAGTAACAGACAGAAAGCTATTGATGTTTCTATATAATCCCACAGCAAAATCACTTGCTCTCAAGCTGCCAAGTTTCAGGCCAAGTGGGTTTTTATGCTCCAGTTCTTATGCTGCTTTAAATGCAGTATTCAGGAGAGCTCTTGTCTAATGTTCAGTGCCTTCTTTTGATCTGTTACGCTGAGTGAATCTATGAAAGGAGTGACCAAGTGTAAAATGAGAGAGGGGTGGAGGCCATATAATCCAAACGACGACCTGCAAAGTTAGCAAGAATCTGAAAGATGACAGCATTCCCTTTTCAGAGCAGGGGCTCAGCTGCAATGTGAGGCAGTAATGAAGGGGACCATGGTTTGTTAGGTTAAATCACAGGTCGGCATTCCCCGGGGGTAGCGCCAATATAAAACCCAGCTGGGCCATTTGCCTTTGGAAAGAAATAAATCTGAACTGCATTTGATAATCAACTTCTTCCCATACCTTTGCATTTAATGCAGATCAGATTTACTCCTTGTGAAAGGAGTACTTCTAGCATATTAGTCATTTAAAGTAATGGAATAATACGACAATAAAACCCTGTATCTGTTTTGTCTTTAGAGCACCAGATTTGATTCAGACAAATAAAAGCCCAAGTAAATTTTCTGGGGCTAGCAAAAAATTGACCCTGAAGTTCAAGGGGGAACAACAGTAATCAGCTCTTTGTATAGTCCTTGGCAATATCCAACATTTCTTGGGATGTCAGGAAGTATCATTAATATACCTGTTCCACAGATGTGGAACTGAGGCAGGGGGCATTGGCTTACTCCAGGCCCATTGGGGAGACCAGTATCAGATTTTCTGGCTCCTACTCCCATTGTCAAACCACACTTTCTCTCAGAATGCTGCACAATTAGGACAGGATGCTGTCCCCGGGTGGCTGGCCCTGTAAGAGGAGCTGGGCCCAGCCTCACCTGTGACACATCAGCTCCCGCCCAGCCGAGACAGATCTGCCAGGGATCAGGGTATTATAAAAGCCAGCTTGTAGGCCAGCTGGGGAGAGAGCTGCCGGGAGCAGGCAGGCGCTGGCAGGGAATCCTAGTTCAAGGGGGGGAGAGCTACAGGAAGCAGGCTGGCTCCTGTGGGAGGCCCTGGAGAAGGGTATGGCTCTAAGGCATGTGGCTTGCAGAGTGGAAACCTGTAAGGAATAGACAGGCCCTTGCAGACGACCCCAGGTTAGGGGAAAGGGACTAGTTTTCTGTGGAAGAAATAAAGAATAAAGGGCCTGAACCAGACCCTGGACATGGCTTCACTCCTTCCTGGGCTGAGGGGACAGGCCAGCAGCCTGCAATGCCAACCCACATAATGCAGGGCACAATGGCTCAACACACACCCTGCATCTGCATAACGTGGCCTCTCCGTTTTCCGGGGGCCATCACGTCTCATGCAGACTGGCAGGTTTGCCGCGGGCATACACATTCCGCACGGCTACCCAAGCCCTGCTGTGTGTGGTGCTGGGAGCGTCTTCAAGCACGACCACCTGCTTTTCCAAATCTAAAAAGGAAGCCAGCCCTTCCGAAGCCGAGAAATACAAACATGCTGTCGCTGGGTTGTCGGGGACACGGTCCCGCGGCCAGACCCCGTCAGTCCGTCACCTCCCACCTTTCGAAGGGGACAGTCCCAGCTGGTCAAAGTGGCACATCGCTCTCTGAAACAGGCAAAGCCTCTGGATCCCAGGCCGCAGTCTGGGAAGTGGGACGGTCCCCGGGATCCCTTGCTTCCTGCCACACACTATTGGTTGCGAGGAAGTGATAAAGGCAAGACACGTTCAGCTGAATGCACGTCCCAGCTTGAGGCCAGCAAAGATGCTGTTCAGGAGTCCATCCGCAGAGAGCCGACACATTCTGTTCTCCGGTTTCTCTGTCCCCGCTGCCCTTTCCCTCTATTTCTCCCCTTCCTTCTCCTACTGTCTTCACAGAGGTGGCGGGATTCTTCCCGGCCACGCTGAAGCACAGCCAGCATGCGCTCTGCTCCTGACCCCACCCATGCTGCTAACAGAAGCGCTCTCCGTGATGGTGCCCCCACGGGGCTGGTGTAGCACAGACACTCCCCTCCAGCAGCCTCAGCATGGAGCAGGAACCCCATAAAATAGAGCCCAGCATTGGGACTTTCCTGCCCCCCTAGGGACGTGTAGGAGTTTTTTGGTTTCAAGAGCAGCTCACCTGGGAACTCAGGAAAAGGGGGGAACTGGAGCAAAAAGCAAAAGACTGTGAAACCAGCCCAGTGACTTCTCCCATCATGGGCAAGAAGCGGCAGGTAATCTGAACAGACCCCACCAGCACAGAGATTTCCCAGCTGCTCCTCTCCTAGTGAGGCCACCTGTGCCAGACAGCAAATAAACAAACAACTCAAAATAAGCAGGCAAATGAGGACATGCTCCAAGGTTCATTCTGCTGCCAAAAAGTCTGCCACGTTTTCCTGCTTTTACAGCTCCGTGTTTGGGAAAAGGCTAAAAACAGCCCGTGAAGTTTTGCGAGCGGTGGCCTGTATGCTGGGATGCAGCTGGCTGCTGCTGCTGTGTGCCAGTCTGTGGTTTCCCTGGAGAAAGGGCAAGGCTCCGAGTCTCACAATTTAGGAAGGCAAAGGCTTCCTTTTCCAAAAAGCAAACAGGATTATGCAGGACACTTGGAACCTGTGACCCCCACCCAGCTGATGCTCCATGAGGGCTGCCCAGAAAACATTCATTCCGCTTCATGAAAAATGTCGCGGTTACTAAAAAGAGTTTTTGTTCACACTGGAGGGAAATGGAGACTTTTCCGAATCAGGGAATTGAATACGGGTCTTCTGCACCCCATGTGAGTGCTCTAGCCACCAAACTAGAGTCAAATCTCCCCGCTGTTCCACTTTGTACAAAGAATCAGCCATTCATACCAAACAGAATACTCCAAAACAGAATCTGAACCCGGGTCTTCCTTATTCCAGGTGAGCACTCTAGCCACTGGGCTATTTTGGCCATTTTCTTTCTTTTAAGCACATGCACACTCACCCTGGGCCTGATCCACCTTCGCACGGAAATTTTCATCAGAACGGAGATGTTGCCACACACAGTTTTGACTTTGACAAATTGGCATTTTCCCACAAAAAAAGAAGTCTTGTCAAAAAATTCCTGACCTGCTCTAGGCTACCTTACTTCTCCCGTAACCTCCAGTCTCCTCTGTGCGATACACAAACACACACCCTGCACCGCTAGTGGCCATTACAGACCCCAATGCACTGGCTCAGGGGTTCTCAAATGTCACGGCACCGTGACCCCCTTCTGACAACGAAAATTACTACACGACCCCAGGAGGGAGGACCGAAGTCTGAGCCTGCCTGAGCCCTGCCACCCTGGGGTGGGGAGCAAAGCCGAAGGCCAAGGGCTTCAGCCCCAGGCGGGGGGCCTGTAACCTGAGCCCTCCCACCTAGGGCTGAAGCCATGGGGCTTCAGCTTTGGCCCTGGGTAGTGGAGCTCGGGCTTCGTCCCCGGGCCCCAGCAATCTAACACGAGATTTAGATTGAGAACCGCTGCACTCGTCTGTTGTGCAAGAGTGTGTGTGGGAGGGAGCTTACGCCGGCTGTGTCTACACTACCGGCACTGCAGCAACACAGCAGCTAGGCTGCTGTCGCATAGGAGATTCCTACAGCAACACAAGGGCTGCTCCCATCGCTGCAGTAAATTCACCTCCTGAGCAACATACCTCGGTTGACCTACATTCCAGGTGTAGACCAGGCCTGAGAGGCAAAACAACCGGCCCACAGTCACCCAGCAGGTCAGTGGGAGAGCCAGGAATAGAACCCAGGTCAGCTGAGCCCAGTCCAGGGCTCCATCCACTAGGCCACGCTGCTGATATCCTGATGACACAGTTCAGTCACTAACAAAACAGACCAGATTAAAACCAGTGTCTGAGTGGTAAATAACGTACCCCTTTACCAGTCCCCTGAGCCATCCAATCCCTGGCTGCACCAGGCAAACGCAATCAGTATCTAATGTAGAACTATGTCCACATCATGCGATTTGTCTAACGGTGATATATGAAAAGGTGCATATGTATGAGAGAGAGAGAGATGAACGGAAACATTCCAGAATAGACAAGTGCTTTTCATTTCTTTTTTTAAAGAGCGTCTGCTCTATGAAATAGGCAGCTAGACGTGCCCATTTTGCGAAGAGAAACAGCAAAGGCATTCACTTTGCAACTTCAGCAACAGTATACTGCCTATTCTACGAAAATAGGCCATATGCTCCCCCCTAAATTGAAGAATCCCCATTCAAGGGCACGGAACAAACCGGGTGGCAGAAATTTACTGATTCTTCATAGTAGGCAATTTTTCTGCAAGCCACGTTTTGGGTCCCATGCAGTTGCAGTCAAATGAAACTGCCCCTCCACCTCCTCACTACTTACAACAGAGCAACCTATTCAAGATTTAGTTCAATGGAGGGTATCACACACAGTACCAGAAACAACCCTGCTTAGTTCCTCTGTGCTTCCAACAAAACCACATGCTGCTTTGCAAATGCTCTATTTTGAGGAAGAAAATATTGATGTTCTTCTCTCAAATGCAAAAACCATCAGTTATTCCAGGCAGTGTATTTGGGGAAGGAGGGTTACGAAGCAAAAAGCCAAATGACTTAAAGGTGAATTCCAACCCACAGGAGAACTGCGCTATCCCTTTGGAATGCACATCCCGGGGCATCACAAAAGGTTTTTTAAAAACACAGAAAAGAACAAGCACGCGCCCTTATTCACTAGGGGTAACAGCCATGCTCTGATCGCTGGCTCTGATACAGGAACAGCCCCTCCAAGCGTGGCTTTTACAGTCACAGCTTTAATACCACTTCCCCGATGTGCATTATTCAAAGCTTTCCTAACTATCCCTCCCAGGTTCATGCAAACTTCCACTCCCACGGAACTTAACAAAACCTGCTAACCCTTCCACATCAGAAGCTAAGTCCGACATTTCAGGCTTCCCCACAGAGGGCAGCTCAGTAGTGTCTATATCGAAGTCTGAGTTTCTAAATAGTCTAACGTGAAAGTCCATTGCAACATATAGCTGACATGGAAAAAAAAATACATGCCTTACCTGTGAGACTAATAATCATTTAGATTCTTAAAACAAAAATTGTTTACAATCTGATTTGTGCTTCCCAATCTGGGCTGTTTGTTTACTTTTCGCATTTCACTTAGTTTGGACAATGGATAATAGACTGGTCAGTTTCACTTTTGTTTCTAGGTTTCACTTTCCAGTGACCATGGAGCAGCACTATGGGGTCCTTCCGTTACTTTCCAGAGGCAATGTTGTATAAAATCTGAAGTTTAGGTTTATAACCATCTGACCAGGTCCCTTCAAAATCTCACCATAAAACCCATGTCTTTTCCATTACGTAACTAAGAGTAACTTCCATGAAAAGTGTTTGCAGTTCACTTTTAGACAGCTTTTCTTGCAACAGAATTGGACGGAGCTGTTTTGTTTTGTTTTAAACCACAAATTCCTAAAACGTAATTCTGTGGTCAGCTGGAAAGAGTGAGATTAATCTTCATACAATTTGTCTGCTGTGGAGTCAACATAAGCTTCACTCTTCTCTCAGGACCCGATTACTTACACTGAGTAGAAACATACTCCACAAACAGTCCCACTGAAATCAACGACGGACTCCACTATGGATAAAGCAAGAGGCTGTTCGCCTTTCCTGTGAATGGGGATATTTGTGGAGTAAGGTACTGCCGAACCGCAGAATCAGGCCCTGGGTTAGTTGCATACAAGTTACTTTTATAATGGAGGCTGCTACAGCATGGAAGACAGAGGATCCTACAAGAAGGAAAAAAAGCAACAGGTAACATGCTAAATACCAACCTGTCTGTGCTGGGATCCCTCCTTTTGTTTTCTACGTACAAGAGCTAAACATGGAGTCTTCTTTGCATCTGTTATGCACATATAAAATAAGACTTAGGAACTGCACTTACCCACTGTTTACGAGCATGATTTCTCCTCTTAAAGTACAAAATTAACTTCTTCCGCATTGCCTGGTTTCTACAGCGGAGAAAAGGGGGAAAAAACATAACAGTCCGTTAAAATGCGAAGTCCTGCACACCCCTTCTGTTTTCAACACCATGCAACAATTTCTACCTTCCCGCTGAAATGACGCAACCTCAGAACGGTGGATGTGGCACCTACAATAGCACGGCACATACGGCCCTTACTATCACTCTGGAGCAAAACTGAGCCGGTCCCTGCAGTTCTGCTACGCAGGCCAAAGTCTTTCTCAATGCTCCTTTGATAAGCTGCATTGTTTGCCTTGCAGTACGCACTTCACCTGGGGCTCGTCCGGTCATCCCAGCGCCTAACCCTACCGACGTTTACACGTGTGTAACTTTACTCACTGATGTGTTTCCAGGATCAGGGCCACAGATTCTAACCAACTTCACTAGCTCCCTTAATCCTCCTGACCTCTGCGACTAATCTTACCGCTCGCTATCACACGTAGCCCCGCAGATGCCAAGTGCTCTACGTTATGTCAATAGCACCAGTCCCGGGAGCAAGCACTAGCCAGCAGAGTGCCTGTTGGAGAACCAGACCCTTCATTTCCCAAGTGACGAAAGAAAGACAGCCACATAACAGTAATGGCGTATTGGTGCCTACAGTCCCCGCCCCCACGGTCCTGCCTCAAAGCATTAACTACCCAGCACCCCTATGGTACAATGAAATGTTAAGACGCGGTTTACAGCTGGAAAAACAGAGGTGAGAGTAGGAAAAAAATACAGTAGCGCTCTATGGAAGCTATGCCGCAATTACAGGGCAATGGGATGTTTCTGCTACAATGCTCAGAAATGAAGGAGAGCAATGCTGACGTTTAAATCGCCAGGTTCGGCTTCGGCGGGACTGAGTCGGCAGCTGATGCCTCTCTTAGGTCCCAGCTCAGAAAGGTACTTAAGCATGTGCCCAACTTTCAGCATGCGAATACCCCATTTATTTCACTGATTAACGTTAGGCAGGAGCCAAAGCACCTAGCTGCATCAGGGCCTGAGAGCTGGGGTTACTGCTGGCTGCAGACAGAGACAGTGCTGCAACTTTCCACATTGCGGAAGTTTTCTTTACTCTAGGCTTGATTTGCTCTTTCTGGAACGCTGCAGTTCTGCAGAGACAGAGGGGGCTGCCGGAGACGTATGGATGTAATTACAGCTCAGTGCAACCTCTCTACACAGAGAGGTAAAGTGACTTTCTTAGGGTCATACAGCAAGCCAGCGGCACAGCTGGGATTAGAACCCTCAAGAGTTCCTTGTTTCCAGCCCAGGACTCAAACAAACAGGACCACGCTGCCTCTCCACTTACCTCTCAAAGAGAACTTTAGGACAGCCACCTTCCCAGCCTAGGGAAGGCAGAGCTGCCCGGAACGCATGCCTGACTAGCCAACACACACACAGTGGGCTCGATTTCCTACCTACAGAATCCAAATGATCGGAAGTGGCAGGTCTGAAGTGATGGTTTCAAGGGAAACCTGGGTGCAAGGAAATCTCCCACCCCTTTTACTCCCTGGGAACCCTGTCCTGTAAAGGAGCAAGCAAATCAATTGAGTGAGCTCAGCATCTTGCAGGAGCTACTGAGCACCATGCAGGATCAGGACCTCAGCAGCAGCTATAAGGGATAAAAAGTAACCCATGTGGATAAAACCAATCCGCACTTTCAGCCAGACACGTCTCAGCCCCCCCCCCCCCCCCCGGCCCTTTTTTAAGAGGTCCAAAATACCATGTAGAAAAGAAAAAGTCCCCACGCCTAAGGATGGAGAGCTGAGGGGCTCGCAGAAGCCTGTGAAATGTTGGCTGAACCCAAGTGCTGAACTGTTTCAAACACATATTCGCACTGCCAGTTGTTATTGCAATAGAAACTCTTGGCAAAGAACAAAGATCAGGTGCGAGTGTGTGTCTGCAAAGAAGCCTTTGATCCCAATGAAAGTAGAGCTGCATGGTGTGTAATTACTATCAGGAGCCTAAAAAGAATCTTTCCCACCCACCCAGGAGTTCCCAAAATGAAATACACCCAGTGTTCTCCGTCTGGCTCTCCCTCCCTCTTCCCCTCCCCATGTCCCTTGACTGGAAAAAAATACAAAACAGAGAAGTAGAGTGGATGGACTTCATTTTCAAAGGGATCCACAGACCCTTGGGGACCCACGATACACACTGTGCCCTCCCGCCCCTGCCGCCGCAATAACCGGCCACCATCTGGACCTCCTGCAGGAGCTGCATTGTAGACACTGGATCCTTCTAAGCAGCATTTCTCCAAAACAAAGGGAGCAGCCCAAGAGCTAGCCAGCCAGAAAAAGGGATGGATGGATGGATGGATGGATAAAAAAGGAGGAGGTCACCTTTATACAAAAAGTGTATAGAGTTGGATTTACTCTCTGGAGAAGAAGGGACGATGCTGACTGCCTTCTCCCTCCTCCAACAGCGCACAGGGTCCTAACAAGACTCTTTCTATCCTTCGCCGTTCAGTCACCCACATTTGCTTTGGCTGCTTCTCAATTCCTCTCCTGGCATTTATAGGTTCTCTCTCTAGATGGTAAGCTCTTTGGAGCAGGGGCTGTTCTTAAACCTGCCTGCAAAATGCTAGCCAAATAATAATGGGACATGGGTCAAGGTCCTCCTCTTGTTCCCAGCAGCCTGTGACCGTGCTTATCCTATTGGGCTCTGCTTTGATTACCCAGCAGGATGCACACAACTCTGACTTGATTCGTGGTCTGAGTAATAATGTTCTATTCTGTTTTCCCCTCTTATTTAGTTACCAGTGGTGTCAAAGGAATGCTGGATCCCAGAGCTCCGGTTAAGCCGCACCACATTGTCATTCTCTCTGACTTCACCTTGAATGCTTTGATGTAAAAATAGAATTGGATTTCCAAGGTAGCGCTTGCAAGTGGCATCTGCAACCTCCTTGTTCAAACAGGAAACAGTAGCTAACTGCCTGAATTAGAGTCAAGCATCCCCAGTTTGAGACTTCTGAAAGTAAAACACTCAGCCTGAAACCACCATGCACGTCCAATTATGGGCAGCGATAACGTAAACAGAATTAATACCGATGTCAAATATTAGCATAAGGCTTGTGTGTCCCTGCAGATAACTGCCTGGATCTAGAATTTTTTTTTGAACCAGGGCCTGCATATCAAACGGCACCCTTTTTATTATAATGATGATTATATGTGCATATATATATGGACAGTGTTGATCACAAAAGAAAAAAAATCTATGCCAGAGGGGCTGTTTTTTGGGGAGGAGAGGGGATCACTCTTTTTGACTGTATGTTTGCAAAGGACACACTGTTATTCCAATCTGCATTGCAATGATCAGAGCCCAACCCATTAGACCAGAGGTGGGCAAACTACGGTCTGGGGGCCGCATCCATCCCGCCAGACGTTTTAATCCAGCCCTCAAGCTCCCGCCGGGGACAGGGTCTGGGGCTTGTCCCGCTCTGGTGCTCCAGCCAGAGAGCGGGGTAGGGGGCTTGTCCAACTCCATGCGGCTCCCAGAAGCAGTGGTATGTCCCCCCTCCGGCTCCTACGCGTAGGGGCAGCCAGGGGGTCCGCACGCTGCCCCTGCCCCAAGCGCTGCTCCCGCAGCTCCCATTGGCCAGGAACCACGGCCAATGGGGGCTGCAGGGGCGGCACCTGCAGACAGGGCAGTGCGCAGAGCCGTCTGGCCCCACCTCCGCATAGGAGCCGGAGGGGGGACTGCTTGAGGTAAGCATCACCCAGAGCCTGCGCCCCAACCCCCTGCCCCCCAGCCCTGATTCCCCTTCTGCCCTCCAAACCCCTTGGTCCCAGCCCAGAGCACCCTCTGGCACCCCAAACCCTTCATCCCCCGCCCGGAGCCCGCACCCCCTCCTGCATCCCAACCCCAATTTCATGAGCATTCATGGCCCGCCATACAATTTCCATCCCCAGATGTGGCCCTCGGGCCAAAAAGTTTGCTCACCCTTGCATTCGACCTATTTAACCAACATCACTGAGAGAGGCTTTTCTCCACTGGATCACACAATCCCATTGTGCTTCGCCTAAATTTCTACAGCATGTTCCATCGAAGTGTTTTGCAGCTAATTGTGGACTTAAACCTCACCATCCACCTGTGAGGAAGATAAAGTATTCTCTCCCGCTTTTAAAAAATGGGGAAACTGAGGCACGAGGTGAAATGACTTTGCCCACTATCATGCAGTGAGTCACGGAAAGAGCCAGAGACCAGGACCCAGGACTTGTTGTCCTGTGCTTCATCCATTAGGCCATGTTTCCTCTCTGGAATACTGCAGCTCGGGTGGATGAAGATGAAATGCAGCCAGATCCAACATAATATCAAGGCCTGCAAAATATCAGGCCTTCCAGGCAGAAAGTTCCTTCACTGCTCCACCCCCCACGCCCTTGAGCTTTCTCTCCCAAGTCCTCTGAAGAAACTCTTGGCTTCTCACTGGCCCTGCTGAGCCAGATCCACTCAGAACACTGGAATTAACCTCTGTTCACCCCAACAGTCGGGATGTGTTTTCTTCTCTATATTCCAGCGCAATGTGGTGCCACAGCAGACAACAGTTTATTTTTAAAGAGGCACTGTCACAATCTGGACTTCTGTGTGAACAAGCTTTGATAGGAACCTAATCCCCAGAAACACATTCCCATTATTTTCAAATTCCAGTGGAAACAGGTCATCTGAAAACACAGTGTTGCCAACTCTGATGATTTTATCACAAGTCTGAGGACATTTGCTGCTTTTCGTCAAGCCCCAGCTCTCGGAGTCAGGTGATGGTGAGCACTTCAGCTTTAATTAAAAACGAACAACATTTTATTTCTGCATTTCCCGGTTACAGAGAAAAGGGTGAAAACGTGAATCCTAAACCTCAAACATGAGAAGGCAAATCAAAGGAACCCAACAGCTATTACTGTTTAAAATCTGGGATTGAAGAGAGCCTGGCTGGTTTGATTTTTGAACGTTTGGGGTTGGCAATGCTGAATCACAACTCTGCAGGAGAACTGAAATTGACCAGAAACAAAAGAAAACCCAACACATTTTCAGCTTCCAAGCAGCACAAACCGTGGAAAAAGCATTCGGGGGCTTGACTCACCAGTCCAGTGCCAGGCAGCACAACTGCACTAAATCAGCAGAGCTCCGCTGACCTAAAACTGGAGTCAACGCAGGGGTGAAACAGGCTCTAGATTGCTAACGCTATTTCAGTTTTAATCACTGGGGGGCCTGATTCATCCTCCAATGGGGAAGTCAATGGGAGTTGCAACGGTCACTGATGACAGGATTGGGCTCACTGGTGTCAATTTAAAGGTAAGTATGGAAATCCATTTCCACAGAAGAGTATCCCTTTAAGCTTTGCCTCACACCTGTGAGGTCGGAAGGCTGTGGCTGCCTTGAAACTCATCGGCAGATAGGAGAGTAAATGAGGAAATTTAGAGGAAAGGCAAAGGCAAAATTTAGAGGCTCCATTTCCACAGAAGAGTATCCCTTTAAGCTTTGCCTCACACCTGTGAAGTCGGAGGCTCTTACGCAACTGATGAGTAGTCTTGAGTTTTGTATTACGTCTGACCTTGAGAATACTCATGTAGGCAAAGGCTTAATCACTCTGCAGCTGTAAAGCCTGGAAATGTCTTGAAAGCCAGTGCACGTTTATCACGATCAGGGCTGAAATAATCAGCTAACGGAAGGGTCGTGTTTGTTTGGTTTTTTAAAACATACTCTAAATGTTTTTGCTGCTTTACCTTTCCTGTTAAGGTCAAGCCTGCAAAGGTTAGTACGATCTTGCGAAATATAAATACGCTTCACAGTTTATCTTGCTACATACACCGCTGTTACTTAGAAACCATTTGCAGGGAGGTTAACTGAGAGCACATGTCTGAGGAGCACACGTTCTGCTCCCAGGGCAAACCGAACTTCCCGCTGCGCAGCCGGTGAAGGTAAAGGCTGTCCTCTGTAACAGCTGGAGGGGCACACAGTGCATGTAGCAGAACTTTAGGAAGGTCATCGTCGCAGTACACCATCCCCTGCAGGGGCATCCATCCTCAGGAACTATGTCTGCAGTCCCTGGGCTCTTAAAGATCTGGAGAATTCAAAGTGATTGAAAAAATAAACGGATGGAGGTATGGAGCTAATCTTGAGAGTTAATTTTGAAAGCTGTGCTATGGATTGAGAGCAGGGAGCCATGCCAAAAAACTTGACTTGGATTCTGAGCTGCAGATGTGCTGGAAAGAGATCCGTTCGAGTGATTTGTACAGAGGTTTGCTCACAATTAGTTGACTACTCAGTCTCCTCCGAAAAGCTGGCGGATTGTGAAGCAAGGTAGGGAGGTACTTGAGATCCCTAGAAATGCAGCTGTCTCCAGAGTCTGCTTCAGAACCAGGAGAAAAGGGGGGGTAAAATCAAGGCAAGGGATGTGAAATCTGCAGCAATGCCATATGCTCAGCCTCTGAGGCAGGGAGTGTTTAAAACACAGTTTACGGCCACCCTTGGGCTTATGGTATGGAAGTAGAGCCCAGAGACTCCTGATTTGAGATATGCCAGAGCCCAAGCCTATTATTCATCTCAAATCGCTCTGCGAACCCCTTGGGGTTTTTTGTTTTTACTGCTGGTGAACTCAAACAAGAAGTCCTTTCCATTTGGCTCTTGAGGAGGACAGGAGCCCAAGCAAACACTATGCAGGTGTGCAATGCTGTATTTTACAACATGGTTATCTTTAGAAGTGAAAGCCAGGCATAGCGCTCTGTGTCACAAAGTATGGGCGCCCCTCTTCTAGGGGGAAAAGGGTGCCAGCTGGCTGAATTGCATGGGATTTCTTGCTTGGAAAATACCAGGGGTGGCCAACCTGTGGCTCCAGAGCCATATGAGGCTCTTCAGAAGTTAATATGCGGCTCCTTGTACAGGCACCGACTCTGGGGCTGGAGCTACGGGGCCAACTTTCCACTGTGCCGGGGGGGGGGGGGGGGAGGGGGGTGCTCACTGCTCATCCCCTGGCTCTGCCACAGGCCCTGCCCTCACTCCACCCCTTCCCACCCCCTCCCCGGAGCCTGCCATGCCCTCGCTCCCCCCCGCCCCGAGCCTCCTGCATGCCACAAAACAGCTGATTGGGAGGTGCAGGGAGGGAGAGGCACTGACTGGCAGGGCTGCCGGCCAGTGGGAGGCGCTGGGAGCGGGGGTGGGGCTGCTGACGTATTACTGTGGCTCTTTGGCAATGTACATTGGTAAATTCTGACTCCTTCTCGGGCTCAGGCTGGCCACCCCTGGAATAGACACCGGTACGGATGGCCTGGTCTGAAATCAGATACTGCCCAGCCTGCTGCCAAGACAACAAAGCCAAGGGGAGAAAGTGCACAGAGTCTGTAACAGTCTCATTCCACCTGTGCCTACTTGGTCTGAGGGATGGAGGAGGAAACAGATGTTAAATAAATAAAAACGCATGGTTTTAATCATGAATGAGGTTGGGGCAGGAACCATCACCTATTAAAAAAAAAAAAACACAACAGGATTCAAAGCACCCATAATTTAAGGCCCAGTTCTGCAGCCTTTTCTCATGAGTAATCCTTCCCCACCCACGCAGCCCCACTGATTTCAATGTGATTATTTGTATGCATGAGTAAATGTTCCAGAACTGGTCCCATAATTACTAAGTACTATAATTTAAAAACAAAACAAAACAAAACAAAAACCTACCTCTCGCTCTCTAGGCAAACCAAGGGCAGCAAAGATACTCCGTTAAAGTGGATACTTTCACCTTAACGCGCTTGACATGTGGTTGTTTTCATTTTGGGCTTTCACAATGGAGGAGGGCACCCATCAGCCTGCTTTTGAGTTATTTGGCCTGAGCCCACATGAATTACTTGGCTAGAGTCAACCGGGTTGTAACCTTAACCCATTTTGTGCACGCACCCCCCGTACCCCTGCCCCAAACTCTTGTGATAAGAATTACAGCTACACACAGGTCTGGGGTACTACACAGATCTGGCCAAATCTGCCTGCACAGAAGTTTGAGCCAGCACAAGGGACAAAGGAATTTTGTTATTTCATCAAAACTAATCTCAGGTGTTTAATTACACAGGAATCCTTTTCACCAAATAGTCAGTATAAACAGAGGTAGGGATCAAGCCTGCCAAGACGTATGGCAGTAAGGGTGAATTAACTGCTGGCAGCCTGATTATACAGTGACATTTGTTGTGGAGCCCAGGGACAAAGGCAGAAGCCGGATTACGACTTGAGCTGAACAAACCAGGGAGTCTGGGGTCTTCAATCATTGGAATCCATGCCGCAAGACGGAGACGCTCCGAGATCGAAACTAACCAGCAGCCAAGGAAAAGGGAATAGCTTGTATGTAAAGGAAAGGCTGGCTTGCTTCCTGCCGGCTTGTGTTTCTGCTGCTGCCCCAGTTCCTTGTGGTACTAAGGCACATCAGACGCCGTGCCAGTACTTTGTGTTGCTTACCACGCCCCAGCTCACATGCGTGGAGGGCAGAGTGTGGAAACGGGCTACCCTTACACCTACCAAGGTGTGAGTGACGCCTGATCAAATGTATCTGAGAAAGGGCAGACGGTGCATTATAGGTGGCATGTAGCATCCCACTCATCCATTTCCTTGTTCCTGCTCTGAGATGGGACCATATTAGCAGGGTACATCCCTATTTACCCACGGTCACTTCACACCCCTTAACCGAGATGAAGTGGAGAAGCAACGCTCCACGTACAACATTCAGAACCCCTTGGGGGGGGAGCGGGGAGAAAAGGTTCCACTATCCAGAGTGTCCGTTTTCCTATTAATTTATTCCAGGGCACTTAGGCCCCACTAAGTTAACAGTGTTATTACCACCACTAATGACAAAATAAAACGGGAGCCTGATATGACAGAGGCAAATCTCTCCGGAGTTGCTGTAAGGCACTTGTAATGCATTCCATGTGCTTACAGGCACCGTTTGCGCCCAGTGACACTAGTCAAAGGAAAGATACTGTAAGTGGGTTGCCAATCACATCACCATTTTCTGAATCACATCCTTGCAAATACAAAGTGCACTTGGCTGCAGATGTCCCAAATTATCACAGCTTTTATCTGTAAATAGCAGAAAAAGGCTTGAACCACTAATCCTCCTAGAAGCTTATACGCTGCGTTCGGCATGACTGTGGTCCGTGGCGACAAGGGAATGCCGTCACAGGCAGACTGGTATTACGGGTGTCGGGGCCCTCGGAGGTTCCAGAGTGGAACTCCCTCCATGCCACACAACGTTTATGCCCCAGCCTGGTATCCACTCCTTTTTTTAATGTCCAGCGTGCTTGCATAACTTCCTTTGGCAGCTGTTCTCTCCGTGCCTGGTGTCCTGAATGTCAAACCGGGAGATTCAATTTAGGTCCTTTTTGCACCTTTGGGCTGAAGACAAAAATCAGACAAGTGCAACCCTCCCTGTAGTTCTTCAGCAGCAGCCTTTCCAGCCATAAAAGACACCCCGGCATTACCCCACTTGTCTTCTCCTGAAGCCCACGCTGTTTGTTTCAGTGCTGGCCTGTTCAAGGTATTCCATACAGAGCAAGCACCAGGCTTGGTAGGAACAACAAGCTGGGGGCTGAAATGTGATTCTCCATCATTGAATAATTCATCACAAGCTAATACTTCTGCGCGAGCACAAGCACACGGGAAAGAAAGGGGATGAAAAAACCTTGAATGGGGGGGAGAGGGGGCTGTTAGGTGAATTGCTGATGAGGTGAATGTCTGAAACTGCTCCGAGAAAGACCCGAAAGGGAATAAGCTAGCCTGGCAGAGTCTGATAGTGTTTGTGTTACAGGTCAGGATTTTGCTACGCTGATAAAGGCAAACTGATACTGCCCAATAAAAAAAAAAAAATAAAGGACCCAAACTTTCAAACTCAATGAGTGATTTTGGAGCCCTAGTTGAGATCTGAGTTTGCCCCAGGTGGACCCCTAAAAACATAGCCCCCCCAAATCATTAATCCCTTTTGAAAGCTTGAGCCTACATGCCCTGTATTGAATTCTTAACCGTGTGGCAGCATCGGATCAAACCCACTAGCTATGCTTAGCAAAATGAGCCCATCACAGTTAAAACAATATGCAACAGTGCAGTTTGGGTTGCTCCTAGAGGCATGAGAAACCCAAATCATGCAATGGTGTGACCCCCATTTCAGGTGCAACTGCAAACGCTGAACTCGGTCCAGGATCTCCAACACATCTGCAAGTGTTTCAAGAGAACATTGGCCCAGTTTGGAACAAGCTCTGATTTCACATCAGAGCCATAAAAAGCAAAGGACTGAAAATCCAGGTAAACTGAGCCTGAAGAAAAGGCCTGCGTGAAACTCTGAACAGAAGATACAGCCTGAGCCAGCTCGAGTTTAGCTGCCTAATTTCAGCTTCCTGAGCTCTTTAGGGCTCAGAGGTGGCTGATATTTTGCTCCAAACTACGGAGCCCTTTATGCAAACCATGACATAAACTTGGTCCTTCAGGGGAAAAGTCATGGTGGGTTGTTTTTCCTGACTGACTGGGTGGGAGTCTACTTTAGTAAAGGTAAAGGTTCCCACAGCGGACAGCAGGTAATTGATCCTCCTGGTGGATATCTTGTAGTTAAATCCTTTGGTGCTAGGAGTCAGAGAATATTGCAAAGGTGCTACAAGAGGTTAAATCTGGCACAAAGCTACAATAGAAAGAACCAACACAGATGAGACTGCATGTGATTACTGCAGAATTAGGTCTCCAGTGTGTTTGCTGCCTTCTTTCAGCAATGTCTGAAGCAAGGAATGAGAAGACTGTTCTGAAGCCCATTGTATATGGAGTCACTCTAATTTCTGGGCTTTCTTTCCCCCAAGCCTCGGTTCAGGACCTTTTAAATAGCCTTCAAATAATCTTCAGGGCCGACGGGAAGACTGTCAACACTGTGTTGTAAAGTTGAGCTGTCGATGTTGTGTTTTAAAATGATGAAATAATAACTAGTGCCTGATTGCTGCGGAGCCAGTGGGAAAAGCCTCTGCAGAGGATCTCATTAAAATGGGGCTATTTTAATTTTTATTGCTCTTTTACTTCTCCTTTCCCATTGACAGAGCAGCAGGTATTTTCCTTTAACAAATCAGATATTTAGCATCTGAAGGACATTCCCCCAGCAGCTCGTAAAGATTTCTAAGATAGGTCATAAGTCTTAGGCATAACCTGCTTGACAGCGCCTTAGACCTCGCAGCAGACGCAGCATACAAAATTTACTGTCCTCGCTCTAAAGTCTGCATACATAGGTGAACCAAAATGGACCCAAGCAGAAGGGGAACAGAACATAGCAAAGCAGTTAAATAAGACTTAAAAGCTTTTGTAATTGTAAACACTGGCATGAACTGGGGCATGAAATTAATGTTCACTGTACAAAGGAAAAGACCCAACACCAAGCTCCAGGAAAATAAAAGACACTGGTAACATTTTAAGAAGGGTAGAACTATCGAGTCTGTTTTGTTAACATAAGTGAAAAGCCCCAATCAGGAAGCAAACCAAACAGTAAGAATTAAACTAGAGTTGCCATCCAAAGAACACTACTATAGAGAAGCACAAATTGGGCGGGGTGGGAGGATCCTGCTTTTTGTTTTACTCCTCTGCAAACCCATTGGCTTCCATGGAATAGGAGGAGCGTAACTGACAACAGAACTTGTCCAATGGCAAGCAGAAAAAGAATCGCTATAAATTAAAAACCATCTGCATGTTGAGAGAAAAAAGTGCTAGACTGCCCTTGCAGGGCCGGGCGTGAAACTTGTTACACAGGGTGTCCTTCTGTGTTTAACATGGTAGAACTAGTTTACAGTGAAATCCTGTTGATAGTTCAGGAGAATGGTCATCCCAGATTATTTCCCTGCATAGGCCAGCTGCAGGTCTGGTTACAGCGAACCTCTGCTTAAAGTGAAATTATTCACAGGACTAGATAACCCCCTTGTACTTCAGCCTGAGGGAATTGTTGTACCTTTGTAATGCTACCTTCCAACTCTATCCTGTCCTTCATCCTGAAGACGTCTCCCTGAGGACTCTTCTGTGAGGATCACTTCACCTCCCACTGTAATTCAGCCACCTCTGGGGGTGGAAGATGGCAGCTGTTATTTGTTAGCAAAACTACACACCAATTTTAAGAGGAGTGGGGAGGGAAGAAGAAGAATGTCTCCAACCAAAACAGCAAAAGCGCCGTAGCCAGGATACCAGCATCAAAATTAATCTGGTCGAGACGCTGCGGCTTAACACGCTCTCTTCTTGCAAAAAGCGTCCTGGGATCATTAGTACCAGGAGTGGTTTGGAGCCTTGGTTTTACATCCCTTAACTCCAGGCTGGGGCACAGAAACAGTGGGAGGAATGTGACCTGTCAATTTCCTTGCACATTCAACAACAGGTAACAAAGCAAATATGTAAACCAAGACAATCTAGAAAACAAGACCTTCCAGATGGGACCACTGTTAAAAAGAGCGCATTTGGAACAGAGAGGGCTTCAGGTCCTTATGCTGACCTAGATCCAGGAGTGCATTCACTGGCTTTGATAACCAGCTGAAATGGCTAATTGGGAGGTTTCTGTGATAGGCCAGAAAGGAGGGGATTGATGTTTTTAATTTAAATGTTAAGGTTTATTTTCCAGATTTCTGCAGAACCAAATCACTCTGAGCATAAACCCCAAACCTACTTGCCTGCCTTAAGGTCTCCTTTTGCTTATTGTAACACAGTAAGTTATGGGGGCAGGACAATCAAACCCATAATAAAAAAATCCTCATTAAAGGACACCATTAATGTAAAAAAAAAACAAAACAAAAACAGTAACAGCAAAACCTGTACACTGCTACCTGGAAATATATTACCCACTACGGCTATAAGTAATCTCTAAGCTGACTAGGAACGAAAGATCAGAGAACACCATTTTCTCTCTTTTCCGTGTTTAATTCTGTGTATTTGACAGCACTTTGTATTTAATCATCAGTTTCACTGTTCCCCTGTACAGGCAGCTAGTTAGTTCCCCTTGTTTGTGTGGGTCTGTTACAAAGCAAGAGGGGAGGGAAAATCATTTAAATACTAGGAAAATGGGATTGTAAAACCACAGAAATTGGCAGGGAGACTCAGGGGCAGGTGTAATATATCTGGAACTACTTTTAAGCCATTCTTTTCACAATTGACTAGCTATCAATTTGACAGTGTCACTTTAGAGACGCTGTTTGTGACAATCGTGTTTAAATGGTGGCAAAGCAAAAACCAATAAGAACACTGAATCTGATGCAACATATCTATCAGAAAGCAAGTGACATTCTGGACATGTGATGAGCTCTGAACAGGTACAGGGATCTGCCTGCAAGGAGCTCATTGCTGGGTGGCAGCTTAATACTTCATTCCCAAAATAAGCAACAACATCCCATTGCAGAATGGATCTCCGCTAAGCTATATAGCCCTAGGTGAACTTTCAGAGAATACAGACCCCCAGGTAGCAGCATCCTTCCTGGGCTGGATCCTTCCCTAGCATCTTATTCTCCTTCTGCTGCTTTGTACTTCCCAACACCTGAACGCCAGAGGAAAATTATGAACAGGAATTACAGCCACGTAAATAATTCCCAATGTGTAATTCATCTGAGAAATACAGCCTCTTTTCCTGCCCCTGGAACATCCATGAGCATGCATCCATTTCCTTACAGTTTAATTTTTTAATTTAATAACTCCCCAGTTGAGTGCAGTGTGCTCGGGGCAAACAATTCAAAATTCCAGCTGCCCATCCATGGTCACTGGTTAGGTATATCCCACAGCATTCTTCCTGTTCCCCAACTGGATGTTGGTAAAAAAAAAAAAACCTTCCACTCTGAGTATCAGTACCTGTGGCTTTAACATTTGTGTTCACTCATGGCAAAGAGTTTCCTTTGCAAATCCCCCTGCTCATTAAACCTGTGGCCAGAACATTTGCTTAACGTGAATCGACTAGAGAACAAGCCACAGCACAGTCACCTAAAAATCCAAGTGAGTACTTGTAGAAGGGTTCTGGCAATGCTTGCCAAGCTTGAGTGATGATCAACAGAGGTAAACAGGTTATCAAAGCCATACGTTTTCTGATCCCACTTAATCAGTAGGGATGCTCTTGGTCAATATGAATGGGCTGTAATTGACAAAATATGCATGGATCCATCATTCTGGAAACAACTCTTTCGGTGCAAAAGTCAGAAGTGAAGCTATTTAGGCAGGAGGTGAGGGTAAGCAAACGTGAACTTGAAAAATTAACTATGTTTGTACAAAATCTGAGATTTAAAGATAATCCATGTTTCTGGAAGCTGCTGAAGGCAGCCGAGACTTCTCAATCATTGGAGAAGAGGCTAAACTAAGTAAAGAAATCCAGAGTAACACTTAAAATCAAGGAGAGGAAGGATAGCTTTTTGGTTAAGAAACATGAGTTCTGGCCCTAAGTTACCACCGACTTCTGATCTGACCTCAGGCACTTAATTTCTGTGCCTCAATTTCCCCACCTGAGAAATAGGGATAATATTTCCCTATCCCAGGGGGGTGCTTCATTTGTTAATGCCTCTGAGGCATTTTGCTACTCTTTGTCTAGGGCACTTGTATGGTCCCATTCCCACAAAGTCTGAGCGCCACACAGAATTTAATGTATTGATCCTCACAGCACCCATGTGAGGCAGGGCAGTGCTATCATCCCCATTTCACAGATGGAGAGCTGAGGCACAGAAAGGCAAAAACTCAATGGGGCCTCGGATCCTAAATCACTTAGGTGCTTTTGGACATTTTACCTTAAGTGAGTTGCCTAAGGTCATGCAGGAAATCTGTGATGGAAAAGGGACTTGAACCTGG
Organism: Chelonia mydas; assembly: GCF_015237465.2. NCBI lineage: Eukaryota > Metazoa > Chordata > Testudines > Cheloniidae > Chelonia > Chelonia mydas. Next base: position 24,279,329 of record NC_057856.1, on the reverse strand, counting down.
GTCTCCTGATTCCCAGACTACCATTCTCCCCACTGGACAATCCTTTCCCTTTATGAATACCATAGAGATGAACACCACTTAAATGCCTAGAAATCAGGTCAATTCATAACACATTTAACTACATCCTGAATCCTGTAATAAGAAAGAAGCTCTATGTTAACTCCTTCACTTCAACTCGCCTGGCGTCTCTTAACATTCCACCAAAAGCCACAGAATATTAGGAAATGGCTGGTATGCTCGGAACGAGAACAGGTGTATCCCATGTAGCCACAACTGGGTGATTTGAAAGTAATCATCTGTATAGAATCAACCCAGACAAGAACTGTTAGACCACGTGAACCTTTTTAATTTCAATTGATAATAAATCTAGAAGTTTATGTTATATTCAATCTATCTGCAGTAACTCACTGTAGTCACTAAACATCAATTGTTTATCAAATCATTTATTGAGGTTTAAACGATAAGTAATTGACTACAGGATTATTAAAACTTGGTAAATATCTTTGTAATAATCTGTTGTTATTAAACGTTCATTACAGCCTCATTGACAGAAGAGGCACTTTAAAGTAATGTCCAACTTTTCCCTTCAATCTATCCTTCCCGAAAACACATTAAAAAAAGCAGACAGTTTATGAAGTTTCATACCTCAGCACGTGTCAAACAAAACTGCGCTTACATTTCATTCTGAAATATACCTGGACTTGAAGCTGTCAATCAGGCAAGGGAGCTCAAAGAAAAATCCACACAGTCAGACTCAACAGCACAGGAAAGTTAGAAAGGTGATTAAGGAGTGCAGGCTCTTGAAAAGCTACAAATACTACTCTGACACGGTGCTCAGCACAGATACTTCAACCTTTTCCCCTCCCCCATTCTGCCAAGTTTCAGCCACACTTGCTCTCCAAGGGTGTAACCCGGCCATCAATTCAAGAGGATCTGAGCTGATCTCTTACTTTTGTAAATTTGAGCCGAAGCTCTTCCCAGTCCTCTCCTGGGTCGTATTACACACCTGAGGGAAGCAGGGTGAACTTAGGGACTAGCATTACACATTCGCTCTCCCCCTTTGCAGTGGCTAAGCAGCAGAGCACGGTTTCCAAATCTTGCTTGCAGAGGATCCGTTTCCTCCTAGCGCAGCTTTCCTCAGCTGGCCAAAGGGTTCCGAGCAGCCACTGATGCCACCTGGGCTCTCCAACTTCTGCCCCCATTCATCCTTTTTTAAAATACATTCTCCCATATATAAAACGCACCACGCCATCCTCCTTAACCAACTCATTTAAAACTCCCTCCCCACGAAGACAGCCGAGTTCCCCCCCACAACCCCACTCCTCGCCACACAAATCGAACAGTACCTTTACCATCCCACAAACTCTGCTCTTCCTGGCTGATGTACTTTTTCAGACATTTGGATGCTCTGGGTACCAATGCAGCAACACAATATCGCTAAAAGGGTACACGCGATTTCTTTTCAGCCTTAACGGGAAATGGGATCTGGAGGCAGGCGAGCATCTCTTCTGCTCCAGCCTAATGCATAACCTGACATTTCAAATAGACTTTATTGCCACATACTTACATTTTAATATTTTCATGGTACTGCCTGGTGTCTGAAGGCTGGTTGTATAATGGCTGAAATAAACAAGAAAAACGAAGGCATAAATGTACAGTCTGACATTTAGAAACTTCAACCTGTCAGAAATGCTACTGTATCAGCGTGGACTTTCAGCTCCTCGAGAGATACGCCAGCGTAGTCCATTCTGCTCTAATGCTCTGGGCTCGGTGCCATCTCTCACTGCCCCCCTGCCCCATTCTGTTCCTCTCCTTTAATGCAGGAGGTGCTGCTTCTTCCCGAACACACAGCAACGCGGCTTGAGTCAGCGGGCATCCAAGATCAGCCCGTGGGAGGCAGGCAGCACGCAGCTGAGCTGGCTAAGAACAAGCAATTTGCTCTGTAATCCATATAAACACCATACAGCACAGCACAGGGAGGTGGGGGGAGCTGAGTGTTATTCACTTACCGAAAATGCAGTGCACCTTGGAACATATGACACGGGGGAGGATAGGAGAAGGGGGTGGGGGAAAAACAGTGTGTGCTGCAAATTGTTATGTCTACTCAAGGAAAGCCGACTTAGCCTCCAAGGGAGCCAGCCACAGGGAGGGTCAGGTGCTGGTGCCACTCAAAAGAAAGACAGAGCCCTCAGGTTCCAACTGCATTGGGATTTGGTCTGTCTCGGGGTTATCACCATTGGATCGGAGCACCTCAATCTTTAAAGTACTTATCCTCACAACACCCATGGGAAGCAGGGCAGTGCTGTTCTCCCCGTGTTACCAATGGGGAACTGATGCACACAGACACTAAGTGACTCAGTCCAGGGTCACACAGGAAATCTGCACCAGAAAAGGGAACCGAACCCAGATGTCAAGTCCCAAGCTAGAGCCCTACCCACTGGGCCACCCGTCCTTGCACTGCCTAGTGATTAGAACACGCAGTGGTGAGTCAGGAGATCTGTGTCCTATTCCTGGCTCTCTCTCACCCACACTGTAACCTTGGGCAAGTCGCTTAACTGCTGTGCCTCGGTTTCTCTATCAGTGGGATGAGGACATGCCACCTCCTGCGGAGGGTGACCTGACCCCTTCATCCATTTGCGTGTATAAAGTGCTTGGAGATTCTAGGAGGGAAGGAGCTCTTGCAGGGTGGCATGTAGTCAGTCACTAAATCCTATGCCTTCGGGATTAATGGTCATGTCAAGCACTGCCACCTGTCATCCATGGATGGGGAGTCACCGAAGTGGCACCATGGCTATTCATGGTGATGCCGGAGGCATAACCTAGATTAACTGTGCACTAGTGAGTAAAGCATGAGTACACGTGGGCCTTTCCCAGATCGGGGACATGGGTAAATCTTTCTGAGATGATGAAAGCCCTGGCTTAGGGGCATGAAATACATTTATCACAAAGGTTAGGTCCTACCACACCCCAGCAGTCGCTTGCTGGCTTTGACCGGGGGGCGGGGAAGGGGGGGCAGGGAGGAAGAGATCTCAGCCAGGGAGCCACAAGAACCACTGGTGCACCAGAGATTGCTGGAGAATGGCACCAGGACGCAGCCCGAGTACCAAAAGAGACTACCATGAATTCAGGATCATAACCAAATCAACATGTCTAGTCACTGGCCTAATTTTAAAGATAAGGGTCTGTGAGCACACCCCGCGCTGTGTTAATAAAGCCAACCACTGCCCAGCCGCAAACAGCAACTGACGAACACAATCTCTGTCTAACCGCAGAAACGCCATCCAACTGTGCAGGCAATATATCCATGAAGTTTCACTAAGCCATCTGCGAGCGATTTAACATCTGTGGCCAAGCGTGGTCAAACAGCCAGGAGTGCGCAGGATGGATGGCTTACGGTCAAAGTCTATATTCTGAACATGGTTAAATACAAACCAGCCATGTTCACTCTCCATGGTAATGGAGGTTAAACTGAGGGTTGAATGTAATTTTGTTTCACTTTAAACTAACGAAAAGAGCCATGACAAAGAGATAAAAGACTGGTTTGGCCTGTGTTTATCAGATTCCCCATCCCACAGCCTTTGAAAGGCTTGGGCTAATGGCTGTTCTACCGGCTCAGCGTCTCTCTCTCTCTCTCAACGATTTCTTCAGCATCTAAGACCCTGCCACACCCATCCAATGGACCTTTTCAGTCTATAGTAGGATACTACTACGGTCTGTTCTAGAAGCTTGTTTTTCAAAGATCCAGCCCCTGTACTAAACGTATACGCCCAATAAAAAAAACAAAACCGTAAGACAACCATAAAAAACCCACCATAGCTAAATAGGAGAATACAAGACAGTTCAGAAGCAAAGCGGCATCCTTTAAAAACTGGAAATCAAATCCTAGTGAGGAAAATAGAAAGGAGCATAAACTCTGGCAAGTTAAGTGTAAACGTATAATAAGGTAAGCCAAGAGAGAATTCAAGAACAACTAGCAAAAAAACACAAAAACTAAGACCAAAAAAAAAAATTTAAGTACATCAGAAGCAGGAACGTGGCCCCTTGATGTTTGAGGGCTAGAGGAGCACTCAAGGAAGACAAGGCCCTTGTGGAGAAGCTAAATGAATTCTTTGCATTGGTCTTCACGGCAGAGAATGTGGGGGAGATGTGGGCCTTTCTTTTTAGGTAACTAATCTGAGGAATTGTCCCAGATTGAGGTGTCATTAGAGGTGGTTTTGGAACAAATAGAAAAACTGAACGGTAATAAGCCACCAGGACCAGACAGTATTCCCCCAAGAGTTCTGAAGGAACTCAGATGTAAAACTGCAGAACTGCTAGCTGTGGTACGTAACCTATCGTTCAAGTCATCTGGTACAGAGGACGATTTAAGGATAGCTAACATAATGCCCTTTTTTTTTTTTTTTAAAGGCTCCAGAGGCGAGCTCGGCAATTACAGGCAGTATCAGTCAAATTGCTTGAAACTATAATAAAGAACAAAATTATCAGACACTTAGATAAACACAATATGTTGGAGGACGAATCACACATTTTATAAAGGGAAATCATACCTCACCAATCTATTAGAATTCTTTGAGGGTGTCAACAGACATGTGGGCAATATAGTGTACTTGGACTGTCAGAAAGCCTTTGAAAGGAGTTTCTTATTCAAAGTAAGCTGTCATGGGATAAGAGAGAAGGTTCTCTTATGGATCATTAACTGGCTAAAGGATAGGAAATAAAAGGGAGCAATAAATTATCAGTTTTCACAATGGAGAGAGGTAAATAGTGGGATCCCCAAAAGATCTGAAATGGAACCTGTGCTGTTCAAAATATTCATGCATCATCTGGAAAAGGGGGTGAACAGTGAGCTGGCAAAGTTTGCAGATGATACAAAATTACTCAAGATAGGTAAGCCCAAAGCAGACTGTGAAGAGTTACAAAGGGATCTAAATAAACTGGATGATAGGGCGACAAAATGGCTGATGAAATTTTGGGGGCAGTACTGGTGGTCTGCGTCATGATGCAGAAGTGCAACAGACTACAACTGTATCCCAGGCAATGTATGTGCTACAAGGATGCTGTGGCAACCTCCATTGGCAATGCAAGGGCTTACAAGACAAGACAGGTATGACCCAGTCAGGAGCCAGGTTAACAGCAGCTTCCCTTCCCCCGTGCACATTTCTAACACTAACCCACCCAAATCTGCTTGTTGAAGTGCAGGCAAAGAGCCGGCTGACTAACTCAAGTTTGGAAAGCTGCAGGGGAAACAGGCGTCTGTCCTGCTAAGTCCAGGTAACTTCGAGAGGGTAAGTCCATCCTCAGAATCAATGCCTGCGCTGGGAAGAGAAAAACCCAAGCGGCGACTCTGTCGCATCACATCAGCACGTCCCTCCTGATCAACAATCGAACTGGAGGGGCTCTCGTTGCAGGAAGGCTGGAGCGACTTTGCAGCGCACTTCTGCCGTGAGCTACTGTATGGGGACTGGAACGATGGGCGAGAAAACACATTGATAAATGAACATGCCTTTCTTCAGTGTGATTGGGTAAACTGAGATTGAACCGACAGGGGTTTGATGAGTCACGTAAACACCAGTTCCTGGTGGAAGGGGAGGGAGTAATGGTGGTTCGGCTGCTTATGGGTTACGATATCTTCTTGTGCACACACAGCCTTGCAAATACATCAGTTTGATTAATGTCACCAACTTCTGCTGCTTTTTCTTATACTGCCACAAGGAAAACTTGAGAGACACTATCGAATATCTTATTACCTCACCCCTCTTGTCTCTCTAGTATCCTGCGACCAACACAGCTACAACACCACTGTATCCACAAAATTTTTTGTTAACTAACAGTTTAGGGTGCTTTGAGATAATGACATGCCATTCCACACAGCACTTGAAAAGAAACCCAAACATTTAGAAATATGGAACTCTAAAACCCCAACATCAAGTTCAACACATCACTTATTATATGCTCATAGGCTAGAAACTTTCATCTGCCCAATATCCACATCATTCTAAATCTGTCCCCACAATCAAACAAAGAGAGACATCCCCCATCCATAAGAAATACAATAATCTCATCGGTGATCACCAACAGTAAAATGCTTCAGAATTAACTGTGCACTGGTTGAGCAAACTCGGTCTGTCCTTGCGGCCATAAACAGCCCACAGAAAGAGAGATTTTGTAAATACCAAATTGGGCAGAGAAGCAAGTGTGACGGATCCAAATCAGCATTTCCCTAAGGTAAGATGAGCACAGCCTATTCCTTCTGGAGAACGTCCACTTGGAAAAACGAGAAGACAGTTACATTTGTTATGGGGGACTTGGCTATAGTGATACCCTTTTGAAAATGAAGTCAAATGAGAGCTCCAATGCACTGCAATGTTCAAACTGCCAATCTATCTGCCCACCAGGATTGGAAACAAAAACGATCGCTACCTTGAGGAGGTGCAGCTCTAGATTCAACCCTGCCATTAACACCTTAACGCTATCAGGATGTTCCCCTCAGCCCCAGATTGCAATCCGTGGTTTTGTATGACCTCTGCCTCTCTCAGTTTTGACTAACCAATTTCCTCCGTGATCTCTTGCTTTGAGCAATCAGCACCTGGCAAGCTGCCTCCTGATCAAGCAGACGTTTATCTGTCACCACCTCTGTTTGACTATAGTAACCAGAGCACTCTTGAACAAATATTAGTGAGACCGCCATGCCCACAGGGAAGCCAGGAGCAATTCTCACAGCTGTATTTCAAGTGAACTCAGGAAATTTCTGCAGCCCTTTCTCATGCAACTGGCTCCAAGGGACCCAGAGCGGCACAAGAGACTCTCAGGCTTGAGGGTCGCCTAGGACTGTTGTATGTGCCTATATCACCAGACCTTCTAAAGAGGAAGAATACCAAGCGAGGCAGGCATGGAAAGCTCTGTCCTCCTTCCTGAGATAATTTCCTTTCTGATACAGAAGAGTAGCTGCGTACGAACATTACTTCTTGGGTCCCAGTAGCTTCTCGAGGGCCCTTGTCATGGCTGGGGCCCTGTTGTGCTAATCACAACATGGCAGGGAGTGGGGGATGGGAAAAGAACGTAAGCCCCGTTCTGCAGCATGTGCGTACAGGCCAGGTTTCCATGCCCCCCTCAGAAGTGGGGCTGGAACGGACAGTGATTAGGCTGGGAAAGAGAGAGAGGCTTAGCCTCAGTAACCACCACCCGGTGTCATTTATTTATTATTTAAACACACCACATTTAAAGGACCAGCACCAAGCCCCGACACAGCCAACCTGAGAAGCAGAGAGAGACTCTGAAGGGATTAACTCCTTGGGGACTACAAGCAGACACAGTTATGCACAATCTCCTTAACTGAGATGTGAACCGGGGGATCATTAACTTCCTTGTGACACCTCCTGTGTGTGTGTACACACAGGAGGTGTCACAAGGAAGCTAATATATATTTTACACACACACACACACACACACACACACACACACACGAGATTAATGCCATGCTATCCCAAACACTTCTGAATTAAAACTGGCAAGGACAGCTCCCCGCCGCCCCCATCTTCCCAAGGGCTAGTCATCTGGCAGATTCCAACACACACTCTTTACCTAAAAGTACCGGTCTGCGCAAGGCTGCAGTCAGTGGGTGCTAAGGGGTCTCAGCATCTTGCTAAGGGTGCTCAGCATGATACAGGACTCAATCCTCCCCACACCCAGCTGCTCCCTTTGTATAGTGTAGAGGGAGTTCTCCTGGGAAGCCCCAACACAGTGCCCCGCAATGAGCTGTTTTCACCTACAGCTCAGGAATCATATAGTCACTTGCATTTGCTGGAGACAGAGCAGGGTGTGTTGGGTAGATGGGAGGGGACAGCTGAATTTGACAGCAACCATGGATAACGCTGATTGAATTTTCACTGCTCCCACAAGTACGACATGCAGCTGAGACAGACTGGAACTGGACTCTTACAACTTCACATAATTACTGCTGACAGGTCATTCCAATCTAGAACCAGCACTTCTGGAACATGCTCCTCTGACACCTCTCCTGCCCCCCTCCCCCATGCGATCCTATTATATCTGTGCTGGGGAGGGGGACCCACAATGAGATCGTCCGCACACGGCATCCTGATGTTCACCAGCCACTGAGGTGCTGAACGCACAGGACCAGGAACGTGGTGGAGGACAACATTAGCATCACGGATTCACAACGGCAGCGTCAGGCACCAATGAAGTTTGGGGTAAGTCTCTCCCGCCGTTCTGCCTTCGTCTGAGGTAGAAGCAGGGAAAACGGGCTAAGGCTCCCAGAACACAGCTACATGGGGTGGGTAGGTGTGTGTGTGATATTATTCAAGTCCCCCAGAACACAGCTACATGGAGTGTGTGGGTGTGTATGTGTGTGTGTGAGATATTATTCATCCTATCCGCTTTGCTTCCTCCTTTGGTGCACACCAGTGACATGTTCTGGCCAGCAGAACACTTCCTTCTTATGGCTTACACATACACACAGGATGGTGCGCCGGTCTCCAAGACCTCTCCGAAGTTGGCTGCCCTCCAAATCCCCGCGCTGTGAGACACAACTTACCAATTCCACTTGGGGGCCCAATCCTTCCAGGATCCTGTGGGCCGCTTCTGCTTTTTTCTGCAAAGAAGAGGGGGGGGGAGGGGACAGGAAGAGAAGTTATTTCTCTCGCCGATCAGAATTTCAGCCCTAGGGTTCGTTTTTCTCCCTGCTCAAAACCTTTTGTTCAGTTTTTTTAAACTGCTGCTAAACTCAACCTCCACCCCCACCACCCCTCCTCCCCTACCTCCCACCAAGGTGCCAGGGGAAAGAAAAGGTTAAAAGCAGCAGAGCTCCCAGATCCGCAACACAGCGCTGCAGGCAAAGGGCACCGCTGGCTCAGTTTAACCTGCACAGTCCGCAGAGGAGCGGCAGAAAACAATCCAGACGCCGGAACCTACTCCATGCTGCCCCAGCCGCCCCCTCGTCCTCAGCGCTCGTTCATTCAGGAGCCCTTCGGCTGCTCGCAGTAGCAACTGAATTCTCTTTCGCTTTGCAGGCGGCTGGATTCTGTACAATTACCTCAGCACGAGCGCAGCACGAGGGGGCGGGAGGGGGAGCAGGCAGAGACAGAGAGAGATGCCCTTTCCAGGATTCATCCTCTCACTGAACATGTGATCATTACATCTGAGCTGCCCTTAGCTCCTTCCCTTGCTAGCTTCCCTCTCCCCTCCGCAGTACAACACACATCCCCCGCTCCCCGGCCAAACTACCTGGCACTTGCTAGGAGAGCGGGAACATGTCTCATCCTGTGCTCAGTGGTTACTAATTAAACAGGCCTGAAAAGAGCCAGGGGTTCACTGCAGGGGGGGGCGGGGGTGGGGGAGCTAAATAAAAGATGACATGTTCAGCCAAAAGCTCTCTTCCTTGCAAAGCCAGGCTTCTCAGTGATTGGTACTAACAGCCCGATAAGTCTGGATCGCTTTACGCTGCTGAGGTTACCCAGCACTGATCACATAAAACAAAACACCTGGCAGTATAAGGGGCTGCGGAGATGGATTTTTATACACACTTAATAAAATTAAACATAGAATCTTAAGCATTCAAGAGGGTTAGAAGGTGGGGGGAATAAAATTCCACTACTGCAGGTTTTAAAACACAGCGGAGTCGAAAAAATCCTTCTTGAAGCACGTTCACCTGAGAGATGGGCTAGAGCCACAAGCTTGGGATCTGAATTTCAAAACACTCCCCAGGCTGGGCAGCCTGAGGGCTGGGTTTCCGTTAAGTGCACTATAAATTGCCAAATTTGGATCAGGATTTCAACTTTTGGGGTATTTAGATCGAGGGGGCTGATACGGGCCCTCTCTGACGGCAAAGCACATAACCCTCTCACGCTGATGCCTGTCCACAGCTGGATGCACTTACAATGTTTTGTGATGGGAGCTGCCTCGCTAATCCCCCACATGCCGTGCTGACAGCTCACCTCGACCCTCATCCAGCCAAATGCAAGGGCTTTACTATGTTTCCCAAGATTTATAACTATCTATTCCCTACATCAGGGCAGAGCCCCAAAAGTGCAAATGCAGATCATAGGTGTGGAAATTCCTCGCACACCCACACAGAAGAGCTGATTTGCATGTGAGCACTTTTGCAGGTTTGGTCCCAGGATCAAAGAAGGAACTCATGTCTGCAGTCATCCACTAACCAGCCCGGGCTAACCATCCACTAACCAGCCCAAGAGAGCTCACCTGACAAATGAAAATTTGCCCAGCAAACCAGGATGAGTTTCAAACTATTCCAGGGGCTGCAGGATGTGTGGGTGCAACGAGACGGATTCTCCTCTCACATTGTTGTGATCTGGAACTAATTCAGCTAACATCACCCCAATATAACTGGATCATGCAGCAAAAGAGCCTTCCTCACCAGGCAGAGTAATACCACCACCAGCATGCAGCTCGTACACAGCACATTTCATCAGTAGAGCTCAGAGAACTTTACTACGGAGGTCAGTATCATGACCCCCATTTTACAGGTGGGGAAACTGAGGCACAGAGCATTTAAATGATTTGGGCAAGGTCGGTCAACAGCAGAGCCAGGAATAGAACCCAGATCTCTTCAGTCCCAGACCAGCACTCTATCCACTAGACAGCCCCACAGCCATGGCCTGCTGAAAGACACAGATAAAACATATTCCTGGCACACCCCTTCCCACTCCAGGGGCTGTTGGAGGGGAAAATACCCCCAGAGCAGCTGAGGCAGGGATAAGCTCCACCAAGCTAACACCCAAGCAATGCTTAGAGGAGAAGCAGACAGCTGGCTGGGTGCAGAGGTGAGACTTGGCTCTGGGAATTTTATAGCAATCGCTTCCCTGTCTCTAATTTCCAGATACAACAGGGGTCTGCTTCTGACCTCACTCACCCCAGCATAAGGCCAGGAGCAACTCACTGAAATCCGTGGTGTTACGCCAGCATGAAATAAGGGACATGAGAGCAGACACAGCCCTGGTATTTCCACCCTCACTCTGAATGGCCAGTGCCCCATCCCCAATATTCACAGGCTCCCCCTGATACTCAAAGGCTAGTCTGGCCCAGCATGGGGCCTTCACATTGGTTTGCATTTGAACTACCACCCAATTAACCAGCTGCAAGCTGCAGCCTGGCTCACGGCTCTTGCAACTAGAGTACAGCAAATAAAAAAACAGGTGTGAAGGGCCCTAACCAAAAGCACAGAGTGGAATCGAGGTGCTAGTAAACTATGCAGCCAGCCCAGATGGGGTTGGGAGAGGGACTCCTGCCAAGTGAAGAAAACATGCAAGAGATTTTAAAAGGTGCCTTGGTGTGGTCTCATTCCCCCCCTTCCCCTCCCCCAGCTGTCCCTTGCCTATTAAGTGGCCGCTGTGAACTGAGTTGGTGCAGCAGGCTTGTTCTTAGTGGAACGGTATCCACAGCACAGAAACCACCAGCGCAACCGGCACCCTGGCTGGCAAATCTCCATGTGGCCAGGGATCAGACAGGCCATGGACAGACAGAGAGAGAGAATCTAGAGAGATGGGAGAAAAGGAACTGTCCTGTCATCTCCAGATGTGGACCATCCAGCTCTGGGGTGAGGCAAGTGGGTGGATTCAGTGTGGAGAGATTGCATTGCTGCCTGCCTGGGCTGTACTTGTTCCAGAGATGAACCAGGAACATCAGTCTCTGGAAAGGAAAGTCTTTTCCCCTAACGATAACGCTCACCTAACATTTTCTCTGTGCGTTTCTAACAAGGTTCCTTGTCACTCTCCTCATTAACAAAGGATTGTTTCCCCTTGCTGGTCCCCCAGTGGAGACACTTCACGGGGATTGTGTGTGACGTTATAAGCGGAGGATTGTGACTTCACTGATGGATCCCGCAGGTGGAGAGAGAGGAAGGAGAAAGTTTATTTGCAAACACAAATAAATGCAGTTCCAGCAAAGGGCAAAGAGAAACATGCTGCGAAAAATACATGGCTCTTTGGGTCGCCCCTTTCTTGCACATTTAGCTCAGTATAAAAGTCTACCTACAAAAGCAGGACCAGGAGGAATCGCCAAACTCAAAACTAAGAGGCTAACAGATAATGTTGGGATGGAGCTCAGCAAGGCCAACTCTCTCAATGCCCAGACAGACTTTCCTCTCAAAGGTGGACCATGCCCGGCTAGATTTTTGCCATTTGCTCCTTCTTGGGCATCCCCTGAAGATGATCCAGTAGCTGCTGCATTTGCAGCTCACAGCTGTCTGCCTGCTGACTGGCACAGGGACGCCTAGGAATCAGTGGTGCCTATAATCTGCACACAGCACTAGCTGGCAGAGAGCCATCGGACACACTTCGAGGTCCCCTTACCATGATATCAAGCCCTTTAGTCTAGGGCCATGGTAGATGCAGGCCCACATTTAACTCTATGCCCCACCAAGACAACTGAGATCGGCGAGGCTGTGATTATCAGGCAGGGGGCAAGGCTTTCTCATTGGCAGGGCCATGTCTGGGAAGCCAAATCCCTGAGATGCCTATTTGATTTCCCCTGTTTTTCCAAGTCTCTTCTGTTTGGGTCATTTGATACATGACCATTCCATATAGAGGGAGGGGTGCTTCAAAGTCTGTAGCGGGGGTGGGGGTGCGATAGCACGTTATAAAGTAACTACCAACAATCTGTCCCACCACAGATTTGCAAAAAAGACCGTGCCAGCATTCAGAGCTAGGTTTATCTCGCAGACATGGAAGCCACCCAGTGGTCAGTTGTATTATCTCCACTTGGTTTCTGTTCTCACCAAGGCAGGCTATATTCCAGTCAACCCCAGATCACTTCAGCGACCAGTGATGCAATTCAATTAGCTACAAACAGCAAACTAGCAGTGAAGAGATGCAGCTTAATTATCTTGCATTTCATCCATCAAAATCTCCGTGAAAACGCCTCGGTGCTGAGGATTCTGCTAGTCCCTGAATATCTGTGAAGTTGCCAGAATGTATCTTGCGACATATATTTGGGAATGTAATGGCTCTCTCTCCGGCATGGCCTGTGTTATACTAGATTATCACAATGGTCCCTTCTGGCCTTAGAATGTATGAATTCTATGAAAAGACGAAAATATTTGCCTTAAACGGGACTTGATTACAGCATGTTGTTTGATTAAAAAAAATGTTGCTTTTTACACAACGCAACGGTATTTATTCTTGTGCACTAACCGTCTTTAAACTCCTCTTGTCGGGCTCGGCTATTTGAGGCAGACATACCCCATCAGCTACACCGGGAGGAAGCGGAGGATTTGAACTCTCATGCTTAGGCTCCAAAAGCACAAGCTCTACCCTGAAAGCTAAAAGATCAGCTCCACTAACGGGTCAGTCCGGTAGCTAAGAAACCATACAAGCCAAACTATCAGGCTGAAGTACACACTATGGAGAAGGCTGCCCTCTCTAAGTGTCTTTTGCTTTAACCCCGTACGGCCGCTCTGCTCCCAAACTAATGAAAGTGGGATGCTAGCCGGAAGCTTCCCCGCTCTACGAGGGACGGCTGTGACAGCGGACAAGGATTTAGGATCCCCACTAACACCGCGGTTCGCACACTCTTTCCGCAGCATATGCCACATCTGAAAGAGATCATCCAACTTGCCCTCGCACCTTACCACACCTCTGTGGCACCCACAGGCCACAGCTTACATGGGAAAACAGCTTGATGCAGTAATATGGTATTTTTAGCTTCTTTAATTGCCATTTCACAACTGGGAACAAGGAGACGTCAGCCTCATGGGGCCACCAGCACGTGATCTACGGACCACAGCCAGGGAACGTCTCCATGAACACCAATGCTACCGTTTGTAAAGCACTGTATCAATGGGATGTAACATATGGCCTGCATGATAAGAAAAACGTTTATCCCTACTCATAAAAAGGGACAACTGCCAAAAAGGGACTTTTCCATGCGAGATCCCTTCCGTTAGGAAACAATGGCTTGTACTGTAGATTTCCTGCCAGATTCATTAAGAAGGGAAAACACACCATTCTGTAGCCAGCACTGTTCATATAATGCCATCACAGCTCCATAGATTGCAGTTGTACAGATCCCTACCTGTGAAATTAAATGTAGCATCTCATTATAAAGTTAAACTACCCCCACCATGCTCTCCACTGCTGTAGCAGAACATAATCTCATGCAAAAATACACCACTGCAATGGCTGCACATCGAGCTACGGTTGAACACAACCACCTTAACTCCGCCCCTTACACACAGACGTTGGAACAGACTATAATTACACGACTTTACATCGGCACACATTTTAGATACACATGTATCTAAAGTTCCAAAAACTAAAACCATTATACTAATGCCTGAGAAAGTCTACGTCAGTGGTCCCCAACGCGGTGCTTGTGGGTGCCATGGCGCCCGCCAGGGCATTTTTGTGCACCCTCAGGACACCCCGCCGCAGAGCGCAGCCACTGGGGAACCGGCCGCCGAAATGCTGCCGAGAAGCGGAGACACCTAGAGGCGTTACCATTTCTCGGCGGCATTTCGGTGGCGACACTTCTTCCACTGCCGCTTCTCGGCGGGATTCCGGGGGGCGGTTCTCCAGCGGTGGGGTGTCCGGCGCCCGCCACAGCCTTCTGGGAATAGCAATGTGCTATTTCCACAGAAAGGTTGGCGACCACTGGTCTATGTGATGACATAATTAAAAAGACTGTCATGTAATGCTTAGGATTCAACCTTAAAACCAGTTCACCCCAACTGACAACTTTTCATATTGCGTTGTTGAAGTTATTGCATTTAATTTCTAGTCTTCTTTCTTTTTTTTAAAAAAAGGGGAGGAAATGGAAGTTAAACAAGCCTCAGTTGTTCTGTAACTAATACAAACCAGTCAACAAAAGCCAACTGGAGTCTATCAATGCCATTAGTGAGCTGCACACTCTGAGGCTTGGGCACCCATCTGACAAAGGTCACTACGTGTTAGTTCTGCATGTTAAGTAATATATGTGTTTCCATGGCTGTGCATTCATCCTCACTAATTTGTATGAGTTAAGCCTGTCCCTGGACTTGTCAATATTAAACATTTAGAAGTTTAACCCCAATGAGCCAAGAATTTTCAGGTCTCTGGGAGATCTATAACACACTAGGATCTTGGAGAATATTGATGCAGCGGTACTAAAAACGTATGGACGCTTAAAAACGGTGGGTGAAATTGTCAATAGGAGCAGAGTTAGGCCAACTCTGAGTGCTTTGAAAAATCCCATGCTGTGCAACATAGGCATCTAGCTAGCTGTGCATGAGTGTGCACGAATTTCTCCTTAAGCATCCACCTGTTGGCTTACCGACACGGACTCTGGCACACGCCTGGTACAAAACGTCACACCGATTAACCGCAGGTGCAATTAATTGCAGGCATAAGATCGTGCCCACAAAATTAAGAGGCAGTCTTTCACTGCGAAGGCCCATTATCACAGATACTGGTGCACAAAATCAAGATGTCCTGGCACAATCAGACGCCGCGTATATAGGCCGACATTGCTGAAAGCCTGTGCGTATGAGGAGATTAACTCAGAATAAAGCTGAATGTGTTTGGCTGACACACTTGTCATATTTAGACAACTTAACGAGACGACCAGAGGCAAAACACTGCAGGGAGAACGTAGCTGAGAATCAAAAGGACTGACATCGTTCCTCTCGCGTTAACTGATTAACGTACACATCTCCAGAATGTAACAGTGCTGGGGAAAGTATTCTGGGCACGGCATCTCGCTGTATGTACACCAAGCAATGCCTCTATCCCGAAAGCTGCCTGATTAACACTTGACACACAACGTAATTGCTGATGCTCCTTGCTGCATTTATCAGATCCTAACACAATTGTAACAAGCTATTTAAAAGGCGACACAGGCAGAGGCAAGAGCTGGGCGGCAGAGATGTTAATGACATCTATTAGCTATCCAAAGTTTCCCCACACTCCTAATATAAGACTTTTGCTGAAGGACGAACAGCATCAGGAGAACACGCTCCAGTTCTGCAGGCTCAGGGGACAAAGAGCTTGGTCCAGGAAGGCAGGCGAAGGGGCAGTGTGCAAAGGAGGCTTAGAGCTCCTCCTGCATTAGCGGGATCTTTGCAGCAGAATGGTGCCCGTTCCACTGCTTCTGTGCCCTTCTATGGGCACCTAATGGGGATCAGGATTAGGGCTCAAGGCTACTTCCCTGTGAAGCCGTGGGATTTTTTCCCTATTGATTTCATCAGGAGCATACCGAGCCCATAATGATCAACCCTACAGTGTGTCCATCCTCACACTCAGTCAGCAAGCCCAGAGTTCTGAATGTGTGTTATTTAACAAAGAAACACTCCACTGCTCTGTCACCAAGACATTAACAAGCAAATCTAGGCATTGTTCTTAGTGTGATGAATGAAAATCCCACTGGTTTTCTATTCCCTCCACTGTTCCTCAGCCAGCAGTTAATGGCTCCTTTTCCAGACTCAGCACAGATTCCTGACATACCATCCATCAGTGGCTCAGCATCTGAACGGAGTCATTTGCAGCACAGGAGCGAGCACCTTGGGGGCAGAATTCTGCTCCCTTTTACACCACAGCCACTCTACTTGAGTGGAGTGACTCCGGATTTAGCACCGATGTAAGCGAGAACAGAGTTCGATCTCTTGCTAGGGCTGCGGAGAAGCCTCCTCTGGGACGCTTTTAGGAAAGGACACACTGCGAGGTGCGACTGGACAGAATATAAAAGGCAAAGCATTAGCTCTTCACATGGGGATGTAGGGGTCTATGAGCAAATGATTTAGGAGCTTTCCAGTAGCACCGGGAGGCCCAAACAGAGACCAGGGCTCACAGGGAGGGACAGTCCCTGCCTCAAAGTGTTTACAGTCAAGGTAGACAAGGGGTCAGAAGATAAACAAAGGCACAGAGCAGGGGAGTGACCAGCCCCAGGTCGCCCAGCAGCGGAGTTGGAAATAGAACCCAGCTCTCCTGACTGCCAGTCTAATGCCTTCGCCACATTAGGGGATCCCCCTTGGCCCCCCTGGTGGCCCGGTGCACAGATGCCTCCTGCAGGGCAGGGCTCTGCAATGCATGGTGATCACGGCCTACCCGCCCTTGTGCAGCTGAACCAGCACGACGATTGCACAGAATTGATCGCCAGCTGCTTCCCGGAGTATGCTGGAAAGAGGCCTCATTCTGCCGTGTGGCAGTCACCAGGGGGTGGGCGTGGTTATTTCCCATTCGGGGTGGGACAGACATGTCATGTCACAGCTCTAAGGGGGCGTTACAAACAACAGCGAGCTAAAAACCCGCTGAGTTACGCCCGGCGCAGTGAGCAGTTTCCTTTTCACCTCCTGGTGCTGGGAACTGGCATCCCCAAAGGGGTCAGTGCTCGTCAGCCCGAGAAGCTCGAGCCATGCTGTGGCCCCAAGGAGCGGACTCGTTTTTCACCATGCTTCATGGTTTGCTTTGCATCTCCCTGCTGCGTCCCGTTCCACGCGTCGTCATGTCTCTGGCTGCTGCTGGGGGCCAGACATACCACAAACAACCTGAGGTGGATTAACACAGACTGGCACCGAGATCCATTTACATTTCCAGCTACATCCCAAAAGATGGGCCTCCACTGAAAGTCTGCCCCTAGCATCCCCACTCTGCCTTCCCAGACTTCACATCCTGGATGAACTCCTTGATTTCCCTCTCTAGGGACTAGACTGCCCTTCGCCCTAAGGGGCGCGAGAGGAGCAGGGACAGAGCACACAAAAATCCTCCTTAGGCCCATCTAAGGTGCTGGCCGCAGTCACACTCCATGCTCTGGCTAAGAGCAGGGGCTGCTCTGGCCTGATTCCAACAGCACCACGGGCATCTTCCAAGGGGGAAGGATGACTAGTCCCCTCCCCCGATTCCCACTGGCCTGAACATCCTCTGAGCACAGCCATGGCTCCTGGAGGCTTGGTGCCTCATACCTCCAAGGACTCCTACATCCCCATTGCCCCCTGCTGGACACTGGGCTGGCGAGCCCCAATTTAACCCTTTGTTTCTCACTGATTCTGTGCTGGATGGGGCACCCCTGCCAATATCAGGATTATGCCCCTTAAACTGCTCCTGAAAACAATGGTGACATCATATGGAAGAAGCTCCGTGAGAGGCCACGAAAATCTCCATGCAGGTCTAGAAATATTCATGGCAAAGGTTTTCAGTGGGACCCTCAATCTGGGAACACAAACCTGGTTTTCCCCTTGGCTGAATCTTGGCATGGGAGGGGAGAAAAAAGGGTCCATTCCAGCAATTTACAGGCAACCTGAGCTTCTTGTAGGGATCACAATCCAGCACAGCAACCTCTGACTCCCAAACCTCCCAATATATCAGAGGGGTTAGCAAGCTTTGGGAAAAAAACCAAAACCTGAAGATGAGGAAACACAAAGTTATTTTGAGAAAGTGGATCCGGAATTAGAAGGGGGCGTTCTCCTGGAATTTTTCCAACCATCCTTCCATATACACTCTCAGCCGCCAGTGCTGAACCATGCTCTCAGGGTTATTTATAGCATTTCATAGACAGAAAATGCAGCGATCAAAGCCAGGCCATGCCTAAGAATATAAGCATTCTCATTCAGGATCAGGCACGTCCTGCACTGAGACAAGCAAATCCTTTAAAGAGGCAGGAGAATACCCAGAGCAGTGCTGAAAGCGTTCACTGCATGACTACGTTCTGTCCTGGCCATTTAGATCATGAATTCACCGCCACAGGCTGGGTAGCAAGACTTGTATATTAAAGCAGCAGGACGTATTCTGATCTCAGTTACAATGGTGCAAATAAGAAGTAACGCCACTGAAGTCAATGCAGTCAGATTGGTGTAAACCTCAGATCAGAATCAAACTCATATATTCTGCAAAAGACCGAAATAATCACAGTTTCATTATTTCAAATGTAAAGGTCTCTCTTGCACATCCCGTCTTTTGCATTAAGATTAAAAGATAGCTGGGGACAGGATTGCAGCTTATCAATACTGGCCCCCATCTGGAAGGTTTTAATTTCTAGACACCAAGAAAGCCCTTATTTTCTCCCGACTCCAGGTGCATTTCATCTGGAGTCAAACCACCATGGCATTTTGGCACATCTTACAAGCTAAGCAGGGTTTGGCCTGGCCCAAACTTGAATTGGAAACCTCCCAGGAACACCTAGGGTTCTGCAAGATGGTGTTTTGCCAGTGCAGCAGGTGGCAATCTCAGAGGCTTGTCTACACTTGAAACACTGCAGTGCGTCAGTGTAGATGCTACCGACGCTGACAGGAGGGGCTCTTTCATCGGTGTAGGTAATCCACCTCCCCAAGAGGCACTAGCTAGAAGAATTCTTTTGTCCACCTAGCAGTCTACGTGAGGACTTAGGTCAGCTTAACTTCGTCACTCAGGGGTGTGGATTTTTCATACCACTGAGTGACGTAACTGGGTCCATTAAATTTTCTAGCATAGACCAGGCCTCAGTATTGGACCAATTTCCTCAAAAATCAAATCCAGAGTCTGCTAATCAAAGCCTTCTGTCTGATCTCGACTACCGGGGTGGAGTTAGAGGAGAGACTTAACTCCCTTCCATGAGTCAAGAAATCCCTATAGCACCGATACAGCAAGGGGGTTATTATTCCTGTCTCCTCAGTGATGCGAGCACTCTTGTGAAACAAAGGAACGCGCAATGTGTGGAATTCACATAGCCATCAATTGGTCCCACAGTTGAAGAGCCGAGAATAAAACTTTTCAGGAACATGTACACCACTCCCTATGGGAACTCCCTGAAGTAGGCATTGCGGGCACCCTGACTTCTGCGCTGCTATTCTACTTGCAAAAGCACAACTGGAAAGTTTGAAAGAGTGTTACTGGAATTCTACCTAGCACGTAGTATCTGCAATGTGTTCTGCTGCAGACAACCAACTTTGTTTGCAAATGACTCATCAAGCATAAGAAGAAAACTGGGGAAATGGGTCATATTGGAGATGTGTATTAATAATCCTCTCAACATTTCCTGTGCAGAGCGTGACTGACCGACTCATTTCTGTTCCTCTCTTGTCTCCAAGTTCTTGTCTTCTGCTAGACATTTTAAGTGGGTTTCTGCGGCTGAGTGTGTCATACTCCATCACACCAAGTGACAGAGGTACAGACCTTCGGGGGGGGGGGGGGGGAATTATATATAAATATCCCAGCCAGCAGACTGCAAAGTGATCTCCCATTCAGAAGGCACTTTAAAAAATGAAAACTGAAATGCTAAGGAGGCCTTTGGAAGTGACAATAAAGTCTAGTGATCAGCACAATTATAGGAAAGCATCTATTTGTCAGAGGCTCTGTACAGTACGGCTTACGCTCCTCTCCTCAGAACTTCTGGGAGTTACCGCACTTCCTGCAGTTATTTCCAGCCCCTCTGAAAGCCTAGGATACAGCATCGCTTGGGCTGGATCACTCTCAGTGGACAGAGAAAATCCCACACTTACATGGAACTTCTGATCCTGTGGGAAGATAATAAACAGACGGAGGGCAAAAGTCTATTTTGCTTTAAATCTCTGATGGAAAGCAAAAGAATTCCAAGGTGCTGGGTGCTTCAGAAGATTGAATTTTATCAGTTTGCAACACATCTGTAATGCTAAAACGATGCTTACCTCATATTTTTATATGTCAAGAAAAAATATATCTTTCCTCTTTAACTGTTCCACTGTAACAATCAAAAGGAAAATCTGGCCTCACTGTCTAGCACATCAGAACCTGTGTGTGAAACTGACCAGAAACAAAAGTGAAACCGATCAGTCTGTTTTGTTTAGTTGTCCAAATAGGCAGAGCTCAAAACATAAAATAAATACATCAATAAATGATGCAAAGTAAATTAGATTTTTAAAATTCTTTCAGCTTTAATGTTCAAAAGTAGGGCTGTCAAGCGACTAAAATTTTTTTAAAAATTACCATTCATTTAAACATGTAGAAACCGTGCAAACATTTTCAAATATACTGATTTCAATTACAACAAAGAATACAAAGTGTACAGTGCTTACTTTATATTTATTTCTGATTACAAGTATTTACACTGTAAAAAAAGAAACGGTATTTTTCAATTCACCTAATACAAGTACTGTAGTGCAATCTCTTTGTCATGAAAGTTGAATTTACAAATGTAGAATTATGTACCAAAAAAACCTGCATTCAAAAATAAAATAATGTAAAACGTTAGCACCAGTCCACTCAGTCCTATTTCTTGTTCAGCCAATTGATCAGACAAACAAGTTTGTTTACATTTGCAGGACATAATGCTGCCCACTTCTTGTTTCCAATGTCACCTGAAAGTGAGAACAGGAGTTCTCATGGCCAGCATTGCAAGACATTTACTTGCCAGATGTGCTAAAGATTCATATGTCCCTTCATGCTTCAACCACCATTCCAGGGGACATGCGTCCATGCTGATGACTGCTCAACAACAATCCAAAGCAGTGCAGTCCAACTCATGTTCATTTTCATCTTCTGAGTCAGATGCCACCAGCAGAAGGTTGATTTTCTTTTTTGGTGGTTTGAGTTCTGTAGTTTCCACACCGGAGTGTTGCTCTTTTAAGACTTCTGAAATCATGCTCCACACCTCATCTCTCTCAGATTTTGGAAGGCACTTCAGATGCTTAAACCTTGGGTCGAATGCTGTAGCTTTCTTTAGAAATCTCACATTGGTATCTTTGTTTTTTTGGTCAAATCTGCAGTGAAAGTGTTCTTAAAATGAACAAAGTGCTGGGTCATCATTCGAGACTGCTATACCATAAAATATGTGCCAGAATGCGGGTAAAACAGAGCAAGGAACATACACTCAGTCCTCCTCAGGAGCTCAGTCACAAATTTAATGAGCGCATTCTTTTTTTAACGTGTGTCATCAGCATGGAAGCATGTCCTCTGGAATGGTGGCCGAAGCATGAAGGGACACACGAATGTTTAGCATATCTGGCACATAAATACCTTGTAATGCTGGCTACAAAAGTGCCATGCAAATGCGTGTTCTCACTTTCAGATGACATTGTAAGTAAGAAGAGGGCAGCATTATCCCCTGTAAATGTAAACAAACTTGTTTGTCTTAGCAATTGGCTGAACAAGAAGTAGGACTGAGCGGACTTGCAGGCTCTGAAGTTTTACATTGTTTTGTTTGTGAGTGCAGTTATGTAACCACAAAAAAAATTATTTTTTTTTAAATTACATTTACAAGTTGCACTTTCATGACAAAGAGATTGCACTACAATACTTGTATGAGGTGAATTGAAAAATACTACTTCCTTTATCATTTATACAGTGCAAATATTTGTAATCAAAAATAATATACACTTTGATTTCAGTTACAACACAGAATACAATTTATATGAAAATGTAGAAAAACATCCAAAATAGTTAATACATTTCAATTGGTATTCTATTATTTAACATTGTGAATAAAACTGCGATTAAACGCGATTAAGTTTTTTAATCACGATTAATTTTTTGGAGTTAATTGTATGAGTTAACTGAGATTAATCGACAGCCCCATTCAAAAGGTGTTCTACTGATACAGATTTATTTAACACAGGGTTTTCACATTGACACTGTCGCCCTGATGTATACTGGCCAGTATAAATCAGGAATAAGTCCACTGAAGTCACAGTTACACTGGTGTAAAACCACTATGGGATCAAAATCACACCCCATGGCCTTTAAAGGGCAAGTGGGTTAATCCTGTTGCAACAGGGAAACTAAATAGACAACAAGAGGCTAGATTCTACTTGGGAACATTAAAAGCTTTCGTTTATTTATTCACTTATTTATGGAAGAACCAGCAATGCTGAACATGCTTTATGAGGGCAAATGGATAGTCAGGGAAATACATTCCCTACAGACATAAGAGCAGTAGGAGTATAAAAAAAAATCCTTTGAATTTCAATTTTCCACCACCCTGTTGTATTTATAGATACATAGCAGTGCCTTTCTGAAGGAACAAGCACTGAGACAGAAAACAAATTAAAATGTCATCTTATTGATTCCCACCGACACAATCCCAAGAGCCAAACAGACATTGTTGCCGCCTTTCACTGGCTGCACTGCATCCAACTCTGTTTTTCAAAAGCCTGACAGGAAAGCCTGAAAGGGCAAGCGGTGCCACAACCCTTCAGCACCCGCACCTGCGATGGAGAAGGTTACGTCCAAAGATTTACATCCAAACCCGCGTGACACTGTGGTTAATCATGGTCCCACAGCAGTGGCGCTGAACATAAAAAGCGGCAGTGAGCATCTTGACATTAACTCTTCCTCTCCAAAAGAGAGAGAAGTGAAGTGATGAGCTCGACACTTGAAAGGAAAGCGGATGTGCCTGTGTTTCAAAGGACAGCTCCGACACTCAGATCAGAGACTGGCTGTCTCACGGGAGAGAGATAAAAGCCATCAAGTATCTCGGGGCTGAATCTCAATTATAGCCTTGCGACACCTGGAAAGCCAGGGTTTGAGCCTCACCACACACTGGGCTAGGTGGAGAAAGGTGTGTGGCTTTAACTAGAGCCCCAATTCAGTCGGCACCTTCTCTGCCCAGATATGAACAAACGATGGGGGTAAAATAGCCGAGCCCCAAGATAGGGAAGAAATAGCTGAAGGAGATGCAGGTATATGGCTGCCCAGAGATGTGCTGTAAATGTAGCTCCCTCCTTCCACACACAAGCAGCTCTACAGAGAATTTCAGGAAGGGAAGAGAAGGGAAGGGAAGGGGGCAAAATGGAGGAGGGGAATGTGGGGGCAGGAAGGAGGCAGTAATGGGGGAGGGGAACGCGGGGTGAGCATTACAGAGAGGGGGTGGGAAGGAGGCCGAGGGGGCGGGAAGGAGGCAGTAATAGGGGAGGGGAACGCGGGGTGAGCGTTACAGAAAGGGGGTGGGAAGGAGGCCGAGGGGGCGGGAAGGAGGCAGTAATGGGGGAGGGGAACGCGGGGTGAGCGTTACAGAGAGGGGGTGGGACCTAGCACAATGGGGCCCTGACATGGTTGGTGTCTTAGGGCTACTGAGATATAAAAGTGTGAAATTACAGTAAGTTCTAGCTCTCCTGTTGCAGGGAAGTTCTTCCGAAGGTACATGCTTTCCAGAGCCTTCAGACCGCAGTAGTTCTCAGCAAGGTTTGAGCTGCCCAACTCATCTCTAGAGAGGGTCATTTAAATGTCCGCACAGCCAGTCACTGCTTCACCTGGCATAAAGCCGCTGTCTCAGTAAGGGTCTGGCATGGCTTGGCCTGCTCCACCAAGGTGACCAAACTGCATCCAAAACCAATTTATAGATTTTAAGCCAGGTTTGGAAACTATTTTGAAACTTCTCTCTCTCTCCAGTGCAGATATGGCCTTTTAAGGTTTAGAGGATTCACAGCTCCAAAGAACTTTAGGCCAGACGGGACCATCAATCCACATAGCACAGGCCAAGGAATTTCCCCCAGCAATTTCTGCATCAAGCCCACATCTTGCAATTGAGCGAGAACGTATTTTTTTGAAAGGCATGTGATCTTGATTGAAAGGAGGGGCCACGGAGATTGAGCTATCCAAATCCTGAGCCTCTCCTGTCAGCAATAGGCAGTCTGAAAATTGCCATGCTGGACAGTATGCCATAGACTGGAACATGGGAACAGGACAGAGACCCACCAAACTTATTTCGATCTGATGTGTCACCACCACCTTGGGCTACATTCCAACCCAGTGACCTACCAGTTAGAGGTTCCCCTCTCCCATGAGCAGTCCCTCTGAGCCACTGATTTCCCTCCATGAACAGAGACTTGCTTGAAATCATGTAAACCGACACACGGGCATGCACTGACAGTGGGCTGCGAGTGACTCTGTGCGTGTGTGTACAATGATGGGGAACTCAGAGAGTAGACTTAATGGCCACAAACAGTGCATTCCCCTGCTGCACTAGTGGGCTCCGCTCAGACGCAGCATGGAGAGGGACTGCTGACTGGAGCCGGAGAGTGTCCTCCAGGGCACTCTGACAAATAAGATCTGAACAAAACCAAAAGTGTGATGAGTTCCATTCAAAAAGTAATTGGGGGAAGAAGAAAAAAAAAAAAAAAAAAAAAACACAAAAAAACCCCACCCAGCACTGAACAGGAGACCTGGAATTTTTGCTTAAAACCAGAGTTACTCAGGGCCAGAAATGTCAAGCCAAATTGTCAGCAATGTCAGAAAAAATATATATATAAGCGGGAAGAAAAAGGGGGGGCAGCAGGGAATCTCCACTGAACCGCCTTGTGGAATAAAAACATTATTAACAATATACCCAGTGCATGTGTCCTGGTTATGGGGATTTAATGTGAAAATGACAGGGGAGGCTGCCTTGAGACAATAATGCAGCCCAGGAGGACTAATTTCCTTCTCTCCCACAGGGGAGACTGAAGGTCACTTGCACAGTTAAATTCAAGTGTTCGCCCATTTTCCTCTTACATAATAATTGTGACTATATCATTAACGGCCGTGCACCAACCTCTGGCAGCAATTCACAATGGCTAGAGAAGCAGATTCCATTGGGTAACTCAGGACTGCTCTCCTGGCGGTGAGCCCAAGGAGCAGGGAATGCTACTGTGTGAAATGAACATACCTTGGGTGGCTGCGAATGCCATGGCCCCGCGTGCCCTTAGCGGAATCCCACAGAGTGTCAAGCAGCAAATGTCAAATCAAGAGGAGGGTTCCAAGGACAGTTTGTAAACAGACCCAGAGTAACATTTTCAAAAAGTACTTGTATGTGACAGGCTCCCACGCGCCTCTGCCACTTTTGAAAATGGGACTTGGGTAACTCTGAAAATGTCACCCTTTCTGCAGTCGTGCTTTGGTCCTCGGGCAGCAGCAAAAACGCTGGGCCACATCTCAAAACGTGCTTTTATTTAGAGCCTTCTCTACACGGCGGGTTGCTGCAGAGCAAACCAGGGTGTGAATCCACAGCCCACGAGCCTTCTGTATACGAACGTTCACTACAGTGCGCTGAAAGCCCCAGAGCACACTCAGCCGTGACAAGGTTCATCCTGTGCAGCAAGCTGGGACGTTGTAGATTCATACCCTGGTTTGCTGTGCAGACAAGCCCTCAGACTGCACCTGGCCACGTGACACCCCTCTGTGGGCACAAGGCCCACCTCTGTATGCACAGTCTGGGTGGTCCCAGCACAGCTATTCCATGTCATGGGCTTGTACGCAAAAGGGGGGCAAGTGCAAAATCTGGCAGGCGCAATTTCCAACGCCCACCGAGGATGGAATGACAAAGCGTCTCGGATCAACACACACAGCGGAGATTTTCAAAGGCACAAATGGCCGTGAGATGAATGTCCATGGCGACTGTGCGCTTCACTGCCACTTACGCCTTTGAAAATCTCACCCAAAAAGCAAATGCAGCCAGTTCGCTCAGAACAAAGTCCGTGAAGATCCCTGCGCTTTTCTACCTTCTTCTTTAGTCCCATCTGCACGGCCATGTGTTTCCGGAATACGATTAACTCATCCAGCACATTGCATAGAGTAAGAAAGGGATCACAGGTCAAATTTGCCAAAGATCATAACTCTCCCTGATGCAGAGAGACCTTTCAAATCACACTGGTAAAGCAGGTCACAGGGAGGAAGAGACTCACAACAGTGTTAAGGTGAACGGCTAAGGAGAGCCTGGATTCTGAGGAAAGCTTTGATGCAGACAACGCCAACCGATATTCTATGCCCCCATACACAACAGGGCTCCTCTGCGCCACTTACCCAATGTGCTGGTGGGAAGAAATACAATTCCCTGATGAACCACAAGGCTAAAATTAGAATCCACTCACCCCTGAAGAATCACATCTATAGCCAAAACGAAAGTAGGTCACACAATAGCTGGCTAACTTGATTTCCCACAGTCTCTAGCGTGGTGTTCTCCTCTCTTGCCTGGCACAACCTGTAAGTGGGGGGGGGGAGGAGGCACACACTTGGGGAAGCAGACACTCCAGTTTGGGGTGAAGCAGTAATCCCTTGCTTTGGTGTTTAAACAAGTGCCTGGTTTTCCTCCTCCTGAATTCAAACTGATGGATCAAGGGATGCATTATCACCCCAAAATACAGACTCCAACTTTCCCTCTCATCCTGGAACAGCCTGTCTCGGCTGCCTGTATTGCCATGGGGCTTGGATATCTTTCTACTTTCTATGCCTTAAAAGACACACCATTTCTCTCCACCTCCACCCCCTGTGAATCAAAATATAGATGCTTAGCTCCCCAGCAACCCTGCTTTCTCCAGCAATTGACTGGTAGCCTCTCTGCATCTCAGTTTGTCAACCTCCCCTGGTACTGAGCCCCCAAGGGAGTTAAATGCACACCTGAGAAAGGCAGCAGTGGGCATGAAAGAGAAAGGCAGCACTGGGAAGTAGTGGGGGGAGACGCGGAATCTCCTGGTAGTTGTCTGTAGGAGGATCTGGGAGATCCCTATTCAGGGCAGCTGCATTGGAAGAGGGGTGAGCTGAATAAACACAACACAACCCCTTGTCCTGTGTGTTATTACAGAGCCAATTGCAAGACTGATTTGATTCATATGTCTGTGCATGTAGAATCCCACAAATGTTCTGGTCCCTCCTCCAGAGGCTGCACCAGTGCACTCCCCAGCAGCGGACGAGTGATCTCAGTTCACAGCCCTAGGCTGGCAGCCTGCTGGGCCTTCTATTAAAAAAAAAAAATTTTTTTACCCAGGGATAAATCCATTAAAATGTGTCCTCACGTTATTCTACGTGGGATCCCCCAAAAGAGAAGAGAGAAGCAGCATCTGCCTTCCACGTCCCAGCCGTCACGTGGATATTAACAGAGCTACATGTGGGAGAAGTATGTTATTTAGTCATCTGGAGTCGGACTTGACCTCCGTTTGATTCACACCCGTTTTGAACAAGCACATGCTACTGCAAAGGTTCATAGGAAAACCAAAGCCAGGTTTTGGGCAGGAATGAATATTAGCAGGATTGGGGTATGAACTGCAGAACACAAACAAACTGAAACCACAAACTAAGAACTGAAGCCAAACCATCATGCTCAGCTGCTTCCAGTTCATTGTAACCATTTGCTCTCGACGGCACATTTCAGCTCACATGGTTCTTCACATTCTTTTCAGCACCATCCACTGAACACTTCAGTGACACCAGCAGCCCCAAGCAAGCTGGGTAGGCAGTATTGTAACTCGGTGCTGTTTGAATGGGATCTTGGCACTTCCCGCAGATGACACTGTTTGAGGGACAGTCCAGCTCTGCCTGCCCCTCCTGCCGCAAAAATCCAAGCACTGCATTTATACCTTCCACTGTGTACCTGGCAAGTACCATGAAAGAGTGATCCCTAGGATTGGAACAACCTTCCTGAGCCCTCAGGCCATGATGGTGCTCTGTCTTCTCTCCAGTCCCTTCTCAGATCATCAGTAGAACGTTTCAGTTATCCAGCTAACCATCAGACTGTGAAACAAAGACAACAAACCAATCCACCCTGCCCCACGGTTCCAACCAACCCAACGTGCTCAAAACCCCACCCAACAAGCGACGTCTGCCCCAACATTATTGAGAAAAGCTTACTCCCCTAAGTGACTGCATGATCCTGTGGTCCTCATCTTTGTCTGCCCACTCCCTGGTGTTCTTGTCTTAACCTAAAGCCTAAGCAATTCGGGTGGGGATTCTGGCCAAGATTCTCCGAAGTGACTAGTTATGTTGAGTGCACAACTGGAGAACACTTAAAGAGGGTCAAGAGTTTTCCGGAAGTGCTTACACACCTGCCGCCTGAAACCTAGGTCCCTTTAGGCTGTCTCAAGGTAGGCACGCACATTTCTAAAAATCTTGGCCTCTCTCTTTATACAGTTCCACACAGCATCATGCATATGTAGGTGTTTATATGAGTTATAAAGAATGACAACCACGCCAAAGTAATTGCTTTACCTCGGAGTAGTGCCCAGGGCATGTAATCTTTAAACATCAGGCACCTGGAGTTCTGCAGCTCACAGTGAATTCAAAGGACTCGCAATTCAAAACAATTAGCGGCTAGTCACTTTCCTTTTATGCAGAATCATCCATTAAACCCAACACCTAAAACGAATGTGCTTGATTACGTACAAAAGGGCCCAGTTTTCTAATGTCAACGCAAAGCACCCAGCCAGATTCATTTCTCCTTCAACCCCAGTTGCAGGCAGTGGCCCTGTTTAATGAATTAGCAGTCAAGGAGAGTTACACACTGTCAGCAATTCACGCCGTTTTATTAAAGTTTGCTGCCGCGTTAAAATTCCACAGATTCAGCGCTGATTTGTGTCAATCTCCTTTCCATTCGCCTTGCCCCATTTAAAGTGTTCAGCACAGATCACACAGTCCTTTAAAAATCCTCTTCGCCCTTAGGCGCTCTAAGTCTGTTTTGCATAATCACACTCACGGTTTGCACTGGAGTTCCTAAGTGCAAGGGGTTGGGAACTTGGCACAGCTAAAGCCACAGGCCCTGCCCTGCAACACAGTTCTTCAGAAAGCAAATAAAGGGCAAACTCGTTCCACTAATGCAACGTTTCCAAGCTGAGGACCCCTTATTCAAAGTCAAAAATGTCCGCAATACCCTCACATTTACCACAGAAGAGTAAAAACACGGATCAGTTACAACAATAATAAGTTTCAGAGTAGCAGCCGTGTTAGTCTGTATCCGCAAAAAGAAAAGGAGGACCTGTGGCACCTTAGAGACTAACAAATTTGAGCATAAGCTTTCGTGGGCTACAGCCCGCTTCATCGGATGCATAGAATGGAACATATAGTAAGAAGAAATATATATACATACAGATAAGTTAGAAGTTGCCATACAAACTGTGAGAAGCTAATTATCGGCAGGAGAAAAAAAAACTTTTGTCGTGATAATCAAGATGGCCCACTTAGACAGTTGACAAGAAGGTGTGAGGATACTTAACTTTAGGGAAATATAATAAGCTGTGATAATGTATCTGTATGTGTTTTGAGAGGCTGAAAGTCCTTGACCTTGAAGGGTAAGGGTGTGTACGAAGTGGTCGGGGGAGAGGTTTTCTTTGCTTGATTGGCGTTTAAATGTTAAAGATCTCACATTTCCCACCGGGGGTCACAACCAAATACTGCCCTAACAGGAGCAGCACTGAGCTCACAGGGAACCCCGCACACCAGACAGGTGCAGAATGCTAGCGATAACCTCTCAGATAATCCCTGTGATACCAAAGTGCTCTGCATATGGCATAGGCCAACATTTTCAGACATGAGACCAATGGGAGCTGCAGGCGCTAGGCACCTCTGGGAAGCACGCCACTTCCACATAGGTGCCTAAATATGGGATTTGGATGTCTGAGGCACCCAAGTTTAAACATTTCAGACTCAATACTGTGCTTACAAGCTACACAGAAAGGGGGCCATCATTGGGGGGGCAAAGGGGCCACCAAGAGCGCACCCCACGCCAGCACATCCAGCCATGGGAAGGGAGTTTGGGATAAGGTCACGAAGCGGACAGAAAGCATCACAGGATCTCTGTCACCCACACAGACAAGAGAGTGCCTATGTTTCTAAGGGATCATCCTACAGCTCAGCATACAGTAATTCAAGCACCCAATTTACCCCAGGAGGATGTTACGCTGAGTGGTTTCTGTTGGTTGATCACGTCAGGTTCCAGGGCATCATTCTAGGTAATTCAAATCCAAGGCTAATCCCATTAAACCCTCACCCCTTCCAGCAATACAACATGCAACAAAGAACCACACTACACAATTAACACCCTTTGCTCTGGCTTGCTCCTGTCAACATCCACCAACCAGCATCTCTCACAATTTCCGCAAGAGATCACATGGCAGGTAGGCCATTTGCGTGTGCCGCTGACGGAAATCCAGATCCCCCCCCTCACTGGCCTGGCCCTGGTCAGTTGGTACAAGCAGTCATTTCCTGATAATACACACAAAGCTAGTTGAGTAGGGAGTGCATATCCACAGCACAACTGCTGTGTTAATACGTCAGTCAGTTCAGCAAGCGCTAGTCGGTAAGTGACTTACCCTGTTCTCATCATAGATTATCTGCACTAAGCTGCGATGCTTGGACTCAATAGGTGGGGGTGAGATCGGCTTCTCAGGCTCTGGTGGTTTGGCTGCTTCCTCCTCCAACTGTTGCTGTGAAAGGTTGAAAAGAAGAGTGAGTGGTTCAAAACAAGAAACACTCTGGCCATAGGAGACACTCTCTCTCCAGCACTGTGACAGAAATAGAAAACGTAACCATAAACCATTTCCTGTGAGACATCAACAAGACAAAGGGGCTAACGGAGGGGAGGGTAGAACAACCCTTAAACATTTCATGTTGCCTTAGCCAGGGTGTTTTCTGGCCACAAATTGCATAAAGTGGCCCTCTTAGATCTGGCCTGTTGAGCTCGACTACAGATGCGACGCATAAAAAACAGCTGAATGAAAATTCCATGGAGGAAAAACATTTTTCAGAGCAGCAAAGTTCCTTGTTTATGTCTTAATTTGGAGTCACACTGTTTGCCACGCTCATGTTTTAAGGGGGGGTGGGGGGGGGAGTTAAGGGTTATTGGACTCTTTCGGTTTAATAGCCCGCTGCTGATTTCCTAGTTCTTCACTTGAGTGAGATGCCTTCTGTGGTTACATATTATTCTTTTTCTGTTTACAACAGTGCCTCAGAACCTCAGTCAAGCATGAGGCCTCCCTTGTGCTAGGCACTGTACAGCCAAGTATCAAAGACCAAGGGTATGTCTACACTACCCGCCGGATTGGCGGGCGGCGATCGATCCATCGCGTCTAGTCTAGATGCGATAATCGACCCCCCCCCCCCCCCAAGCGCTCTCCCATTGACTCCGGTACCCCACCGCCGCGAGAGGCACAGCCGGAGTCGACGGGGGAGCGGCAGCCGTCGACTCACCGTAGTGAAGACAGGTCTAAGGTCTAAGTACGTCGACTTCAGCTACATTATTCACCCTCCCTCCCCCCAGTGTAGACCAGGCCTAAGCGTCAAAGAGAGGTCACAATCTGGTGTTAGAGAGGACACTGCAGGCAGATGAAACAGACAAACGAAGTGGGGAGGACGAGGTAACGCCAGGATGAACCGAGTTTAGCAGAAAGGCAAAAGTCGCAGCTCTTCCACCCAGTGCCAGATGGGAGCGAGCCGCAGGCATCCCGGCAGAGGCAGGATGTAAGGAGGGGTTCTGCCAATCAGGAGACAGGAGCTGTAGGCATCTCAAAGGGGAGTATGTCCCATGCATAAAGGGCAGCATCAGGAGACAGGCCAGAGATGCAGGCGGGAAGCGGGCAGGTAGGCCACAGAGACAAATTTCACTATTGTATGTTTTAGATATTACTAAGGAGCCCAGAGGCAGGGCGTTAATCATCACTAGGGGGCCGCTTCTCGTGGTCAAACGGCCTCAGACACTTACTGTACTGTCAGACTGACCCAGGACCTGCAGCTAAGGGCATCAGCACAAGCCACTTTCTTCAGGGCATCTACAGACCAACGGCCTGTCTCGGGAAGGCCATTTTCAAATCCCCTTTTCCTTTTCAGTGTTAAATAAAACAAAGGGCATGTATCAGAATCTGGTAAAAACTCAACACCGCAACAGTGGCAAACTAGACAGCACTGAGCAAGGGGCCAGCGTCCAGTTCAGACTCCCCTGCCCTGGAGAGAGATTGCAGCTGAATGTACATCTCTTCCTCTGTGGTCCTACATATAAAAGGGGCGTGTGGCAGTTCCCTTAGTTCTGAGTCACAGCCTTACCTTGGCTGTGCAGGTGAGGTACCCAAACTCCATCTGCTGAGGGCGATCTGGGCAACCAGCCAGGAGCCCAAAAGCCACACCCAAGTTCCCAGACACGTCCACAGCTTTTACCAACAGCAAAATGAGGCTAACCCTGACAGTCACTTAGACGTGAATGCTCGGAAGATGAAGTGAAGCAGCAGCTTGTTTGAGCTCAGCAGAGATAAAAACCTGCCCTTGGTCACCTCCTGCAGAGACCGGCAGAGAGTGGCCATGAGCCACATTTCCAGGACGCCGCAGGTGGCTCTTGGCCTTTGCGCAGCCCTGCTATGGCGTGGATGCACCTTGGAGAGCGCTAGAGAAAAATTAACTCTGGCACAGCATAAAACCCAACGGGTACAAAAGGAGGGCTGCAAATGACTCATCAGAAATGCTGCTCCTGAACCAGCAAGACGGGTCTCATACTTGGAAACCTAAAAAAGAGAGAGAGAGTTGTGCAAAGACTCACAAGTGAATCTGGAAGAGGCTTTGAGGATGTTAATTCAGCTAAAAAATAATAGTAACATACAGGTTAGACAGAAGGGCGGGGGTCAACTATCAGGAATCGGGCATGGTGTTTTTTTGGGAAGCTCTGCAGGAAAGGGCTTTTCCACCGACGCCAAAGGGCTTGGCATCAAACCCTAGCGCCCTTAATTATTTAGAAAAACTGGACGTGCACAAGTCCCTGGGGCCGGATGCGTTGCATCCGAGAGTGCTAAAGGAACTGGCGGATGTGATTGCAGAGCCATTGGCCATTATCTTTGAAAACTCATGGCGATTGGGGGAAGTCCCGGAAGATTGGAAAAAGGCTACTGTAGTGCCCATCTTTAAAAAAGGGAAGAAGGAGGATCCTGGGAACTACAGGCCTGTCAGCCTCACCTCTGTCCCCGGAAAAATCATGGAGCAGGTCCTCAAGGAATCAATTCTGAAGCACTTAGACGAGACGAAAGTGATCAGGAACAGTCAGCATGGATTCACCAAGGGAAAGTCATGCCTGACTAATCTAATTGCCTTCTATGATGAGATAACTGGTTCTGTGGATGAAGGGAAAGCAGTGGACATGTTATTCCTCGATTTTAGCAAAGCTTTTGACACGGTCTCCCACAGTATTCTTGTCAGCAAGCTAAAGAAGTATGGGCTGGATGGATGCACTACAAGGTGGGTAGAAAATTGGCTAGATTGTCGGGCTCAACGGGTAGTGATCAATGGCTCCATGTCTAGTTGGCAGCAGGTATCTAGCGGAGTGCCCCAAGGGTCGGTTTTGTTCAATATCTTCATTAATGATCTGGAGGATGGTGTGGATTGCACCCTCAGCAAGTTTGCGGATGACACTAACTGGGAGGAGTGGTAGATATGCTGGAGGGTAGGGATAGGATACAGAGGGACCTAGACAAATTGGAGGATTGGGCCAAAAGAAATCTGATGAGGTTCAACAAGGACAAGTGCAGAGTCCTGCACTTAGGATGGAAGAATCCAATGCACCGCTACAGACTAGGGACCGAATGGCTAGGCAGCAGTTCTGCAGAGAAGGACCTAGGGGTGACAGTGGACGAGAAGCTGGATATGAGTCAACAGTGTGCCCTTGTTGCCAAGAAGGCCAAGGGCATTTTGGGGTGTATAAGTAGGGGCATTGCCAGAAGATCGAGGGACGTGATCGTTCCCCTCTATTCGACATTGGTGAGGCCTCATCTGGAGTACTTTGTCAAGTTTTGGGCCCCACACTACAAGAAGGATGTGGAGAAATTGGAGAGAGTCCAGCGAAGGGCAACAAAAATGATTAGCGGACTGGAACACATGAACTTATGAGGAGAGGCTGAGGGAACTGGGATTGTTTAGTCTACGGAAGAGAAGAATGAGGGGGGATTTGATAGCTGCTTTTAACTACCTGAAAGGTGGATCCAAAGAGGATGGATCTAGACTATTCTCAGTGATAGCAGATGAGAGGACAAGGAGTAATGGTCTCAAGTTGCAGTGGGGGAAGTTTAGGTTGGATATTAGGAAAAACTTTTTCACTAGGAGGGTGGTGAAACACTGGAATGCGTTACCTAGGGAGGTGGTAGAATCCTCTTCCTTAGAAGTTTTTAAGGTCAGGCTTGACAAAGCCCTGGCTGGGATGATTTAGTTGGGATTGGTCCTGCTCTGGGCAGGGGGTTGGACTAGATGGCCTCCTGAGGTCCCTTCCAACTCTGTTATTCTATGATTCTATGTCCTGTCCATCCACCTAATTTCTCAGCTGATCTTTCAATCCTGACCAAATACAAAGCACCATCAATACAATAAAAACAGCAATCCCCAACTACCCCTATCCTTTGACCCACCCCACTGCCCCAAAGCCAGAGGAAATCTACATTATGCCTTGCAGTTTGATCTCAAGACCCAATAACCAAGGCATCTGAAGGACAAAAGGTGGGTTCGATATTCCCTTTTTGGAATATGCCCCACTCCTGGTCCCCTCCTGTTTAAACCAGGAGACCATTGGCTCAAGTGTCTCCACTGATCTCCCTCCATGAATGCTGCCAGAGCTGTGAAGTGGTTCCCCAACAAGAAGAGGTAAGCCGCTTAAAGCTTTCCACGTCAGGACCAACATGTTCAACTCCTCTTGGGAACTAATCAGCAACCCGTGTCTTGATGAACTACTTTCCCCTGGGGCTTACAGTGCACTTCTAGTTCTTCATTCAACTAGAACCCCTTCCAAACAGAGCTGTGTCCAAGCAGCAAAGGTCCAATCCAGATCAGAACTTTCCCAGGGTCGAGGAGTGTCAGGATCCAGGGTTTGGTTCAAGGAATGAAATGCATGCACTATTCTCATAATAGAAAAGATGCCCTTTACAGGCCCCAAAACTACAAAATCCAGGAATTCAAAACAAAAGATCCCCAGATTATCAAACAGAAAACAAAAAACCCCAATTTCCATCAGGGAAAGGATTTGGGTAAAATCTCTAGAAATTTTGACAGGTATTTTGGCAGCCCACAAAAAAGTTTCCCGAGTGGTCAAATCTGTTCTAATTGATTTAAGACAGAAGATTTGATGGCAAATCAAGAAATGAATGATTGCCAGTAAGTGGAGGCTCATTAAAAGCAGCTCCTTAAAAGCAAAACCACCACCCCTGCAAATCTAATTATAGCTGAAATACAGTGAAGAATTACAGTCTCTCTACTCTCTGTGGGCGTAATACTGTACAATGATCAAAGGTGCAGGCCCACCAATTAGAGCAAACGGACTAGGGGTTACTTCTCCTCTGTGCTCTCGGAGATTACAAAGATGATCTCAGTCGGTTTAGCCAATAACAGCGTCTCTTGGAATTTGTGGAAAATGGCAAAGCAAAAGCAGCCAGAATCAAGAGACGGCTCTTAAAGGTCTGCCACAGAAACCAGGCCGGGACTGTGACCTTTACAATCAGAAAATCAGGAGGAGTCTTGACGGCGACACGCCAACCCTCCGCTAGCCTGCAACTTCCCTCTTCTGCTAAACTGAAAATCCCAGGGCAGGGTCTTCGAGGCAACACCCAGCCCTGTCATTAGGGACAGCGTAAGCTTCCCTCTCCTCCTAAGGCCAATCAGTTCCTAAATGAAGGCAGCACCTCTTTCTCTTCCCCAGCGACAATGGTACGGTAATAACAATACTTAATCTGCAGGGCATATGGCAGCAAGCACAGATCCCTCCTGTTTGATCAAGTTGCATGAGGTATGAACTAAAATAGCTTTGGCTGGGTCTGGTTTTTTCAGTCTTCTGTGAATCTAATCAGTCTCTGGCACGGTTGCCCTTACTCAGAGGTAGTTATCATTTAAATGTTCATGTTTAATCCAGGCACGTGCTAGTTCCTGGGCAGAAATCACCAGTGATTAGCCTACACACACCAGAACATGGCAACTTAAAACAGAAAGAAACAGGGTTTCCAGCTCAGGAAATCTACTTCTAACACATATTCTAAGAAAAAGAGGCTGAGAAACAGCAGATAAAATTCAGTTGGGGGAACTGTTCTTGAACATGATAAACCTACCTGGCAGATTTGGCAAATAGGCCAAGTCTTGGGCTCCCCTACGGTGCTGCAAGGCTACAGGCCACTGCTGGCTCCACCTTTGCCAGTAGGTGTCAGCGTTACACTTCTGAAAAGCATTCTGGAGATGGCTTAGAAAATATTTACAAAGAAAGAAAATCCCAGAAAATTTTTGGAGCGCGGGAGGGTGTGTGAGTGTGTGTGTGTGTGTTTCAAGATCCCTGGTACCACGGCCAGGAATAACTGCATGGCGATTATTCTTCCTTGTCATGACAGAGAAGGCTAGTGGGAGAAGTGAAAGAGATTGAACACACTTGAATAAAGCCGGGGAGGGGCAGCTGGACAAAGCAGCTCGCTGGTGCATTGGATTTCAGGAAAGCAAAGCTCCTGGGCTGCTAAAGACTTTGCTTCATCAGAACCCCTCCTGCCAGCCAAGCCCTGCGAGAGCCTTCAGGGCCATTTCTGGAACGACCAAGGAAGCGCTGTTGCTGCTGCTTTTTTTTTTTTTTTTTGCGCACAGGCTTTGTGTACAAATGTGTTTAATTGTCTCTAAGACCTCCCAAGGACAGAGGGAAAATGCATTGAGACATTAGGGCTTCGTACAACTGCTCTACTGTTTGCTCAAGGAAGATCTGGCTAATATCTTTTGTTTTCTCTCTCTCTCATGTTCTTTAAAAGTCAGTGGCTCAGATACCCAGACGGACCAAATGTTCTCAAAGTATTACAGAGAGGAACTTTTCTGCTCTCTCTTTTCCCCCCGCACCTCTCAAATATTTTCTCTTGCACTGAATCCTAAAAGGCCAGATGTACCGAACTTTCTTAAGGAGAGGGAAGGCCACGGTCAATATCTGTAACTGATTGCACACCAAGCAACAGAACCACCCGCAAAGAAAAGGGAGAAGGAGGTTTATCTGTCAGCAGCTACTTTTGCCGCCTTTGTAACTAATCTGAGCCTTTGCAGAGGATTTATAAAATCAGTGTTCGGGGGAGAGACCGAGACAAACAATAAAAGCCTTTTCTTTCCAGGACGACGGCCTGGTTTTGAACGGTGCTAAGTACCTGTAGCTCCTTTAACTTCAATCTGTGGGTATCCAGCAGCTCTGGAAAAGCCAGGCTGCAGAGCTGTCTGCTAGGACGACACAGTCCTCACAGCTACTGTGAATTATACCCTGGAGGAGTTGGGGGAATCTCCATTCCAAGGTAAAATGACAATCTTGTTTTGCTTTCCCAGAGTCACTGACTTAAGATCAACTTTCCACTAGAAAACAAGCCAAACTCCCCAGCTGTGCTTCACTGGTGACCTGGCTTGCACAGGCCTGGAAGCCCTGCACCCTTGGTAAAGCCAGGTGGCTCCAGGAGTACTAAGGCTCTAACTAAGTGGAGCCTGTTGCTCTCAATAGGCTAAATCCCCCTTCACTGCAAACTGACCGGGGGATGGACACTGCCAGCATGTCGAGGTTGCCAGACCAAAGGTCCCTTGGGAGCCTTCTGGAGGAAGGGCTTTTCTTTAAAAGGAACTGTAATGAATACAGTGTTGGTGCAAAGTGCCAGCTTCTTTCCTGAGACAAGTGCATGGAGGCAGCCCCGCCTGAGAAGGGGCACCACCCCTGCAGATGCGGGAGGCACCTGGTGCATAGCGCTGCATTGTAGTCAATTTGGGCCACTCTGCCAGGTGAAGCAGGCAGAAAGGCCAGCAGGACCAGGCAGCGTGCAAAGAAATCTCCCTGGCCACTCTTACGGCTCCTATTCCAATTTCTCTCCCAGGCCTCAGCGAAGGGGGCATGGTCGCAAAGCTGATGCATCTGGCTGATTCCCCAGCTGCCAGGACAGCCCCTTGGAGCGTAGGGAACCAGGCATGAGATGAGAGCAGGCTTCAGGTCCCTATCAGCAGAGAATGTAAAGATGTCTTAAAGCTACCTTTGACCCATTCTGCCCTCCCCCACATCCTTCCATCTGCTTCTCTGCAAAGCAGCTTGGGGAGACCAAGGGATCTGGCCCAGGAGTTTAAAGCTGACAGCGTCCTTTGAACTCTAACTTTATCATTATGCCACCATTGTCCTGGCAGGTCTGCCTTTAAAGGAACCAGCCTCCCAGTGGCAAGCGCCAGAATCTTATTGCTCTCAGCCCTTACGGCGGGCCAGACTCCACTCAACTCCCAAAACATAAAACAAGGGAATCCTCTGTGGTTTTAAATCACTCCAGATGTTCCAGCTGCACCAATGAAAAGGCAGCTTTGGGGCCATTCATTTCACCTGGCATCACAGCTGCTTCTTAGCCCTCCGGGCTCCCCTCCCTTCCCCTCTCCCTGCTCCAGCCCTTTTGATACCTCTGTAGGGAAATCAACTGAAAACAGGTGTCTAGGACTAATTACACCGCACTATTTAAAAACAAAACCAAATTGTCCTGATTCCACTTACGAGGGGGATGGAGAGGCATCTGTTCATCAAAACCTCAACTCTATTCATAGCAAAAAGGGGCATTTGGGATGGCCTTGCAATAAAGAGACTAAAGAGCTTGGTTCTGTGCCAGCTACAGCGCAGCCTGCTGAGAGTGCACGTAAGCACGAGCGTGTGCATGGGCGTGCGTGATTGTGTGCGTGTGAAACGAGAGGAGTCTCTTCAGTTCTTTTATTGCACTCATTATTCCCTTCCTGTGCCGTTTCTGCCGAACTTGGGAGGAACATCAGCAACTTGTTTTCCCTCTAGGAGCATGGAAATAGACCCAGTTTTTCATTCAGAATGACAGCCCAATTATACCGCCTCCTTAATTCATAAATTCCAGGGCACACGCACATCAGGAGAGCTGGCTCATCTCTCGGGCGGGTGGGGATTAGCAGTCATCAGCAAGCATTACAGAGCTTCCTGACGCACGGGAAGTAACAACCGGTAACAAGGAGACACAAGAGAACTGCTTTGCTTTAGGCATTGAAAAACCTTTATAAAAATCACAGGCTGCCACTGTACTTTTGTCATGTTAATCTCTTAATGGGGTTATGGTAATCTGTGTGGGAACAATAAGCCTGGGATGTGCTGGTGGAGTCTTCTACCAGGCAGACTTCTACTCTGCTACATAGACAAGGAAGGATGGTCCAGTGGTTAGAGCACTAGCCTAAGATTTAGAAGACCTGGGTTCAATTCCCTGCTCCGCCACAGACATACTGTGTGACCTTGGGCAACTCACTTAGCCTCCCAGCGCTCATCTGTAACATGAATAGCAGCCATCTCTGCAGGGAGGATATGTACATTGAAAACAGTCATGTGTACAGATACTACAGTAACAAGGGCCTTACGGTGAGACCTAGGGCTTCCCTAGAATAGTGGTACACGCTTACCCAAGGCCCAGCAGTAGAATTTGATGGCAACCAGATATGGTCTCTTCTCCCATCCCCTCAATTGACTGCAGGAAGGGAGCTGCCCAGAGCCCTCTGTTACATCTGCCTGAGCCCAGGCACACGGAGCAGAGTAACACTCAGTGCAATACAGCAGGGGCTGCAGGTTAGGTCACAAAACAGCAGGGGGCGTTGTTCCCAAGTCTGCCACTGATGCAGGGCTGCCCTATCGCGTCGACACACAAAGCTTTGGGTTGGTTTTCCAGCTACAACGAGAAATCTCAGTATTGCAGCTTTATTTTGGGGGACACACACACACAGACACACACCAGGCGAAGAGGGAGAACAGGGCAACTGGTGCACACACTGATTACAGAACTACCAAGCGTGCCAGGCTCCACCACGAGTCGGGAACAACAAACAGCAACATATAACGCAATATAGGCAGAACGGATGGAGTTTTATATGGTCGGGGCACTGCAGAGAAGCAAATCCCTTCCTGAGACTCAGGGTGGAAATATCCAAGCGCTGAATTCGGCATGCGCAGATTCAGAACCAGAGCACAATCGCATTTTTTCTTAACATTTCCCACCACTGCACTCCCCGCAGCACTATTCCCCCCCGTGGTAATGCTGCTGGAGATCTCGTTGGGAGGAAAAATAGTCTTGTGATTACAATGCACAGGATTGAGGACCTGGGATCAATTGCCAGCTCTGTCACCCACTTCTTGCTTGGCCCTGGGCATGTCGCTTAGTTTCTCTGTGCCTCATTTCCCCGTCTATATAACGGAGATAAAAATACTTCTTTACCTCACCCCTTGTCTGTCTTCTCTATTCAGGTTGTAAGCACCAGGTGGGTCGGGATCGGCGCTTACCAGGTGCGCGCACAGCACAGCACAGCACAATGGATCCCTGGGTCTTGGTTTGGGCCTCTTGGTGCTAATGCAGTACAAACAACAGGGCTGATGGGCCGGCGAGCTGTCCGGGGGAAGTCTAGGCGAGACGCTGGTTAAAGCGCTAGCAGTTGCCTTGCCTTATGTACAGTAGCTGCTGCAATTGCTGCCCTCAGTGGAACTGTGCAATGCCACCCCTCGGCGGACGGTAGTGGACACGCGGAACAGACGGGCCGCCATTACAGGGACATACCACTCCATCAGTGCCGGGCCACCCTACCTGTTTCTTTTTCAGCTTGGAGATCTGCTGCTCCACCATGGTGATCTCCCGATCCACTCGGTCCATGTTCTGGATCAGCTCCTCCTTCGAAAGCCTGGAGGGTAACAGATCCAGCTCCGAGTCAGGGTGGGCGGGGCTGACCGGAGACACGGGTTCCAGCTTGCCTGTCAGGCTTCGCTCCTGTGGAGAGTAAGAACAATCTGATCAGCGATTTCAGCACCTTTCCCTCACGTGCCCTCATCACGTGTTGCAGATGCGTACTTCCCCGGTCGCTTTCCAGCCCTTTAACACGGACGCTTCAAAGAACCTGCTACACTAAGCAAGGCTGGCCGCATCACCCGGACACTCTACAAACTCCCCGGCTCCCCACAGAACAGCAAGTTAAACTCCAGAGAATGAGAAGGTGGCCTTCATCTTTATGGTCACCCATGGTACTGGTCCAAGAAAGGCCACTCACTTTGGGACCATCCGCTCCTGCAGCAGTCACACCCCGCAGAAACCATAAAACCATCAACTTCCCAGGTCAAACTCCTGATGGCAGGGGACAGAGCTTTACTGATAACTGGTTCCAGACTACCATAAAACTTAACACGACAATAGCCCCAACAACTAAATTGAGGAAGAGAGAGTAACACAGGCACGCACTTTGTTCTAAAAATTCCAGAAGCCTCCGAGAGAGAGAGAGAGAGAGAGAGAGAGAGAGAGAGAGAGAGAGAGAGAAATCTAGTCCACTTGGGGGATGGGGGTGGGGGGATTTCATGCTCTTGTTAATTTGGGGAGGAGCTCAGATACTAGGGTGGTGGGTGCCAGATAAATAAGAAAAAAAGACAGCTGTATGAGAGCCTGGGTTAGATAAAATAGGCAGAACTAATAACAAATGTCTGTCTACAGGCTCTAAAGCAAACAGTGCTGGAGGAAGTGCTCTGCAAAAAAGAAACTTCATGGAACAATGCAACCTAACAGAGCTTCAAAGAATAGCTCTCATTAGGATGGCGTTTGCTGGGGGGGAAGGGGGAGGGACGACACCACTCTAGGGGAAAAGATCAAAATGTTCAGCACTTTTGATTTTTCCCAAGCAAAGTAACGGTTTAGCTACTACTAATTAGCCAATATCTCCTGACAGTCTTAGAACAATAATCCTGCTGCTGTGCCATGCCTTTCACCCCAAAGATCTCGAAGCGTACTTACTGATATACAAACTTGGCAAAGGGTTCCGTTCACCCACCACTGAAATGAAGCCACCTCTGGGCTGAAGCACTGCAGCTGATTAACATCGCATGGCAATGTGAGAAGTAGTTTAGAACTGGACATGAACACCAGCTCATCCCAACGCAAGTAGAGTTCGGCAAAGAGGATTCCACCTTGCCCTTAACTAACATCTGCTTGCACACAACCTCCTCTTTCACATGCATCAGAGCCCAGAAACCTTGAGCGCCTTGCTGCACCTCTAGCAAGGACTTGAATATCAAGGCCTGAAACAGCCTGGGGAATTTCAAGAGGCAAGAGACAGATTCATCCAACCTGGCAGGACACTGAAGTTAACGCTCGTGCCTTTATAAAGAGCATCAATAGGATCTGTAACTACACATCAGGCTCTCAATTTTGTGTCTTATTTCCTATCACCACGTGCGGCACTGCTTCCATGCTGACTCAGAGCATCCCCATAGTTCCTTACCATCTCCTGTCCCAGTGTTGACCCAGCCCTGACCCTGTTTTGCTGTGAGATCCGACAGGATCCCAGTACGACAGCCTATTCTGGCCTAATGCATTCCACTCATATTTGTAAGCTACAAGACATCGTAATTAAGTTTTATCTGTTCAGTTATTTTGCGATGGGATGGGGTTTCTTTTCCCCCAGGATGGAAACAGGGGAGGTAAAAATGATGGTTTAGTTTGTAACCTTAAACCACAAACTGCTCAATAATCACCCTGCAGCTGCTCTGAGAAAAATATGAAAAAAAAAAAAAAGCGAACAAGCAACGAAGTTCACACAACTTTGCACCTTTATTACAGCAGCCTTACAACTGGAGACAAGTCTGCCATTGTTCTCCAGCACCAACTGGTGCTTTTCATTCCTTCCAGAAGGGCTCCCTTTCTCTCTGACTCCCGGGCTGTGGATGACTGCCAGGCTAACTTCCCGCCTGGACCAGCAACAGGTGGGCTATTCATTAACTTACCACTTGTACTTCGGGGCTGTTTCCTCCTTTGGGAGGCACGGGACGACGTGATCTCAGACCGCAGCTAGCTGGGGCCAACGATACGACACAAGAACGTTCTGCTGCGTTGGTTAAAGCGGCAGGCGTCCGCACAGTTAAGCGCTATGAATTGCTCTGGCCCGGACATCATTACCCATGATGAAACCTTCTGGGATTGACGTGTGCGTAAAAAAAAAGATACCACCTAATGACACTCGAGCGCATCTTAATTAATTAATTGCTGCTTACTGGAATGTGCAGCTGCAGCATGTAACCTCCACCCCTGCTTTTTGAACTCCCAAAGCAGCCTTAGAAGTGGAGTGTGCATCACAATGCCACATCTTAAGCCTTGCTCCCCACTCAAGCCGGCCCTGGACAGCTTTGGTACTGTTCAAGGGATTTTCACCACGCTGCAAATGAAGCTTCATGCTGCTTCCAGTCAAGTTTCACTCAATTATAAGCAGGTTTCACTGTGCTAGCCTCCCAGAAAGCACAGTCTGTTGACTCCTCGATAGGCATTCAGTGCCGCAGTCAAAGGGAATCATCATTTTCTTTTGCTCAGCCAGAGCAGAGGAGGACTGAAAGGGGAAGAAGTTGCAGCAAAGGATGGAGAGGAAGAGATTTCTGCCCAGGCCCCATTCCAGCCACTGGAAAGAACTAAGATAGGACAGTCAACGCTCTTCGTGAGTGCCTTCTTCTCCTGGCATTCTTGCCTGCCAGTGGCTGTCCCAGAACTTCTGACCCCAGGGCCACAAGGGCTAATGAATAATGTTCTTACTTTTCTTTGCTCCCCCCGTTATACAACTCTGCTAAGAGACAAGGAGTTTGTGGATAAAAAGAGATGTACAATTCCAAGACTGG
Source organism: Chelonia mydas (assembly GCF_015237465.2). NCBI lineage: Eukaryota > Metazoa > Chordata > Testudines > Cheloniidae > Chelonia > Chelonia mydas. Next base: position 24,235,091 of record NC_057856.1, on the reverse strand, counting down.
ACTCACAGAAACCAAACACCCAGGAGGGTCTCTCTTCAAATGGCTTTATTCCAGTAAGACTGTTTGGTAGCTTTAGAGGCACGTGGGCTCATCAATCCCGCTCCTGCTTCTGCCACCGTGAAGATAAAGCATAGTAGCAATCTGGATATTAATATCCTTTCCCCCACCACATTCCTTACTATCACAGGATGGGTTTTTTCCATTTCTTAGCATAAGAAGATACCACAAAGGCAGCTGAAGAAGTTGACTCCAAACGTCCCTCCAAAAACCAAGCTACAAGAGCATTGAACACATACTGAGAAGGCAAAACAGTGGGTTTCTGTCTTGCTAGATTTACACTGGGATAAGATGGTGCAAGTGCTCAGTTACCTGACAACCACAAGTGGAGAGCTGAGGCCTGGCCTTCCTCATGGGCAACTGCTAAGCCTTCCCTGTGCTCTCAATTTTCAAAGCCAGAGGAAGCAGAAGATAGATTTTTAAGCATGCAATGCATGGTTTGCTCAAGCCTATGGGACATCAGGAGTGGGAAGAAAATTGTGTGGTGATGGTGTGTGGGTGAGTGAATCAGCAGAAGTCATTTCAGTCCACAATTTCAGAGAGCGAGAGAGAGAATCGAACTCTAAGTACAAAACAACCAAGTGAAACTGGCCCACATTTGGCAATATGCAAAACTTAAGGCACTTTAAAAGATTAAAGCCCTTTTTGTAAAACCTTTGGAGACTCTGTTTCTGCTCTCCAGTCATATTTTCAGCCTACGGATGCTGGAAGAGAAGCGATGGTATAGTGGAGCAGAAAGAATGGCAGAGCGCTAGCTTACATAAAAGTACCGTCATCTCGCACTATGTCAGCAGTGCTCAGAGGCTCTTTCAAAACGGGTAATTGCCATTTTCACAGACACAGGTATCTAGACAGAGAGAGACAGACAAGGACGCGGGAGAAAGGGAACGAATGCAGAAGTCTCTTGGGAAACTCACACCTGATAATGAGGTTCGGAGAGCAGCACTCTCGTTTTTAAAAAAGAAACCCTTATTCCTAAGCGCAAAACCCAGGTGCACGTGAAAAGATGGTGACACAGCTGCCTGCCACAGTCAGCTTGCAAAGGCTGGACTTTCAAAGCAGGTTAAGTAACAGCAAGCGGTGGGCACTTGAATCCCCGAGGTGTACTCCAACCTCCTCCATTAGCGCTCTTCCTGGGAAAGGAGGCCTGATTGCCTCCCGGGGTGAAGAGCGCTGAGCATGAGTGTTCGCAGATTATGAATTTAAAATACTCTTGTGCTTGACTCAGTCAAGTAACGAGGGCCTAGGGCTCTTTTGATGCAGCAGCTATTGCTGGGAGCAATCCTGTGCTGTCAGAGGCCTGGACTGGGTGACCTAATCGGTCTGTTCCCTCTCCAATTTCCATGGCAGAATACATAAGGAGATGCTCAGTGAAGCTTACAACAGCACGCCTTACACACAGTGATTGCTGTCACCAGAACATCCAGTTTTTCTACTGTTGGTTCTTTGTCACTGTGAGAATCTGCTTGTTCTTTTGCACAAGTGCTGATATCTTGGCATCAAACGTGTCATAAGCATGTCTAAAAACGGCTGTTTGGAATGCTCTAAAGAGACAGGGGCCATGTAAGTAATTCAGCCTGACCTCATACGGGTTCAACATTAAATGTTCATGACCGAGAGAGACCTTGTGGCAAAAACCTCAAAGGGAAACGGCACACTGTGGGGACACGACAACCCAGTGCAATGCATCTCCTGAAGATTACCAGGGAAGAGAAGAAAGCAGGGTAGCAAAAGCCAAAAAGGAGGACAGGATGGGCACATATAACAACATATCCTTTGAAGATCCATGCCAGTGGGCCTCTCAGCTACCCACAGAATCGTTGGAAAGGAAAAAAAGATTGGGAATCTCCCATTCACATTATGACTGGGACTGCCTTTTCCTTGCTCCAATGTTATTCCCCCCCCCCCCCCGCCCCCCCGCGACATGGCAGCTCAAAGCATCCAGCCAAGAGGGGGATGCTCCAGCTCCCAGCAAGCCAGACACGGCTGGATTGTGCTTGCTAGCTGCAGAGAGAAATCCCATCCTGAGGGAGCATCCTGGACCAGAAAGTCAAATATTTGTGAACTGCATCCTTAAAATAGGAACCCATTGCAGCCAACACAGGAGCCCAACTCACTGCTAGGGAAGGTGGTTTTGTTTTTGTAAATGGTAGCAGTGGTCTGCTTCCTAACACTGAAGAAGCCACTTAAAGCAGGCTCTATATAATGATGTTGACGCCTGGGATCCTATCACATCCAGGTTTTAAATTAACATAGTGTGAAACGTAAAATTCTTCCTATTAACGGGTAGTCACGGCCTTCAAAACCAGCATGCAGCCCAGAGAGTTAGAATCAATCTGCTGGAGGGAAGAAAACAATTACTTCATTACTCAAGTCGATACTTTCTCAGTAATTATACTGTTTCCATGTGATTTGTTTTTATACACAGCTAACAGCTACTGTAGTCCCTGTTTATCCCTGGTGTTATTATTATGCGATTTGTATGATAACAAGGGGAACAAGGGTGGGGGCGGAGGGCCAGGATTAATGTAAAGCCTCCCTTGGTAATAACAGCTGCTGCCATAAAATAAAACAATTAACACTAGAGACACACTCCATCTGAGAGGAGAACCTGTCCTAGATTTTTATTCTCTATGTGGTTGTCCCAAGCATAGGTCCCACCAATAAAAATCACAGCTCTTCACTGGAGGTCCCACGAATAAAATCAAAGCTCTGTATATTATGAGTGCCACCTTTAACTTCTGGGATGCAACTGATAGCGTCTCTTATTTTAAACTGCAAAGACTGGGGAAGAATATGTAAAGCCGCCATGGCCCACTGTTTCTAAAACAACTGCAGATTCAGGGCTTGATTCAACTTTCACGGACTTTAATTGGAGTCTGCAGTGGGCCCAATCCAGCTATCACACGGCGGTTTAAAAGATGCACGTGGGCAAGCGGTCAAAGCACAAGATCAGGAATTCTTGAATGCCGACTCCACCTCCAACAAGGACTGCCCTCTGCAGCCTTGGGGCTTGTCTACACTTACCGTGCTGCAGTGACGCAGCTGCAAGGGAAGACGCTACTACGCTTCTCCCGTCGGCATACAGTTAATCCACCTCCACAAGCGGCAGTAACCGAGTCGATGGGAGAAGCTCTTCCGTCGACACAGAGCTGTCTGCACCGGGGAGTTAGGTTGGGATAACTGCGTCGCTCAGGAGTGTGGCTTTTCCACACCCCGGAGCGACGTATCTGTAGTGACATACGTTTGTAGTGTAGACACTTCACCTTCCCTCACAGTAATTAAACCGATCAACCTCACTGGGCGGGCTGAACAGTCAATGCCTGAAGAAGAACGGCGCTGTTAGTGGTGTGCATCAGAAGCAGTAATACGAAATAGACGGGAGGTGGGGTTGGAGAGTGGAGAATCAGCGAGGCAGAGGGAAGAGAGTGTTCAAAACAGCTGGTGCGGCTGAAGAGAAATAAAGAAGAGGAGGAAGGGGCTGGGGTGGGGCATGGAGGATGTGGGGGAAGGACAGATCAATAATATGCTGCTTTTTTTTTTTTTTTAAATCCTTCCATGGAGGGCAAATCACCTGCCGGTGCAAAGTAAGTATTGCTCCTGCCTTCAGACACATATCTGCATTTAGCACTTTGAAAGGTAAGAGATAAATGACAGAGGTTTTAGAATAAAGAAAAGGAGTAATAAAGAAAGCTCATGCTCAAATAAATTGGTTAGTCTCTAAGGTGCCACAAGTACTCCTTTTCTTTTTGCGAATACAGACTAACACAGCTGTTACTCTGAAACAGGTTTTAGAATGAAGGCATGGTGGGAGACGCACAATGGAGCCCTTGTTCACACCTGGACTCACCCAGACCTCAGGGCGAGTTGTGACTGGCTTGAACCTGGGTTTCCTTGACAATGAATCAGCCACCTTTCCAAAGCCCCAGGGGACACCACATCATAACTTTGGAACCTTCACTTTCAGCTGGTCAAATAAAGCTATGCTGTCTGAAAAAGAGGGGGCAAAGTCTAGTGGTTACGGATATGGAATTGGGAGACAGGTCTCTTTGTTTTTAACCTTCTCTCTACCACTGCCTCAGTATGTGTGTTCCGGCAAGTCATGATGGCTCTCTGCCTCAGTTTACCCATCTATAAAATAAGTAGTCTACCAACAGTCTCTTCATTTCAGGAGCATGAGCAACTTCAACATCAAATGTCTGTAAATTACTTGGTTAACCCAGTTTAGTGAAGGACGTGACAATTAGGAAACTAAGGGATTGTCCAACTGCAGTTTGATTGACTGAGTTATTAAACACAGAGTTTTGTTAGAACTCTGAGCTTCTACCCCCAATTCCTTCTGCTTGCACATCCCAGGCACACCCACAGGGTGAAAGAGAACAGTTACAACAGACAGCTGGATGACAACTGCTGCAGACCCACAGTGGGCAAAATTCAATTCAGACCTAAAAATGAAGGAAGCCCTTGCGTCTAGGTAGACAGTTGAGGAGTATGAATGCCTGAGATTTTATCTGGGGATATAATTCTGTCATCTGAATCTTTCTTATCTCTACATACCCATCAAATGCATCTTAAATCTGCAAACGAATTAAATTCCCAGTATGCAGTTAGCGAGAGTCTGTGCCACAAGGCAGAGTCACTATTTGCTCTCTAGCCATCTGCAAGAACCTGTGGTGTGGAGAGCATTGTGCGATTCTGTAAAGCTAGAGTAAGTGCTAAACCCAAGGGCTATTAAGGGCTGTGATTCCTATGGAAGTGGGAGAAGGGGAAGGTGTCTGGGAAGTATCTTCTCCAGTTTCGGACTAGAGATGGCAGAGCAGGTCAGGGAATCCAGGCCTCCCGATTCCCAATCTAGTGGGCATTTCCCCCTGGATTGCACTTCAAAAACAAGCTTATAAAAATGTTAAAACCAAAAGAGGTCAAATGTATATTTAAATATAGTTAAAAGTCCAAAGGGAACCAGGCTTAACCCTAGAGCATCTGCAATCCAAACATTACAGCCTTGTGCTAATGCAGCCGATGAGAGTCAAAATGAATAGAAACAAGCATGAAACTGACTAGCTGGTCATATCTTCCCAGTGGCAGGAAAGGCAGAAAGAGGTAAAAGAGCGTAACCGTGAAAAGCAGATCAGGTTATTAAACTTCTTTTGTTTTTTTATCATCTGGCATTTTACTGACCCTTTCTGTAGCCCAATCTGTTTAAGGGAAATGTAATTTTTAAACCCTTAGGGTTTTCCATTGACAGAATCTTTGCAGTAAAACTAAAGGCGGCGTTAGCTTTTCTGGACTGATCCAAGTGCAGGCAGTGCTGTAAACTGTGCTTGATTCCTGGTCGCAGTTAATTTAATGCTTGCCAAAAGTAACATCTTGAGAACACAGCAGCACTCGTTCAGAATTCCTGCAGCCTGACACCAGGCAAACCGCTCTGACTTGGGACCACCAAACGACACTCCCTTTGGTCTCAGGACTGCCTTCTAGCGATGGGCAGAAGTAGTTCCTACTACACCACAGTAACTACACCCATAACATAGTAGGAAAGGGGTGGGTGAAAAAGGCATCTGCAGAACGGTACAGTAACTGTAAAACGGTGCCTTAATAATACACCCCCACAGCCCACCAAAAAAGGAGTCGAGTAGCAAGTACACTAACATTCGCAAGCAAAACTAATCAGAATATTTAAGTAATTCAAAGCTGTGGGATCTAAGGATTACCTGTGTTTTCCTCAGTTCCCACACACAACAGCATGTGAAGACAGCAGCAGAAGAGTAAAAAAAAAAAATCATACTCATAGGATTTTAAATAGTAAATATTCTCACGGGAGTTAATGAAGCAGGAGACTCAGCAGCTGTATAAGAGAGAGCATTGATTGTTTTTTTTTTTTTAAATATGTAAACTTTTTGAGAGGACCCATGCAATTCCATTCCCTGTATCCGGGTGATTTCCATGCAGCCAGAGCACAAAATATCCCAAAAATTTTTTAGCTTGCACAAAACTAGGTCAAGAAACTTCCCCAATGTTTCAACCAGCTTGAAGCAATTTAACTGCAAAATAAGTAACAAATGCTGACTGTCCCTCCCCCCTCTCCACCAACAGATTTATGAGGTTGGTAAACCCTTCCCGTTCGTGTTCTGGTTAAATGCACGAACTGAAGCGCAGTATCTGGTCTTGCAAAACTTGTTTGCGTTCAAAGAAGCCATTCCACGTTATTACACTTAACAGATGCCGCCTCCGGGCTCGCTAAGATTCCAGAAGAATACAGAAGCAGCAATGAACAATGCATACATGCTTCAAAGCAGCTCAGAACAATGACCAAATCCTGAAAGACTTACATAAAACTCCCATTGCACTCGTAGGTCTTATACTAACCAATGGATGTTCTGCCTCTCTCATTATCTCTTTGCATTTCCCGCTAGTAGATAATCATTGTATTGATGTCGCACATTCCCCCAGTGAGATCATACGAATTATGAATACTCAGCTACCGAACTATTTATTATAGGAGGGCTAGTAGCGGGCACCTATTAAGGGTTGTCTGAGCCTTTGCATTTTAAAGACGCTGTTTTCAGCTGCTCTTAACTTTGCCAAAATTTTAACCATTTGGGCTGAAATTTTCCATGCTGGGGGTCTACCTCAGGTTGATTTTTCATTTTATTTTATTTTTGTAAGTTTCAGCCAAAACAGTTCAGCCATTCCCAAAAACGAGGTTAGGGAAATATATGTTGGTTTGCAATGTTTTTTTTTTTTTTTTAAAAAAATATATATATTCTGGCAACTTTTTCCATAAGAAGCTTTAGCACCTCCGTGCTTTGGAGCAGGGACTTGAAATTTGGCAGGGTGGCCCTTGGGTCAGGCATGTGTCTTTTGCTGTTCCTGTGAAAACTGGTCCAAATTTGGCTGAGATTGAAAAATCTGTTCTCACATGTGCAATAGTCACTTCTTTGAATTCAGCAGCTAACAGCTCTGAGGATTCCGTCCTCACGGAACATACTTTATCCCCTCATAGCTCCTACATGTGACCGGATTGCACAGACTCCATTCTCCACCAGAATGACTGAGCAGGCTCCATCCCAGGGCTATAGGGGCTCCGAAAGACTTTCCCTATAATTGCTGCTCCAGGTTGGGTCTGGGTCCAGACACCTGAACTGAGAACAGGGAGGAGTCTGACAGAGACACGGTGGGGGAGGTAATATCTTTTACTGGACCAACTTCCGTTGGCGACAGAGACAAGTTTTCAAGGAGCCTAGTCTCTCCTGTGCTCTCACTGAAACCCCAGTCCTTGGGCCCAGGCAACCTGCAGGAGAAAGCCACGGGACTCGAATGCAGTCCCAACATTAATGGACACTTTTAGACCTTAATATCTCTGTGCCTCGGCTCCTCATCTGTAAAATGGGGATACCACCACCCTGTCCCCTGTCACCTCATCTGTGTGCTGTGGAGATAAATTATGCACTCAGATACTACAGTGATGAGTGCCGTAGAAAAGCTCATGAGGAAATTAAGAATTCTGCATTCAGATCGGGGTCTGAATAGTGTACAGTAAATGAGACCTAGGGTCACACACTGAACAAAGAGGATAAAACAAAATATTGAATAGTTGTTCATTCATTGAGCTCTGCCCATCCTGTGCACTAAATGAGGCACGGGTCCTGTGGAAAAAATGGTATGTATGTGTTATTAAAGACTATCGTGATGCTTATGCACAAGGAGGCTGAATTAAGATTGCACAGACAACCTTAATTCGGTCATTTCCTATCTTTTCAGTGCTTGACTTTGCAACCTTAACATTCGTTCAATGTAGATTTTGGTGTGTGAGAGCGTCCTTTCACCTGCCCTGAAGGCACACAAAAGCAAAAATAAATATAAGTGAGCTCCCTTTTTCTGGTCACGTACAAATTCAACCCTAAATGCGACACCATCTGCTTCACAGAGCAAGAATTGCTTGGGTAACAAGCTGGGCTTCTGTTAGCCTCATAAGGAATTCAGTTACAGTACCACTGACATAATCACACCCTGCATGAATGAATTCAAGGTGATGGCAAAAAAAAAAAAAAAAAAAAAAAAAAAAAAAAAAAAAAAGAGAGAGAGACACCATTCCCTTCCTTCTATTTTTAGCACATAAACAAACCAGCTTCTACTTTTTCCTCAGCATTTGCATGTCTAGCTTCCTCTCTTCTATGGCTGACATCTTTAGACGTTGAACAGTTTGCTAAGTCTCTCTCTCCATACACACACTTACTTCACTCCCATGAAGCCCCCCCCACACACACACACACACTTCACTCCCATAAAGCTACATCTGAGGTTTATGTTTCCTTGATTGCAAACACTTGCCACCGCTACAAAGTAAAGCCCAGAGTACAAAGGAAAAAATAAGATCCTAGGTAAAACAGACCTCGAAACGCACACATTGCTCTTTTGGTTTATTGGATGGAAAGAGAGACCGGAGGTGCATTTTCAGATGTGGGAAAGAATAAGAGTATGACAAAATCCTGCATTTGGAGGCTCAAAAATAGAACTTGGGGGAGTAAATTCTGTTTAGGTTTACAAAGGCCAATTTGAGCATGCACAAGTAGGATCTGGAGGCCCCACTGTTTCAAACCCATGTTTGAAATTCTGTCCCACAAAGTGACTTCCTGCACTAGATAGAAACTAGCCCTCACAGAGAGGGATTGCTCAGCAATGACTGAAATGCAACCATCTCTTGGGTGGAAGAGAATACCTGCCAGCAAAGCTACAAAAGAGCTGTTTGTCTGCTGTCTTTTAAAAGAATCAAACAGTGAAGAATAAGAACTTCTCCAACTGAAATCACAGGGTGAATTTAGGGAGGCAAAATTTAACTATCCAATTTGGAATTTGGCCAGGGCAGCTCAGTTAACATCCCACCACTTCCCAAAAGAATGATTGAGATCTTTAACGGCCACAGCTGTAGCTCTCTAGAGAGACCAACATGTGACAGCTGACACAGCAGAGAAATCCACACCACAGTACTCTTCATTATTTCCTACAGTGGGGGACCCCTTGATGCAGATTCCTACTGGTTCCAACTGGGGCTTACTGGAGAACTGGCATCAGCTGTTCTGTTGGATCGTAACTGCTAGCTCACTTATCTTCCCTTGGCATATTTGTGTTTATAGTAAATATACTTTTATTTAAAGAAAAGTCACATGCAAATTTTAAACAGGATTTTATTATCAATAGAAGAAAAACTCTTTTGCGGCCATCAATATAACCCACCTTTACCTTCAAGGCTAAGGACCCACCAATGCTTATGAATTCATAAGGTATCATATGCCACTTGGAAGCTCTGATCAATATTATTTCTGATATATTTCCTACTACCACCACCCTTCCCGCTCCATAAATACATTCATTCTACAATCAAGTCTGTTACCCATAAAGTTACCTGTTTATCAGCTGCCTCTAAGAAATGCCATGAGTAACTGGAAGATTACATGAAAGTTAGTCTTTACTGAGCAGCTATGGAAAAAAAACAGCCAGAAGAAAGCAAACCAGAGACCTCATTCTGCAACTCTCTTCCTCACTCACTCACATAATCCCTACTCACCATCAACAGCATGATCATGGCTCAAAACCACAACCGCTTTCACTGGAACTTGAAAACCTCCACAGCACTCTCAGAACTACCTAAACATTGGCAATATGCTTCCCCAGAATCATGTCAGTGTCATACATGACCTCTTCCCACCCCCTTCACTCGTTCACGCTCTTTCCTGTCTCTCTTATTACTGTAATTACTTTACGTAAATAAAAATTCTGAGCAACCCCTCCAAACACACAGATTTAAGTCACAGGGATTCCTTGGGGGAAAAAGTGCTGATCCAGAACTTCAAAGCCTTTTTACTTTTCCCACACCAGCTCTGTTTCTTGAGTCATTTGTAAACTGCCTGGACAAACCACACAGTATACGATAGAGGACAGCCTTGCACTGATCATAGGAACTTGAATAACTCCTACGAACATCTACTGCAAGCAGCATTCTCACAGATGTAGCCATTGTTAAGCCATAGATCCCATTCCCACCCTGGTCCATGCAAAACACCACTTTGGAGTGATAAACCACTGTTCAACAAAGAATCTCAAAGTGAATCAAACAACAGCTCAGCTTCAGCACCCATGCAAGGGAAGTACAGAATTAGGGATGATCGAGAAATCATATTTCTCCCATCATGCCTAGGAAAATATATTTGAAAACTGCCATCAAAAATTTCTGCATTTTAGTCAAAAAGCAAAGTTTGGAAACTCTTCTTCCTTTCAGTTTTCAGAAATCAGAATCCAAAAATTCTTCAGTTATTGGGGGTTTTTCAATGAAACCCCCAACATTTTCTGTGGGGAACAGAAATTTTTCATGCACATTTCCACTTCGTCAAACAAGCCTCTTTCCATCGAATAAACCACCTGCATTAAATACAACTTTCAGACAGGTAAACTGAGGCATAACACATTTGGAAGAAATATCTTTGAAACAAAGCGTGTGCGCTTGAAGTCACACAACAAATCTGTGGCAGAAGCAGAAACTGAACCCAACTGCTCTGATTGCCACTAACACAATTGCATCTAATATAAAGAGTTCAGATCACTGACTTAATTAACGTCCAAATAAAGGGACCCGGGGAATATATACTGGTGTGAAATTTAAGGGATGACTCAAATAAAACTTTTAAAGACTAAGGCCTAAAACACAAAGCAGCAGTGAAAATAATTTTACACATTTCGCCTGGGATTTAGAAATCCAAATTCCTTTGCAAGTCAATGGCATTTGGATACCTAACTCACTAAAACTCCTTTGAATATTCCAGCTTTCCCCCCCAGGTCACACCTGCCCTATTTATCGCACACAGAAAAATATGGTCACAATATTTCCAGCATGCCACATAACCAAGAACAACGTAGGTCTTTTAATCACAGGAGGCACATTCCCACAGATGAAATGATTAAGAAAGCTTGACAATTTCCCCAAACATCTGCAGTGACCTAGACCATGAGCCCTCAATACAGTAACAAGGTCTCAAACAATACAGACCAAGAGTTTAATATGGATAATAAAATACGCCACACCATTTACTGTAAGAGCTTTGCTGTATACAAAGGTCGTACTGCTTTAATTATAGTTAGAGGTACAACCCTGCAGTGCAGGTATAAATGTTCTTATATCTGTATAGCTTATTCCTGTATAGGAAGGGGAATAAGCTATGTGGGTATAAGGCACCTTTATATGGATCTGAGTCCACACTAGGGGACGGTATTGGTATAACAAATTTTAAAACAACACCTTGTAGCTATACTGGTACAAAAGCGGTGCATAGACCAGCCCTAAGTGACTGGAGACACAATGACAGATCATTACAAATACAGGGACTGGCACAGTGGAAGGCTGAGCGCCTTTCACACACACAGTTGTCAACGGAAGTTTTAATGTTCAGTGCCCTCTCATGTTCATAAATGGGAGAGGGTTTGAAGAAGAGCCGCGAGAATGATTAAAGGTTTAGAAAACATGCCTTAGAGTGAGAGACTTATGGCGCTCAAGCTATTTAGCTTAAAGAGAAGGTTAAGGGATGACTTGATTACAGTTTATAAGTACCTACATGGGGTGCAAATGTTTAATAATGGGCTCTACAATCGAGCAGTGAAAAGTCTAACAAGATCCAACGGCTGGAAGTTGAAGCGAGACAAATTCGGACTGGAAATAAGGTGTAAATTTTTAACAGGGAGGGTAATTAATCATTGGAACTACTTATCAAGGGTCATAGTGGATTCTACATCAATTACTATTTTTAAATCAAGATTGGATATTTTTGTAAAAGTTTGGCGCTAGGAACTATTTTAGGGAAGTTCTATAGAGTGGAGTTATACAGGAGTTCAGACAGTCCCTTCTGGCCTCGGAATCCATAGGATCAGATCAGGTTTAAGGACCTCCACAAAGAGGGGAGCAATATTAGTGCGATGGAGGATATTCAGAGAATGGCCTGTTGATCATTCAAGAGTGAAATCTGTGCTCTACCCCCAGCACTGATGGAGCAATTTAAAGCGTCTTTACCAGTTGTGGTCTACAAGGGGCAAGCTGGAGGAATAAAAAAGGCAGCAGGAAGAATCCCGTTAGTTTGTAAAGCCACTAGACACTGTGCCTGCAACACCAGAGACCAAAGGACTTTCTTCCAAGGTTGGACGCTCCAGTTGATTTGAGAGGGACGCCAGGTGCATCCTTCCACCTGGTGAGCAAACAGGGGGAGTGGAAAAAATTCCATGCAGCCCAGCTTCTAAGATCATTTAAAAAAAAAAAAAAAAAGCCTTCTCAGCCTCATATCAGGGAGAAGAAATGAGGTATCTAAAGCCCCGCCACAAAGAGGGGCAGGGGAGACGGGGGGAGCCCGTTTTCACAAACGGGATTTGAAATGGAAGTGTCCCTCTGAGGACACGTTTAAAATTTCACCCTTTTGAAGGGGTTGGGGGTAGAGCAGGGCCTTCTAGGCCATGTAAATTTAAATGCTGGTGCCTTCATGGCATCACCACGACAGCTGTTTGGAGAGCGGATGTGTCAGAGTCCATCAGCACCAGCGCACCGTGCTAATCAAGGGAAGTTGGCTTGAAGGGGGGCGAAATAGATTTGCAGGGATCTAGCAATCCAGCACATAAAACATTCCTGGCGGCAGCCTGGGCTGCTCCTCCATCCTCTCCGTTGTTGAAGAGCAAGGCGCACGGCTTACACCCCAATGATGTTATTTACTCAACGCCAGGAGGCTGAGCTGTCTGGATGCTTCGGGGCTCCCCGGGGACGGACACAGAAAGGCAGGAAAAAGGAAGGAATCGCTAGTGCATTTGCACGAGAAGTTGTCTGCTACCATGGTATTATTCATGGCTGTCAAGTGGCTGGGCTTGGACTGAGTGGCGGGGCCAGCCCAATCCCCCCGCCCCAGGGCAGAACTGTCTGTACCACAAACACCGGCGCTGCCCCCGGCACCCCAGCGGGCACTGCCGGCAGGGAGGGCAAAGAGCAAATGGGTCACGAATGGGTCCCTCTCGGTGCTAGTGGCAATCCCTTTGCCAAATCAGAGTGGAGAGGCTCTGATGCTACCCAGGCTGTGCAGGTGGGTGTGCGTGGTCGTCAGCTGCTAGGCGAATCAACCCAGTACTTCTTACCAGCCCGAAATGCAATATAGAAACAACAGTGATTGTATTAATCTCCCGTCCATGTAATTTAGCATACAGGTGCTTTCTAGTAATTCGAGCAGGAGGCCCAAACTCAGAAGAGACCTTGGTTCTCTTTCTGGTTCTCCCACTGATTTACTGGCTGGTGTGCAAATCACTTAGCCTCTGTTCCCCCGGGTGCACAGCTGGAAATTCTAGGACTCTATGAAAATGTGTTTAATAAAAATACTCCAAAGATTTACACAAAAAGCTAATAAGGGTACAAAGGTGATGATCGTCATCATTCTTAATTGAAATGAAAACAGCTTTTTTTGCTCGTGGCTACAGACCTTCTCCCCCCAAAACAATGGCCGCGTGCTAGAGCGCGAACACCTGAAAGAGAAACTGACCAGAATGAGCTGCTGTCACTGATCCAGAGAAGTAAAATGAAATAAACGAAGAGCAAGTAATAGTTTCAAAAGCACCAAAGTGACTCAGGAGCCTAAATCCCATTAACCTTCAATGAGACTTAGGAACTTTTTAAAAATGTTAAACTCTAAGTCTCATGGAAAGTCAATGGAATTTAGGCTCCTAAGTGAGTTAGGTGCTTTTGAAAGATTTACCCAGGACACACTAGGGGCTAGTCCACACTGCCACGCTGCAGCTGCGCCACTGTAGCACATCTGGTGAAGATACGCAATGCCAAAGGGAGAGCTCTTCCCCGTGGCATAATTACTCCACCTCAACGAGAGGCAGAAACTCTGTCAACGGGAGAGCAGCTCCCGCCAGCCCAGCGCGGTGCAGACACCACTTTAAGTCAACGTAACTTACGTCGCTGGGGTGGGGGGGAGCTTTTCCGCACCCCGGAGCCTGGTAAGTTACATCGACTTGAGCGGTAGTATAGACAAGCCCTAAGAACAGAAAATGAGGTTTTTCAGAATTCCTTCACTTCTACCAATCTGTCCTGGATTTTAAGACAGAAGCTATCGTGATAGCACCTAACTTCTCCTCTCTATTGCAATAATACAAGGATAGAAGGGTGCTTTTTTAATGAAACTGAAAGACTGAAGAAGCGCTCTGTGGAGCTCAAAAGTTTGTCTCTTTCACCAACAGAAGTTGGTCCGATAAAAGATATGACCTCACCCTCCTTGTGTCTCTCATATCCTGGGACCAACATAGCTACAACCACACTTATTTAAATCTGGCCATGCCCCTTTAAATGAAAGCTGGCTGGCCACATGCTATGGAATACACTGTTCTGAAACATGTGCATGTGACATTACAAAGACAATGTGTGTTCACTAAAACAATGGCAACCCACACCACACGGCCGCACCCAGCTGCAGCTGTTGCATCCTTCCACTCCTCCAAGATATCCATTAGCAGCCCTAGAAATCATTCATTACATGTAAAACACACTACTGCAATGAGCCCAAACACTGCAGAGTGCATGAGTGTTACTCGTCTTCTGGGATATTTATGTGGAATGCTACTGCATCGTATTACACCAAGAATGCCCGATCAGGACCAGGACAGAATCCTGGGAAGGGCATTACACCCAACAGCCTTCGCTCTCATTTTATTGTAACTAACATGTATGCCATATGAATAATACACGGGACTATGTAGCAGTCTGAGACCCTGTTAGCACTGGTGTCCTAACATAACCATCAGCAGCACTATCAATCACGGTCAGCACGAGGCTGTACTCAACGGTTTATTGTTCCAATACCTGTGTAGACGTGTGGAAGGGGTTCCTAAATGTTTGCTGGTTATTTCTGAGGTCATTTCCTTCTTGCTTTCTGTCAGTATCACCAGGGCTCCGCCAACCCTGACCCCCTGGCTCAGAAGGTAGGAGGGAAGTGATGTTCAGATTTAAAGCAGCCCTGGGATAAAGGCCTGCAGTGCGTGAGCTGGCCTGTTTTAATGCATTAATTGTGTTGCCACTGAAATCAAAGGGAGTTTTGCCATTTCCTGTGCATTTTTGCCCCAATAACCTTCATTCACCTGCTACACCACTGGCCATTTTACATTAAATAATGAAACTCAAATGGGTACAGGTTTTGATACAAACCCCAACCAAACCAGCCCTGCTTGCTCTAACACGTGTGCACCTCGACAAATCTGGGCAGAACGGTGCAAACCAGGCAATATTTGGCAGGAAATGGACTTTGCTCCGTTCCAGACACCATCCTTGTGACTGCCCCCAATCCAGCCTCCTGTACCAACGACTGCCTTCACGCATGACACTACAGAGAAATACTGCCTCTTAAGTCGGCATGCTTCCACGTCCGCCAGTCAGCGGGTCGCCTAAGGGAAAGGCAGCTCCCCGCTTGGAAAAGCAGGACAGCTCTTCTAGAACCTACTGCAAGTCCTCAGAATTTTCCCCGAACCAGCTAGAAGTGCCTAACATGCTATCCGGATCTTCACAGCAACCCCCCCGGGGAAATCCTTCATGTGCCGGGTTTGACAAACTGACTGTTGCTTTTGCATTGATTTCACTTGGAGGAAGCCGACACCCCGCGGTTTTAGAAACCGCCGCCGCCCCCTCCCCGGGATGCCCCATGTTACATTCAGCACTTGTCCAGCCTTCACAGCGTGCTCAGAAAAAATATTATTTCACTGTCAGTTGAAAGCCCAAATGCTGCCAAATGGCTTCCAGATCAAAAGACTTCTAAGGGCTAAGGGGAAAGCAGCATCTCAGTCTGCTCATGACTGCAAAAAGCAGGAGTCGCTGAAAATGCAAACCGACATCCATTCCATTTCAGCACCAACAAGTGTAAAACACCCCCTGGCTTTCCGGCTAAAGAAGTTTAAAAACCCCACAGATCCTTTAATGAGGATAAGCTTGCAAACAAATTTATTATCTGTTAGCAAAGCGGCAGCTTCCCACCAAGGCTGGAATTTCCATCTTGGTTTGGCAGGCGCAGGACTGTGAAATGATTACTGTGTTTGCCTTCCCTTTGCTGACTATAAAATCCCATTCCGCTGCTCTGCCAAGAGTGACTGACGCTAATAAAATTCAGGCATTTGGAAGAAAGCAATAATAAACCTCCCTTTTGGGGCCTTTATGATGAAATTGCCCCACTCCAATCAGAGATTATGCTGCATTCATGAACACCGGTGATGTCTTGAAGTGCATGCATATCGGCTCAAATCAATATTTAGTTTCCTGGGGACTGTGAGCCATTCTTAGTGCAGCTGTTGGAGAGGATCATTCAACTGCAGACTTACAAGAAGTCTTTGAAAATACTGCTTACAAGTATATTAGACAGAGCATATTTTTACGTTATGTACTATTTGACACAGTTTTCAGTTACTTAACATGACCAGCTTACACATGCAGGCATATTTATACATATTCAACATATATACAGACCTATTTATCTAGCATTTACATGTGTGTATCTATAAACATATGTGCCTAGTCTTTGTTGTAGCTGTTCATTGAAAATTACCAGTATACATGTGTATATATAAACAAAGACACAGCGTTAAAGGGTTGAAAACCCACATTAATAGCATATATAAAATGCTCGATATATGTATTTGTAAGCTGTAATTGACTGAGTGTGAGCTAGCGTGTGTGTAGGATATACAAGCAATCTTGAAAACCATATGATGGAAAGGCCACCTATTAATCATTTCTGTACCCTGTTCTGCCCTGGTTAGTCACATCGCCAGGACAAAGACAGCATGATTTGCACAACACAACAACCTTTTCCAAGCGTCCACTGGGAGGATGGCGTCCATGTGACAGAGATACAGAGCAGAGCCCATCAAAACTCACCCTCAGTTAATGGAGTAGGGAAGCGTGAAAGTGAGGCACTTCCCCTGTCAGAGCAGCAACCAGAGAAGCAGGCTGAAAAGCAAACCTAGAAAGTGTAATCGTGTAGGTGGTGAAGCGCTCCAGTACAGTGGTCTGGGGATAAAGCCTCTGCAGGTGTTCATCATAATGGGACGTTAATTGTGCAGCACGAGGCCAGAACTGGGAAGCCCACGGGGAAGTGGTTGGGGATCAGAGCGCTGCAAGTGGGGAGTAAAGCTGATCTCCCATCTTCTGTGCTGCAGGGCTTGCTACAAAAAGAGCCATGCGGTGATATCATACACGAATGGCAGAGAACGCAGAAGGAAGAGCGTTCCTTAGCACACAGCGGACAGGCTCCCGGTTCGCTCCTCTCTGCTACAGTTTTCATTTCACAAATGGCAATAAAAGGGCTCCACGCTCATTTGTCATCCCAACAGCCAGGCTGAGAGGTGATCCCATTCACTGGTGCACAGCTCGGGTGTCTCCTTCATGCGCTCCACGTGGGAGTCAGCGGCAAGTCTGCCCACTCAGCCACCCGCACGTTTTATTTTGGTGTCTGCCACTTGTTTCCCTTCTACAGGGCTGCTGGGAGAAACGCTCCTTGTTCTAATGGCAACTTTAGGGTGATTTGTTCTTGGAAAACAGTCTACCAAGCCCAAGATTAAAGTAGTGCAGGAGAACCTCTGAGTTACGAACAACCCGGGAACGGAGGCTGTTCGGAACTCTGAAATGTTCAGAGCTCTGAAGAAAACATTAGGGTTGTTCTTTCAAAAGTTTTCAACTGAACACTGACTTGATCCAGCTTTGAAACTTTACTGTGCAGAAGAAAAATGCTACTTTCTCTTTATTTTTTTAATAGTTTATGTTTAACACAGTACTGTACTCTATTTGCCTTTTTCCCCCCTTCTTCTCTACTGCTGCTTGATTGTGTGCTTCCTGTTTCAAATGAGGTGTGTGGTTGACTGGTCAGTTCATAGCTCTGGTGTTCGCAAATCTGCGGTTCTACTGTAGCCATTCCTAGATCACCATAAAATGGTAACAGTAGACATGGTACAGGCAGAAAACATACCCAGGCATGAAAGATATCACGTCAAGACTGAGATCTGGGACTCTCCAGTACCA
This sequence comes from Chelonia mydas, assembly GCF_015237465.2. Taxonomy (NCBI): domain Eukaryota; kingdom Metazoa; phylum Chordata; order Testudines; family Cheloniidae; genus Chelonia; species Chelonia mydas. The sequence continues at coordinate 24,216,961 of NC_057856.1, read as the reverse complement.
GTTTGAGCTGTGGCCGCTCCTGGTCAAGTGTGCTAGCCCCCTTGGCTCAGGTTATTTCAGGGAAGGAAGCCGAAATCGGGTTTACACATTGTTACCTGTCTCCAGTATAATATGGATTGAATAAATGAGCCATCTAGCCCTGCATCCGGTGGCCAAAACCCAAGGAGTCAGGGACCTACCCAAAAACAAGCCAGAGGAATTTGCATACATTGTGGTAACTGGATACTGTGTGTGTGGCACAGCCCCCTGCTGGATCGACTGGGGACTGCTCACCTAGTCCTCTCAGGTGAATGGTTCACCCTTTAGCTCCGCTTGCAGCAACCTGGAGCAGAAAGATCCAGGTTCTATCCCTGCTGCCATCACGAAGATGCAAGTGACCACGGAGTGACACCTGTAAAACCCTAGGTGGCTGTTGATTTGTTACACTTACAATATGCCGACATCCAGAGGACGACGTTAGTCACCTGTCCTAGTATGGAGTTTGCCAACTTTACCCCAGCACCCCCCTAGCCAAATTAACCGTGTTTATATCCAGACTCTTCTAGATCGGCGTCTGCTGCTCCAAAGAGGCAACAGAACGTGCAATAACATGCTTGCCTAACGGCCTAGCTCCGTCACCAGCTCTAACAGGGCACGGCAGCGTGGTTTTATTAAAGGTTATAATTCTGATTTCAGTTTGCAGCAGGGTAAACCAGGTGCCCCCCCGGAAGTCAGTGTAGTTAACTGGAGTACAAGTGTCTAAGTGAGATCAGAATGAGGCTGAGTGCGTCCCAAAGCGCTTTACATTACTGAATTAGTTACAGCAGGGCAATCAGCGCTCCTTTGCATGGGCGGAAATTCACACCGGAATCGATGGGTTTGGCACCGGATTTACACCGGTGGAACAGAGAGCAGACTCTGGCCCCATTAGTGCAGTGACTGTGCAGGCAAACTAAACTGCCCTGGTGGGCTCAGCAATAACTCTCATACAGCCTTGAATGTAAAACCTGTGGGGGGACGGGGGGGAATAATGGCCTTGGGAACACAGACACTGCAGTGATGAGCCTGGTATAAGAACCTGTACAGAGCAGAACTGGGTTTTTGCCCCTGGGATCTTTAACTCCCACATGGACAGGCCACAAGAGGAGGTCAGAAGGCCATTAGGTTGAACAGGTCAGCAGGACAGCACCTCTGACAGGACCTGGACCAGCCTTAACTACTGCTAAAGCAATCAGTGCTTCGGACCCCATTCCTTCGGCACCCCACAACTGACCCTCCTGCCCCCTCTGTCCGTAGGATGGTAGATGGAGGAACCTCCTCCACCCCAGACCTCTCCTTCCCTTCTGCCAGCAGAAACAGGGCCTGATTCCTTCCTCACTTGCCCCAATCCCATCCCCTATTTTTGTTTGGGGGATCATCAAATCACAAGGCTGGTTCCAGCCTCAGCCCTGAACCCCGGGAGAGACCCCTAGATTGTCACTCTGACTCCTCTCTTGGAAAACAGGTGCTGAGAGCTAGCGTTAGGTCTTTAGCCAGCGACTGAACGAGCGAAAGGTTCGTCAGCTTGTCCTCAAACAACCCTCACACAGCACGTAGCAGCATTCCAGCAGTGTCCATTAGCCTCCGATTCCCCCCTCCCTATGCCCTCTCAGCCGGCAAAGCATTTGATCACAGAACAAGGCAACGTTCATTCTCTGGCTAAAAAAATAATCAAACAGCTTCCACGTTAAACAAGCAGACTTGGGTCCAAAAAGCAAAGCATGGAGTATTTCTGAGTATTATTCAACTGGGCCTGTGGCACCAGGGAGCCCCTCTTTTGTTGTTGTCGCTTGGGGTGTTGTTAGGAGACAAACCGCTATGAAGGGCTATGAGGTGAAGTCACAAAGCTTCAGCAAGGGATGTTACTGCATTAAATATGAATGTGCAGAGGACAGCTGCCATTCTCTGCTAAACCCAGCGCGGTCTTTCCTTTCCTCAACTAGAGTAAGCGAACAGCACCGACAATTACCGGGTCCCCTCTGCTATTTCCCAGCTGTTACGACAGAAGGATTCAGTGTGGAATACACAGGCCAGCACAGTGGGCAAAAATGCATCCAGCCTGAGTCACAACAAACACTGACTTCTTTCGGGACACGCGCACAAACGCTGCACAGTAACAAGTGTGGACGCAGTACGGTGTCACCGGCGTGCGTTATTCATTTCCAGTAACGCCCACAGTGCGCTAGGCGCTGTACAAACCCAAAAGGGGGCCCCGCCCCAGCACAAAGACAGAACAAAGAGGCCAAGAGGGGAGGGAAAGGTGTCCAGGTGGTGGCTGTCTATCACTAGACGCATGTGCACGGGAAAGAGAATTCCAAATGAGCTCACGCTGCTGCATGGCCCTTACTAACCATACTCTGTATAGGGGAAGGGATCACTTCCCCCATCACTGACCTGCAGCAGCATTCCATACGTTAATACGGTGGAGCACAAAGAAACCCCACATAAGCGCCCAGGAGACATGGAGCGTGCCAGAGGACTGTGAAACTTCTGGAGGGGTTGAAGGTGGTAAAATGTCCCTGCCCTCATTGCACTCGGACAAACGTGTTTTTTCTTGCAAAATGACGCCATGTGCACTTCTTGGTTGTTAATGACCATAAATGCAAAGAACCTTTTCGTTTTAAAAAAATAGATTGCACTGCAAATCAGCAGGGTTAGCAGTGAAAGTACCCCCTCCCCCCAACACTCTGCTGGGTCCTTACTGGCACTCGGGGAATAAAACCACCTCCTGAGTCACTCACAGAGCTCGGGGGGGGGGGGGGGGGGGAAAAGGAATTTCAGAAATCGGAAGCCAAAAACCAGGTTGAATGCGGCAAATGGTTTCAGCCAGAAAAAGATTGGGGGGGGGGGGGGGGGGGGGGGCGGGCGCCCGGGGGGGCAGGAATTGGAAAGGTTTTTACATTTTCTAAACAAACCATTCAACATTTCATTTCAAAACGAAATTTAAATTGCCAAACGTTCAAGATGTTCGTAAGGTTTTTTTTTTTGTTTTGGGAAGAAAAAAAAAAAAACCACCTTGTTTGTCTCTAGCCACCACCAGCATTCCTGGGTCTTCCCTGGAAGATCCCCATCCAACTAGTAACCCAGCCCAAACCAATTTGGGGTATGAGAATTTCGGCAATCACAACAGTGCTTAAGATTTAGCTCACCATTAAGGAGCCAGCAGATTTCAAAAGCCTTGTAGCTCCCATACATCCACATAGATAAAATCACACACGTATCTGCAACGCACACTGCTTGTAACGTTTCCCTTCAGAAGCAGGAAATCTAGCAATATTTCTTCCAATTACAGAGGCACAGCGTATGAAGTTAAAAGGGTTTTCTTTCACCCAAAGCGGATTAGGTGAGATGTCACACTATACAAACCTTGTAATATTGATTGAACAGAACAGAACAGAACAGAAAGGTCTAATTATGTAAACGATGAGGCTGGTTCCCAAAAAGCAGCCAACCTTAACACATCTCTTTTCCACAGTTATGGTTTGAAAGGCAATTTAAATGGTTGTTTTCAGCGTCAATCACCATAAATGAGCAGAAGGAAGTGAGAAATAAAAACCTGTATTCCAGGCACGAATTTCCAGGTGAATAATTCCCTGCTGGAGTTTCTCATTGCGTTGGCATCTTTAACCCCACTTGACATGATTCACGGCTCTCTTGACAGGGCTGTCTTTTGGATGACAGGTTAAACCAAAGTCCTGATTATGTGTAGTCATTAAAGACCATGGATAGCACTTTTTGCCATGCCAGGGTGCTAACCCCAGTGTCCTTGGCAAGTTCCATCTCAGGTATTTACATGCTGCCTCGCTACAGTCTGAATCGGACACAATATTCTTTTTTGACTTTCTCTCTCCCATTTTTGCACAGTGTATGCTACTGACAAATGAGCCTATGCATCTGACCCACAATAATTGCTTTGTGGTGGTGGCTGAAACAATTCCTGTCCATGCAAGTTAATGGAGAGTTTCCACAACCACAGCAAGCCCCCCCCCCGCCCACGTAGAGTCAGGTCAGCTCATGTAAAAGCGGGTGAAGGATGAAATATGTAGCAGGCCACAAGCAGCCAAAACCACTGCACCAACACACGTGTTTGGATTGCAAAAATTAATCCATCCAGGAGGAGGAAAAAAGAAGAAAGGAGAGAAGACAAGCTAGCCCGCAGTGTTTGCAGTACAAAAACGCGAGCAATGCAAACATTTCAGCTTTTAAATATGTCTGGAATGAGACAGAAAGCCAACAAGCCATTCATCTTCCCAGAAATCATTTTGAATCATCTCAAATCCTTCCTCCACCATCAGCTCTCCCACCCAAGAGCGAATCATTTTTATAATCAGGTTTTTAAGCACACAAGTAAACAGCCCAAGCAAAAGCCAGGCAGATGGATGAATATGTTGCATGCTACAGAACCCTCCTACATCTGCTGAACTGCATGCCCTGATGCCACTTGCTGGATTAAACTGATGTGAATAGAGGTATCTTGCTTTTTAAGGCCCAACTATACACCAAGTACATACACCAAGAGACAGCTCTGGAAACAGGACTTCTACTCCTCCTTGCCTACAAAACCTTCAGGGCAGGACGCTGTAAGTAGCCGGCCTTTCACGGGTTCAGTAAAACCACGCCCCAGGACAGTGCCGCCTAGTGCCACAGCATGTGCTCGGGTGGAGAAACGTCACTTGCTGACTCCCCAATACCCGCAGCAGCCTGGGGACTTCCTGCAGGTCTCCCATCCCACCGGTGTCCTGGTAGGACCCCCACTTAGCATGCAGTATCTGACCTGATCACAGGCAGAGACGCAATGCCTTCGGTCGATGGCTGCCATTACCTGTCCTGAACTAAAGGACGGTACGCATAAGCCAGGCGGTACCACAGTGACCACGGCCTCATTAAAAGCAGCCCCAGTCACTAAGCTTGGATCTACGTGGTCTAAACGAAATCTGCAGAGGGGAAGTCGGAAGCAAGCGGAGGCTCTGGATACAAGTCACAAGCCCAGTGGCTACAGAAAGGCACTTTGGTGGCAGCTCCTGTTATCAGATTTGTTTTATTACTCAGCCGTTTTGCACCGTTGTTCAAAAGTAATAAATCAGCAGAGGGCCTTGGGTTTTAATGCAGCTCTCTCCAATCGTGGCTTTCTAGGGCCATTCCCACAACCTGGACCCCTTACCAACAAGTGGATGGAGCAGGGGTGTCACCTCACTTTTCCTCATGAACTCAAAGGCAGGCCGTGGGGCTCAGCTAGTTTCTGAATGCCCCGCTCCTCCTACGCATCCTGCCTGAATGCCACAGCTTTCCGAGTTCAAAGAGCTGCTGCGTCCCCACCCCCCTTGGGCTGGATTACTCAATTAGGGATTATGCTTCTGCCAGTCATCCCCTAGCCAACTGGGGCCTCTGCCAAGGTCAACACAAGTTCCAGCCAGTTTCATTAATAATGGTGAGACCCAGCCCACTGGAAACTCTGAGAGGTTAATCCCAGAAACAGATGAACGTTCCCATAACAAAGCCATGAAAAAAAAAAAAAAAAAAAAACAGAACAGAACACACAGCTGGTAGTTTACCAGCTAACCATTCCAACTAGCTGCATTAGCAAATTCAGGGCAAGCTGCGGACTGCCCTGCATACAAGTCCCAACCACGCTCCTGACATCTCACCTGAATTTCAAGCTGGGCCATAGCGTGGGCGAGCCTTTAGTGGGTGAGAGGTCACTGGAGTTTGAGATTTACGGACAGCTGAGCCTGTAGGGGTCACTCACCTTCAATTTCTCCACTCAGTTACTTTCTAAACCCATGGCCGCCTCTCACAGAGGAAGGGAGAGATTTGTTTGAGGAAGTCTAGCTTGGAGTGGCACTGCCAAGCCACCGCACAATGGAAGAGAAATGAATAGGAAAACACAGGAAACAGGACTACTGAATGCCTTAGAAGAGGTCTTTAATCCCTTGCAGGGCTGCATTCAAAGCATTAGTTAATGGGCTACTGTCTTTGCCATTATAAACCCTGTTTTCCAGGAATTCATTGTGACCTGGTCTCGGGAACGTGCAGTCAGGGTGAAACTTGGCAAGTCAATCGTTCGCCTGAATGTGTCATTACAAGTTTATTTTTAAAGGGTTAGTTTGGTCATAGAATTTTTTTTTTTTTTTAAAGCTACATCAAACCAAAACATCCATAGTTCTGAACACTTTGGTTCTGCCAAATCTATGGCTTAGCCTGCGTGCCACCATCTTTTCATAATTCCCCCCCCAGGAATATTCTAGGAGTTACTGGTCTGAAGCAAAGACGTTTTATGTACAAAGACAAGCAATAAAAGAACTAGCCAACAATGGAAGTCACAATTCCAAGGGAGCATCTGAGTAATATTAATAAATAAATAAATAAATAAGCCACCCAGCTCTTCTGTAACGTTTTTCTTCACTAGATCCCAAAGGAGGGGCCAGTATTATCTCCAGTTTACAGATGGAGAAACTGAGGTACAGAGAGGTGATGTGATTTGCCCAAGGTCACCCAGAAGGCCAATGGCAGAGCTGGGGATAGGAAGCAGGTCTCCTAAATCCCAGTTCAGTGCTCTTCCCACTAGATAACACTGCCTCCCCCAAAGTCATTCAATGAGCTAACAAAAGGCTAGCCAACTCCTGGAGTGATGGGGAATGCATCTGGCCAGCCTTTGTGGGAGCTTTCCGTGATCGGATTTAGTATGGAGCGCTACCAAGTCAAGCTGTGTATGAAAAGCAGCACACCACGCACAAAGGTAGAAAAGCAGTTGCAGAAAAGGCAAAGGAACAAGTAGCCGTAGGGTAGGAATGAGAAGAGATGAAGGGGAGAGGGAAGGGCAAGATGGAGTATAATGTTCTAAAACAACGGAGACAGAGGTTCCAGGAGTTCATCTTCCAACGGTTTTGGATCTGTGCTCCCAACCACAATGAAGAGACGTAACTGAACTCCACTGACACTGCATCCCTGCCATGCTGCTTCCGAATCACCTGTGTCTCCTAGAATGGCACTTCATACTCCGACGCTAGAGAGGGCCCACGCCTAGGAAGCGCTGGAAGCTTAGAAATAGACACCTAGCTTGCCCAGAGACACTGCTTACGCTCTGCCCATGGGATGAAATTACAATGTGCGGGGTATGTAACGGAGGCTTTTGGTTTCCTCTTGCACTGGCAGAGACAGGATACCCTGGTAGAGACACCACTGGTCTACTCTGGGGTGGTCTCTGTTGCTCTTCTCTGTTGTAATTTAATAGCTATGCAGTTTGCACTACTCTCCTTGAAATAAGTAACCAAAAAACCCCAGAGGTCTTGGGAAACAGGCTAGCATCTCTCTCTCATGGGCACATCAGGTAAGGAACATCAGGACAGCTTTTCCAGTGAATCCCACGTCCAAGCCTGTGATGATTAAAAACATAAATTGTGCCTACCACCATTCAGGCACGCTCTCTGCCAGCTTCAGTCAATATCCTTGCTGAGATAGGCTCAATCCACACTGGCACCCTCGAGTACAGAGAGCAGGGTCACTCCAATTCCTAAAGGAAAACCAAAGCCAATCTGGCCCTGGTAATCACACATTGCAGCAGCCAGGGAACACAATGCAAACTGCAGGAAAGTTCTCTCCCGCCAGAGTGAACCGCAAACCAGTGGGGAAGTTAAAGAGGGAGAAAAGAACAAAAAATATTCATTTGCCTGACTGCGTGTGTGACAGCAGCAGCCTGGAAAGGGTTAAGAGATCCCCACCTATCATATGGTCAGGAGGAAGGGATATATAAAGGAAGGGGACACGGGGCAGAGGGGAAGGGTCTCCTCTTTTCCCCTAGCTGAGGCAGTAAGGGAAAAGCCTCTGGAGAGAGTCTGGTCAGTTGATTTGCTTGATTTTGTGTTCACAATAAATTGTGCCCTGAAGCAATGGCTTTAAAAAGATTTGGGCACAGTGCTGCTTCCTTCCCTGGGCTGGGTAAACAGCTGCCAGATTACCATCAGAAATGATACTAGTCAGTCGATTCAATAGTTACCAGGTATGCACTAAACTCGGCGTACCAGGGAACTGACTGCAGCTCATCTCCATTTGTTCTCTGAAAACACAGTGGGCAGCATTATACAGTTGGCATTTACCACTCGACAGCGATGTCCGTTTTCGCTGCATCACAGGGGGTGATGGAACAGCGAGGCTGTCTCCCCACTGGTAAAAGGGTAGGTTCTTTTATAATGAGGTGGCTAACAAGTTAATTGTCTTGTAAAATCCTAATGACGGGGAGGCAAATGGTAGTTTTACATCAATGCAGCCAATTAAGGTAAATCTTGATGTCTATGTTAGGGGTTGGGTTTTTTTGTTTTTGTTTTTTTTTTAATATGTATACAATAATACCACCAGCACCACCTGGCTCTTCTACAGGTCATCCACAGATCTCAAAGCACTCCACAAAGAATATCAGTATTGTTATCCCCATTTTACAGATGGGGGAAACTGAGGCCAGAGAGGGGAAGCGACTTGCCCAAGGTCACCCAGTGGATCAGAGGCAGAGTTAGGAATAGCACCCAGGTCTCCCAACTCCCAGTCTAATGCTCTAGCCATTCAGCCACACTGCCTACGTATGTATATCTATACATGTACATGAAAATCTCCTCCTCCGCTAGGCTCAAGGCGTGTTCTCTTTCACCTGCATGTCTGGTGAATACACAGCATCGGAGACATCCGGCTCTGCACATGAAACACGTGGGGGAGGAGGGAGCAAAGCTAGCAAAGATAAAGTTGTAAGAACCAAGGGGTATGATGAATAAGTGTGAATACTAAGGTGATGTTAAAAAAAGCAGTGTGACAGCAAAGGCCAAGTGTCCGCAAGGATAGTGCTAAGTGGGCATTAGCAACAAGGACCCGAGGACACACATACAATGCGCCATTTCACAAAGTCACAGGTGCTACATGGGAAAGCTGGCAGCATCCACAGAAGGGATGATCTTCACAGTCACTCATGAAGAAGTCACTGGCAGCAAAGGGAGAGAACCCAGGCCAGCATGTAGAAGAGGTACTCCCTTCAGCCACACACCCAGGCAGAGGATGGTCATGCTAGTAAAGATTTACTTTAGATCAGAAGCCAATGTAACTCTGCCAGGAGTGAAGAAATTTAATTAGAAGAGCGAGATGGGGTGCCTATATTAGAATGAATTAGAATAACTCCATGAAGGCTAATTAATAGTTATTTTAGATGTACACTGACACCAGCGAGTGCCAAAGGTGGCCTTTCTTGGTTTAGGGTAGAAGACAGCCTTGTTCTATTATGGGGGCAAATGGACGAGATAAACCTGGAGGTCCCTTCCAACCTGGTCTGTAAGGCTCTGAGAAGACATACAATGCATCTTCTGGGACGAAGGGTTCTAGCACCACGCCAGTGCTAGGTTTTAAAAGATGCTGGAAGCCCTCACTTCCCATCCACTTCAGTGGAAGCTGAGGACAATCGGCAATCCATAGCACTGGGCTAAGAGAGATCACTTAATTCCATTTCCTGGGTGCTGGAACAAAGAAATTTCAAATGATGATTTCAGGCTTCACTAAGATTCCCACCAGTTTGAAATACCAGATCCTGTTCTCAATACAGACTCTGAAATTTCAAATCCCTCCAGTAGGAGCATATTTCTCCTGAACTGAATCTCACTGCTCTGTTTTGTTTTGTTTTTTAACAAACTTCACATTCCCAGAAAATGACCATAATACATGTCACAGACCAAGAAACAACTGCTCTCCCTATACTCATTGGCTAAGGCTTCCAAGTGGCTTTGCTTATGTTTTCCAGTGAGAAATGTATCATAAGAACGAGACCAAATGTCCATCTAGCCCAGTATCCTGTCTTCCGACAGTGGCCAGTGCCAGGTGTAGCACAGGGAGCGAACAGAACAGATAATCATCCAGTGATCCATCCCTTATCACCTATTCCCAGCTTCTGGCAAACAGAGGCTATGGACACAGTCTCTGCCCATCCTGGCTAATAGCCATTGACGGACCTGTCCTCCAGGGACTTATCTAGTTATTTTTGGAGCCCTATTATAGTCTTGGCCTTCACAAGTGGTGACTGAAGTCACGTGTAGATAGAGAAGCTTGTCAGTTTCTCCACATTCCTTGGAGCGAGAGGGGGCTTTTGTTTTGCACCCCCTCACAAGATATCTAATCCAGCAGTCAGCAGAACATGTTTTCCAGGGCAGAGCTGCTGCCAGATGTGGCTCCATCCCAATGGTGTTGAAAGAAGAACTCCGGGGTGGTCGCAGTACCTCCTCCTGGATGATACTTTCTGGAACAGTAGTGGCTGTGGAATGCAAGGGGCTAGGGTGCCCAGGAAGGGTTATATCAAAGGAAAATACTATCAAGACTGTAGGGAAGAGATCTGATTCACGTGGGGAAGGTGTCATAGTCCGATAGCATAGTACTGGCCATTAAGTGTCGACTGCCCTACCCCTTTCCAATGGAGCCTCACTAATTATACTCAAAGAGAACAGGAGTCCTTGTGGCACCTTAGAGACTAAAATTTATTTGAGCATAGGCTTTCATGGGCTACAGCCCACTTCATCGGATGCATTCAGTGGAAAATACAGTAGGACGATTGTATATACACAGAGAACATGAAACAATGGGTGTTACCATGCACACTATAGCGAGAGTGATCAGGTAAGGTGAGCTATTACCAGCAGGAGAGGAAAAAAAACCTTTTGTAGTGATAATCTAGATGGGTCATTTCACTACAAAAGGTTTTTTTTCCTCTCCTGCTGGTAATAGCTCACCTTAACTGATCACTCTCGTTCTACATAGTAACACCCATTGTTTCATGTTCTCAGTGTATATACAATCGTCCTACTGTATTTTCCACTGCATGCATCCAATGAAGTGGGCTGTAGCCCATGAAAGCTTATGCTCAAATAAATGGGTTAGTCTCTAAGGTGCCACAAGTCCTCCTGTTCTTTTTGACAATACAGACTAACACGGCTGCTACTCTGAAACCACTAATCATACTGGGATCTGTCACCTGTCACCTGTCGTATCAGCTTCATTCCAGACCCTCTCCCCCACCACTAGGAAAGTCCACCACAATAGTCCTCTGGGATCCCTGAGCACCCTCATTTTCCCCAGCTTTGCACCCTGCTAGTTGAAACTATGTGTCTTTCCCGCTCAGGACAGCTTGATGGGATTCCCTTGGAAGCCAAACAACGCCATTCTCCTTCGTAGGTGGCATCTCCATTACTGAAGGTTTGCAACCATGGTCGCTCATGCCACTTGACCAGGAAAAATCACCATGTTCTGGCACTCCCAAGCGGGGAAGCAATTAGCGTGAAATGCACACACGTTAGCCTCAGATTTGGATACCCAACCCATCCGTTTTCATGGCAACTTGGGTCCAGTTGTATTAATCAAATGGGCTCACAGTCCAAAGAACTCACACTGACAAAATTAGATGCACCATAAAAATGAGCTATAGCTCTACCAGGTTAATGCCATCTGCCTGCAGACGCTGAGAGACATGAATCCAGACAGAATTTCAGACTGAGGGGAAAGTCAAATGCTGTTTATCCAAACGCAGCATCAAAACTGATCCAAATAAGCAGGAGTTCACTTAAGCTGCGGATCTTTAAATCACAGTTATTACATGGGGAGGCATTGCCATTTCAGATAAATGAGTTATTTTGTTAACTGAGGTTCGGCTGAGGGAGGCTTCATTGTGTAAGATTATAAAGGGCTGCTCAATCTACCATTCAGTGCGTGTAACGCATTCTCCTTCACCGAGATGACTCAAACGTTCGCGGTGAGGGACGTACAACTCTAATGAGGGGAACAGAGCCGCCAGCCGACCACAGAACACTGCACACACAGCTAGCAAATAGACAGACAGGATGAAAGAAAAAGATCAAGTAAAATGAAATCAGAGGGACCAATATCCAGAGGAGCAGGGCTTCCCAACGCCACGCCAGCTCAAGGGCAGCAGCAAGCTGCTCTACCGTCTAGAATGTCTAACAGCCTAGTAAACGCATGCGTATTCTACTAGTTACGATGAAAACCTACACCCCCTAGAACAGGGCATCCAGGTCACTGTTTAGCACTTGACAACATCTTCCAGAATGCTAGAGCCAACAGGAGCTGTAAGCTATACCTGTATGGCATCAAATGGTGCATGGAGCCTTCAAGGAACTAGAAAATTACAGGCCCCATACGTAAGGCTAAGATTATGTCTCAGACTCATCTCCCCATCAGCCCCTTTTGTCAGTTATTTTTAGTAAAAACCAGGGACAGGTCACGGGCATCCGTGAATTTTTGTTTATTGCCAATGACCTGTCCTTGGCTTTTACTAAAAGTAACTGTGACAAAATCTTAACCTTACCCATAGGCAACCTGTAGGAGCCAGACAGTAAAGCAAATGCAATTCCCACAGGTGCCATATAACACTTGGTCTGCACCTGCTTAGTGTCCTAAGGCTGTGTGTGGCTCTTTTCCTTACCTTTGAGAGATCTTCCATCCCTCCCTGCTGAGTTTGGTTGAGTAGAGGCGAGTGCCGCATCAGCGGGTCTTGCAGCAGGTCTAGCCGTGGTCGTTTTGTTTCAATGAACTCTATTTCCGACTGTTTACTCATGTCAGAGAGATAGGAGTGGGGCTCGGCTCTCAGGTGTAACTCCTGCGACCTGGGAAGAAAGAGAGGGGCAATTTTAGAGTCACAAGCAGCCATTCTAGCAGACACAGGGCTCCTGCATTTCCACATTAAGAATTCCTGAAGGGTTGTACCCCATCGCGGGAGGATAAAGTGTTCAACTTGATTTACACCTCCCAGGCAGCTAAAGACCTGTGCTCTTCAGTTTTGTGCCTCACAACACTCCCACCGTGGTAGGCTATCCAGGGAAAAAATGGACTGGTTGTAACAGCACAAAACGGGGATTCAGACGACCTGGATTCATTTCTCAACTCTGCCAATGACTTCTTGTATAGTCCTAGGCAAGTCACTTGATTTCTCTGTCCCTCAGTGGTTTATCTGTAGGGCCCTTTGTTTTCAGTTTTTATTTTATATAATTTTTCCTGGGAATTTATCAATGTTTTTTTACCACAACAACAAAAACAGGTAAAAATTGGTGGGGAAAAAAAACTTAATTTTGCTGGGAAGATATTGGGGTTTATTTTGGTGGACGGGAGGATGCGGAAAAGTATTCAGTAGATCAGCGGTTCTCCAATCCTGGGTCAGGACCCCAAAGTGGGTCGTGACTAGTGTTCCCTCTAATTTTTTACATCCACGTGTGGAATGAATTTTGTGATGTGCACCAATATGGAGGTGATGTGTGACACGTGACCTTCATATTGGTGCACATAACAAAATTCATGTGGTGGGGGTCGGGCCAAGGGGTTTGGAGTGTGTGGGGCGGCTCAGGGTTGGGGCAGAGGGTTGCAGTGTCGGGGGGATGAGGGGTTCAGGGTGCAGGAGGGGGCGCAGGTCTGTGGCAGAGGGTTGGGGAGCAGGAGGTGCAGGCTCTGGGGTGGGGTCAGGGATGAGGATGAGGGGTTTGGGGTGCAGGAGGGTGCTCAGGACTGGGGCAGAGGGTTCAGGTGCGAGCGGTTGTGAGCTCTGGGGTGGGGCTGAGAGGTTTGGGGGAGCAGGACGGGGCTCAAGGCTGGGGCAGAGAGCTGGGGTGCAGGAGGTGCGGGCTCTGGGGTGGGGCCAGGGATGAGGAGTTTCGGGTGCAGGAGGGGGCTCAGGGCTGGGGCAGAGGGTTGGAGTGCAGGCTCTGGGGTGGGGAGAAAGGACTCCCCGCAGCCCTCTCTCGCTGCAGTAGCTCGGGGTTGGGAGAAAGGTGTCTCCCCAGCCACAGCAGCTCTGGTAGGGCTCCTCTTTCCCGGCCGTGGCAGGTCCGGGGGCAGGTCTGCACTGGGGCCGGCGGGGAGGGGCGCCTCTGCCCACCGTGGCAGGTCAGCACTTTGGCAGGAGGGGAGGGGAGGGCCAGGCCAAAGGAGGGGCTCCTCTCCCCCAGCCGTGGCAGATCTATGCTGGGGCTGGCGGGGATGGTGCCTCTCCCTGCTGCATCCCTGAGCCGCTTCGTGGGGCTTAATAAGCAGCTCTGCATCCGTGCCGCTTACAGGGAACTTAGGTCATGATCCCTTTTTTAATGAGGTCGCCAGACCTGGCATTAGACTTGCTGGGGCCCAGGGCCAAAACTGAAGCCTAAGCCCCACCGCCTGGGGCCAAAACCCCCGGGCTTCAGCCCTGGGTGGTGGGTCTCAAGTTACAGGGCCCCCGCCACCTGTGGCTGAAGCCCTGGGGCTTCAGCTTTGGCCCCTGTGCCCGGGGCAGTAGGGCTCAGGCTTTGACTTTGACCCTCCTGTCTGGAGCTGCAGGACTGGGGGGGCTCAGGCTTTGGTCCCCGCTCCTGGGGTCATGTAGTAATTTCTGTTGTCAGAAGGGGGTCACAGTGCAATGAAGTTTGAGAACCTGCAGTAGACGAATGCTTTGATGAATGGAATTCAATGTGGTTTGCCAGAGACCTAAAACAGCCACCTCTGAGTTTAAGAAAACAATACATCTCTAATCCCCAAATAAAACTTTTCATTTGAATAAACAGTTTAGTGTTGTAGACATAGAACTATTAGCCTATAAATATTTACATTTAATAACTGGGCCACACCATTTGTAGTGCACACACTTGACTTAATCCTTTTCTCCTGTTTTTGTTTCTGTTTTAAACTTTTGAATAATTCCTTGTTTTCTGAACCATAATCTGATGCAGATTTCCATTTTCTTCCCATTTTGGTGTGTTAAATCTTTAAACCGTTATCTGCTAACAGCTTGAAATGGGTACGTGGTGGGCGTGAGATTCATCAGTACATTCAGATGAGCACGCACTTCAGAGTTTACAGGCGTGTCTGTTTATTGTGTGTATCTTCTAGACTAATACATATAGCTTTACTTCAACACGCAGCTTTGCATATACACACACACTAATGTATCATCATAATACATATATCTCATGTAATGTAATGTAATGTATTTTCCCAATAAAACAAGTTATTTGATTGATACAAAAGCAAGGTGAAAAATAGGTGGGGGGGGGACCTCACCAGGCTTTGGGTCAGACCCAAAGCAATTAGAGAGAGGAGGGGCCCTCCCTGAAAATGATCACATTCAGTCAATTTGATGTGAAAGTTTTCTGTAAATGCACCAATGGGTTTCAGATCAAATGCGTTTAGTTTATGCTTTAAAGAAGCTCCCAACCCCTCAACTTCTGGGCTTGCAAACTCAGCATGCATTCCAAGCATCAAGCCAGGAGTTTTCCTTCTTGCACATCACCGCCAGCGACAAAGGTTCTGCAGGCCAAACTACGCTGTCAGTGACTACCTGCATTGTCTGCCATGGGCTTGGCACAGGGGTAACTGCTGGAGTTCAGTAAACAATTCTGCTGATATACAGACAGGAATAAAAGGTGGCTTGTTCACTCTCAGCTGAGGAGGTAAGAGGATAAAGATCAGTTCAACACTTGCATTATTTTTGCCACTTAAGCCTCCAAGTATAGCAGAGAGGAAATTTGCCCTTTACGCAGCTACTTTTCAAAGTAAGCCTCTGAAATACTGATCATTGCACTGGAATGATACAGCACTCTTCTAGCCAGCCTTGAAACACCCTGTGGCATCTCTCAAGTTTCCTGTTGTTCTGCTCAGTCCCCTGGGCAAATTCTGTTGACCCACAGCTGCAGTTCAACATTTCATTTTCTGCTCTAATGCTAAATAACAAACAGCAACTGCTGAGCACAGAGGGTGTTGACATATTCAACACCCAGACTCTGGTGCACAAAAGGTAATTAAAATCAGATTCCTATTTTCTTAAAGCATATATTACCAAGAAGCTGCTAATTGCCAAGGGACAGGCCTGAAGCCTTAGGACTTACAAAACCCCCCCACAAACCTAGCTTCAGGCGTATTCATTACACTGAGACATTTTTTAAAGATAAAATAATGCAATTTTAAGAACACAATTCTCTACCATGACTCAGGCTGATACTGTGCCAAGCAACTATTACATTCTAGGCGGCTATTTTATTTCAATTTCCACAACCATTGGAACTTCTCTTGACTTTCATCCTGAAGAATTTCAAACGGTTCCTGAGATTACTTTACCCAATACAATTCCTTCAGCCGTTCTTGTTTGGAAACAAAATGCTATTGCTAGAAACGTTCACACCTTTCACTCTCCACATTCACGCCTGTAGCGAGATCTTTACAATGGACTTTTACGGAGCAACGGCATTGCCATTAGAGTAAAAATAGCTCCAGCTAGAAAAAAAGTTTAGTTACATTCTGTTTTAGTTAGGGTTGCATTTTCTCCAAAATAGTACCCACCTGGCCATTTCACTCCAGAAATTTCCATTTCGCTAAAGGAAAAGAGTGTTTCTAATGTCATGTTCAATTGCACAACCAGTAACTAAACACCAAGAGGCTAATCTTTGGCAACCGACACTTGGAATTAGTAAAGTATAAACAGTTAGGATTTCATGCAAATTACTAAGCAACTCCCAGTGCAATCAAATGAGTACTGAGGGTGCTCATCACATTGCAGGGTCAGGCATTGTTGCAGATGCCCTCCTTCATATAAATTTTTTGCCATATTATACTCATGGCTGCTTTAAGTCTGTATCATTTATAAAAGGGGATTTGTAACAGGCTTGCAATGTTTGCCTGGAATGGCTAGGAAAGGGTTACAGGGGTTTTGTTGCTTCACTGACTCAGGTGTCTCATTAGTTGGACATAAAGGAAGTTGAGCGTGTTTTCCTCTAGGGGGAGACACGACCTAGGGTGTGTGCTGAGCAAGAAGGAATCCTGGGAGCAGCGAGGCCAGGGAAGACCTGAGCTGATCTTGACTTTATCTTCTCATTTGCTTTGTTAGCAAAGTCAAATCCCAGGGAGGGGGTGAGCTTGGACTTTTCAAACTGTAAAAAATAAATAAATAATAATGAATAAAGTTCTTGCATTAACTAAAACTGCCCTCAGTGTCTCCCAGAAGCTCATAACTTTGTTCCTCAAATCAACTGAACCTTTTGGGCTCTCCTTCAAGTCTTATAACCATGTTCTCCAGTGGGCTGCCAACCCTGGGGAAGGCCAAAAGTGGGATGAGGCCAAAACCTTTAACACTGTTACATATTTTTCAGACGGTTATCACCACTTCTCTGGCAATAATGAAGTTCCTCGCTATTTAAATGGAAGGGTTCTCTTTAAAAGGACACTCTCAATGCCAGCAGGCCAAAAAAAAAAAAAAAGGGGGGGGGGGGGGGGAAAGAGGGAACCCACCAGCTGGGATTTTGATATGTGCACACAGCACATTCCCCTAGCTCTGAGTTTGGTGCCTGCCTGGTCTTTGTCGGAGACCCCAAGAGATGTCCTAGTGCTCTGAGCACCTCTAAAGAGAATCCTGTGACTAGGAGAGAGGTTGAAATTCATAAGGACTGAGCACAAAACCAGCACAACAGGAAGCAAGTGCTACAAAATTCTCTCTCTCATACGTGCACGCGCACACACAGACACACACACACAAGAGAACCGGCATCCTGGACTGGTGCTGTAAGGTTGCTAGAAGTGTCGTTTTCATTTAAAGTCAGTCTGTAGCCCCGACGTTGGTGAAAAAACATCCTTTTTAGAGATCTGGCAGGAAGTACTGCCTGGAAGTGCCCAGCACACAGATTAATGAGGATCATATGAAAGATGTGCCATTTCCAAAGCACGTAATCCTCTGGACCCGTTAACTTTAGCCGTTTCTCTTTGAAATATGTATCAGAACCATCATTTTACACATGGGCTCCCAATCGATGAGACTTTCTTCAAAGCGACCTAGAGTCATTGAAAATGGTGACAGTCCTACTCCTGTCATGTCCCGTTTCACGTCCCTAACCATAATCTCCAAGCTCTCCACTGGGGAAACTGAAGCAGGCTTGTACGACAACATGAAATTCTGGCTCCACTAAAATCAATGGCAAACCTCCCACTGATTTCAATGAGGCCAGGATTTTATCCATACTGTTTACAATGTCAGCAGCAGCCAGTCTATGTGAGGGCTCCTCCCAATTCCGTTCACACTGGGGGAGCAGAATCAGATTTAGCAAGAATGGCACAAGTCTACTGCATCTCTCAAATGCAGACAAAGCCCCAGAGGCCAGCACAAGTCTCTAGAATACTTTTTCCAGGCCAACCAACAGGCCCCCCGGGTTGGAAACTGGTTTGCATTAACTGGTGGCCTTTTTTTTTTTTTTGGTGCTTGTTTCTCCCCAGCTGAGAAGATTTCGACGGTTAGCAGACCGTCTGTTTTCTGTTTTTTTTCTGTTTTTTTTTTCTGTTACAAAAGTGTTTAATTAGAACATAAGAATGACCATACTCTGTCTTCCAACAATGGACAGTGCCAGATGCTTCAGGCAGAATGAATAGAACAGGCCATTATTGAGCGATCCATCCCGTCAGCCAGTCGCAGCTTCTGTCAGAGGTTTAGGGACACCCAGAGCATGGGGTTGCGTCCCTGACCATCTTGGCTAGTAGCCATCGATAGACCTACCTTCCATGAACTTATCGAATTCTTTTTTGAACTCGGTTATACCGTTGGCCTTCACAACATCCCCTGGCAACAAGTTTCAGAGGTTGTGCACGGGAGGAAGAAATACTTCCTTATATTAAACATCACATTTAAACATATTACTCATTAGACTCCACCAAATCCACCAGTTACAGACAGATGTCAATACTCCTTTGAAAAATACTAGCTATTAAATGGAATGGATTTATAACAAATGCCCAAATTTGTCAGAGTTCAACAACCCCTTATCGCTAAAGCAGGGGTGGCAACCTGACCCTGAGAAGGAGCCAGAATTTACCAAAGTACATTGCCATAGAGCCACAGTAATAGGTCAGCAGTCCCTCATCAGCTCCCTCCCCCACTCCCAGCACCTCCTGCCCACTTGCAGCCCCACCAATCAGTGCCTCCCCCTCCGTCCCTGCACGGTCCGATCAGCTGTTTTGTGGCATGCAGGAGGCTCTGGGGGGCGGGGGAAGGAGTGAGGGCAGGGCAGGCTCAAGGGAGGGGGCGGGAAGGGGTGGAGTGGGGCAGGGCCTTTGGCAGAGCCAGGGGTTGAGCAGTGAGCACCCCCCAGCACATTGGAAAGTTGGCGCCTGTAGCTCCAGCCCCAGAGTCGGTGCCGGTAAAAGGAGCCGCACGTTAACTTCTGAAGAGCCGCATGTGGCTCCGATTGGCCACCCCTGCTCTAAAGCTATCCAGAAAAGGAGGAGGGACTATCTGGGCCACATTTTAAGAACAAAGCCTTGTCTGCCACGGCAGGCGTGCCACCCCGCAGCTGAAGGAACACACAAGAGGGACTGAGTGAAAGAGTCCCTCTGCCAGACACTACTCAGTTAAGGACTTAGAGGATATGCCCAAAGCGGCCCAGGACAGACAAGGATGGAGCAGCCTTGTTCATGCCCTAAGTGTCATCTGATGGCGCAGGAAGGATTCCGAT
This sequence comes from Chelonia mydas, assembly GCF_015237465.2. Taxonomy (NCBI): domain Eukaryota; kingdom Metazoa; phylum Chordata; order Testudines; family Cheloniidae; genus Chelonia; species Chelonia mydas. The sequence continues at coordinate 24,197,465 of NC_057856.1, read as the reverse complement.
GACGAACCGTGCAAGTACAGAACAGTCAGCTCACCACTTGCTTGAACTTTGATTTTGCCAAATCTCCACAGAATTTTGGCTGCCTCAGGCCAGGCTAGCATATGTGGTTCTTCATAATGCCACCTGTGGGAAGTCCTACCGGAGGGCAGGTAGCTTTGTCACAGCAGCCTGGCACAAAAATTTCAGCTTGCGTTTACCACGTCAATCTCAGTTTAGATGAAAGTACTGGGTTTATTTAAAAACTTCTGCTAAAAAAAAAAGAGCTCCATGCACACTGCCTGAACCAGCATAAACTTTAACACACTGCCACATGGGACAGCACAGGCAAACTCAATAGAAAGAGAACAAGTACTCTGTGCGTGTCCTGGGATTGTCAGATAACACAAAAGCTCTTCTTTCCATAACTCCTTAAAACAGGGGTGGGCAAACATTTTGGCCCGAGGGCCGCATCTTGGTATGAAAAGCGTATGGCGAGCCATGAATGCTCACAAAATTGGGGTTGGGGTGCAGGAGGGGGTGAGGGCTCTGGCTGGGGTGCGGGCTCTGGGGTGGGGCCAGAAATGAGGATTTCAGGGTGCGGGAGGGGGCTGCGGGCTGGGGCAGGGGGTTGGGGCACAGGAGGGTGTCAGGGGAGTAGGCCCCAGGCAGCGCTTACCTGAAGCATCTCCTGGAAGCAGTGGCATGTCCCCACTCTGGCTCCTATGTGGAGGTGCGGCCAGGCACCTCAGCGCACTGACCCGTCCACAGGCACTGCCCGTGCAGCTCCCATTATCCGCAGTTCCCGGCCAATGGGAGCTGCGGGGGTGGCGCTTGGGGCGGGGGCAGCACGTGCAGCCCCCTGCCCCTAAGCGTAGGAGCCGGAGTGGGGACATGCTGCTGCTTCCAGGAGCCTTGACTTATACATGCGGAGTGCCCTCCAAACCCACTCTCTGGCTGGAGCACGGGAGCAGGACAAGCCCCAGACCCCGCTCCCCAGGGGGAGCTCGAAGGCCGGTTTAAATCGGCTGGAGGGCCAGATATGGCCCCTGGGCCGTAGTTTGCCCACCCCTACCTTAAAAATTTGGAGTGCGAGCAAATAATTCTTAGTTCACATTTGTGCTAGAATCACCATTTATCCTGAAGATTGTCGAGTCTTCCCAATTTCACCAAGGAAGTTACACACCTTGCAAGACTATTTTCCCCTCCCAGAAAAGAGCTCTGGGTCAGCACATCATTGCAGGGAAACTGCATCATGAAGTGACTTATACAAACATCACTGCATCACAATGAAGTTACGTGTCACAAAGTGGCAATGCAAATGGGTTTGCCCAAGGGGATGAAATTCATGATGATGAGAACCCTACATTTCTAGTTTTCATTCCAAAATATGAACAGCTCAGTGTTGAGGAAAGCAAAATATCAACCAAGCAGAGTAATGCGAGGAAGCCACGCTGCTCCAGTCATGCAAAGCCCAGGACTTCTCCTCATAACAATCTTCTCCCATCATGCCAAAGGAGACATATGTAAATTATGAAGTTGCCACTACCACGTTCATTTCATCATGACCTGAGCTTCATTTAAATCCAGGCCTTGGGAGAACAAGGGCTAGTAGGTAAGGTTCCTGTGCCTGTTTTACAAAGAATAAAAATTGAAAACCTCTTCCTTCGAAGGGTCTGGTCCTCTGAGGTGCTGAGCAATTTAACTCAACCTAGCTTCAATGGGAATTGAAGAAGCTTGTTGGAGCAGATCTTAACATAGGGAACCAATATCCAGATGTTACCAGCTGTGGCTTTCATCCATTATTTTCCCACATTAATTTTAACAAAACAAAACAAAAAATCAGACCAAGAACGTAATTTTAATGTTGTGAAAAAACTACATGAGGGGCTGTGGATGGAGCATAGTGAAGCCAGCATTACAGCCTTCAGCTGAAAAAGGGGGGTCACCTTTAAAAACAGGACCTTAATTAAGCAGTGTAAATAAAATCAGAGCGATCGCACTGTTAATTCTGGAACATTTGGTGCCATTTGGCCCAAAAGCGATTAAGATGGAAAAACTGCACATTATTTCCTTAGCCACATATTGTGGCGGCTTTCCACACGTTTCCAACTCCCACGACTCCCTGGGCTGGTCAGTCAGGGGGATTAATCATATTCAATAAACACAGTAATTAGGCTGTCCCTCATTCTATAGCACACATGGCTACTGCTGACTGCCGCAGAAACCTGGCAGCTGGTTAACAAACCCTAAAAATCATTATCGTCAAAGGGAGCGTACTGCCCATCAGTGCTGGGTGAACTCTTTAAAACGTGAATTGCTGCTCAGTGGAGAAACTCCAAAGAAGGGGCATGGCTCACAAACTGGTGATACAATCTACCTCCCCTGAAAACACCGACTCACTTTACCACAGATAAACATGAGTCCCGTACATTACAGCTACAATTTCTCCCAGTGAAACCATTATATAGCCAAATTTTCTTGTGTTAATAAGAAAATTTGACTAAAAACTGTCTCTCTCTCACACACACACACACCACCTGCCATGCTACAGTCAACCCAATTATTCTCATTTCTCCTGCAGATTAAAAATTGGAAAAAAAAAATAAAAATAAATAAGCTGAGCCCTGTAATCTTGCCAGGACATTCCTTTGCAAGTATTCACGGTACGACTTGTACCAACAGTAAATCCTGAAATACTTTTCTTAGCTCCTGTGTTCCAGCTGGCACAGTCAACTGAACAAGCTAAGGGGAAGTCTTACGGCTCCTTCCAAGAAAAAGCCTGCAATCAATAAACTGTCAGGGAAAGCAGCATATCAGGGAGATGAAATGCAGAGGTGACTTCCCCAAAGCAATGCCATCAACAGGGTTCAAGGCTTCCTTCCTTCAAGCCAGGATCACAAGAGAGCTGCCAGTTCTTAGCCATCCACAAAGTGCGTGGATAGTTCCTTCTCTGCGTTTTGATCTAGAAGTTCCCTTCCCTATGGGTATTACCCTGCTTGTGCAAAGGGAAGTGTCAGCAGCTACTCCAAGCAGCAACCTCTGCAGATCCAGGCTGCCACATATGGGAAGCAGGGAAGGTCAAAAGGAAGGCACAATGTGTCCCCCCTCCCCCCAATGGCAGCCAGTGGGAACAGTGCCAGAAAGGTGACAGCTCCAGGATGTATTAAGTGTTGTAGAAAGCTTTTCGCCCAGCCCCTGTTAATGCAGCAGGGGAAATCCTGCGAGTGCCACCCCAATTGTGTGGAGATCCAAAGAGTGCACGATGCCTCCCTGGAGAGATGCTCTGGGGCCGAGCAGTGCTGACCACTACTTGTCTGCAGGAACCCTTCCAAAAGGTTCATGTGAAAGTCAGCTCCAGTCCCACCACCCAGTCTATTGCCTGCCCTTTATGAGTACCCATACCTGCAAGCCCTTCTTCATCACAACTGGTATCAAACTAACCTCTCTCAACAGGGTGCCCCGTGTCCACCTCACAAACAGCCCACCACCACCACCGCATCTGGCACCAGCTGGCCACCCCAGGCGAGAAGCTATGGCTCCCCTACAACTGCACACTAGAACAGGGGTCAGGCAGCACGGAGAAACTTGGACTGCTGCTCTCGCCCTGCTCTGCGCGATGACTTCAAGCCTCCCATCTTTGGTGTCTTTCAGAAGCAGCCTTACACCCTGGGCAAACCTCCCCAACCCTGCCCTGCCAACAGGCCAAAACCCTGACCTGCCATGACCACCTCCAGCAGCAAGAGGGGAATTCCCTCTCTACAGCCCACTCAACCCCTAATCCCTCTGCTTCGACTGACAAATCCAGGCACCCAACTGCGCTGTGCTCTGGGAAAGGACTGACCCCAAACCCATTCCCCACACACCCCAGGACACCGAAACAGCCGCAGCTTTCTGTCACTGTAAACATGGGCTGGCTTCAAACTGGTATCCTCCCAAGGAAATGCTCAATAGCCTATTCCCATTCCACGGAGCTCCTAAAGCCATGCCTCAGCAGCGAAGCTAGACTAATTGACAGGTTAGAGAGAGACACTGCCTTGGCCCCAATCATAACCTTTTCAAGAACAATCCCAGGCGGAAGATGCTCCACACGTCCAAGGGATCTCAGTGGGTTTTACAAGCATTACAACACTCCTGTGGAGTAGGTCAGTGGCGTCACCAGTGTACAAAGCATGGAGAGGCGAGGGGGACTTGGCCAAGGTAACAACGTCAGGCCAGAGCGACCAGCACCTTGGTCTCCTGAATCCCAGACAGCACGTTCCCGCTATGTAAAGTAAGTTACATCAACCTCTTTTCCAGGGGAGCGGCATCAACAGCACCAATCCGACTGCCCCAACCGGCGGTCCCAGAGCGGCCAGCGTTGGATGGGTGCGAAATTGGAGGTGCTCCAGGTCAGGTGCTCAGCACGCTGGCCAGGCAGTGCAGGGCAGTCCGCCTGGGCTGCATCTGTTCTGCGAATAAACACAGGCCCTCAGTCTCCAGGGCCGTCAGTCTGGCACCTTCCACTTGTACCAGACTCGCTTGCACTTATTTAAGGGCATGGGGGGGAAAAGTGATTCTGACAGCGCGTCAGACGCAGCAGCCAGAACCAGACAGGCTGTTTCCTTTCTCTATATTCTAAGGGGGGGATGGAGGGGGGAAGAGCGCAACAGCCTAGAAATCCATAAACAAGTACCTCACACCTCCCGCTGCTGTGTGCCAGGCAGAGTATTACACCACGGAAGGCGGGATGAGACTCTTCCTTTCAGACAGAGCACACTTTTGTGCTTCCCATCCTCCCGCCCCCGATTCACAGACATGATTTGTGTTTGTCAGCCCTCAAAGCCCTGCGTGCAGAGAGCCAGCTGCCTCCGCTTGCAGCCAATCAATCGGAACACCGGAACAAAGCCAAAGTGCTTTCAAATGCGCCTGGCTTGAACCTGCCACAGGGGACTCAGCTGCCCGGATTCCTGAGCTGCTCCTCTCCCTGCAGCACTGGGGTTTGCTTCTGTGCCAGGGAAACCAGAACTATTCACGGTGTCAGATACAGGCTACCATCCTGCCTTGCTCCAGCCAGAGGGCAAGACGACAGGGACATTTCTCTGCCTTTTACTATAGTACCTCGCCTAGTAATTAAAGAATGTGAAAGAGAGGCTCTCTCGAATCAAAATGACTCCAAAGATTATTTTAATCTTATTTTCATATACAATAGACCTCAGAGTTACGAACACCCTGGGAATGGACGTTGTTCGTAACTCTGAACAAAACATTAGGGTGGTTCTTTCAAGTTTACAACTGAAACGATACAGTAGGACCTCAGGCTTACGAACTGACCAGTTGACCCCACACCTCATTTGGAACCAGAAGTACACAATCAGGCAGTGTACTTCTGCTCCAAATGAGGTATGGGGTCAACTGGTCAGTTTGTAACTCTGAGGTCCTCCTGTATCGTTTTAGAGGTGGCAATTTCAAAGGTGCCATTGATTTCAGGGAAGGGTTAATCTTTTGTTTTTCGTGTGTGCTTTTAAACTGTGTCTCTTTTGGGGAGTTGTCTCTATTTAAAATGTGTATGTGTTTATTGTATTATGTGCAGCTGCCTCGAGCTAAAAGGTTGTTTTAATAAACATTCCAACCAGATTCCAGGAGCCAGGCAGTCTTCCAGGCGGGCAAGTGGAGAGGACACTCCAGATGAGCACGCCAAACAACTTGGGATCCAGCAGCAAGGTGCCCAAAGGGTTAGGTCTACAGCGGTTTCACTGGGATACTGTTTTAGAGAAGAACTTCACACCAACAAGAGAGGGGAGCCTGGTCTCATGGGCCTGATTTTTGAATGTATTTAGGCACCTAACAATGCAGATCGGTACCTAGTGGGATATTCACAAGGGCCCAGAAACCCAACTCCCACTGAAATCAATTGTTTGATAGATTTGAATGGCAATTAGGCACCCAGGGGCTTTTTTTTTCAGGGGGGGGGGGGCACGGGGGGAGGGAGGAGGGAGAGATCACTAGGCACGCTACGTACCTTTGACAATCTGGCCCCACATCCACAAGCTCTGGGCTCAAGTCCCTCCTGAGCTTAATAGCACTGGTGCGCTCACGGAGTGGAAGAAGGCAAGGACCCGTGACATGGGTTTGAACCAGGCCACAGCTTTCTTAGACAAATCACATCCAAAGCTGCCGATCGGGGGACAGCCCAGAGCTGTCACTCACACCCCACAGATCTTTTGCCAATTCTTGAGGGCTCCCAATCATCACACAGGGAGGGTCTCTGGGGGCCTCCACTCACTTGCCAGCATCCCTTCCCTTTTGGGGGTTGAGACAAGAGGGGATCTCAACCCCCAGCCAGCAAAATCATCAAATGCATTGGCAGGGCAGTCCCCCCAGGTAGTGCCCCAGTCCTGGTTTGCATTTGCCCCTAAGGACTTAGACATGATGCCCCCATCTCATAAGGAGATGCCCTCGGGATACCCACTATATTATCCTTTTTTGGATCTGCAGCCTAAATCAGCAAGTCCCCACACTGGGCACCTGCCGACCTAACATAGGTCCACACTCTGCCCCCCAGGAGGGGGAGAATCCCAGCCCTCCGGCTGCCCAAAACCCAACCCCTAGGTTTCGCTGCGAGGAAGGCGCAAAAGGCAAGACCCATTCTACTGTTATGGGGGGAAATTCCTTCCCACCCCCAAAGCGGTGACGAGCACTGCCTATAGAAACCTAGATAGGGAGGGAGGATGAGTTGACTGCTGGAAACCAGCGAACAGGAAGTGGCTCTGAGCACATGCTTATTATCATGGCTCCAAATCAAGCCTACGCCAGAAGCCCTGTGGGAGCTAGAAATCTCGCAGGACCTGGCCCGTCCTGTCCTTTTGCCCTCTCCCATTGTAGGAGCCACCAAAACACAACCCTCCCTAGGCTCAGGGCTCTCTCTTATTTGCAGCTTCATCTTAGCAAATGCAACCTTTTCATAAGGTTAACTCCTTGGGCACTATGGGGAACAGACAGAAAGAGAGAGGGGACCAGTTTTTAAAATATGGTTTTGTTTACGGAATGCCTGTCTAGATGCATCCAGAACTGACATTACATGCTGTACAACTCCAAAGCATTCATGTGGCTGACAGTCTGAAAACAATCGTAGGGTAAGAAGGGACCGCAAGGGTCATCTAGTCCAACCCCCCTCCCCTGGCCAAGATGCAGCATTTGTTGTGTCTAAACCATCCAAGACAGATGGCTATCCAGTCCCTTTTTAAAAATCTCCAGCAAAGGAGCTTCCACAACTTCCCTAGGCAGTCTGTTCCATTGTCCTATGGGTCTTAGGAAGTTTTCCCTGAAATTTAATCTAAATCTGCTGTGCTGTAGTTTGAACCCACTACCTCTTGTCCTGCTCTCTGCGGCAAGCAAGAATAATTTTTCTTCCATCTTTATGGCAGCCTTTCAAGTATTTGAAGATCGCAATCATGTCCCCCCTCAATCTCCTCTTTTCCAAACCAAACATACCCAGTTCCTTCACCTTTCCTAGTATGGCTTGCATTCCATCCCTTTGATCATCTTTGTTGCTTGCCTCTGGAGCCTTTCAAGTTTCTCCCCAACCTTTCTACACATTGGTGACCAAACTGGACACAGTTCTCCAGCTGAGCCCTAACCAGTGCCAAGTAAAGCGATACAACCACCTCCCGTGATTTGCATGCTATGCCTCTGTTAATGCAACTCAAAACTGCATTTGCTTTTTTTGCAACAGTGTCACATTGCTGACTCATGTTGAGGTTCTGATCCACCACAACTCCCAGATCCTTTTCAGCAGTGCTGCTGCCAAGCCAGTTATCCTCCATTCTGTATTTGTGCATTCGGTTTTTCTTCTCTAAGTGTAGCACCTTACATTTGTCTTTGTTGAATTTCATTTTGTTGTCTATAGTCTAGTTCTCCAATTTATCAAGATCCATCTGAATCTTACTCTATTCTGCAAAGTGCAGGCAACCTCCCTCGCTTTGTGTCATCTGCAAATTTGATCAGGATGCTCTCTCTTCCTACATCCAGGTTATTAATAAAGATGTTAAACAACACCGAACCCAGAACAGATCCCTGTGGAACCCCACTTGAGACATCCCTCCAATCTGACATTCCATTAATAGTTACTCTTTGTTTGTGGTTGTCTAACCAGTTATGTATCCACTTAATGGCAGTTCCACTGAGCCTGCATTTCTCCAGCTACTTATCAGAATGTCATGTGGCACTATATATCAAAAGCCTTGTTAAAGTCCAGGTATATTATGTCCACCGCATTCCCCCTAACCACCAAACGAGTTACCTTGTCAAAGGAGATCAAGCTGGTTTGGCATGATTTGTTCTTGGTAAATCCATGCTGGCTTCTTTAGATCACCCCTCTATCCTCCAGGTAGTCGCAAATTGAATGTTTTAGACATTGCTCTAGTAGCTTCCCAGGTATCTAGGACAGGCTGACTGGTCTGTAGTTCCCCGGCTCCTCCTTTTTAAAGATGGGCACCACGTTAGCCCTGCTCCAGTCTTTCAGGCCCTCTCCTGTTATCCATGAGTTTGCAAACATCATTGCCAGTGGCTCCGAGATGTCTTCCGCTAATTCCTTCAGTACCCTGGGGTGAACAGCATCAGACACCGCTGATCTGAATTCATTCAAATTGGTCAGAAGATCCCCGACATGTTCTTTGCTTATCCCAATCTGCAGCCCTTTCCCCTTGTCTACAGTAACTTCGCTGTCATCCAGTCACTTTATTTTTTGTGAGAAGACTGAAGCAAAGTAGGCGCTGAGCAGCTCCGCCTTCCTATCATCCTCTGTTACCAGCTCACCTTCTCCACTGAGCAGAGGACCCAGGCTGTCCTTCATCTTTTCTTTAATCAGTGCTTGAAGGGTTAAAAACATACTATTCTTGGTCAGATTGGCAAAGACCCTGGGGGGGGGGGGGGCCTCACCTTCTTCTGCAGGATGGGGCCCGGGTCACTTGCAGGTTTAAACTAGTGTCAATTCTCTGTAACTTGAAGTCTTTAAATTACGATTTGAGGACTTCAGTAACTCAGCCAGAACGCAGGAGGTCAGACTAGATGATCATGATGGTCCCTTCTGACCTTAAAGTCTGTGAGTCCACGACCACACTACACAGGATAGGCTCTATTGTATAAATCACATAGCATATACGAGGCAGATGTTTCTGAGACCCTTTTGCATTTGGTGTTCTAAGAACTGCTCATGTAAAAAAATCAGTCAGTAATATAAGCAGGCTGCTTTTGTATTCCCTCTGGTATCTTGTTATACAGGGAAACAAGAAATGAATGTGAAAAGAATACATTCAGTACCTTGAAACAAATTCTTACTGGGCAAATGCCCAAAAAAGGGTAGGTCCTGTTCCGGATTTTGCCAAACCTCATCAGCACACTCATAATTGTAAAAACTAAAGTCAGGGGCTGTTTCTATCAAGGTCCCATTTACGTAGGAGGATTCAGATAAACGGTTCTGATTTGGCCCACTTCCAACTTTGTTTTCAGGCGCTACACTATGGAGGAGTTACCACTGAGAAATCAGAGCAAGTCAAAACAATGCGTCAGGCAGAGAGATGGATTAGTCGTCATCAAAACTGACACTACCTCTTTGCACAAGTGCCTGAGGCCTGCACTCAGTCCACCTCACCAGTACATACATCACCATGCTACCAGATGCAAAGAGCAATTTCAAAATCTGTATTTTTTTTGCCAGATTCTCGCTTGTTTGACTCGACTGCATCGGTGAGAACCCACGCTGTTGGGAAAGAGAGGGTATTTTGGCATTTCTGGCCAAAATCTGGAGCAATCCATCATAAGGTTCATGCACTTATCGTGGAACGAACCTGATGACCTAATATATCTTTCCCTACCTCTAACGGTTATGATTTTGGAAAAGCAGAAATGTATTTTTGATCCAGCCATAACTGAGGGCTCAGTGATTCAGGACTGCTCTTAGCCATACCCAGTAGCAAGAGTCAAACGCTGTCTTGCATAAGTCTACTGTTCTACAGTATGTATTTCACTTCCAGGCTATTTTTTTTTCCAAGACCACTCGGTGTCAAATGCAGAAAAGAAACTGTAACATGGAGAGCGTGGTGTTTTGCAATGAAACCGAGAGCAAGAGTGCTGGCCTTTTTAACTGGTTAGCTCCTGTGGTTAGTGCATCTACAAAACTGTTAGCCACACTGTGCTTGGCTGAGCCGCACATAAAAACACCCTGCACACTCTCCCTGGGGTTATCGGCGAGCATGACGGGAAGGCAATGGGACCTGGCAAGAATGAAATGAGTGGAAGATGCAAGTGTAAAAGGAGAAATTTAAAAAAAAACAGGAGGAGAGCAACAAAAGAAGAAGTGGAGGTGAACAGTGGAAACCGACCATTCTGGTTCCTCTAACTCCTCCCTTTTGCCTTTTAGAGTTAAAACCAAAACCAAAAACACTGCATTCACTTCCCACTCAGAGAAGCCCACAGAGCTGATCGAGCCAATGTACAGCTTCATGGAAGCGTTCTTGTTTAAAGTTACACAGCAGACAGTAAAGGGGTTAAGAAAAAGGGACAAGTCATAAATCAGTAATTACACATTTGCACCAGCGCAACCGAGCTCAGAGTCTGGCCCAGGGAACAGAGACAGAGAGCACACAGCCTGTTATTCTAGTGTTCTCTAGCTCAGGCTGTCAGATGTTTCCTCTGGCTTTAGCACCCATGGAGAACCAAAAAAAAGCACACACCCGCAGGCCCAGTGCCCTCCCACTTAGCAGTGCCCTCCACTGGAAATGGAAGGACAGCCCCAGACACACAAGGCCCTTTCTTCCGAACGTTTGGCATGTAGGGATCATTATGGGGATTGGATTATACTGTAGAAATCAGAAGAGCTTTTGCATCATCAAGTACAATAAACTTCATTAAAACACATGGAGCTCATAATAATAGCGCTTAGGTCTTACAGAGCACGCGTCACCTTCCAAGCGCTGTGCGAAGATGAAGGAATGAGGAATTCAGACACACACAGACACCCAGGAGGAGACTCTGTGGGAAGAATGCCCGCCTCCTTACCTTTCATTCCCTGGCTGGAATTCAGACAGCAAGGAAGGCCTCCTCCGCTGTGGCTGCAAAATAGATCCAGGTGGTAGGTGGGAAGTGTAATCCCTGGGATGATGCTGATACTCTAAGAGACCCACCTCCTGCAACAAACATAGAAAGAGAGTTGTTCTGCGGATATCAAATATTCAGAGGACCGTGATCACTTGCATTTTCATCTCTGCAAATTATGGGTGATATTCCTTTAAGAACACCAGGTGCCAGATTGAATTCCCTGGGGAGCTCTGAGCTCTCTATCCACCATGTAAGGGGGAGCAGTGCGAGCTGAGCTGCCTTACCAATGAACCTCAACACATGTTGGGTTGAGATGGTCTATGTGGCCTATTCAGTCAGTCGTGGGCCCCTCTGCTTGGACTGCTCAAAAGGGCACCACAACGGTGAGGGTGGTCGCTTGTAACATAGTCACACATCCACTCTAGTCAACGGACTCAGACCACAAACTCATTTCACCGTGGGCACATGTGATCTGGGCTGGGTTTGGTCCAGTGACCTAGAGCTGAAAGGCGCGGTCATCTTTCACCATTTCCCCTGAGCTATTCCATTCCCTCTCTCCTTCCCGCCACACACAAAAGAAATATGGCTAGAAGTGGACTGTCACTGTGCTGAGGCAGGTCTTTGCTCTGGACCTACAGTCGTAGCCTCATTCACTCAGTCCACATTCCCATCAATCACTTCACCGCGGCTTCTGGTGGAAGGGACTTGGAAAGGTCTCTTCAAGTGCAGCCCATTTACCAGGCATCTTACATCTTTCTGATGCTAATCAAGGAGACATCTGATCGTCTGTGAAAGGATGCTGGCCTGCCTCTGCAGGGCCAGCAGCAGAAGTGTTAAACAGCCATCCTCCCACAGTACAGCAACACAGTCACGTGGTTAGGCCAAAATTCTCAAGTGGGGGGTTTGGGAAGCAGCAAAGGGGCTTTATACATGAAAACCCGGTGTGATGAAAAATGTTTGTAATGTAAGATTACTTAATTTCAATCCAGTTCTGCAGAGAGTTATCAACCTTCAGCACAACAGACCCACAGAGTTTAAGGAACCATTAGATCCTCTAGTCGGACGTCCTGTCTCTCACAGGTCATTTCACCCAGTTGCCCCTGCTTGGAACCCAATAACTTGTGTTTGGCTAAAGCAGATCCTCCAAAAAGGCACATTATTATTAGTAGTAGTATTATCATGACATCAAGGAGTCTCAGTCACGGACCCATTGCGCTAGGTGCTGTACAAACACTGAACAAAAAGACAGTCCCTTCCCTAAAGAGTTTCATATTATGAGAAACTAAAACTAAATCAAGCTCATTTCATTGTCCAGCCTGAGGCCCTGTCTACGCTAGAAAGTTTTATCATTTTCATTACACCTCTATAGTTAAAGCGGCACAACCCTGTGTAGTGTGGATGCAGGTATACCGGTGTGAAACAGCAACAGGCAGACAAAGGGCTCATCCTACAACATGCTGAGCACTGTCCCCAATCCAGCCAAACATGTGCTTAACTTTAAGCATGCAAGTGGGTCCGCTGAAGTCAAATCCAAGGAGTAGAAAAGTTTAAAAGAAAATTAAATTTCTAAAATGCTTTCAACTTTAATAACCTACGGTGTTGGTAACAATAAAAAGAAAATACATCATCTTGACCACGACCCTTTAAACGTGGCTCCCAAGAACTGAGCAAAAAGAGGTAGAAAGGACAGTTTGTTACTTATTATGTACACATCCCTTTTGTTCCTTAGCCCTTGGAGAGTACAGTACTGTATGTCCCTGATTTAATTAACTAAGGAGCCCTCCTGCTCTGTGCCACAAAGGCTCTTATTCAAACAATGAAATATTTCAGCTGCTATATTTCAACTGCTATTTATCTACAGATAGATGCCTGCCCACCGGGGGGTGGGGGGGTGGGGGAGCAAAGATTAATAATCTAATTATCTGATCAATGCTTCGTAATGTCCCGCCACTTTCATGAAAACCATGGTAATACTGGAACATAGTTATGCCAGAAGGAAGGAAACTACTAGGAATTCAGACCATATTTTAAGTATTTTTCACCTGAAAAAAACTGAGAAGTTTCTACCCTGGTTTGATTCCCAAGCCACTCACTGTATGGTTTTGGTAAACCCTGCAGATACGTGTTTCAGAGGGGAGGAAGAATGATCCAGTGGTTACAGCACTAGCCCAGGATTCAGAAGACCTAGGTTCCCTTCCCAGCTCAAAAGACTCACTGTGACACCTTGGGCACATCACTTAGTCTCTCTGTGCCTCAGTGGCCCCGCCCCATTTGTATAATGGCAATAACAAATATGGCTGTTCCTCACAGCAGGGTTCTGAGGATAAATGAAAGAGCTGGCCAGAAAGCAGGTTCTCTCTCCCCACAGAACACTTAAATTTTTTGGCAAAAATTGCAAAGGAAGGCAATGCACCATGAGAGTCCCCAGCCATGGCAGAATGAAGTCCAGCCAGGGAGCCCAGCCCACAAAAGAGAACCGGGACAGGAGGAAACCAAACTATAACTCCCAGGATGCACTGCAGCAGCACAGGCAAATCATACTATTTGGTGTTTCTACCAAAATATTTCCAGGGTTTGTTTTGTTGGGATTTTTTTTGTTGAATCAAAAAAGCAAAATTGTCCATGGAAATCAGACAGAAACACCCAATTTTCTGCCAAAAGCCAATTTCAAAAGAAAATGTTCATGCATCCCTTCTAAATATATTAAAAACCGTGATGCTTTAGGCTATGTCTACACTCAAACCGGTACAGCCGCAGAGGGACAGCTTTGCCACTGTAGTGCTTCAGTGTAAACGCTCGCTACAGCGACAGAAGGGGTTCGCCCGTCACTGTGGTTAATCCACCTCTCCAAGAGGGGGCAGCCAGGTTGACCGAAGAGTTCTTCTGTCGACATAGCGCTGTCTACGCCGGGGGATTAGATCGGCTTAACTATGTCGCTCACGGGTGTGGAGTTTTCACCCCCCCATGCAACGTAGCTTGGTCAACCCAACTTTTTAGTGTAGACCTGGCCCCAGATACTATAGTGATGGGACTAGATAAGTTCCATTGATTTTCAAAATGCGTGCAGTTAGGCAGCCTTTAAAAATCAAGAGGAGTTGGACAATGATCTCATGTTGAAGACTTCCCCCCTCAATTGTAAGAAAGAACAAAGAAATCAGCAATGAAAGCCAATGCTTCAATTGCAACTGGGACTACAGATTAGAAGAAAATGTCAGGAAATATCAAAGCCCAACATCTTGGGATGTCAAGAGGTAAAATAACATGTTTGTACAGTAACTCTATGGAAAACCAGGGGGAGGGGAAAAAAAAAAAGGAATTCTAGGCATTCCCTCCAGAGGAGCCAAGAAAAACAGAATTATTTCCAAGTTCAGCATCTCCTTCACAAAAGCTTAAATGAGACAAATATCAAAAGGGGGAAACGGTGGCGTCTACTAGCTACTATTTCTTGTTATGCCTGGAATAGTACACGGGGATATTAGCCCATGGCGCCAGAGTTCATGGTTTCCCGCCACTAAGCGATAGTGTGGCGTTACTCTTGGTTTTCTTTTTCTATTCTAGATGATCTTGGTCAAGTCCAGTCCTTTTTAGGCGGCATGGACAAGTTTGCATAGAACTTATCCAGCGCTTTAGGTCCCCTGCTTCAACTACACCCCGGCTATTCCAGACCTGGGCCTCTCCTGAACCGAGGCATGACTTGACAGGTGGTTTCATGTGAAGAAAACACCTACTGGAGTCTGTTTAGGTCCAACTTTACTTCGGCATTCCCAATTCTGATATGGCCCAGCTCTCCAGAGATAAAATCCCCTGCGTTGCTTAGTCTCTAGCAATACTAGCCAGTGGAGCATGTGGCTCTGTTTGGAACTCAGAAATGTCGGTTAGACATATGTCACTGGCCCAACTCTATATTATCTGATACATAAAACCAAGGAAGTTTGAGACGGAATGATCCTATTAGATCTTCCAGTCCATCTCCCAGACACTCACTACAGGACTTCTCACGAAGGCACATTCCCTCAATTACTGGCTCATCCTATTTTTAAAGGTCCCATATGATGTTGCTTTCGGCACTTCACTAGGGAAGCTATACAAAATATAAGCATAGACAGCGAATGGACGGATAGGCGGGCCCATAAACAGGACAGTCCCCTTTTGAAGAAACTTATTAAAAGGAATAAATAATGCCCAGATTCCTAGTTCGAGAGGTGGATTTGCCCAGTAAAAACGTCAATCTCAATTTTGCATTAACAGCAATTATATATGGTTTACGTCATGCCCAACCAGGAAGACCCTGCCAAGCCAATTACATGATTGCTAGGAGAGTATTGCAAACCTCAAAGAGGCAGGCATATTTCAGCCCTGGTGTCTAATGCAGTGGTGTTCAATCTTTCCTATACTCTGGTTCCCTTTTCCATACCGGATCCAAACCACCAATCTAGCCAGGACATCCCTCCATATAGCACTGTGCGAAGGGCAGAGTAGTCATGATTCCCTGACATCTGTGCCTGATCTCCCGTTTTAGCGCCCATCGTCTATGGGGAGATTTTTGTCAGGCCCAATATCTCCCCAGCTCTAACCCTGTAAGAAGGCTCTCCCACTTCCAGATTGCCTCCTTCTATCTCCTGCTCAAGTCAGCCTTCCTCCCAATTATCACTAGCCTTACAAGTCTTGTTATACTGCCTGAAGCGAAGGGGAAGCTCACAGAGATGTGCTACTACCTATGGGTTAAGATCTTTGAGACCTGCCTTTCCAGCTTCACCACTAAACACAACGTTGGCCAATACAATTTCCAAAAGTTCACTGACAGTCTCTGGCGTGTTTCACTTCACTAATGTTAGTGGTTGGTTCTGCCAGCACAAAACAACCTGAAAAGTTAGCATAAAGGATTAAAATCCATGAATCTCTCTGTGCCCTTTGACGAACCATCAAAGTAGCCACTGGAGACCTGTCAGAATGGATTAATTGCTCAGAAAGTTACTACAGTAAATTGCATTGTGTGCCAAGATTGCGCCTTTCATAAGCAAATACCTTTAGGGTTTAACAAGCAGGTGTCAGTTTGTTTTGCAATCTTTAACAGGCACACAGCACGAGGCAACCCCCACCAGAAAACCTTCCAAGTGCTACCATGACAAAGAGATGACCATCTTTATCATTCCGGAGCTTCTCTTGTGACCTCTCCACTCAGAATGTAGGTGATGGCCCCAATGCAACAGCAAGGCATGCAGCACCATGCGCAAAGACACATGGGAGAAGCGATACAACTTGCACCTATCAACCCAAAATGTACTGCAATTCTTTGCCTCCTGCTAGAGAATGTGGATAAAACACTGGGACTCAGATGACCAAACACAGTCTGGCCCCGAAGCTATATGTCTCTTCGTTTTCTTGGTTGTTTTTGGTTTTTTAAATTCTACTTTTTGCTCATTCTCCATTCCTTCTCTCTCTGGATCTCTTTTCTCTTCCTTTGGGGAAAAAAAAGGAAACAAAATAAAACAACTCTCTCCTCTGTTTGCTGATAGCTCAAAGCAGTAGGCTCTTTCTCCATGGAGCTGTTATATCCCCCGTTTTCTCCTCTTGCGATTTCATTCCCTTTCCCTCCATCCCACTCATCTGCTTCTCCACTCTACAATTCCTGGCAGACAATGCAGCTTTCCAGAACACAACATGCTAGTAGGAATGCCCCCCCCCCCCCGCCCCCAGCCAGACTGTACAACCTAAAAGTAGCATCTCCTTGCCAGGGGTTCCATTCAGTGTGAGACCATCAAATAGCCGCACTGACACCTTATTAGCTCACAAGTTGCTGATAAAACTTGTCATGACAGACAAAAACATGAAAAGCCCCCACTTGGTGCTCTCTAAAGCACAAGTCTTTTGCCTGCTTTTGAAACACCATTCAATTAGAGCACCAAAAGGCACGCACTCAAATTAGAAACGAGAGCAGGCCACAAATTTCAAAACATGTTCTCCCTCATTCCCCAACTTAACTTCTTATCTAGAACCCCCCTTTAAAACCAGGGTGCTGTGGGGCAGTCACCATCCTCAAAGCATTCCAACTGGAACACCTGCCCCAAATGTATCTACCTATGTAGATGCTACAATAATGAGGGTTAAGCGCCTCACAATCTCGAACGCACATCCCTGGGAGGCAGGGCAGCGCTGTTATCCCTGTTTTGCAGATGGGACCTGAGGCTCAGGGAGGCTAGATGACTTGCCCAAAGTCACACATGAAGTCCAGGGCAGAGCAGGGAATTGAAGGCTGGTCTCCCAAGATCTAGACTAGTGCCCTAACCACTGGGACACCACTTCAACGGACTCCCCATTCATGAGAGAGAAAAAAAAAAAAGAAACAGGAAACAAACGTGTCCAATGGTTCTAACTACTATAACCATGTTCGGGACACTACTGTGCACAACAACTTCAGCTCACCTAAGACAGAGGGTGGAGAGGTGGGGGAAAGGGACCAAACAGGATACTGCATAAGCTGGAAGATAAATCAGTGTGCAGTGGTTATTCCAAAAAGAAAGCAGGCAGGCTTGTCTGGATTGTCTTGACTTTGAAATCACTTGCGGATCATTTGAAACACTCCTTCCAACAGCCTGCAGGCTGACCAGATCTTCTTTCATGATGACTTGGATATTGCTTTGTGGCTTCTGGAAATTCTACAGAGTTTTGCAAACTGATGTCTTGAAAAAAAGGTGGTGTGGGAAGAAGGAATTAGCAACATTTTTCAGTTTTGCTGGTGGAAATTAACTCTTCTGAGACACAAATGAAGGAGACACAATCTTTCCAAGCTAATCAACAGTAGCAGCAGCCACCATTTGGGAAACCCCAGGTCTTATCACCTTCTTGATCAATTTCCCCCGAAACCTAACTGTTGGGAGAAAGAAACTACATTAATTGTTAAAACGTATAAACAAACTGTCTGGAGCTTTCTTTCTGCTATGACAGCACATGGGTCCTCAGAGAGCATGGCAATTTTCAGTGTGCCACCGAAGAGTTACATTTCAAACGAAAGGGTTATGCTCCTTGCCTGAGATCCTATTCCATGTGCAGGTCTTGGGCAACAACTGGTCTGTTAACAGCAATAGTCGTGCAACATGGAGATGTTTATCTAACCATTTATGACACACTCATCATGGATAACAATGGGAGTTCATGACACGGACTAAAGGCAGCACAGGCTAGCAGTGGGGCTGCCTCATAGGGGTTAAGGGCAGCCCATAACCCAGGGACTTTAACTGGATTTCTATGTGGAGACTGAGGGTAGTATATAGGTCCACTGAGGACAAAGAGTGTTGTATGCAGAGCAAAGGCTCTTGGATAGTATTCAAGATCCCTTTTCTACAACGAAAACTGTCCTCCCCCTCGCCACTCACTCACTCACACACCCCATCAAACCCTTACTGCAACCTCAACACATGAATAACGGCTAATATTGCACACTGCTTAATCCTCTGCAATAACCTAGTGAGAGAGACTCCAACCACACCAGATTTGCACAATGGAAGCAGCACTGGACAGCCCAGCTCCCGGAGCAGAAGCAGACCTGCCAGTCATTACAGAACCAGAAGCAGGCTGCCACATCCTTGCGATCACTCACAGCTTCGCAGCGAAATGCAGAGGGAACGGTTCCTCTTGATCTTCCTCAAGCCACGCTCAGGGTTTTCCCCTCAGTGCCACACTGGACCATGTGGGCTAAAGGCCCAAAGAAACTGTTCCCTGCTAGCAGTAACATCTCCATGGAAATGGACGGGGAAAACAACATGAAGGATCAACCAGGCCCAGAAATGTATCAATGTACATATTTATCACTCTAAAACCAGCAGCTGTTGCACAGAATCACACGCCCTCTCTCCAGTGCTTTGGATTGTTGCCCTGGCCAGGATGCTGAAATTGCCCTATTTATTATTTCACTGCAGCTAACATCCAAACTTTCAGTGATCCTGTCCACGGCAGATTTTAGTGGTAGTCCATTCCCACAACACTAACTAACTGTACTTCCAGTTCATTTGCTCCATTAATTATAGGATGCATGCAGGACCCAGGTGCAGGGATGTGTGTGGCTGCTAGCCAGGAGGGAGAGGGACTGGGAACAGGGATTACAACAGGTGGCAGCCAAGAACAACAAGAATTCCAATTCCACCTACTTAAAACCTTGGAGAGCGTATGGTGTCCATGGCACACGCCCTGGAGATAGGAGAGGATCCACATGGGACATCAAGAGCCTCAACTTAGACCCCATCATAAAACTAGCAAGACCACAGCGTGCTCTCCGCCCTCCCGCCTTCTGTTAAAAAATGCATTTGGTCAGATTCTAATTTTGCATCCGGTTGGAAATACCGGGCCCAATTCTGCTCTAATTTAGATTTGAAAGCCCGCTGAAGCTAACGGGCTTGAATGGGTGGTCACTGATGGCACCATATTTTATGCTGATTGCTGGTGGAACTAGTGGGGTAAGGGCCTAGAAGTTAAAACAACATGGTCAGCCCCCTCAAAATACATGACATTTTTACCTACCTTCAGCCAACCACATGCACTGAAAACGTAGCTCTCCATTTAAAACTGTTTGTTTCTGGGGCAGTGCCTTCCACTGCACCCAAATACACAATCAGTTCAGATAACCCAACAAAAACGGTTACAGCTGCAACACACACACCCTAAAGTGTTTGGGGTTCTGCAAAGGATCGAAATGGAAGAACAAATCACACAAAAAATTATTTAAAAAAAAAAAAAAAGCACACTAAAGAGCCAAACAGCCTCATTAAAATAAGTGTCTCCATGCAGGAGCACAGAAAGGTGCATAAGGCCCATGTGAAATCGTTCTAAAGCCATCCTTAGCCACCAAGGAGGGTTAGATTAATTTGCACATCCGCTGTGTGTTGGTGGGAGCTAGCTGATGACAGACAGCTCTGGCATTCTCAAGGTCTTTTTATGTTTCTGTTTTCAGTGCATTATTTTTTTTCTGAAGCCCTGCAAGCACTCCTCCCACCCCCACTTCCTGGTAAATCCTCTGACCCTGAATAACCTGCGCTTGTCAGGCTCATTTAGATACAACAATCAAACTGCCTTCAAAAAAAAAGAGTGAGCGAGAGAGAGCGAGCGTGAGGAGGCTGAATTCAATCTTCAAGAAAGCCATGAGCATCACAGAAACCCAGAGGGTTTTAAGGAAAAAGCTTCTTAATTTTTGAAAGCTTTCTGTCTGCAAAGTCATCTTCCACATTGTCTCAAATAAAAGCCCCCATTAGCTCCCAACCTCAAGATAACCTGTATGCTGAACCAATAACTGCATGCAAGCGACCATTCTTGTTGCTTAGTTTGATTGCTGTTCTAACCATATGTGGTTGCTTGCATGTTTCATTCTTTTCTCTCCCTGTTTCCAGCTGGCAGGGTCTGGGCTGCCTGATCTCCAGCCATGAGAGAGAAAGGGAAGTTTGGAAGCAACTCTGCAATCTGCTCCAGGCTTTGGACCTTCAAAGCAAAGCACTTTCCTCCAAACCCAGACAATGCCAGGTCGCAGACAACCCCTGTTATGCTTCTGCTCTCCCAGGCACTTTCCCATGTGGAGCAAGGACCCTTACTCAGCCTGATCCGGAGGGGTTCAAGGCACCCACAGCTCCTCACTGGCATCAGAATTAGCTCCTAAGAGAAGTAACGTAGATGCAAGGTGGGGACAAGGGGTGGACAGCCAGAGGCTATGGGCTCATCTTGCATCAAAAATTACCCATCATTTTCCCAATAGAGGAACAGCCTTTATCATTCCCTTTCTTAAGTTTCATTTTTAACGCCTTTTTACAGTGAGTTTAGGGAGACCTAGACCTCTAGCAGAGCATTCCCTACTGGTGTGTTCTATTCCACCGTGGAATGGTCTTCCAGTGATCGAGACGTTTGCAAGTGAGCTCAACAAAACAGTAGACACTATACAACAGAGGTGGACAAACTACGGCCCACGGGCCACATCCAGCCCACGGGACCGTCCTGCCTGGCCCTTGAGCTCCCGGCCGGGGAGGATAGGCCCCTCCCGTGCTGTCCCCTCTCCCCCACAGCCTCAGCTCGCCATGCTGCCAGCACGCTGGACGACGGGGCTGCGAGGTCCTGCCGGGCAGCGTGGCTGTGAGAGCTGCTGGGTGTAGCGTATTAAAATTGCTCCCTGTAGGAATGTGCTACTTACAGAGCACCAGGACTGGCAGCGGTAAGTAGTACACCGTAAGTAGCATATTCCTACGGGGAGCAATTTAATACACTACACTTGGATAGGGAAGGCTGTGCCTCCCGAAACAGCCTGGCCCCTGCCCCCTATCCGCCCCCTCCCACTTCCCGCCCCCTGACTTCCCCCCTCAGACCCCCCGACCCATCCAACCCCCCCGCTCCCTGTCCCCTGACCCCATCCACATCCACACCCCCACTCCCTGACAGGTCCCCCGGCACTCCCACACCCTATCCAACCTCCCCCTGTTCCCCATCCCCTGACCGCTCCCCCCAGAACCTCCACCCCATCCAACCGCCCCTGCTCCCTGTCCCGACTGTCCCCCGCCCCTTACCCAACCCCCCGCTCCCACCCCCTTACCATGCCACTCAGAGCACCAGGACTGGCAGCCACAAGTAGCACCCCATAAGTAGCAGGTTCCTACAGGGATCAATTCAATACACTATAGCAGCCCTCCATACGGTTTCGGAACCCCGATGTGCCCCTCCGGCCAAAAAGTTTGCCCACCCCTGCTATACAACAAGGGGCCACCTCTCCAGTGGAAGAGGGATGATCCCGGTGACTGAACAGGTCTGTTCCATCTCTAATACCTGTGATTCCAAGTACTTGGGAATCTCGACCTGCCTCAGTTTCCCTCCCACAGGCCTCGTGCACAAAAAACTCAGGAGATGCCATTCTGCCAGAACGCTGCGTGCCCCAAGCCCAGCTGTGCAGCTATCAGCCTTTTTATAAGCCACCAGTCCGGACTCTGATGAAGTGTTTACGAATAAGCAAAGCCGAGTCCCTTTCCCCCTAGCTGGCACACTGCACAGATCATATACGACAAGTTCACTTTGTGTTTTATTGCAAGCAATTTTTTTTGAAAACAGGACATTTCAACTGCCCGGAGACAACAGCTTCGCCGAAAATGAAGCTGCTTAATCAGATGGTGCCCTAAAAGGTAAGCACAAAATGAGGGTGGACACATACATTTTAGTATAATTTGCTCCTTATCTTAATGGTAGGACTTTGATGTTTGGTTCATTTCAATTGCTGGTAATCAAAACATTGTTTTTAAAGAATCCCTTTCAACTGCAGATCAACTGAACTGGGAGAAAAAGATGGTTTTATAGCAGCCAAATTGTGCCAGCCCAGGACACACAAATCCCCGGTGTTCTCTGGGAATCATTCAGTTAAGAAAGCAAAGCTGAAGCCTCTCACGGACAGCAATGTGCTAGCAGCAGGTTCCAGCATGTCACAGAGTGAAACCTGCAACAGCCTGGGACAACATGGGCATGAAGTTGTAGGAAACTGCTGCCTGAGAGAGAGGCTGGACTAGTGGTTAGAGCCCAGGATGCGAGCCAGGAATCCTAGGCTTCCTAGTAACTCGTGGTGTCTCTTTGGAGCAATCAGAACCTCTCTGTGCCTCAATTTACCAATCACTATCTATAGTACTTGTGGTCCCCATTATGACCGTATCTAAGTGCCTCACAACCTTTAACGTATTTATCCTGACAACACCCCCTCGAGGTCGGGGAGGTAAGAGCGAGGAATCATCATCAGTAGTAGTATTTTACAGATAGTGTCTGTGACTCAGTTCCCTGAGGAAATGTCTAAGCGGGGCTAAAAATTGCCGTGTAGACGTTTGGGCTCAGGCCCTCCGCCCTCGCAGGGTCTCAGAGATCAGCTCCAGCCAAGCCCAAATGTCTACAGAGCAATTTTTCAGCCCTAGAGCCTGAGCCCCGCGAGCCAAAGTCAGCTGACCCAGGCCAGTGGCTGGTGTTTTAATCCCTGCGTAGACGTGCCCCAAGTGATTTGCGCAACATCACACAGGAAGCCTCCAGCAGAGCTGGGAATTCAACCCAGGGGTCCCGTGTCCCAGGCATGAAGCCTATCCACTAAACCATTCTTCCTCCCAGCTCCGGCACTTGTTTTGCCAATGAATCCCATCTCACTTCTCCCTTTGCTGAGGGGAGTTCAATCCCCCAAGCCAGATGCCCATGCCACCAGGGTCACCAACACTCTTCCCCCACGGCAAGCATGCACACAAGCTGCAAATGCTCACGGGGAACGTTCTAAGCAGCTTCCACTTGCTCAGTAGCAAAACGGGGAATATTTTTGAGACGGGAGGTATTTTACTGTTACACAGGACGGTCTCAGCAAAAAGACCTAGAATTACATTGACCCAGCTACTGTCTTGTCCATGCAGGTTGCCTCCCAACGAGGGTCATGGCACGTCAGGCAACAGGAAGAGTTTGGGGGAAGCCTGGACTGCTGCAACTCAGACTGGAGGATTTCTGTCTCCAGGGCTGTGGATCCAATACCAGGTATCTTTATGCCAGCATCAAGCAGGACCTATTTTAGCTCCAGGGTGTTTAGATGGCCCTGGGCACTGGCAGCACATCAGCTGTCCCGCAGACCGAGAAATGTACTTTTTAGCCTTTACCCATGTAAAGCCACTTTCTGAGGCCAAAAATGGGGGATTTAGAAATAACTAAACATCTCAGCAGTGCCACGATGCGGTCTGGCAGCACCAGGCTCTCACTGCACCCTTGCAAGACAACAGACTAGGTCTAAGAAACTCACTGTGCAATTGGAGAGGAGACATCCCCACCTCATTCAGAAGAGCATCCTGGCAGGAGCTCTGCATTCACGGCCTCTTGCTGCTCCTCCGTCGTTGGACGGACGGAGGAGCATCACTGCCAGCAACTACAGTGGCGCTGGATGGATGTGCTCTAAGGTGTTTGTGGCAGATGGGGGGAGGGAGGAGTTTGATCTCGATACCCTGCACTGGGTAGGCTGGTTGGTTGTTTCTTTGGAGGGAGGGGTCATTTTTTAAAAGTACGGTTTGTTCCCTGGTTCCTACTCGGAGGCGGGGCAGGGTGGTTCCTCCCCTCCCTGACACAGGGCTTGTGAGGAGCCATTACAGGGTAGTCTTCTCCCCAAGCAGCTGTCCCCAACACTACGGCTTCTGCTAACTCTGCCTCTCCAACCGCATTAACATGGAGGGGCAGAGAGCGGTGCCGTAATGCAACTCTCCCCCAGCGGCACGCGCTGCTGCAGAGGCAGGTGCGGGGATGGCCTCTCACAGCCCGGGCTCCAGTGCGGCTTCACTGGAGGCAGGCACAAGCCCTGGCAGCACCATGACGCCAGCGCTGAGTCATGCACTGATGCCAGCGGGAATTCAAATGTGGTTTGTCCACTGGGGATCTGCCGTAACCTCTTACACATGTGACAGTGACACTAATCTCCTCGCTACCACCAGACACATTTAGCAAACAGACCAAATTCTGGGCTGGTGTGGAAATACCCCCGGCATGCTGGTAAAGGCACCCACACGCACTCACGCTGCTACAGAAACATCAAGATGTTCCTTTATTCTGGTTGGCAACAAGCCACCATCACCCAAAGCCCATATCACTCATTCTCATGAGCACACGCACACACAAAATCTTCTGTGTGGGGTATATGCAGAGAGATCATAACTGAGTCTAGGCTGCATAGCATGATCTGCATGTCTACATGCTTCTGGTCCCCCAGATACATCCCAGAACACAGCCCCTTGGTTACTGTCAGAGCATGCAGGAAGGAACCGCTCCACTGGTTTTGGAGACGAGTAAGACTGGGGCTGAATTTTGTCCCACGCTGCTCATAATTCACAAGCAGTTAGGGTCAGGCCCCAATCTATAGCACCTTGCCGGGTAACTGACCCATTGAAAAAAAGAAAAGGAGGACTTGTGGCACCTTAGAGACTAAAATTTATTTGAGCATAAGCTTTCGTGAGCTACAGCTCACTTCGTTGGATGCATACAGTGGAAAAAACTGAATGCATCCGACGAAGTGAGCTGTAGCTCACGAAAGCTTATGCTCAAATAAATTTTAGTCCCTAAGGTGCCACAAGTCCTCCTTTTCTTTTTGTGGATACAGACTAATACGGCTGCTACTCTGTGACCCATTGAGTCATTTCCCCTGTCCTTCTAATGTAGCTCCAAAGGTAAGCATGGCTCATTGGTGATTTCATTCCTTGTTTGTGCACCAGTATCAACCATGTTAGCATAGCTCTTGGCACGCTATTTGCTCACTACCAGCTGCCATTCAGCAAGCAGAGGAAACACAAGGACCAAAACATGATCACTCCAAGTTTCTACATCAATAATGGCTTTAAAATAAATTAAAAAAAAAAACCACCAATATTTTACAACCAAAAGGAAGTGTTTAATGTGGCATTCCCCATCAAGCTCTCTTACCCCATCAGGCTGCCAGCCATATGCAGGTCTGGAAATTGTGTAGACACACACTGCATCCAAATATGCTCAAATAAATTGGTTAGTCTCTAAGGTGCCACAAGTACTCCTTTTCTTACTGCATCCAAAGGTTACTATTTAGGTCAAGTTCAGGAATGAACAACTTGATAGTATCCTTTCAGTTACAGCTGGGAGAGGGAAAAAGGGAATTGAAAACATTCTCCAGTACAGAAGAGCTTGAAGATTCATTCTAAGAATAAATCACTTAGTGGCTCACACTATGACTGGGCTTGCCTTATCATCTGTAACTTTTCACTCTAATCAAGGGAGATGTCCTCTGTGGATGTCTTTCTGCAGTGAGTTAGGGGCAATCTGTTGCCTTGATAAAGGCAGTCCACACTGGAGTTGCTATGTAGCTAGACTCAGCTGGCTTCTTCTGCAATGATTCACTTTTCTGCCCCCCCCCCTGAGAAAACATCTGCAACTGATTACGCAGAAACAAAAGGAAGCTATTGATCAAACAGGTCAACCCAACCCAGCACCACCCGCCCTCCAACCATTTGAATATCCAACAGGAAGATCAGAGATGCTTTATTTTTCTTGCAACAACAACTCCTCCTCCATAATCAAGTATGTTGTTTGAGATAAGGTTAGGAATAAAAACTTGGTTGAATTAACACAGTGTTATCTTGTCTACAGGGATGCAACATGTGCTTCAGACAACATCCTTATTGTTCCAGTAGAGTCTCCGGGCCATCAATCTCCCAAACACTGCTGGCTTGGCCTTTTGTTTCGGAAGGTGACCACACTCCACGTGGCCTGCTCTTGGAAAGGCATTGCTTTTTGTTGCCATCTCGAGCAGCGTATGGACCAGCTGCAGGGCAGCACATCCTTCTTAACTTATTTTTTCTCCCAGTGAGCTGTGAATTTCGGTGGTGTTTTTCCTGGCCATGCCAAATATGCCATTCACTGAAAAGAACCAATGTCACGGGGAATAGCACTCTGTTTTTCTGACTTCGCAGTCATCTGACCAGTGGGTCCTTGTAACTAGCTGCAGCCACTCTGACACCTGCTGCCAGATTTGAGCAGCCAGTCCTCAGGCAGATGGCAGACACAACCAAAGGTGTCTGCAAAAGAGAAACAATTTAGGACTTCGCTTCTTTGGAGCTTCTCCAGCAGAAATGTCAGACCACTGCAGGACCCTGTGCTCCCTTCCCCATCCCTGAGTCATACCCAGCCACAATTAAAACAGAGCCTTTTGCTGGGGATTTCCATCTCTTGTTCACCGGAATCTTCCTGTAAAATCCCGCCAAGGCTTGGAACTCAGCTTTCCAGAATCACTTGTGGTCACATGCTAACCACAACTCTCAAGCCACCACCACACCCTTGAATCCCATTCCTTTAATGCACCCAAGCTCCTCACCTCACCTTCGGGACCTCATCTAATCTTGCCCCTCTCCAAATCTCTTCTGCAATTTAAGCACCTCTGCTCTAAATTTCTGACTCCCCATCTCACTCCTACTTTTCCCGCTTATCACTTCCTCCTCCTCCTCTCAGCTCCGGGCTTTCTAGCATGCTATCTATATGCTTGGAACCAGTTCCTTAGTCTTGTCTGCCAAGAAACCCCCAATCCTCTCTTCCTTAAACTCGTTTCTTCCAGGAAGCCTTCCTACTCATTTTCTTTAGAGATCCTCCCCACGGCTCCTTTATCTGTGCCGTTGTCCCATCACTGGTCTTTATATTACCACCTATTATTTCCATTCTAGAGGCCCCAGCCAAGATCTCCATTGTGTTGGCATCATTTACATACACACAAGGCCCATCTACATAGACTGGACAAATGGTGGAGAAAGGAAGGATTACTATCCTGGGAAAGGAGAACCAGAGATATTAAGGGTAACATTTTCCAAAGCACCTGAGAGATTCATGGGGTTAAACCCCATTTTAAAAGTGACTTGGGTACTTAGGAGCCTATGTCCCATTGATGTTCAGATCTCCTGAATCCTAGGTCGGTGCCTCAACCACAAGACCGTGCTTCTACCTTGCTTATCTTCCACTGCAAGCTCTTCAGACCAAGGTCCATGCTTTGATCTATATTCTGCACATATGCAGTGTTACATAACTCCATAGTCCTCTTTCAGAGAGTTTCCATCCATTCTCACACTTTCTTCTCTTCCCCAAATCGCGGTCTCAGAGCTGTTTGATGGCTTTGCCTTCCAAACACAACGAATGAAGTCATTTTCCTCTGTGATGCTGCATGCTTATCATTTGGAGTTTTCATTGTCCGGCACCACGTTGATAAAGCCAGCCATCGGGCAGTCTTCACAGCAAACTGAAGCTCCTGGTGTACTTAAGCCAAAAGCCACCACATCTCCTGGCTTACGGGTAAAGCGCTGTCAGATAGGACCCTGGGCTCCACGGCCACACTGGATTTCTGGGATGACAGAGTATGGCAGTCACAATCTTGGCTGGGAGAAGAGTGACATTCAACTCAATGGAAATTCCTTTAGCCAATTAAGGAACGTGGCGGAAGAGCTCCAATAAGAATCCCAGCCAGTCACCACTGATGATGGCTGTACCAAGAGTTCTATTATGATGGAACACAAGGAAGAGGAGGGGAAACAGGTGATATTCAGAGCTCCAACAGGGTCAGCTGAAAGTCCTCATTACAAGGTATTACTCCCTTGTATAGATTTACTGTGTTCTTGTGATTAACCCATGTGATGTTTTTAAATGCAAGGAAGCATCCCACAGGTTTACAAATCAAATTCAAAAGCCCCTCTGAAGTGTAGATTCCTGGCTAGGAAGCAAAATTGGAGATTTGCCACAGCTCCATCTGTTTTTAAAAAAAGGTACCAGGGAAAATGCATTGTGAATCCCAAGTGTTGGAAGCTAAGCCTTTCCTGGCAAGGAGACAGAATCCAGAGCTGGGAATCAGGGGGTCTTCTGGCTTTGCTTTCAAGCTATCCCAACCCAAAACATAAATCAATTAAATCAAGCCATCACTGTACAGTTCAGAGCTCACATAATGTGTCATCAGAAATATAAAGCCACTTTTCCAGAGAGCTGATTTGAGTTTGTTAGTAAGCAGCTGAATCAAAGTTGCCATATCAGTTCCACGGTTTTGGTTTAAAAAAAATTTTTTAAAAATCAAATCAGTCTTCAAATGCCAATAAAACACCAGGCATGGGATCACGGAAAGTACTCTGACAGATGACAATATCTCGTGTGAAATCTGAACAGACTCCAACACTGCTGTGCAGCTACTAGGAATCTCTTTGCTTTTGGGGATTGCTGGGATGGGGAGGAGGGAGCTTTGAGCAACACCAGGGCAGGCTGGTGTTTGATGCTCTAATGTCTTCAGTTTGCAACAGAAGTATAAATTAACACAGACAAGCACTGTGGTTCTAGAGGTAAAATTATTCACTGCCTCTCCACGAATCAGTAATACCAATAGCACCTTACATTTATCATGCATAAAGCACTATTCATACGGACTCATCTCAAAGCGATTTTTATATATGGATCATGTCACCCACCTCTAAAATGTTGCCATCTATAGCAACCCTGCCCCACTGGCAACATACATCCCGATGCGACAGTTTTTCAGGATAGGCTTGCCCAGTTCAAAACTACAGGGAGAACTTCAGGTAGGAAGAACATAATTACCCGAGCTGGATTTTGGTCAGGACTCCAAGATTAACACCCTTGCTGTTGGGAGAAGTGCCAGGGGATCTTTAATGATCACGAGTGGTCAGGACCTCACAGGTTTATGCCTCCCCAGTGAAGAGAATCTCCAGCATCATTATGTCTTTATAACCTCTCGCTAGGGCACTGATTCAGTATTAACTCTGAGCACCACCCCCTGCTATGTCACCCACTACAACATTTGAATGACTCTCAGGCTGACCCTGCCTAGCTTAGGAGATCTGATATAGAAATACCCTAAGGCAGGGATAATTGATTATTTTTGGTCATGGTCCAAATTTCTTTGTCATGGTATAGTCAAGTCCAGACTCCAGAGAAAATAATAATAAAAAAATTTTATAATAAGTAAATAAAAAGATTTGGGGGTCCATTCAAACGCGTCTGGTGGTCCGGATTTGGCCTGTGGTCTGCCTGTTGATTAACCCTGCTCTAAGGAGATATTGCTATCACATGAGCCAGTTTATGAAGCAGATTATCTAAATACAGCCTCCCTTAAGGATGTACGAGAGTCAGACTGATCAAGATTGTGCTGATGGATTTGCCAACGACAATGAAGGATACATACCAAAACAAACCGTTCTGTTTAGATTGGTTGTACAGTAATGTATTATAACTGCCTTTATTAATGCAGATGAAATTAACACTTGAGATGAACCATTTCTTTTCTGATCCATGCTAACAGGCATTTCAGTCTGGAAGCTCAAAGCCAATGGAAGAACCAGAAGGGCTCACGACTTCCCCAGCCGTGTTTCAGTGTCTGAGCAAGTAACAAAATGCTGACGGACCAACTACATCATCATGGCCAAACACTTTCCTTTACAGCAGGTTCGACACACACTGAAGCAACAACTTGTAATTTGCATCCTTCGCTATTTTAGTGCAATTCTGGGTGTGGACACTTATTTCAGATTTTGAGCGTCCTATTGTGATTTAACTTGAAATCAGTTAAAAAATACTAATAAAATAACTTCTTAAATCAAAATAGGGAGCTTGTAATCCAAAGTAAGAGTGTACACACCCAGACTGGCACCAAAATAGCTAGCAGCGAGACTTACAACCAAGTTTGTTATTTCGGACAAAGGTGCGCGTAGGCCAACCTGCAGACTTTTTGATTTGTTACATTACATCCCTCTTCAGCAGGGAAGCCGTTAGGTGGAGACTGCAATGACTAATTCCCCATTTAACTTCTCTGATCCTCTCCAACAATTTACATCAACATGCTGGCATATATTTACCAATCCCCTTGATTTTGCTTGATTGGGTGTGAAGGTGACCTCCAACAGCCTGCTAAACTGGCAGGTCAGCGCTGAATGAGCGCCATGTCTAAGGGACATCTCTGGGATAGATTCATAGATGCCACGGCCAGGAGGGACCATAGTGATCATCTAGTCAGACCTCCTGTATAACACAGGCCATGGAACTTCCCCCAAAATAGGATGGTCTCAGACCCTAAGGAACAGGCACTTGTAGCAAGGGAGTTTTTGATTCAGACGCTAATGGGCTAGTTCACTAGAGATACAGCACTGTGGTTCCAGAACGCTAGCCTCGCAAAGGGTGAACTTCGGCCAGAGGTAGAGACATGCTGTGCTCAGCCGCTGAGCAGAGAGTCATGGACCAGATCCTGCACTTACTAAAGTCAACGGGAGTTTTGCCACTGACTTTGCTAGCTGCAAAATCAAGCCCATATAAGCATTATTTATTATTGTTTTAGGGTGGTGCCTGGGGCCCCAACGATGGATTGGACCCCCATTGTGCTAGACACTATACAAACACAGATCAAAAAGAGCTCACAATCTAAGTGTAAAACAACAGACTGAGACAGACAGACGGGGGAGCACAAGGAAACAAGATGCTATTGGTCAGCATGATAGGCTGTGTTCTCAGCACACCAGAAGCCTAACTATTGCCAAGTTTTGTAGGCATCACATGGCAAAGGAGAGTTAAGGAGAAAGCCAAAGGAGGACAACAAAGTAGCTTTGTGGATGTTTATGGGGAGCTCCTCCCAAGCGTGAGAGGCAGCATGAAGATGCACAGAGGTGCTTGTTTGAAAATTTAAGCTCAGTGGTTCCAAACATGAGCAGCTGAAGTCTCCCTCATAAAATTGAGTCTCAACAGAAGTGGTCCCTCCAGAGAAAGGATCGTTTTTGCCGGGCAGCGTGTAGGAAGCTCATAGTGAGCCACCTGTTCTGTGGAGAGGAGATTTCATTCCTTCACTCTTCAACTAGCGACTCTGTGCGGGGGAATTTAGTGCTCGCAACACACAAAGTTAAAATCTCCATAAAGTAAACCAATGCGCAACGCTGGGGCCCCTTGATATTTCCTGCTGATGCCCGCAACAACAGACCGTGTCTCTCAGAATGCCTAAACCTCCCCTTTGCTAGTCCTACCATGCAGGTTCCCCCACTCCTGCCCAGGTCATAATCATTCCTACAGCTATGAAACGGCACGGCATGAGCAGGTAAATTATGACATTAAGGAGGACACCACAGGAAATTGGATACATGGATGGGGGGGAACCCTTCCCACCCCATTGCCTATAGATTACTTGGGGCTTTACAGCGAGGGATGGAGGCAAGGCTAGGAAAGGAAATTTGCCAGAAGCTGGGACTGGATGACAGGGGACGGACCACTCAGATTGCCTTCTTCTGTTCATTCCCTCTGAAGCATCTGGCACCAGCCACTGTCAAAAGACAGGATACTGGGCTAGGCAGCCTTTTGGTCTGACTCAGCAGGGCCATTCTATGTTCTAATTGATCTGTTTACAGAAAATATCTGTGGGTTGACAGAAAATGAAAACCCCTCAAGCTAAGGTTTCCTTCGAGAGAGCAGGAGCTCCCGACACATTACACGGTTAAGCATACAAGTAATATGCATTTTCACCTTTAGCTAAAGGTCACAGAACATTCAATAAGCAATCCCTCCCTCCAAGAGCTGGCAAGACAGCAATTGACAAGACATCCACATATTATGCTGCTCCAGCTACTCATTAATGTGGAAAATGATCTGCTGTCCCCTTTTGCTTGGTCCACAATTCAGTGCACTTGGGAGCAAAGGGAGGAACCATTCATACAGCTGTTTTCAGATAAACACCATTGCTGAATTTGGCCTTAAAAAAGGAAAGGCTTTTGCCTTTCCCATTAAGAACACCCACACTTCTACAGAGATCGCATGTCATTTATTTTAAATAAAGCAAAAATGAGCTATACAGGGATGGTATAACGTACCAGACCAGTGGGCTCACTAGCATCCTGTCTCTCTGACAGTGGCCAGTACCAGATACTTCCCAGGAAGTTGGAAAAAACCTCTGAATTGGGCGATGATAAAATAACCTACCTACCTATATAGGAAATTTCTTCTTAACCCCACATATTAGAGGTTAGTTTATACTCCTAAGCATGAGGATTTATGTCCCTTCCAAATTTGGGGGTTTTTTTTGGCAGGCAGGGGGCTGTTCCTTTTTCTTAAACCCTTAACTAAAGGAACTCTGCATGTTCTCATTAGACATATAAATGTCCAGTCCTCTTTCAAATTCTGAACTCATGGTCTTAATGATACCTTGTGGCAAAGATATCCATAAAACACGTAACCTTTTTTTAATTTGAAGTTCTCTGCCTTTCTGTTTTTGTGCCCTTGTTTTTGCATCATGAGAAAGGTAAATAGAAGTGCCCAATTTACCTTCTCTATACCACCCATTGTTTGGCATGCTTTTATCACGCCCCCTCTTATTTGCCGCATCTTTAAACAAATCTCTCTTCCTCTGAAAGTCTCTCTGAGCCTGAAACCATTTTAAGGCTAATTTCTGAACCACCACCTCCGCCCCCCGTTTCTACAAGGCTCTTTTCAACAGCAGATATGGGGGTCAAGGTGTGTGAATGCAGGACCACTGACAGACAAAGCTATGGATTTACTTGTATTATGGTCACAGCTAGACATCCAAGCACCGTAGTGCTAAACACCGTACAAACGTAAGAACCGAACAGTCCCTACCAATGTAATCAAAAATATCCTGCAGGCAGCCTAAGTAGTCATGAATTTACCTAGGGTTAGGACCCTATTCTTGCAAAATATGTCAGAGGATGTAGCAAACCTGAATCAAAATATCATTAAAAGCAGACACTTATTAGCACCGGGGCAGGTTTGTTCCTCCGCCATCTCCTTCCAAACTAGCTCGTACTAGACAGACAGCCCATGACAAAAAAGTGACCTGGCCAAGACATGCAAGCAAGCTCCACGCTGGGGTTAATACCACACTGCAGGAAACTTCAAAGCAAACAACTGCATCTTCCCTCCCCAATAGTCCTAACCAGAGATGAGCTCTGTCCCTACTGCCATGGTCAGGTGCCAGGTGACAGCTCTGCCAAGTGAGAGATGTGCATTTGCAAACAGAGCACAAGGAGATCACACAGGAAGAGGTTTCTGAGAAATGCCGCACCCTCCACCTTGTTAAGGGAGACAAGGTAGCTTTGACGAGGCCGTGGCGGAGACTGCGTGGGTGGGAAGAGGGGGAAAGACTCCTCTGTATTCACTAAGTAGGAAATGATCCTTTTGGGTTCCCATCTGCAGCCTCAAACAAGGCCTCTCCAGCTCCTAAACACCTCAGCAGTATCATATAACTCTGGAAGATTTAATGTGGCTGTAAAAATAGCCTTTAGAAGCTGAGCCAGCAAACTGCTCCAACCTTAACTCAGCAGAATAAAAACAGCATTCATGCCAGCCAGCGAGGAAGGGCAGGCTGGAAAAAAATCTAGCACTCATGTTTCAACTTGCATCCAACACAACTGGTTGGTTTCACTTTATTAGATGGTGCCACAAAAGGAAAAGCAAAGCTGGTTTGGAAGATATAAGAAGTCGAGCCCACGGTCCTGAGCATTCGCTCATTTCTGGGGTCACACTCAAAGTGGACTCTCTTTGAAGGCTCTGAAATGATTGCAAACCTGGTGTGTTTCTCCGCGCCCCCATCCCCTCCAGCCTCCACCCCCATGTCTAGTTTCTGATCAGGACAGAATTTGCCCCTTCACTCCACTGCACATGGCATCCTTGTGAAACTGCGCTGCCCTGGGGTGTATAAGCTGCATGCTGCCACAGCCAATAAGGGGTCCAGCGACAGAGTAGCTCCTTCCCCCATCTGTGGCTAATCGGCTGACCGGCAAAGGTTAGGATACAGAGCTGCAGCCTGGGCAGAAGGGCTCCAGAGCCTGCTTGACAGGCTAATGACCACCCCCCGTAAGAAAAGCAAACTGACAGGAAGCCGCCCAACGAGCAGGACCCAAAATTCCCCTGAGGACTGGGGTGAGACCGCGGGGGGGGGGGGGGGGGGGGGAGAGCGGGGGAAGGGGACGATGGGGGGGACCCCACCCGCCAAGAGGGTTTCCCTTCTCCTGCTCTCCCCCAGCAACAGTGAGACTTGACATTAGGATGCTGCTGCCAAGCCGTGGAGGAATACACACAAGTATTTGAGGAGGGTGGGAGCTGAGCTGGAAGGCGAAGAGCGCCAGTTCGTCAAGGCCTAGGGTACTTGCCAGAGGCCAGCAGAGAGATGAGAGCGCCGAGCCCCTCTCGTGCCCCCACACAGCGGGCGCGGAAGGGAGAACTGTGTCGAGACTCACACGTGTGTCTCGGTTACCGAAGACGAAAAGCCTCCTTGTGGAATGTAAAAGAGGGCAGAAGAAAGGCCCCAAGCAACCCCGTACAAGCAAAGAAACAGAGCCGAAAGCCCATCCCTTCCCCTCACCTTACTTGGCTTTCTACCGCAGAGCTTTCCCGACCCCTTCCCAGACACTCCCATGGGTGCTGTGCTCCTGAAGAGCAGCAGAGTGGGGGAAGAACAAAACTTTCAGCCTCACATCGACATTTCCTGGATTTGGAGGCTTTGCAGTCAGGGCAGTTCAATGGGATTCCCTGTTACAAAGCTAACCCTGAAACAAGGTCACCTCAGCCCGCCTACACTAAAACACGCTATAAACGCCTTCGTAACTGTGGTCCACTTGCTATGACTCACCAAGGGGCTGGCTCCAAAGAGCAGCCTGACAAGTATGCTCTATGCTCCGACACCTAATAAGATTAGTTCAAGCAACTTGTGCCGATGGAAGCTGTTCCACTACGGAAAGTCTTTTCCATTTCGATCTTAAATCTCAAACATTCAAAGATCCAGGAGGAGTGAGCTGGGGTAGGGGTGACAGTACAGAGCAGCGGGATTCGGATGGGTTAACCCTTCCTAGCTCTGGGTCATCAAATAGAAGCGCTGTCTTGCATGGCTTCTGGATAATAGGATT
The DNA here is from genome assembly GCF_015237465.2 of Chelonia mydas. Lineage (NCBI taxonomy): Eukaryota > Metazoa > Chordata > Testudines > Cheloniidae > Chelonia > Chelonia mydas. The sequence goes on along the minus strand of NC_057856.1, from coordinate 24,162,009 downwards.
AGGAAAAACAGCTTTGCTAGCAAACACCACTAAGAAAAGACAACTGATTCACATGCAAACGACTTCTTCAGGACATAGCCTAGATTCTCCCACGCCCAAAAACCCAGCCTGCTTCCCTCTGTGTCAGACGTGGCTATCCCAAATGACTTTCCAATCCTCCGGTGTGCCCCATGAGAGTTTTGGGCTGATTGAGTAGTGCGGTCTAGTGCTTTGAGCAGGAGGGACTCAGAGCCAGGAGTCCAGACTTTGATCCTTGAGTACATTCCTTGCCTGAGTGTATTTCCCAGTTTAACAGAAGACAAGGCCTTTCATCTACAGGAGAAGAGAAAAACCTAAGAGCTGGGGGGAGGCTGTATTAAAAAAAACAGCACGGATTCCCCTCTCTTTCACCATCACAATATGCAGCATCCTCCCCAAGCCAGAAGCCCTACAAAGAGAGGGGTCTCGGCTACCTGACTGAAAAGCAAACAGTAGGTTTATTAGATGGCAGCCCCCTTGGCACGGCTGCCTGCCTGCCCTGGAGGAAATCACAAGAGTTCTCAAACAAACATAAGTGCGGCGGGTCAGGCTTGCTGGGAAGCGATACGTTGGCATTCGTGGAAGGATGCCAGCCACCTCATGATTCAGCACACATTGTAAAAGCCGAGCCAGAAAGGGACAGAGGCAGAGTCCTTGAACTCCACACATGTGGTTAACCGCACTTCCCCTCCACTCCCAACGCCTGCTCGTGTTCCTTTAACCAATTGTGTTCTCTCCGGGACAACAAACGACCCACCAAGCTTCTGAGAATACAGCCATGAACTGGAGCCCTGAGCAGCACTGAGGCAGGTGGCCAAGTAGGAGAGGGGGAGAAGTTATAGCCACCCTGAGGATGGAGAAGAGAGAGAACAGATGAGAGAGGCAAGAAGAAATCCCATTAGGAGAGAGGGAAGTGTGCTTCGATTCGCTTCGACACCCCACCTCAGCGGAAGCCATTAAATCCAAATCACTGTCCCTTACAACAGGGCCACGCAATCCTACGCCCATCCCAAGGGAAGTGAGAGGTCTGCCTTACCGCATGTGTCCGACTGATCTGAACTGGATAGGACATGGCGTGAGGGGGATAGCGCGGCTCAGTGGCTCGCCAGTTCTGTGTCACGGGCTGAGTAGATCCAGACATGGCAAAGAAGCAGATGGGAGGTTCTTCTTCTTTGAATCTCGGCCTCAAAGAACTAGGAAATCCAAAAGCTCCTCTTCATTATGCGCCTGTTGGCCACGTCACCCTACAAGTGCAAGGAAACAGGAAAGCAGAAGATTAAAACTTGCTCAAACCACAGTCCAGCTAAACAACAAAGTCAAGCCACAAATGGTTTCTAAAACCTCACTGCCTTATATTTTCTTAAAAGGACTTTTCGTCACATCAGAGCATGACTGCCTTGTTCCTTTAACGAAGGAACATTCCAACCGTACGAAAGCCCAAATAAGAGTTTATTTTTATTGATTTATCCATAGGCATTTCTACTGAGCACATCACTGTGGTACGCAGCACCTGACAAAATCTTAACACGGTACAACTCTGATCCTGCAAACGGACCCATGCAGTCAGCTTGCTTGGGTTCCATTGCCTATAACAACATTCTGCCTGCATGGATCAGGGCCTACGTCTCAAAACATCCAAGTACGGGTGGGAGGTGACCTGTTCCCACCGGTGGAGACTGAAGTGGTAACTACTTCACTCTGAGTAGGAGGCAGCCACTGTATAATAGGTGTAAATGGGCTGAAAGGAACTGAAAATGGAGACTGAGCTGTCAAGAAGAGAATCTATGGGGAACTGGTGAGAACCCTTTGAGTCATTTCAAACTTGACTGGGAAAACGCTGGAGAACATGCTTTGTTCGTGAGCCGTTGGGAGATAGACAAGAGGACATCATTATTCCCACCTCTCAAGTCCATCCTCACACTCAGCCTTCAAATCCCCCATTAAAACCTCACTCACTTCTTTCACTGCCTCCACTCTAGCACCATCCCGATCATCCATTTCAAAATCTAGGATTTCAAGCTCCACAGACAGTATATGCTGTGGGCCACTTGTATTTGTAGTTACCCATAGGGATGTAAAATAGTGAACGGTTAACTGATCAGCATTAATCTTACCGGTTAACCCAGCCTAACTGTTAACCCCCAGCCCAAGCCGCGCCAGCTGACCACCCCCAGCCGCAGCCCCGGACCAGGCTGGCCAACCCCAAGAGCAGCCCCAGCCCCGCGTTCGCTGGCCGGAGCAGCCCCAGCCCCTCTCCCTTTCATCAGAGTTGTGTTTGCAGGAAGGTCGACTTTTATTCTCTTTTAAAGTGCTTCATAAATGATGATGCTATGTAAACATTACATGAACACCACACACCTTTGATCTAAGTCACTGGGACCCGTATCAAATACCAGGAAATGCACCCCAGCACCGGGTGTATTTTTGCAAGCATTCCACTCACCCACTTCTTGAACGGAATCTCAGATGTTACACTTCCTTTTTCAGCCACAATGAAAAAAAACCCAACCCGTGAGAGAATCTCCCCCCCACCCCAAAGAGCGATTTACAAGTTGTTGATTTTTATAGACACTTTAAGTGGTTTGTTTGGAGAGGTTTTTAAGCCCCGCTTTGTCAGGATTTCAACTCAAAGTAACTAATGTCTTAATGCTGCCCTCTATTACCAGCCGTTTAAGAGGCATTAAGCATTATTCCCGTATTAGCTGTTAAATTATACAAAGCATAAATTTCCACCACTGCCTGGATTCAGCAAACGTTGCCATTGCAGTGGTGAACCCTTTATGTGCAGAACTGCAGTTTATTTATGTGCAAAAGAAATCAACATGTTATTCCAACCCATCTCCGCACATAGTAACCCCACACCCGAAGATACCTAGATCTCAGCTGGGGTATCCATTTGTGCCTAGGGTTTTGCGAGTATTGCAAGATGTATAGATCCCGGCCACCAGCACACAGGGAGCAGCACAGAACGTTCACAGTGCTGTAAATTGCAACTCAGCCCCTTTCAAACTGCTCCTGGCCACTGCTATAGACAAGAGCACCGCATGCCCAACCCAGTGTCTGTTTCAACCGAAACAGCAGTTAGCGTGCACAAAATATAAATAAATAAATAAAAGCAGTGGGGAGAAGGGGAGAGAAGAGAGGAAGTTGCTTTTTCTCCTTGGGACCGCAGATCGGCCCTGACAATAAACCACTTTGCTATCTGCTGCAGGCAGATACGCCGCGGTCACAGGAATGCCTCTGCCTCGTTTATTTGCCCATTTCCAGGCATCCTTCACAAATGCATGCCCGTTGGGGCTGACATCAAAACAGCCAGTGACCACCAGCGTGCTGGATGCTGCACTGAGCAAATTGCCCTGCTGGCTAGAAGCACCCTGACATTCCTGCTGTCACCACAACTGCAAGGCACAGAAAGAATCTGCTGCCAAGAATCAGTGGCCAAGCAATGACCAGATTGGCGGGGGAAGGAAGATGTTCAGGTGAGCGTTGCAATGAATGATAATGATCTGCAGTCCTCGGAGGTCCTCCCAACCCCCTTAATAAGTGGGTATTCTACAGTAACCGGGGGGGGGAGACGGGGAAGAGAGAAGGGGGAGAACACATGCCAAGAAAGTTGCCAAGGTCCCACGGAAATGCAGAATCAGGAAGAGAAGCCAGGAGTCTCAACTGCCAAAGTTCCCTGCTCTAACTGGTAAAGAACAGCTTCCCCTGCACACCTGCAGCTCACTAACTCACTGCAAAGGAGGCTAGTCCCCTTCCCTCCTCCCAGTCTCCTGGTGTATTCACAGAAGAAAAAGTTGACCTGCAATCCTTGTCTTATGAAGGCATCTGGAGCCTTAAATTCCCACTCCTCCCCCACAAAAGGAGAAAATTTTACTATCCAGGAACTCGATGCTATTCAATGGAACTGACCCTGCAGACCAGGAAAGCCCCTGCAGACCAAGGGGGAAATTTAAAGCACCCAAACGGCAGCAGTCATTCATTTATACTTCCATTCTGACTAACTTCTGCTTGCTGTTGCAACTGGATACCACGCTAGTTTTCACTCCCTGTCCTGAACTATGGGTATGTCTACACTGCCACGTTGCAGCACTGTGACGTGGGCAGTGTAGACATGCTTTATCGCCGGGGGAGAGCTCTCCCGGCAATAAAAAACAAAACAAAACCCACCCCAAACAAGGGGTGGTCCACACTCCCAACAATGAAGTGCTGTCTATATCGGCGCTTTTCAGCGCTAAAACTTTTGTCCCTCAGGGGGGTGTTTTTTCACATCCCTGAACGACTAAAGTTTCAGCACTGAAAATGGCAGTGTAGACACAGCCTAATACGCCATGTCCCTGCTGCACTGTTGAACAGCTGGTTCCTTCACCCACCACTGAAACGCAGCAACCTCTAAGGCGGAAGGAATTCCATGCGTGGGTGAATACTGGTGGGCAAATTTTGATCCATTCATACCTGGACAACCCCCACTGACTTCACTGGGCTTGCCAGGATGCACCCCCAGAGGAGCTCATAAAGCTTGTTGGGTTGAAAGTCCCCATAGAAATTTAAGATCCTCTCCTAGCAACTGATTCAAACTCTGTCATCTATGAGTTGGCAGCCTCCAAAGAGTTAATGCAGACAATTGCATTGCAGGCTTCAGGGAGCCTTATGCGGTTAGTGGCTTTCAGTACTTCAACTGTTTCACTCAAACCTATGCTGGCTCAACAGGTGGATTGCTCAATGCCATCACAGCTGCCTGTATTAAAGAAATGGGATGACTTTTTGCCAATCCGATCAAAGTTTAAACCAACTTTAAAACTCCGCACCAACTGGGATGATGCAGCGTGCGAAGTTTTAACACAGGGCCCTAGTGATCACCTTTAAAAGCATTTCAAGTTTGCCTGTGCACTGACTAACGTTCCTGCAGTACTCGAGATAGTTGCTGAACTTCCCTATACGTTGTGTACTATGTACCTTGGCAAATTCATGGTCATGCTTTTGTGTTTGGGAGGGAATGTATCGACCAACTCTGCCCTAGACAAAGGTGTTAACCTGCTTGAAGACGGCAATGGGCAAGTACATTTACATATCACGTAAACAAAGTAACAAAGCTAACAAGCTGAGGAAGAAGCAGTTTAGTGAGCGGGGAGGGGGGGGCGCGACAGACAGCATCTGCACCACCAGATGGTCTTCCTGGCCCTTGAGACAAAGGCCATGGAACTGGAAAACCTGAAGGGGAACAAAAAGACACTCTAGGTGATCCATCAACCACTGAGGGAACACAGAGCAGTGCTCTCTGAGCCTGGGCATGGTGGATGCCCTTGGCCTGTAGGGCAGGAGAAACTTGCTAGAAGTAAGTTTTTGGTCACTAGAAAGGAGGTTGTGTTTGGTCTGTAACCTTTTTCCTGTCTCGGTGATCTCTGCTTAGTATCACACAATCTTTGTTAATAAACTTATTCTTAGTTTTACTCTAAAGCAGAGCTCCGTGCGGCTATAGTGGCGAGTCCCTAGCTAACCGAACAAGCTGATGTATACACGGTCTCTTTGGAAGCAGCAAACATCACTTTCTGTGAGTATCCGGTGAGAGGGACTGGACACCACAGAAAGGGAAAACGGAGGAAGTGGGGTTCACCCATTGCTAGGGCTGGTTAATGTTAAGGCGGGCAGAGTCTCACGTCTGCTGGCCAGACAGACAGACAGACAGCTGAGCGGCAGCACAGCTCCCGCCGGCAGAGGCAAAGGAGTAAGACGGTGGCTTAGGGTTCTGGGCTCTCTGAGGAGAGTGTCACACACACCAACAGGCAGCAAAATGGAAAGGGAAATCAAATTACCCCCATGCAGCTAGTGTCCCAGCCTTTCAGACCAAACCATTAGATTACCGCTGTCTCTCCTTATTTTGACCTGGAGCAGACATTGTCTCACAAGAAAAGTATTTCTCTCCCATACTGACAGCCTCCATCAGGGACCATTTTAACCGCAGACCTGCAATAGCCATTACGGCTTTAGGTTGGGACAGATTTACAACCTCTGATTAGAAACAGTGGAAAGTGAAGTTTGCCAGCACGTCTGGCACAGGACTATGACTGCAGAGCTGCGCAATGGGCAGCTTCAGTCTAAAGAGTCTCCTGCATCCATTTACATGCACCCGTTTGGCAGGATCAGCAGAATTATGCCCCTGTTCTGACACTTAAACTCCTTTTCGTTATAAGCAGGCCATGCGCCATTGCATTCGGAGGGATGTGTGGACAGCCTTGTGGCCGCAAGTGCATGGCAAAGAAGAGCCAGCTTTGATTACATCAGTGGCCTCCAAACTGTGGGGTGCACCCTCCTACAGGGGGCACAGCAGGGCCCAGGCCAGCCCCCACAGGGGGCAGGAAGGGAGTGCCCCCCAGCCCCACTTTTCCCCCAACTCTGCTCTGGCCCCAGCCCAGCCACGGCCAACTGCCCATTCCCACCGCAGCCCAGCTGCGGCTCCACTCCTGGCCCTGGCCCCACCTCGGTTCCGTTCCCAGCCCAGCCCCAGGCTCCCCCCGAGGGTATATTCCTGGCCTGCCACGGACACATTATGTGCATTTGGGTAAACCAGTTAATCACTCTGTGCCTCGGTCTATCCATCCACAAGATGAGGCTAGTGAGACCCACCCACCTTAAGGAGGATGCCAATTTATTCACATTTGTAAAAAAGTCTTGAGATCCTTCAATTAATGTGTGCTCCATAAGTTCTCAAACTTTTTAAAGCAAAGATGAACTGAAATAAGGATCATAGAATGCTCTGTTTCTTAAAGAGCCCAAGAGTGCTCACCTCACAGGAATCTGCGCTCCCTACTATGAAATGACGTGGCTGTGTTTCCGAGCTGAACACAACATATTGTGGTCAGACCTTCCACGGCCTGTAATGTCATTAGTGCAGTCATTGTACTTCTACAGCCAGTGATCAAAACCAGATCTTGGACAGGTTAAAATCATGACTGATGTTTTCCTTTAAAGACTAGTGCATGAAGAAATAATTGAGGTACAATGAAGTGTGTTTAGAGGGGTTTCCAAAGAAATGCTTCATGATGAAATGATCATAGATCTCTCTATTCAATATGTGCATGAAAGTTCCTTGGAAGACCGTCAACATTATATACAAAATGTGTACATGTAATGTAGCTCCTAAATCCTTTGGATTGAAAAGCAGGCTGGCTGGCATAAACCTAGGGCTGTATGCACAGCAAAAAAGACCCAAAGGTAACACAGAGGGCATAACAAACAAACATTCACCAGGAACAGAGCCTTGTGGGTTAGACACTAAAAACACACATGTAGAATATTAGAAATCAAGATTGCCCAAAAGCTGCATATGATATGGATAAAATAAATGCTTTTTCATGCCTAAGGTGGCACATGCAGGGGTTTACCTACACATTTTTCCACTTTTAAAGGTATTTTTATTCGTAGCTCCTAAGAGAAGAGTATGGAAAGTGAAAAGAACACCAGGTCTGGACTCTGCGTTTGCCAATTTAATTGCCAAAAAAGCTGAAGCCTACCTTCCCCCTTTGCAAAATAGAACAAAGTAGTAATGGCAATACCACCATCTTCCTCCTGGGAGGGCCCTGCCGCAGTACAGAGCAATACCATGCACAGTACCATGCACAGATCCCAGAGCTTGCTGCAAGCAAGGAGGATCAGAAGCCCTGATCCAGGATAGCTAAGGGAAAGTATGATCTAGCGGCCAAAGCATGGAACTAGGACCCGGGGGCTACTGACTATTAATTGTTCTGTGCCTTTATTTAAAATCACCACATATCACACCCTGCCATAATCAACATAAACACTGCAATATTATTCTTCTAAAGCATGGTGTTGTGGATCATTATTATAAAGTACTTTTGGGGTAGGAACAGGGACCTGGTAACTTATTTGCTCTCTCCAACTTCATTTCCCCATTGGGGTGATGCAGAGGTCTTCCAGGGGGTACATCAACTCATCTAGTTGCTAGTTTTACAACAGGCTACGTAAAAAGCACTAGCAAAGTCAGTACAAACTAAAATTTCATAAAGTGACTTGTTTATACTACTCTATATATTATACACTGAACTGTAAGTACAAGATTTATATTCCAATTGACTTATTTTATAATTATATGGTAAAAATGAGAAAGTCAGCAGGAACAGGGTGCTGTGACACTTTTGTACTTCTACGTCTGATTTTGTAAGCAAGTAGTTTTTAAGTGAGATGAAACTTGGGGGTACGCAAGACAAATCAGAGTCCTGAAAGGGGGTACAGTAGTCTGGAAAGGTTGAGAGCCACTCGTGTAATGGGATATCACCAAATTAACAGGGCAATGTTTACAAAGGGCTTTGAAGATGAACTGCCTATCAGAGGCTGCCTCTCCCCACAAATTATATTGCCACAGCCATGGTCAAAAGAAATGCTCCATCTGGAGCACCAGTCGGTATAAAAGGGGAGGGAGCTGCCAGCAGAGGAATCTTAGTGACTTTTCCTCCAGGGCAGATTGGAAGAGGTCCCGAGGGTTTTTCACCTTCCTCTGCAGCATTGGGCACGGGTCACTTGCTGGAGGATTCTCTGCACCATGAAATCTTTAAACCATGATTTGAGGACTTCAGTAGCTCAGACATAAGTGAGAGGTTTATTGCAGGAGGGGGGGGGGAGGGGGGGGAGGAGCGGGGAAGAGAGATTCTGTGGCCTGCACTGTGCAGGAGGTCAGACTAGATGATCATAATGGTCCCTTCTGACCTTAATATCTATGAATCTATGCCGGGGATGCTAAGGAACAATTCTGGCTCTTAACTCATGCAAAAATCCCTTTGACTTCAAAGAGTGCTGGGGAGGTTAAGATTTCGCCTTAAGAGACAACAACACAATGGCTAACTCAACGGGTAAATTAGGGAATAAGACAACAAACAATTGCTGTTGGGTTTTCCCAACGTATTTGCCTATTAAACAAAAACCTCATCCCATTTCCTTTTCTCTACAGTGAGCTGAACGTGTATGGGACAGTCAGTTTTCATGTCCATTTCTCTCTCTTGGCAAGCATACCGTGCAGCAAGTTGTAACTCAAATCTCCCAAGGACGCAGTTAGTGCATCGGGCACTTTGGAGTCTTTCAAATCATTGGCAAGAGTGCTGAGTCGGGGTCCATAAATGTTACTAAGGACAAGACAGTCTCAGCTGAGCCATGTCTGGATTTTATCCTCAAGGAGACCAAATACATACCAATGTCTCTTTTTGTCACTAATTAATAAATAGAGGCATCTCTCAAGAGCGTGCAGGTTATATGGGACCACTTCTCAGATGCACACAGTTTCCATTCAGAAAATCTGGTTTATATATTGGCAGCTGACAAATAGGACTTACCCTAGGTCATGCAGCACATCAGAGACACTTAAGGAAAGAAGCCAGTTGTCCCAGTTCTAAGTACTAGATAATTTTTTTTTCCATCATGACACAAATTCATGATGAAATGGTTATGTCCCAAAATGAAAGGTGGCACCTCTACCAACACGTATCACGGCTGAAAGCAGCAAACAGGGATTTTAGCCAGCATCGCGCCTTTTAAACCTTTCCAGCTCAGGCTTGGTCTACACTACAAATTTAGGTCAACATAAGCCGCATTAAGTCGATCTAATAATGTATGTATGTGTCTACACTACGGAGTCCCTTCCACCAACCTAAGTGTCCTGTAAAGTTGACTTCTGTACTCCACCTCCGCGAGAGGCGTAGCGCTTGATTCGATATCCACGGGGCGACACGGAGATAGAGTAGACACTGCAGTGAGTAATTCGAATTGGCCCCCACAGTGCTTAGCTGTGACCATTCTGGAGAGTGCTTTCAACTCCACTGCACATCAGCCAGTACACAGGAAACAGCTGCTCCCCTGTTAAAGGCCCAGGAACTTTTGAATTTTCATTCCCTGTTTGATCAGTGTGGAGAGCTTGCGCGCACAGCTGATCATGGAGACTCAAGGCCGCAAACACACTTCAGCATGGAGTACACAGGAGGTGTGGATCTTATTGCTGTGTGGGGGAGAAGAGTCTGCGCAGGCAGGGCTCCCATCCAGCAGAAGAAACTCAGACATCTATTGCAAGATTGCGTGAGGCACAGAGGGAAGGGCTACACCAGGGTCACGCAGCAGTGCTGCGTGGAAGTAAAGGAGCTTCGGCAAGCGTACCAGAAGACAAGGGAGGCGAACAGTCGTTCTGGTTCTGCCTCACAGACATGCCACTTTTATGAGGAGCTGCATGCGATTCTCAGCGGTGACCCCACCACTGCCCCAAAACCCTCTGTGGATACCTTCCAGGAGCCCCAAGCAACAACGAGGAGGATATCGTTGAGGAGAAGGAGGTGGACGTGGTGAGGCAGGCAAGCGGAGGATCCATTCTCCCCGACAGCCATGAACTGTTTGCAACTCTGGAGTCCATCCCTTCACAGGACTAGTTGGCGGCGGAGCGTGATGCTGGGGGTGGGGGTGGAGGGGGGGAGAGGCACCTCTGGTGAGTCCACATTTCCAAATCAAACTGTAGGGGTTACATGCTATTACATTTTATGTTTAATCTGAACCAAAAAAAAAAAAAAAAGGTAGGTGTAGTGGGTATCAATGGCCACTCCAGCTACGCAGAGGGTGCTCGCCGAAAAAGACTGTTTATGTGCACAGGGATGGCCCAGGAATCCTCCATGGAGATCTCTAGGAAGCTATCCTGGAGGTACACTGCAATCCTTTGCAGAAGGTTTCTGGGAAGGGCTGCCTTATTTCGTCCACCATGATAGGACACTTTCCTGTGCCACTCTAGTATTAAATCTGCTGGCATCCCTGCAGCACACAGCATTGCAGCATAAGGACCAGGTCTCTACCCAGATGCTTGCAGCATCTCCCTTGCTGCCTCTGTTACCCTCAGGACAGTGATATTGCATAAGGTCACCCGGGGACACGGGGGAAGTTTTCAGTGAGAGCCCTTAAAACCACAAACCATTCAACAAGTAATCCGCCCCATTGATGAAATCTGGGTCACACAACCAGACTTTCCTACATGTGCCATGATTGTGGTCGGAAGGGATGACCATGTATTGCAAGCAGCATTGAGAAAATAAAAAGGCGGGGGGGAGGGGGGAAATGGGGGTGGCAGCTTCCTGTTTGTCTCCCTTCCCCCTCAACCCGGTGCCGCTTTTGTAAAAAACAAACTAACTAACTAACTATCTGTGGAGCTTTACACTGGTGTCTGTCCCCAAGCACCATCCAGGTTGCTGGGGGAAAGGGGGCTTTTCTCAAGTTCCAACTGGCGATTCTAACGACGTCTTCACAAAAGCAGCAGCAGCACAAGACCTCTTGCCCATGTCTCCGTGGCCTTACTCACCATGGCTAGAGCAGCAAACCAAATCTTGCAATAGCCAATGGTTGTGATTACGTTGTGGCTTGCAGTGAAGTGTATTGGAGGGGTGTATTTTTAAATTTTAAAAATTAACCTTGCACCAGTATGAACTGTCAATGCTACTCTTGTGCTTTGCATTCCTTGCAGCTGAAACCTTGTCCATCAGCGCATCCTCCACACCAGGACAGAGACTTCCCCAGATCAGAAGGCAGAAAAAGACGACTTGGGAGGACACGTTCAAGGAGTTAATGTGTGCCTCTGAGAGTGACAAGACGTAGCTCAGAGCATGGAGGATTACGCTGTCCGAGAACCTGGACATGGACAGGGAGGACAGGAGAGCATGCAGGGAACAAGAGCATGCCACCCAGCAAGAGATGCTGTGGGTTATGAAGGAGCAATCAGACACGATGAGGCATCTGCTTGAGGTTCAAGAAAGGCAGCTGGATGCTAGAGTCCCTCTGTAGCCTATGCTGAACCTGCTGCCATTGTCGCCCAGTTCTACGTCCTCCTCCATCAAACATCCTATGAGGCAGTGGGAGGGGGTGGAAAGTTTAGTATCTCTTGCACTCAACACCAGGGGAGGATACAAGGACCCGAAGGCGCCCATTCCCACACCCTTCATTATTATTGCAGTGTATCTGTAAATAAGCTTTCCTTGTTTCTCTCTCTCTCCCGCCCCCCCCAGTGTTATCAGCCCTTTTGCCCCTATCAGTTTACTTTTCTTTGCTGTCTCTCTGTTTGTGTGCATAATAAAACTTAACGGATTGAGGAGAAAAAGACTATTAATTCAACACATGGAGGAGACACTTTGGTAAGGAACAACAAAGATAAGTGTCACATTACTCTGGCTCATTGCTGAAACTTGTTTTCAAAGCCTCACAGAGACACAGAGCCCCTCAATGCGCTCTTCTTATTGAGCTGGTGTCTGGCTGCTCAAAACTGGCCACCAGGCAATGTGCCTCAACCCCCCCACCCCAGCACAAACTTTTTTCCCTTTGTTTCACAGATATTATGGAGCGTACAACAGGCAGCAATAACAATGGGGATATTGCTTTCATTGAGGTTAACCTAGTAAGCAAACAACGCCAGCGACCTTTTAAACATCCAAAGGCACACTTCCACCACCATTCTGCACTTGCTCAGCCTATAGTTGAACTGGTCCTTACTGCTGTCCAGACTGCCTGTGTACAGCTTCATGAGCCATGGGAGCAAGAGGTAGGCTGGGTCTCCCAGGATTGCCACTGGCATTTCAACATCACCAATGGTAATTTTGCAGTCTGGAAATATAGTCCCTGCCTGCAGCTTTCTGAACAGACCGTGTTCCTAAAGATGCGCACATCATGCACCTTTCCTAACCATCCCACACTGATGTCAGTGAAACAGCCCCTGTGATCCACCAGCACTTGCAACACCACTGAGAAGTACCCCTTTCGGTTTATGTACTCTTGACCAGGTGGTCTGGTGCCAAGATAGGGATATGCGTTCCATTTATTGCCCCACATTTAGGGAACCCCACTGCGGCAAAACCATCCACTATGTCCTGCACCTTGCCCAGAGTCACTACCCTTCTTAGCAGAAGTCTGTTGATGGCCCTGAAAACCTAGATCACAACAGATCCCAGGGTAGATTTACTGACTCCAAACTGATGCCCCACTGACCGGTAGCAGTCTGGTGTTGCAAGGTTCCACAGAGCTATTGCCACTCACTTCTCCACTGTCAGAGCAGCTCTCATTTTAATATTGCTGCACTTCAGGGCTGGAGAAAGCTCTTCACACAGTTCCTGGAATGAGGCCTTATGCATTCGAAAATTCTGCGGCCACTGCTCGTAATCCCATAGCTGCATAACAATGTGGTCCCACCAGTCAGTGCTTGATTCCCGGGCCCAGAAACGGCACTCAACTGTGTCAAGATGATGCGTGACTGCCACCAGCAACTTTGCTAATTGCTCCGCTCTGTGTCTTCCAGCAGGGCTGCTTGCGTGGCATCACATTGTTCCGTGCAGTGGCTCCTGTACTGGCTGTGTAAATACTGCAGGTTAAGGTGTGAGGGGTTTCTAATGCTCACAACAGTGTATAGCTGAGAGGGGTCCATGCTTATCGTACTATGGCTTCTGCACAGGTAACACAGGCTTACGAAAAAAGGCTTGGTTTGTTTGCCATTGATTTCAGGGAGGGAGGGAGGTAAGTGCATCATGGGAGGCTAACGCCATGTTCCCATAACCACCTGTGCCAATGTTTTGGTCCCATAAGGCATTGCAAGCCCAAAGCAAAATTCCACTCAGCTACGTGCACTGTGGGATAGCTACCCACAGTGCAGAGCTCCATGCATTGATGCAAGCCTTGCTAGTGAGGATGCACTCCGCCGACCCAATGAGCGTAGTGTGGACACGCAAGATCGACTTGCTTAAATTGGAGGCTCGATGTCAACTTAACTTTGTAGCATAGACATGGCCTCAGTCTGATGCTTTGTCCTTGGATTACCTTCTCCAACATTTGTGAAGTAGAGCATGTCCTCGCATTTCCGCCTTACAGGACAGTGTCAGATGCTCTCAAGTCCTGCCAAATCCACTCCACTTTGTTATATTTCAAAATACCAGTATCACACATGCTCTATTTTATCTGTGATAGGACATAGATCTTGGCAAGGGAGAGCACCTGCAGCAGCCCCTGTGCATCTCAATCCTTACACCAAAAAACAATGCTAATCCAAACCCACCTTTCCATAACAAAAGAGCTCTTTGTGGGTAGAGAGAAGGGAGATACAGGGAGAGAATGACAGGTTTCAGAGTTGCAGCCATGTTAGTCTGTATTCGCAAAAAGAAAAGGAGTACTTGTGGCACCTTAGAGACTAACCAATAAAGTACCTCCACACAGGGGCCCTTGAAGGAAATGCCTGGCACCCAGCTTACCTGCATGACCCTTCCACAAAAGTAAATGCCTCTGTTTTCTTTAGTTTTCCCTGAAGGTGCTAGCTGCAACCTACAAAACCAGCCAATAAGGCTGAGATTTTGAAGGAGGTGTTCAAATCCCATAAAACAGGCACTAATTCCCTTAGGCGCCTTTTAAAATCATGTTTCAGGTAAAGCACTGAATCACCAGTCCCCTCCCACCGCACCACACTGTTCCTCTGTTTTCCAACTGGGAGTGTCTTCTGCTCCAGCTTCCCTGCAGCAGAGCAAAGCCAGCGAGCCAAACCGAGGCAAGTCAATGGAGCACGCCTTTGTTCCCGAGACAGGTCCCAGAACCGATGCCAAGTTTGGGCACACCAGTCTCATTTATTACAGCTAACGAGAGCCTCGGCTTTTAAAATTCAGCAATATTCATTAGAGCAGGAAAATTCAAGCGGGTTTTTTTGGAATTTTTCCATTCAATTAAAATTAAAGGCTTTTTAATAGAGACGCTCATTACTAATGGGAATAGTACACAGATTACACACAGGCCTTTAGAGTAGCAAAACCCATCAGCAGAGAGTTTATGGCACAGCCCACCCCTGATTATGTAATGATGTTACTTCTGTTGTTGTGCCAGGATGCTTGTGGCCTGGCAAACTCACTGAAATGCTTTTAAACAACTGGAAACAGAAAACACACACTTCTGAGCAGCCAACTGGTCATGCTAAGCACCCAATAAGGATGCTACAGATAATGGAAGATGCAACGGGGGGGAAGAGCCAACAGAAGAAAGGGGGTGTTGGATCAATGCACAAGCCACTCACAGAACAAAGGAGTTATTTTAAGAGCAGGCTGGAAATAGAAAGCAAAATAGACCCATATGAGGTCTCTGTTGAGGATGCTCTGCAGAGATGAATGAAAATGCATGGAGAGAAAGAGAGAAGGCCTGGGTGCTGAGATGGGAAGGGAAATAGAGTGGGGGCGGCAAAATGGCAAAGGATAATAATCCAGTACCAAAGAATGGATTAGATGGAGATGGTAGAGAGTACAAGGCAGGGTAGATACAGTCAATTAAGAGGATTAGAGAAAACAGCCGTAGCTGAAAAACCTGAAGACTTTTGTTGAAAACTGTTTGGTTTTTCTATTGAAAACTCAGTTTGAGATGAAAAACAAAGTTGAAAACTCGACACCTGGAAAATTTCAGCCAGCACCAGCTGAAAGGACCAGGTGGGGTGGGAGTGAGAATGCAGCAGAAAAACAAGAATGGGGATGTACACTGGGAGGACATTTCTCTCTTGTTACGGGCCTCAAAACGGAGCACCTCACTAACTGAATGCAATCCCTTATCCTCCAATTCTGTCATTTAAACAAAATAAAAATGATACATGGCTGCTGCTTTCCATCAGCATTGCAAAACTACACTTGCGTCCAGGGAAAACACTTGATTTTTAATATCACATGGGAACTAAAATATCACTAAGATTTATAAAGCCATTCACGGTGGGTGAAATTCCCTTCATGCAGAGGGCTGCATGCAGACGATGTCGTACTTTAAGTCCCATTTCGGTCCTATTCTGAGGTGTTAAATGGTGCATAAAACCAACTGAAGACTCTGCCCAGAGGTGAATTTCACTCAGACAGAAAAGACCAAACAGCCTGAGGAAGCCACAGGGACATTTGGGGAAAGATTGCCATCTAGATCCAGGTTGCAAAAGCAATAACTTAACCCACTGTTAAAGGAAAAAAGCCCAATGTTGCCCTATAGTTTATTGCTTTTCTTTAGAACCCGAGGGGTTACTGATCATTTATCATCTTCTTTACTTTGCTGGAAAGCAAATCGGGATAAATATATGTGCCAGTACCACACCCAACCCTGTAGGTTTGCTCATTAATGTGCTATTCCCCAAATTTTAAAAAAAGGATTACAGTTCTTCCCTTGAGCCTGATTTACAGCTTCTACACCAAGTGTGGTAACAAATCCTACCAAGACAATCTTAAAAGAAAATGAGTTCCTTCCAAACCAGCGTCTGAGTCAATGATTTTTGGATCAGATCTTACCTTTCCAATTACCATTTCTGTGGTGTATCTTGAAATTGTGCTTCCTTCACTTAGGAAGAAACTGGCTTTCATTGACCTCCTTTGTAAATTACTTTGAGATCTACTGATGAAAAGCGCTGGATAAGAGCTAGGCATAATTATTACTATTATAATATTGTACCTGTCCCTAGAACACCATTTTTCCTCTCATCTCCAGCCCACTCGCCACACTCCAACTCAATGCTCATATTCAACATTCAGTCCTTTGAAGAGAGCCACTGCATGGTCTATGGGCCACGAAAGCTTTCCCAAATAGGACTTATGTGGCATACAGGCCCTGTGTTGACTCTCTGAACAGGGATGAATTTCACCCTTAATAAAGTACAATGACTATACAGTCATGACTTTATTTGTAATTCAATGACTTAGAGGAATCTCACACAAGACTAATCCAAATCCCCCACAGAATTCTTGTGTGTTAAAAATGGCATTAAGCATTTGATACAAATCCAGGCTCTGTCAGTCCCAGCCACCCAAAAAGGTTTGGAACCACTAGTGAATGTAGCAAAAGACTGCTAAACTGGTCCCATAATGGAGACCTTCATCTGGGCCTGAGGAGCTGAAGAAGCACGGACCTTGCAATTGAACCATCTTCATGGGTAATGATCACTCTGAACACAGTCTTGGCTTCACCTTGTCAGTCACTATGTTCAAACCAAGGATCACCATTCCCTGTACACACAGTACCAAGAAACAGGTGCTTCAGTTACTCAGCTGATATCTACTGCCCTCCTTATTTACACCACCACTGCAGTACCACACACCCTACATAAAACAGTATTTGACATTAAGACCTAGGAGTACTTTCTAATCCCAGTTATACCAGTGAAGCTAAACAGTTACTTGAAATTTAATCAGCCTGCAACCAAACATTTGTTAAAATGTTGCTGAAAAAATTTGCCATTTAAGCCATGGTCCCCAAGTACATTAAACTGCAGAATAGCCACTGTCACTGTAACAGCCCATTTTGACATCCATTTGCAGTTCTCAATTGTTAGACTAAGATGTAGCATGTTAGGCTAAATGATGCTTTTGTAATTTCTCTTGAATGTTAAGCACCTGTAAGGATATTTCAAAGAACATGCAGCTCATTTGATTTGCAAACACTTAATTTATATCGCTGATGAACACGGGTCTCTGATGTCTTGTGCACGTGGTGGAAGCCCAGGGATTCATCTATTCAAGATTCTTTTGTTGAACAAATTACTCAGATCATGAACAGCATTTCTGACTATTTACATCCTGAGTAAAGCAGCAAAACACATTTCTGGATTTCCTAAGATGAATTCTTTGAGTCAGATTGTATCACTAAACAGCTTCTCTTTTTGTGGATTCCCCATTTCAAAGAACACAAGTCTGCTTCGTGTTATAAATTATTCCTTTTGCTTCACGATTCTCTCCTGATCTGGGAATTAAACTTTACAGAATGATTTCTGAAGAGCAGAGACTCCTGACATAAAAGCTAAACTACTGTGACAAACTATGCAACTTAATGCCTCCTATCAGATAGCAATTGAGAAAAAAATTACCCAGAAGAGCGCAAAACTAAAAATGTGCAAATAAATGAAGTTACCTATACACTAAGGAACCCAAGAAATCAGCTGCTCTGAAGATCTGGTGGTATTATAAGACCACGTTGTTAAATTGAGAACCTACACATTTCAAGCCCAACAGTTCCTTCACTTTAAAAGAGGAAGAGCCCTCAAAAACCCAAACTCTGCCAGCCACTGGCAAGGCTGTTAAGCATTATGCACTGGTGCTGAAGTGCACAAAAGCCTTTCAGTGCCTAGAGGGAGACTTTAATTTCTGTCTACAAGCTATTACTTATCTAAATGAGGAAGGCAGAACATACACAATGGCTCCTGCAGCTCGGACCTGTCTCTCCAACTGATCTGCTCTGAGCTAATGAGCAGCAACTTTCAACAGTCCCATCAGCGAGCTGTTAACTCCTTGTGAGAGAGACTTTCAGGAGGAGGAGGAGGAGGAGGAATGAAAGGAACAGAAACATATGAGTCAAACAAAACATCAAAGCCCCGTTATTAACCAGGACTAAAAGCTCACTCTCCCTACTAAACAGGAATCTCGTAGCAACAACACTCAGATTGTCAGAAGAACGAACAGTCTGCTACACGCGCAGAGCACCTGCAACCTCAGTCTAGCACTGAAGCCTTCTGCTGTTTAGGCCCTGTGCACATCTCAGTGAGTCGGTTCTTTGATGGATGACGTGTGTTGATGTTTCACAAGGGAAAGCCCCAGAGCTTCTATTTAGATATTTATCCCATGCTCTTTCACCAGGGCCTCCTGAGGTAACAGGGCCTGATCTGGCGATGTGCTGTCTTCTGTTCCCACTCAGGCAGGCTCCTTCTGCTTTCACTAACCAAGCGGTTTCTTCATGGTGCTAGGCGCCCTCAGTTCCCATCAATCACCAGGTGTCCAGGGAATTCAGGACCTTGCAGGAAAATTCCCCTCCAGCCCTGAAGGAAATGGCAATGTTTCACTCAGGCAAGGCCTCAACTCCCAGTGACTTCAGAGGGAGCAGAAGGTACTTTGCAGGATCAGGGCCTTGTGTTCTTTTTGTAAGGAAAGGGTCACAACGCAGGTGAGTTTTCATGATGTTTAAATACCTGAGTGCAAACAAGTGGGGAAACTGGATTTAAGTCTCTCCCTGCCATGCTCAGTGCTGCCCCTTCTTCCCCACATAAGCACAGAGCTGGCTTAAATATCATGAAGGGCTTTTGGGGTGTTTTGTTTTGTTTCGTTTTAATTTTTTTAAATAAATTTGGGATTCTTTTATTTACAATCCTTAGGGTGCCCTCAGGATACATTTTCAAGCTTTCCTCAAGTCATAAGGGCTCGAAACTTACTTCAAAAACAACCCCAAAAGCCAAGGTTCTCATGAACTAACATGACTCCAGGAGCTAGGGTTCTTGAGAAAACACACTAACTATTGCAAGACTCACCATAAAACTGGTGGAAACGCACAGAGTGCTGGAAACCGAATCACTAAACTATGAAAGTGACATTAATCCACAAAGTGATAGCGGCTGGCCTACTTTCAAGGCCCAAGCTGAATGGGGGGCAGGGATGCTGACTCTGGCAAGGTGGGTTTTTGTTTGTTTTTTTCCTTTAAATTTCAGTTCCTGGGGCCATGTTATTGCCTGAGAATTTCACCTTTAATTACAAACAACAACAACAAAAATTGTTTTCAGCCCTCCTGGTTACAGAGAAAAGTTGAAAACAAGAACCTTAAAAGGTTCACAAACCAGAAAGGAAATACAAAATTATATATATTTTAAAATCTCATGATTTTGGGGGGTCTGATATGATTGATGAACACTTGTGCTTGGCAACACAAAAGGGGTAAACAACTAGCACAGTAGTGAGAAGTTAGGGCAAAAGAAAAAAAAATCCCCTTTCAGCTTCACTAGTAGGCAAGGGATCATTTTGTTCTGGTTTATAATCGATGAGTTTTATCTTGACTGCAGAGCCTTTCACTTTTACAAAGGATCATTTTCACAGCAGCTTATTAGGATGCATACCCAGCTTGCTTGTCCTATTAAGAGTTTATAAGGCAAATCCCTATATGATGCTTCACTAACGAAAATTCATCCCTAAGCTCTTAAAAACCTGTGGGTTTGAAATGCCTCCCTGGGTCTCCGAGTCTGACAGATGGTGCCATCTCTGCGATAATGAAAACCAGATTTGGACCAGAGAACCTTTTGTGGTCTAACATTTTAAGTAGATTGGATATTTTGCATGGGATGGAGACCTGGTTGTGACGCCTAAGGGAGGGGGGAAATATCACTGAGAAGGGAGAGAAAAAAAAAATATGACAGACAGATACAAGGTTTTTAAGTTAAAAATTCCACCTGCCAAGGAACTAGATGGCTATGGGGACTGGCAAAAGGGTATCATATTTTCCACTTCATGGTCATGCCCTGAGCTCAGCAACTAACATGGTTACCATCTCAGGGAAGTTGCCTGGCTTGGAAGAAATGAGTTGGGGGTGGGGAGGTCTTAGTCCAGTTCTTAGCAAAGAAGTGTCCACGTTTCAGAAACCATCTCCACAGCTGGCACCCAGCCCAAAAACCAGCCAAGCCAAGGCTGGAATAGGCACAGAGACTGATTCATTGTGCCCAAGGTCATGGGTGAGACACACCCAAAAGGCAGCTCACCTTGTTCTGTGGAGAAACACTCCTTCAGTCTCCAGGGCTGTCGGTCTGGCACCCTTCAAGATCACTCAACTCAGAAACTATTAAATAAACAAAAAAGCAAAGTCCCAGCTACCAGTGTTGAGTGGGTTCCAGTGACTCACGAGCCCAGTTCAGCCCTGGTGTCAAGCAGGCTCTAATACATCACATCAGTGATGATGTGCCTGCTCACAGTAAGGCTGAACTGGACATGTTCTCTTCCAAGATTTCATGAAATTACTCATCTCTCGCCTCTCTCCCCCCATGTGGTGGAAATTAAGGAGAACCGTCAGGAAAAACTGCTGCGTGGAAAACTCTCTGTGGGGGAGTCTGGGAGTGAGGGGAACTCCCGAGTCATTCAATTAAATGAAAAGAGACTGGACAAAAAACACTGGGGAACATAGTGCAGGGTTAAGTCCTACAATGGCAGAGGCATAGCCCATGGCCCAACTCTGACTTCTACCATGCTATGTTGATGAGACACCATAGACTACAGAACCTTACAGGGGATGCATATAAAGGCACTTTACAGATAACGCAATCAAGAAAATCCACCAGAGCACATAACCTTGAGGCAGACCCCTGAAGCAAATCGGGATGAATACTGTTTTCCCACAATGAGGAGCAAACAGTGAATTCCCCCTTTGGATAAGAGTTCACCACTCGAGCCCTGCCCTTGTTAGAACATAGTAACCCAATAAAAAAGCGAGCATTTGAAGACAAGGGATTTAATTATACCCCCTCAGAGCAAAAAAGAGAGTCATCCACCAGTCCCTGACAGGTTTCAGAGTAACAGTCGTGTTAGTCTGTATTCGCAAAAAGAAAAGGAGTACTTGTGGCACCTTAGAGACTAACCAATTTATTTGAGCATAAGCTTTCGTGAGCTACAGCTCACTTCTGACAGAGATTCAGTCACACCAGTGAGAGCTCTTGGCTCATAGCACATGGATTAATTAGCAACCTTCCCTGGGACATATGTACGGCTCTCACATGAAGTCACTCTTAACTCCCATAAGGTGTGAGCACAAAGCTTCTTAGTGTATGGAACCCTTATGGGGATTGGCAATAATTGGCCAGCAACCCCAAAGTTCACATCCCAACAGCCAGCAAGACAACATTATAATCATTTGTATTGCTGTACTGATTAGGAACCCCAGTCGTGGATCAGGGCCCCATTGTGCAGACAGAAATAAGAGAATTCATCAGTTTCAGAGGGATTTGTTCTGGATCATCCTGCACCAATTAAAAAGGTAATTAAATATTTTTGCACTAACCAGACCTAGAGTCCCTGGTTTAAAAAAAAAAAAAAAAAATGAACATCCAAAAAAATGTAACAGGCAGGCTGTATGTTCTAAACATCGATACAATATTTCCTTGCTGTGGGTTTTCTTTGCTTAGACGTTCAACAGAGTTATAAAACGTGGATGTAGGTTTCTCTTAAATTCCACAGAGTGGTCCAAACAAAACGCCCAAATTACACAATAGAAGAGCATATCCTTTATGGTTACATTCTATAGGGTTTTCTCATAAGAGGTGTCTCATATTCCTTTCGGATTTTCATTTGGTAGGCTCTCTGGGAGGGAGAGCACAGGGAAACATGGCCTCCTCTTTAGCTCTTTAATGCTGTGTAATCTATGGCTTCACAACAGGCAGACAATGCTGGAGAGCCAACCTTCTCGGTTCCTAGGGTACAGGGTCTGCTCTGCTATCTCGCTGCAGCACCCTCTGACCGCGTGCCTTTGGCAGCGCCTTCCATATCACGTTCCAGATGCCCCTTCCTCAGGGAGTCAGTCAGAAAGAGCCCCTTGTAGTGGCAGCCAGGAGGCCACGAGGATGGGTAGCGGGGGAGAAGCAGACTCGTTTTGTTTATGATTCTGCTGGAATGTCCATGTTCACTGAACTGTAACCAATATCCACTGGCCTGATTGTCTCTGAAACCGTGGCTCAAATGCCAATCAAACAAAAACTAAACAAAACGAACAATTCCTGCTACACATAAAGTTCAGAGGCTTTCACATGAAACTACTTTTCAAGCTAAGTATAAAATACCCAAGAGGGAAATACAGACATGAGACTTGATTTCTCCTGGCTCTTCAGCACCATGTTCTGAGCTCCCCGGGAGAAGTGAGTTTCCCATTAGAGGCTGCTCCTCTCCATCTGGCCTTTCAAACACCAATCTTCTCTGAAGAGGGCAAAAACAACAGATGGCAAGGAGCTGGGGGAATTTTTGTTTGTTTGGATGTCTGAGATGCGCACGCCATCGTGGGTGCACAGCCAGAACAGTGAAGTGAATGGAGTCCAGCTAGAGGATTGGAGAGCTCAAGAGACGGGCAATCAGACTCCAAACCTTCCAACTCATTTCAAACCTAATCAGGGTCTGCAAGTCATCACACTCTGATGGCTGTTCTGTGGCCCACCCGAAACACACATGGAAGCCCCAGACACTCCCCAGTGGATATATAATCGGCGTTCCCAAACCTCCCCCATCCTCAGCATTAAGACGCCCTCGTGTTGGCAAATCTCAGAAGGAACACCAGGGAATGAATGGACCCCTCTCCTGGGCACATTGGTGGGGGGCAGATGCAGTGCGAAATGGAGAGGAATGGAGTCCAGTGGTTAGTCCACTAGTCTGGCACTCAAGAGACCCAGATTCAATTCCTGACTCTACCAAAGGTTCCATGCAACACCATAGGGAACTAACTCCCTCAGTCTCTCTGAGCCTCAGTTAAAACAGGAGTGTAACAGCACTGCCCTGTGTCCGCAGGGTGTTGTGGGGATAAACACATTAAAAGAGCATGCGGCACTCAGATACTATGGTGATGGCAGCCAGACAGATGGCCTGAAACGGTCTATAGCACGGGACAGGTGTCACAAGGGTTCCACTACCGACAGACCAGTACTGAACCATTCAATGAGGCGGGGGGGGGGGGGGGGGGGGATCTACCTATACCACCACCTTAATCACACAGCTGTCTTAGTCCCCTAGAATAGAAAGGAACCTGACAACACACAAGGCACTATACTAAGAACATAAACTTTGATACAGGTCCCTTTCAGGTAGCAGACCTCCTAGGAAACAAAAGATTCTTATGTCCCTAGCTGCTATTAAACAATGGAAACCACATGGACAAACTGAGCTGCTAGAGGCATCTAAAAACTCTCCCCTCCCCGGTCCCCCAGAACTACCTAAAGCAATTGCTAGAACCATGCACTGGGTATGTTAATCTTTTACCAGGCAAGACAACTAATCTCCTTTATTCATATAGGGCTATTGGAAAGGCAGCTTTATATATCCTGTAAAGCTGCCCCTCCAAAAGGCCTGTGTGACAAAGAGGATTAGTGCAGGCTTGGGACCGAGGCAGGACGTATTACACACCTCTAACCCTTGGCAGAGTTATTCTTCCATGCATCCAGCTAACACATTCGCAACCTGCAACATAGTGACCGTTAGCCCCCTGCCACTAAAGCAAATGGTAGGTGGGGCTGTACTGTGGGAAAGTAACAGCACTATAATCTGCCCTCTGGTGCTAGAAACTCCATCGTGGCACTCCAGCGTCCTCTCAAGTCCAAGCTGCCGTCCTGGCGCACAAAGTTTCCAGATTCCGGGTTTAGAGCTCCAGGAACGAAGGAAGCACCCAATTTAATTCCCATTGGCCTCAGCACCAGAAACAGCAGATGAAGGGATAAACAGCTGATCTATTTTAGCCCCTCCCCCTTACACTAAAAGGGGCACATTTGCTGCAACATGCTCCCACTCGCAGAAAGTGAAAAAAATCATTTCACGTGGATTTACAAGGACATACAAGTAACTGTGACCATGGAATTGTTTGACAGCATTTCAGGGCAAATTTACATCACAACCATTCCCCCAAAGTATCCCACCCCACCCCCCTACACACACAGAGAAATCTTGCAGGCAGAGTGCGTGTGGTTTTTTTGTTTTGTTTTTTTAAGAAACCTACAAAAGAATCAGCCTTCAATAGAGCAAGACAGCTCCCACGAGCAACAAATCCTGCACGTGCGGATCAGCCTCGTCAGAACGGTTTTGAATCTGAAGTGCTCGAGCTCTCAGAGAAAAGCCAGCCATTAATTCTCAGAGAGTGAGTGATTTAACAAGCCAACCGTATATTCCACCACAGAACTGAGTCAGGATCGCTCACTGTAATCTATGCAGCTAGGGACAGATTAAAAGTTAGCATGTAAAAAGCAGCACTTCCTCACTGAACATATCTGCTTCCTGTGAGCCAAGTTTACCCGGAACGTAAACAGGCATGGCGTTATTGATTCAAACCAAGCTGCACTTCTTGTCAGGCTTTCAGCCTTGTGTACACCCAGAGCTCTCACCAGCAAGTTACTGAATTAAGCTAAATCAGTGTAAGAGTTTTTACATGGGCTTGACTAGAGTGATTTTAAACAGGCACAAGCTGTAGGCTTACACCACCCTTTGTAATCCCATGCAGCTCTGCAGAGCTATTCGGCTGACTCACCCTGACAGCAGGCTCCAACTCAGGGATACGAAAGGGTGAGCAGCACTCTGAAGAAGGGAACTCCAATCAGAAGAGACATGGTACCAGGCTGAGAAAGTCCCTTCTAGATCTGGAGGCACAGCCCTGCCTTCGGGGCTGCGGTACTTTGTTTAATACCGGCAAAGCCCAGTGAGGGAAGACTCTGGACAACAGTTTATTGTGCGTGGCAAACAGTATTGCGATTCCACCCATTCACACACCTGCTTACACCAGGGCTCAGTTTGGCCTTTCGTGTCTTCCAGCCACAAGGTCCTTCTTTACTGACAAACTAGTTTTATCACTCTCAGTACTGCAGAGCCAATGCAGCCACAGGTGACAGCGCATGACCCAACTTCCTCTAGAGCAACTTCAACAGAGCCAATCAGTGGAGTACCAATCAAGTATCCTTTATTAGTCTTTTTGTACTGTGTTCTTCATCAGCAAAATGCTTTACCAAACACTGTTCACAAGGCCAATTACTAGAGTGATACAAGGATGCGGCTTGATTTGCCGATCACAGGTTTAATTTATAGGGCTGCATGCTAGGAAAAGAGAGGCATGACGTTGGACTTGTACATTTAATATGGAAGCTTACTGGGTCATTTTTTCTTACAGTCACTTTTCTTACTGTAACTGCTCTTTACTCACCAAGTGTTACAAAAGGAGTCCCACCTTGTAACCTCTGGCATGGAGATGCCGACGTACAAAGAGTACTCTCCCTTAGTGAAGCAGCCCCAGTGAGATGTTGCCTTTCATGAGACAGAGCAGAGGCACCGCAGAGAGAGACATGAAGATGCCCACTCTAAACTAATAGCCAGTCTATACAGCCCCACCGTTCAGATTATGCAGGGCTGAACTGCAGCCAAAGCCCTGCGCAGCAACTCCGACATGTCGATTCTGCTGGCGCAAAGTATCAAGGTACCTAGTTCACGTCAACATAGTCCTCTTCACACAGGACTAACGCGAGCTAGGTGCATTTGAGTTCACACCGGCACTGGCCACGCACGGGACTTCCCGCGCAGTACTTTGGCACGCGCTGCAATTCACATTCCCCTAGTCGGCACTGCAGCCAGGCAGACGTAGCCTAAGATGCTCTTCATAAGAGACCAACAGCATTCCCAGAGATCTGTCCTGCAGGTTGCCTGGAACCTCCTGGGAACCTCTCACTTACTAATGCAAGTTTGTAGTCTGTTCTGTCCTATTTACGATCCTAAATCACAGGGGTATCTGAGGGCCTGATCCGCACCTTACTGCAGTCAGTGGGAGCCTTTCCACAGTCTTCAATGGACTTTGGATCAGACCCAGTATGCTTTCACTGTGATCGCTACTTTCATTGCCTTCCCTACACCAGCGGTTCTCAAACTGTAGGTCGGGATCCCAAAGTGGGTTGTGACCCCATTTCAATGGGATGGCCAGGGCTAGCATTAGACTTGCTGGGGCCTGGGGCTCAAGCCCTTGGCTGAAGCCCAAGGGCTTCAGCCCTGGGCATCAAGGCTCAGGTTACAGGTCCCCCACCTGGGGTTGAAGCTCTTGGGCGTCGGATTCTTCCCCCCCCCCCCCCACTTCTCCCCACCCCAGTGCAATAGGGCTCGGGCTTTGGCTTCCCCCCCACCCAGGGCAGCAGGGCTTAGGTGGGCTCAGGCTTCCATCCCCCCTCCTGGGGTCATGTAGTAGTTTTTGTTGTCAGAAGGGGGTCGCGGTGAAACGACGTTTGAGAACCCCTGCTCTACACTAATTAACCCTGTGCACATTAAACCACCAGCATTCTCAAACCGGTTATTTTTAACAAGTGCTCAATCTCTGTATCAGGCTATGATAAGATTTCACAGAGCAGTAACACCAAGGCAAATGATTTCAATGCCAGCAAACAGCAGACCGAGGAGGTAAATATCTGATCAGATTTGGGTCTTTTAATAAAAAAAAAAAAAAAAAAAAAAAAATCACACAACATCCTTTGAACAGCAGCGAGACCCGTTCCACTCTGCTGCTCCCTAGACTTGCTGGAAAAACATCGAGCATCACCTGTGATAGAGTATTAACTCCAGCCCTCTCCAGGTGTAAAATATCATTCCTGCCAACCTACCAGGCATTTCAGGTCTACTTATGTCTACCGTATATTTATTTTACTAGTAGTGATGCTAATGGAGAAACACCACATCAGGTCACACTACTTATTAAGTTTCTATTTAGAAACAGTTTCTAATGGTTTAATAAATCACTGATTGTTTTTACCATTTACTAAAAATCTATCATTATGAGACATGATTCTAGGCAATTATAACTATTTCACCTTCTCGTGAGATATTTATAACCATTCTATAACACATACCACTCATGCCTGTAACATGCTAATAATATGTATCTATCATTTAAGTATTGCTGAATGGAACCTTTATAAATATAGATCACGTATATTCCCACTTTATCTCGCTGCAGTTACAAATACAGATGATACATCACACAGAGCAGAAGAGTGGTCCATTGGGGCAGTGCTGAAGAATATTTAATAAAGTCAAAAGCTCCAGGCTAATTTCCCTCGAGAGTTCCAATTTACTGAGTCTGTCGCAGTTAGAATCTATCACCACATGGCTCAGCCAATTCAGGTCCCCCATAGAAAAGAAAGTCCCATGGACTTTCTATAACACTTTGACTTGAAATGCCCTCTTGAAACTGAGAGCAGAACACTCAACAATGGATGAGAACTTGGGCAGGTAAATACCAGTTACTTACTAAGCAGACTACAAATCTGAAAATTCTGCCAGTGATTTCTTGGTGGGCAGAGAGTAACATGACAGTTGTTAACCTCTGAAGGGAGGGGGAGGGCATAAACCCACTTCCATTTAAGATGAACGCTCAGAGATAAGGAAAACTTCAAAACTGCAACAGGGTCAACCACTGTCAAGGCGGACTGGCTCAGGGCAGTAGTCGCTGTCACTGGTTGGAAAGGCTTGGTTCACAGGCATTTAAGTACTACAGTTCAAAATCTGTGACTAAACATCAAGTGCCAGATCCTCAGCTGGGGTAAACTGGCACTGCCCCCATGACTGAAGTCAATGAGGAGTTGGCCCTAAGTCTCTAACATATCTTTCTTTTGTTGTTCTCTGGTTACATATAAAAGCACCGTCCATCCTCTCTTTCCAGGACAGCAGGAGGAAGGAAGAAGGAAGCAGAGATATGGAAGATCCTGCCAGAAGGGGGGTGAGACTCTGCAACAATTTATCTTATTTTTATTTATTTTCCATGCAGCCCTCCCAGAACATCCCCGGGGAAGACAGGGTCTCCTGTCTTGCAGCACCATCCCCTACTCAGATAGGCTCCCATTGTCCCACCTTCTGCAGTTAACAGATTCCTTCTGGAACCGCAGTACTTGCTTCGCTCTCCTCATCTGCCTTGGGGAAGCAGATGTGGCTACGCAGACACTGGAAGAAGCACAAGCAGGCTATGATGAGAGAACACAAACCTCGCTTCTCTGCTGGATCTTGCAGTTGGTTTAAACCCCTGACACAGCCTCTCTCTTCAAAGCGCAACAAATTCAACCCTGGCCAGGAGAGACCAGCTACCAGATCTAGGGTTCTTATCTGATTAGAAGGGATGGGAGGTGGGGGAAGAAGCTGACTGGGGAATACCCATTAACCACAGTGGCAGATCTAGGCCTGGCACGCACACCAGGGATCAACAGGTTCCGTCTTTGCTTTATTGAGCCAAGTCAAAAAGACAGATTCGAGTCATGACTCCAACAGATGTTTCTGGGTTTTAGACCAGTGATGAGAACCAGCCCTTCTCCTCCCACCCACAGCTGTGCCAGCTCAGCTGGGGTCCAAAAACACAAAGTTAACCACCGGGAAGGCAACACAGACTTTCTGCCCCCCCTCCAACCTCCAATAGATCAGGCCACTTGTCAAGTATCCCAACCACACAGCCTCTAAAAATGCTCCTTTGGGGGATCTGGATCCAAAATTCAAATCTATTTGCCAGCTGTTCTGTCATGCAGCTTCCAATAACAACAACATGTTTCAAATGTTGCTGAACATACCTTGTAGACGAGTGGCCCTAGAGAAGATGTAAAGGAAAGCGGTCATTTAATGTGTAGATTGAAAAAGCATCTATGCTGTCAAAATAAATAAAAATAAAACAACTCACCTTCCTTTACACTGCAAAGAAAAACCTCGCAGCTCCGAGCCGGGGTCAATTGGCTCAGGCTCACAGAGGGGAGGGTCTCTGAGCCCTGGCTCCAGCCTGAGCAAGCACATCTACACTGCTCTTTTTAGCCCTGCAGCCTGAGTCAGTTGGCCTGGGCTCAGAGACGCCGTGGGGGTGGGTTGTTCTTTGCAGCGTAGCTGTACCTTTAGGCACCTCAATCTAAAGGTTCGTTACTAGAGGTGTTCAGCGTTCTAGGTAAAATCATTCACGTTTAAACCTTTTAGAAGTCTGAACCAGGCCATTGTATCTGAGGGAGAGGAGGAGAGAAATCCTTCCATTGGTTTAAAAAGATTTCAGGTCACTGTCTCTTTTACGTAACCATAGCGCACTTAGGATAAGATCCATCACTAAGATGGATTACAATTTTAACTTCTCTCAGTAGTGTGATCTTGCACAAATCATCATATCACTGGGGAAAAAAAATATTTTAAAATAATTGCGCCCAGCAACGCTGTCACTGTATAAACGCACACATTCCTAAATCGTCCTTCTAAATCGAAGGTGACACATGTATGAGGAGTGTTTTGGAATGCGCAACCTCAAATTTCTTTCACCTCCCTTTGATCAAGCAGTTTATGGAAAAAAGTTGATCTTAAGCATGGCCAAATGTGCATGGAAAACAGAGTGTGGCAAAAAGGGATAGCAAACCAAGCCCTGTTTGATTCACAAGAATCTGAAGTGATACAACTCCAGAGGTTCTCAGTTGGAAGTTAGAGCTCAAAACACTCACTTCCAATGGGATCCCCGTTCATAATTACTATTTATATTCCGGTACCACCTAGAGGCTCCCACATGTAAGGCTTTATGTAAAAAACACATACTAAGAGTCTCGTCATTACCAGCACTGTTTGCACAAAAATGGCTTCATTAGTTCTTCAGAATTAGTCTCATCCTGCTGATTATTGCCCACATGACATCATAATCCCTGGCCCATGACATCACAATGGGAGGACCAGTAATTATTACAACATTGTAAACAGAGGACTGTGGTATCAGCTTGCTGATAAGCAGGAGCAGATACACCCAAAGGGCACAAAGATTGTGGGTTTTCACACAGCATCAGCAGTTTTCCAGATAGCATCAGCAGCTCTTTAATAGTCAAGATGACTGAAGCATAGAGAATTTTTTTAAAAGGTCACACAAGATCAAATTTACAGGAAAATTGTTACAACAACCCCTTGGAAAGATGAATGCAGGGCTTGAGGACAAATATTTTGTATGTGACATCGCTAAACTTCATGCTTGCTAACTAGTATGTGCTTTTGAAAGTGACATTTTTACTCTGGATAGAAGACTGGAGACTTTACAGCAGTGGGCGAGAGCAGCGTAGGGCCTTTGATGTTTGAACAGCCTGTCTTCTTAAAACAAATTAGGATGTGATCTGCCCAGGAGCAGAGGCCAGTTCTACTCAGTAAACAGGGACAGGCAAATACCAGATTAACACATCTGTTCAACGACATCAATGCTTACTCCTACTATTTTAGGATTTGAATTTTTTTAAATGAAAGCTGTAAA
This sequence comes from Chelonia mydas, assembly GCF_015237465.2. Taxonomy (NCBI): domain Eukaryota; kingdom Metazoa; phylum Chordata; order Testudines; family Cheloniidae; genus Chelonia; species Chelonia mydas. Next base: position 24,131,244 of record NC_057856.1, on the reverse strand, counting down.
TCTCATCACTCATGTAACACCAAAGCTGCTGCCTACAGGTCAGATCTTGTGATGAACACAAGATTCCCAGCTCTGCCACATGTCAGCCTCTACACACACACACACACACACCCACCCACCCACCCACCAACCAAGCACCTGAGAATCTCAAAGCACCTAACATTATTCCCATGATGCAGAGGACTGAAAAAAAGGAGACTTGGAAGAGAAGCATGTTGGTCAAGTTTTCGCTACAGGTCAGTGGCGGTGCTGGGGCCCCAATTTGAAGTTTCTTTGGACTGTTCTAACCACCAGATAGCATTTTCCTGCAGTATCATTACTGGTGAAGTTTGGAGACAAGGGAAAGTGAGACACAACGGATACATACAGTAGAAGTTAGGGACCATAAGACAACTGTCTCTGTCATAAATATAAAGGGAAGGGTAACCACCTTTCTGTATACAGTGCTATAAAATCCCTCCTGGCCAGAGGCAACATCCTGTTACCTGTAAAGGGTTAAGAAGCTCAGCTATCCTGGCTGGCACCTGACCCAAAGGACCAATAAGGGGACAAGATACTTTCAAATCTTGGGGCTGGGGAAGGGTTTTGTTTGTGCTCTTTGTTTACGTGTTTATTCTCTCTTGGGACTGAGAGAGGCCAGAAAGAAATCCATCTTCTCCAACCCATCCTAATCCAAGTCTCCAATATTGCAACCAGTACAAGTAAGCCAGGCGAGACGGATTAGTTTATCTTTTGTTTTATGTGAATTTTCCCTGTGTTAAGAGGGAGGTTTATTCCAGTTTTCTGTAACTTTAAGGTTTTGTCCAGAGGGGGATCCTCTGTGTTTTGAATCTGAATACCCTGTAAAGTATTTTCCATGCTGATTTTACAGAGATGATTTTACCTCTCTTTTTTTAAAAAAAAATAAATAAATAAAATCCTTCTTCTAAGAACCTGACTGATTTTTCCATTGTTCCAAGATCCAGGGGTTTGGGTCTTTGATTTTGTAACCGATTGGTTAGGATATTAATCTCAAGCCTCCCCAGGAAAGGAGGTGTGTAGGTCTTGGGGGGATATTTTGGGGGAAAGACGTCTCCAAGTGGTCTCTTTCCCTGTTCTTTGTTTAAAACACTTGGTGGTGGCAGTATACTGTTCAAGGACAAGGCAAAGTTTGTACCTTGGGGAAGATTTTAAACCTAAGCTGGTAAGAATAAGCTTAGGGGGTCTTCATGAGGGTCCCCACATCTGACAGTCTCTAAACAAAAAAAAGGTAACGAGTGCCTGATCTTCCCCAAGAAACCCCCTTGCAGTTCCTTGGCTTTCTCCTAGCTGTTATGACTGTACCTAGCTACACTAAAATACATACCCTTTGTGTGTGTGTGGATAAATATCCACACAAAACCAGATGGACACTGCTATACTCATTTAATTTGCTTATATCAGGTTGAGATCATTTCACCAACACAAGCCACTAATGCTGTACCAGCGCAGCTCAGTGCAATCACTAGGGCCCTACCAAATTCATGGTCCATTTTGGTCAATTTCACAGTCATCGGATTTTTAAAATAGTAAATTTAATGATTTCGACTATTTAAAATCTTAAAATTTCATGGTGTTATAATTATAGTTGTGGAATTGGGGGGGGGGGGGAAGCAAGGTTATTGGGGGGCGGGGGTTGCAGTGCTGCTACCCTTACTTCTGCATGACAGCTGCCGGCGCTGCCTTCGGAACTGGGCAGCTGGAGAGCGGCAGCTGGAGAGCAGCAGCTACTGGGAAGGAGCCCAGCTCCGAAGGCAGAGCCACCGCACAGAAGTAAGGATGGCCTGGTATGGTATTGCCACTCTTATTGCTCCGCAGCTGCCTGCAGAGCTGGACCCAGCTCTGAAGGCAGCAGCGCAGAAGTAAGGGTGGCAATACCGTGCCCCCACCTCCCAATAACCTGGCAACCCCCCTGCAACTCCCTTTTGGGTGAGGGCCCCCAATCTGAAAAACGCTCGTCTCCTGTGTGAAATCTGTATAGTATAGGCCAGATTTCACGGGGGTGGGAAGCTGCACCAGATTCCACAGTCCGTGACAGTTTTCATGGCCGTGAATTTGGTAGGGCCCTAGCGCTGACACACATCAACACTAGTGAGAATTTCCTTCTGTAGCTGGAGCCATGGCCAACATGTGGTTTGCCAAGAGAGTGGTGTGAGTTTGCTTCCTTAAGAAACACTTTCCAGGAGAGAATAAATAAAAAATTAGAAAAACAAAGTCAAGGAGAACAACAGTGCAAGTCCAAATAGAAGATTGTAACATTGGTTTAACAACAGAAATCAAATAAAACACAAGCACCCATTATATATAAATAATTGGGAAAGTGAAAAGAACAGTGTCCTGCCATCCCTGTGTTCCATAGTGGAGTTAAATTTATCACAACAGGTAACTTGCTTTCTGCTCAAGCGTTTGCTCTGTATACTATTTGCAATAATAATCTTAAAGCAGCCATCAAGCAGATGCCAAACACCACAGAATGACATTCAAAAGAAAACTATCTATAAATCAGCTCAAGCCACAGACATCTGAGCAAGATTTTCCACTTAATTCAATTTACTGTAATCTCCCTGTTTAGTTAAAATGACAGAAATGCCAAAATGGGACTTGTCATCAACATAGCTCTTTGTGAAAAGGAAAATAAGGTTCTTGCACACAGTACCGACTATTCAGTTAGAAATGGCAAAACTGTATTTCAGAGTCTGACTATTAACAGACACACCCATGTGCTTGTGCCAATTTTGTTTCCTTACCACCCAAAAAGAGGACAAAGGGCACGCTCCTTGTGTGTATAGTCTGTGCAAAAATATGAGTTACTAGGCATGTCTTAAGGGATTGATTACTTGCCGTTTTTGAAGGCCCTAAGCTTCTAAGTGTTAGATGCCTACATATAGCGTCCTCTGAGCTCCATCCTGTATCTCATGTATTACAAGGTCACATAGTTAGCCAATGATCTCCATTAAGGGACCTTTTCATTCTACTGCTTCAAAAACTTTACAACGGGGATGGAAAGGCCAGCACTATTGCTTTTCCCTCCCTCCATTTTTATTAACAAACAGGATAATTGCCTCTTTCCCTGGGATTTTATTCACACACTCACGCCAAATTAGCACTTCAGTCATATCTATTTTCAAAGGCCGCAAAAACAAAGTCATTATCCAAGAATCCGAGCAAGTGAAAGAAGAATACCTACTGTCAGGTGCAGGTTCCTCATGTATTATTTAACAAGAACTCTATTGGCAAAACTGGTGTTGTTTTTATATAAAAGCTAATAGAAATTGTACCTCCAGGTGTCAAAACACTGATGCTAATTCCTGCTGCCTCAGACATCTTGATGTTTCAATTTTAGCAGTATGAGGAGCCTGCAGGGAATCCGAGAGGGTAAAGCACTTGTACTCAAAGAGAAGCAAGTAGGAGAAGGAGAGCCCTTTTATTTCTTTATAAAGAGCCCAGGGGAGCAGTTCCACTATCAGGTCTGGTTCCCTGATCCCTGTTCCTTCAAAGAGGCAAAAGACAGATAGGCTAAACAATGGGCGATTGTATCATGCCGACAGCGGCATCAACAAGACTACTAAGGAGAAGTATGAAGATGAAAAATAAATGAATGGGAGACTTCACTGGAGTTCAGCAGGATGTGAACAGCCATTATTAATGAGATTTTTAAAAAACAAACTCAAATGGACTGGCCAGCATATAAACATATTGAACATTGATTATCATACACATTGTAAGGAGAGTGATCACTTTAGATAAGCTATTACCAGCAGGAGAGTGGGGTGGGGGAGGTATTTTTTCATGCTTTGTGTGTATAAAAAGACCTTCTACACTTTCCACAGTATGCATCCGATGAAGTGAGCTGTAGCTCACGAAAGCTTATGCTCAAATAAATTGGTTAGTCTAAGGTGCCACAAGTACTCCTTTTCTTTTAGCTTTTAAAGTGAGTTCACATTTGATGCTCAATGACACGAGCTGATCCCCACCGCCCCAACAGACAAGTCCACAATAGGGTAGCTACATTTTGCTGCCTGCAAAATATCGCACTAATGGACTGGTGCGAAGCACTAGTAAAGCAAACCCTAAGTTCTTATCACAATGCAGTGGTTCGTTGCTAAGAGGTTTCCCAAGGATATTTCTTGCACATCTCTACCACATATTTACTTGTTATTTATACTTCAGTAGCGCCTAGACATCTCAACTGATTGTGAGCCCATTGTGCTTGGCGCTGCACAAATACACAGTATGGGGCAGTCCCTACTCTGAAGATCTTACAACCTAAATAGGCCAGGCAGACAACGGGCAGGAGGAGAAACAATGGCAGCGAAGAGGTGAAGTGACTTGCCCAAAGCAACACAGCAGGTCAGTGGCATAGCCAGGATTAAAGGCAGGCTGAAGCGCCAGCCCCATCCATCGGACCATTCAGCCATACGCTACAATTGAGTGGTTATCAGCCACCCTTTCGAAGCATGGAAATTTTCAGTCCCACAGAAACTCAACTATTTAATCTGCTAATCTTTAAATCTTTCTGAACTGCGTTTAAAAAATTATTACTGAACTCCCTTCTCATCCACCTTCGGAATGTCTCCACCTCCTTTATTATTAATTATTATTATTATTTTTTAACTCCTACACCACACAAAAACCACCGTGGCAATATAATTTTGAGACCCCCAGCACCAACTCTCTCCTGATTTAAACCCAGCAAGCAGTGAGCTCTGAAAGCTGGATTTTCCAGGTTCCAGTTCAGAATTTACTAGCCAACTATGTGTCCCCTGATGCAAGGTGAGGGGATGGGGAGAGAGCTAAATGATGTTAAACAATAACTCCTGGAGGCAAACAACTAGCCTCTTTATGACCTCTGAAGCATTCCACTGTCGAACAATGAGGGACAGCGAGTCTGCAACCCTCCAGTTTATGAGTCAGTAGGACAAAAGTTGGCTTAACTGGGACACTATGTGAAGACATGGCCTTGGCTGACTTGAGCTATAAACTGGTCATCTTTATCGCTGATTTTATCATATCATGCAATGAAAACTATGCGCACACGCAGGTCTGTTAACCAGATGTCTGACTGATACCTGGATACAGACAGCACATTACATCACTGTGCGATCCATAGCCCCCCAGAGCCAACCTACAGCCAAATACCACCAAATATCCAGCTCCAGGTTACAATAAATCATGAATTAGCAGACCTAGATTAAACAGTCCTTTCTGATCCGTTTGCACATATACCTAGTGAAGCAGGATCACATAAGAGCCAACAACTTCCCCCTCCAGAGCACGGAATGGTCACAAGCACTGCAGATTTTAGAGACAAATGGAACACCAGCATGTGGCCTGCACACCTTTTCCCATCTGTCGCCAAGGGAAGAGAAGAAAAAAACGACAGAAAGCAAAAAGTCACAGACACAGCAAGATTCCACTGGGCACACAATGCATGTGACAAGCATGGAAACAGCAACTGCAGAACGCGTAAGCAGTTCTGTACTAGCCTTTAAAAAAAAAAAAAAAAAAAAATTTCCCTGTACAGTCACTTGATGAGCGACACAAAGGTCTTGGAGGGATTCCAGGTTAGGTCGTGAACTTTGGCAACCTAATCTAGAAGCCTGGTTTTTTAAACAGCACCAAGGAAATTCCAGAGGTAAAGTGAATTAATGAGACCGAGCGCACATAAGAGGGAGCAGCGACTGTTGCCCACCATGCTCACTAAGGCCAGCTTCCTGTAGAGACAGTCATGCAAGTGCTTACCCTTGGAAGTCTATGGGAATAGTAAACATGGACATATGGTTCAGCAGGTGATTAAATGTTTGCAGGATCAGGGCCTAAGACCCTAGGCAGCGGGCATCAAAGGCCAGGGCAGGATAAGCCTCCCCTAACCCAGCCCGTGGCCCAGCCCATGTTCCACCCCAAGGCCCCGCCTCTCTCTCCCTCTCCCCTCAAGCTAGCAGGTAGCCTGGCACTTGGACCTCCCAGCAGCCAGGACCACCCGGGTCGACTCGGGCCAGTCGGCAGCTAAGGGCAGTTGGGGCATGTGGGCTGGGGCTCCTCACGGGGGGAGGGGGGAATGCTGGAAGGAAGAAGGGTCGGGACCAGCAGGTTAGCCTCCCTGAAGGCGGGGATCACCCACTGCCCATGCCTAAGACTCTTTAGACCTGATTCTGGTTTCATATCAATGTGACTTCAGTCCCTCCTGATTTATACTGGTATAAGTGGAATCAGAATCAGAGCACGCCTCTCTCTCTAATCTGAGAACTGCACAATTTTACCAGACAAATGAACCAAGCCCCCTTTCCAACTGGCAATGCTGCTTCAAAATCATTTACAGCCTGCTAACATTCCACCGTCTCCCACTTATTTCCAGCAATCCTTGGGAGACACGTTGCGAGAAGCAGGAACGCAACAAATGTGTCTCATAATTCACAGTATAAACTTTACGAGATAATGACTTCATCCTAAACAGGGGGTGAGGGGGCGTCGAATTGCCAACCACTCATTTTCCACACCAAAAAAAAAAAAAACAAAAAAACAAAAAACCCTGTATTTATGAGAAAAGGCCATTTTACTAGACTTAAAAAAAAAAAAGAAAAGAAAAAAAAAAACACCCACACCACCACATGAAACTGAACGGACCCGCCTTCTGATATAGCACGGGTGCAGCTTCACCAGTGCTTGGAGTAAGGGCATCCTAGCTTCAAAATAAGACGCTGAAACGGCACCAGCTGGGACTTTCAGAAATCACAGGCTGCCGTGCAAACATCTTTCATATTCTTCCTTTTAGTTTTAAGAGGCTCCAATAAGCATGGGAGGAATTTCCAAGTTTCCCTTATGTACTCCTGTGTGCCAGCTACCTGCATAAAGTACAACTGGCAACTGCAATGTCAGTCCAGGTAGCTGAGAGCAGACCATCAAACGTCACTCTGTGGTGAGTAATAACTGTGATCCACATAATTAATTTTGCCCAGTCTGAGCCACAGGTTTGAAACCTACACAATCATATTACATGTGCACATATACATAAAATAGTGCGCGCACACACACACAATTACATCTATTATGGTTTCAAACATATATTATGCCTATGTTACATATACACACACGCAGGTCCTAGCAAAAGAACAGAACATACAGTTCATCTTGGCACGAATCCCAGGAATAAAACTTGAAGTGACAAATCTAACTCCACTTTAGTCCAACAGTATCTGTGGTAATATCTGTTACAGAATAGAACAGCATTACAGATCATTAAATTACTGAATTATTGTGTGTTCCACACCCATGTTCTTTTTTGGTAATGAGAACGGAGTATAATTTCAAGAGAGACTGTCAACTGGAAAGGTTACCCTGCTCTCTGAAAATTGTGTACCCACTATAATTGTTTATAGCTCCATAATGCTTACTATTATAACTGATGGAAGTTAGCTAAATAAAAACTTTTGCAGTCAGTTTACTTGGTACAACTGATATAGTCAGTTTCATCATTTCTCTCTATAGCCAAAAGGGCCCAATCATGCAGACACTAACCTGACAGTAACTTTACTCAGAGGAGTAGTTCAATTCATAATACCACACAGCGTATAGGTAAATGTATTGTAGTCTACAGAAGTGCAGGCCACATGACAGCTCTGCGACTAATAAATCTTTATACATTATACAACGATGATGAATCTGACAGCACCAGCAGATTAGCAAGGATTTAGAACACAACCGTTGTGTATCACTATACACTGAAACACAATTTAAAAACCAGAGATGTGTGTTCTCCTCCAATTGCAGAAGCAAGTTTTCAAGATGGCAAAGCAGTCTCTTCCACCATCAAAACAATCTCAGTTCACGCACTTACATTGTTCTTTGAACCCTAGATCTCAAACTTGTTTTCTTGATGGGGAAATTGACTCTCAGAGAGGGGAAGTGATTTGCCCAAGGTCACTCAGAAGAAAATGTTACTTAATCGAGGTCTCCCTATGCCCCATCTTTAGGAGCACTTAATCCACAGGAGGGTAAATAATATGTTAAGAACACATGAGTATTAGGCTTGCTGACGACTACCATACAACAGCGCATATAGTTAGCAAAAAAATATCACTGCCAAACTTGGCATCTACGTTTGTGAACTGAGTTTACAAGCAACATCTCCACTGAAACAACAGCTGCAAACTCCCAACTGCCTGGCTTAAGTTAAGACACATCGCAGTGCGGTTTTGGGCAAACCCAAATTAAGCCATCATTTGCAGGCTGCTTCAAGAACGAACAAACCGGCATTAATGATATGCATATGTCAAGAGCCACCCCTCAAAAGCAGGAAGCATCAATAACTGCAGTGATCACACAAATACATCTGCAGTGAGCCAGACCAAGACGCTTGGCTCAAGAAACTTTCTTCCTCTCAAAAAAGTGAGAGGTGTTTTACAAAATCGGGGGGGGAGGGGGGGGGGGGAAGAGAAATCCACCCACATAAGAAGCAGCGACTCCCAATCTTTCACGAAAGGAGATAAGAAAAAGTAGGCAACTGGCCACTTCTGGGGAACCAGAAAAAGTGAGCACTCAACCTCCACTGCTGTAACCACGGCCTTTCGGCTGCCAAGTCCCTGTGGTACAAAGGAACTTCTTGCAGAAGCCAATGGCCTACTTTAGATCCCCAGACACAATGCAGCCCAAACAAAGCACTTCAGAGCAGCCCCACCAGAGCAGCCCACTTACCTAGTAGCATCTGTGTGCCACCTACCTAACCCTGGGCACCCCAACACAATGTTAGCCACCTCAGCTTCAATAAATAAATAAATAAAAGGGGGCCACACAGTCTTAAAACCAAGCTGGAAATGCAATGGAAAGCCTGTAATTATTTCTCAATGCTCCTGCCAGCCTCAGCCTATAAACACTGTGCATTACATAAGTCCACCCCTCCTGTTTTGCAGCCAAAGTATGAGCTTTTCCTCCAGCTCTGGCAGTGAGTAATAATTCCTTGTAGTCATGGTAACACTGGCCGGCTTCCAGCAGACAAAGGGAGACTTGAAATACTGCTAGGCCTTTTTATAGCTCAGCTCTAAAAAAACCTCTAAAAAAATTAGCTATCTTATGGCTGACCCAACTCAACATCCTCTCCTTTTTAACCATTTCCTTCCTGTGCTAACACACAATTATGGGCTCTCAAAACACACACAGGTGTATGGTCTGCAACTTGCAATCTTAAAATAGTAGCCATGCTTTTTTTCCCCCCCTTAAAGGGACTGTTTCTGATCCACTGTACTGTATGCTCTCACATCAGACACATTTCCATTTTAATGGATTGGCGGGCTTCTTCTCACTCTACAAACTAACCTCCTGCCAGAGGGGGCCCAACAATCACAGAAGCGTTTGCAGTAATCGCCACAGGCTTTTCATTTGATTTGGTTACTCAGTGGGTGCCTTCACTGCAGCGTTAACACAAAAGTTATTTACACTCCAGTTACTGCTCTGGAGTAGGCCTCGTCACAGCGAGGCTGCTCTCACTTGAGCGTTACATTTGAGCTGCTGTATCCACTACCACTGCATTCACTTGTGTAACGCCAGAACTAAACAGGGGCACAGTCGGTGGTTCTCAGCATTACAGTAAGCGGAGCTCTATGGTTTCTTTCCCAGTGACCTGTGGGAGAATCTGCCTGTCATTTCTGGGCACCCAGGAGAATTGTGGGAAGGCATGCAAAGACTAGCAGCATTGGGTGGATCTAGCCTGCATCCACACTAGAGACTGCTCAGGTTAGCTTGCATCATGGGTTGTGCTCGGTCAAGCTTTAGCCTGTGCCCCCTCTTGGATCAGCTAACACAAGTTAAAAACAGTACTGCAGCAGAGTTAAACGTGTGTGTGTGTGTGTGTGTGTGTGTGTGCGTGCGTGCGCGCGCATGTGTCCGTCCGCTCGGAAGTTAGTACTATCCGTCAGTAAGCACACCACAGTATCAGAGATACCTCCATTATTTCCACTGGTGGTGGTGACGATCGCAAGTCTCGTGAGTATTTGCAGTTTTTCTTAAAGTCGTAGCTCCTGGAGACAAGCGATTATGTGAGAATCTCAGCTTCAGGTTTTTTTTTTTTTTAAAATGGCCGAGTCTAGTCCTCATGATTGCAGAGAAGAGCGTGAAACTGTACCCCAAATGCACCCTAAAGACTTATATATATATATATATATTATATAAATAAATAAAACAAACAAAAACAAAAGAAGCCACCCAAAGGCAAAGTAAAAGAACGAACTTTTTCTATATTTGTCCATCTCATGATTTTGGGGGGCATTACTTATTTTTTGGATGCCTGAGGCTGGTAGTTCATGTTTAATTGCTCACTGTACCAGTAAAAATCTTTATGGTTTGTACGAAACATACTGCAGAAGTGTTCAAAATAGCAGGCCTCACTTAAAGCGTACTGCTGTTAAAATCTTTAATATAGCGCCGCATTTCCTTGTATCATAAACCCTGACTAATCCTCACAGTTACCATCTGCACAAAAAGTTGACAGTCTCTCCTCACCTCTTAGCATTTACCAGGATGTGGTAAGTGTTGGCAGATGCTGGCTTTTAAATGACACCTACCTGTATAGCAAAACCCCCAAATGGCCAAAATTAGCAGTCTTGCCTCAGATAATCAGACATGTTTTGCTAATGCACTGCCAGGCAAAGAAAGTCCACATGTGATAAAGAAACACAATGACTGATCATTTTTTTCCTATCTTAGAAGACATGCTGGTCTTGCGAGCTAAGAAATGACATAAGTGGAAGACTTAATCATTAAAAAGACTTCAAACACTTCTCTGCTGGACAGGCCTCCAGAGATAAGTATGGGACACTTAATATTTTTTATTTGTTTGGTGGGGGGGGGGGGGAAGGGGGAGGAGAAGGGGAAGGGGAACTCGTGAATTTTTTGAGTTTCACCCCAACAAACAACAGGCATGTGGACCATTAAGAGTCCAACTCTCCTACAGACTTCAGTGTGAGCAAACCCAGGCATGTCATTATACAACAGATATTGGGCTAATTCAGCCTTCAATTATATCAGTGCCACCCCAATGGACTTCAGGTCACATGACTCTGATGCAAGAGTAACTATGAATAGAATCGGTTTGGTCTACTGCATGAAATTCAAAGGCAGCAGCCTCTTTTAAAGTTTATTGTTACCACGAAATGACCCCCGAAAAAAGAGAGGATTACCAAGTGCCTCCCAATCTTGTTCTGAAGTTGACGTACTTGAGGAACAATGAGAAGGACGTAGTCTAACCCTCCATGCTCCAACACATCATTGGCATCCATCTGGGAAGAGGATGCTTAGGTGTCCTGCTAACCAACAAATAGAATCCACACCAGATTCAAGAGGAACAACGGGCTTTAGAAAGGAAAACAATAGCTTTGGGAGAATCTTGCTATTCCGGCATAGGCCAACTTTTCTTCTGAAGTCAGGAGCATCCAAAAGTCAACCCCATGCATGGAGGTCTGATCTCAGAGGGGGAATAAAGGTTTAAAACTACAAAGCATTGCTAAAACTTTAAACAGTATCATACTGTACATGGAAACTGTTCCTTCAGCTTAAAATCATAACTAAGGAGACTTTTCTTTATAGCTCTGGAGTTGCTCCAACTCCCATTGTTAAATTATTTAAAAAAATCTTCCCACTCTAAGGCATCTGTAAAACATTAAAATTACTAACTTCTTTATTTTTTGCACTGTTGTAGTACAGTTGAACCCCAGATATGAGAAAAACAAGGTCAGTGAGGTAATGTCTTTTATTGGATCAACCTGAAGAAGAGCTCTTTGACGCTCAAAAGCTTGTCTCTTTCACCAACAGCTGCTGGTCCAATTAAAACAAAAAACAAAAACAAAAACAAAAACAAAAAAAAGACCTCATCTCCACTCTCTCTCTCTCAACTTCTTTATTCACCTTTAAAACATTAAATAATTATTTTTCCCTCAAACCCAAGAATTTCTCTATTCAGAAGAAACTGTGACCAATGATACTTCCTAATATAATGCATTTTTGAAAGAGCCTTTTGCATCTACCCAGGACACTTACCTCAATACAGCATCTACACATGTTTAAACACCAAAACAGATCCAACTTTTTCCAAGGTTAGTAGAAAGTAGATTCCATAAGTATGGGAGCTAGCCCTGAATATAATCCACTGATAACTAGGACAAACCAATACATAAGAAGAATCTGACTGCAGAAAACTACCAGGAACGTAAGAAACAACAGTCCTAGTCATTATTAAAAACATTACAGAACCAAAAGCCAAATTCTTGTGGGTGTGACCCATATTAATCCAGTGTGGGACTTTGTCTCCCTCTAGGAGCTGAACCACGTAGAGAATTGGGTCAGCTATTGCCATCATTATAATGGATTTTGTCCTTCAGCTCAGGCAGAAGAAGCTCATGCTTTCAGATTTAGAAGTTGCAGGCTCAATCCCTGCAGACAACCTTAGAAGGGGTAGTTATATTTTATTTTGGGTAGAACTTGGAGTCAAGTCCCTCTGAAGTCAACAGAAGCTTGGCTACCGATTTCAGTGCGGCCAGCATTTCACCGTCAGTCTTCAAAAAACTTTGGCCTATCCACTACAAGTGGCCTACAGACCATTTGCTGGTGGTCCACAGACAGCTGCCTAGTCACAAGTCTCTGCATTTCTAGCTTCTAACAAGGCAGCCAAAGACATTTATTAAATACTTCTTCACGAAAACAATTGTTGCCATTGCCACAGGGGTGTTCTGAGACGGCAGAGTGCAGCGGAGGTGGTTCACAGGATCAAATGAGAAGGGATGTGTCCATGAGGCAATCTCAGTATTAAGATGCAATCCACACTATGAAAGTGTTTGAAACCTGGGATACAAGATATCTGGTGAAATGGTTCCCTGGAAAGATCAATGCTGCATTGTTCTAGCTGGGAGTCATCTACTAACATGCTCCTCAAAGGCTAAAAATGCCTTAAGCATTTTTATTATACCATTATTAAAATCACAAAATTGCAGGTTTACCAGCTTCTTGTATTGGAGGTGGAGCATTTCCTAGGAAGAGTAATTCACAATTTCACAATCACAATGACGGTACGTTCCAACACAGTACAGCGGAGGAGGTGAGGAGCAATTCCAGAAATGGAAAAGGACTAACTCAGAGAAAAAAATGCCAACCTGGGCACGAATAAACTGCACCGTCCACACATTACCACTATCATCTTTTTTCCGACGATAACACCTTATATCTCAGTGATTTTCATGGACTTTCTCTCTGGTTACTCACAGCAGTTCTACCAAAGGCAAGATTTTTTTATTTTTTTTAAATAAAATATAACAAAAAACAAAAAAACCCACAAGTGTTGAAATTTGTAGAAAATCCCACTAATTATCCCAAGCAGCATCCTAAGCTAATTATATTGTTCAGTCACCTATGTTCTAAAATAGATTGAGATATTAATTGTCAAAAATTCCATCATTTTTAAAATGTAAGAGACACAATGATTGTTGGGGAAATTAAACAAACTACCCCTTTGTCACAAACCATCTTCAAGAGGAGTAATTATTTAACCAAATCACTGTCGCAGTATAGTCAGTAGCTAAGAAGATCTTTTGCTTGTATTAAGCTTTGCTTCTGTATTACAGAAGGCAGCATATTCTGGCATCAAAATATAAAAAGAGCAAAACAAGGAAATAAAGTGACCCACATTCCTTCCCCCAACTCCCTATTAATAATGTAGGGTTGCCGACTCTGACTGAAGCTATTCCGGGAGATTCCCCCCCAGCGTGACGTAATGTCATTTTCTTAAAATAGCCTATTAAAATCTCCCGGATTGCTTTCAATAGTCATCGGGAGACCAACGCTGTTTCCGGGAGACTCCAGGCCAATCCAAGAGGGTTGGCAACCCTATATTAAGAAGAAGAGGCCTACTGGGAGTGGACCAGGAAAGGAAAGAAATAGAGCTACTCAAGGCTCAACTCAACAGCTGGGATTCCCAGAACAATATGCATCTAATTCAGTCTGTAACACCAATTCGTAGGGGAGATTTTCAATTGTATATTGTTCTGAGCCCCACAATTCCAGCAAATGGGATTAAAAATTAACCCACAAACAAAAAACATGCTTTGCCAACCATGGGGGGGGGGGGGGGGGAGAGAGATCAAATCAACCCAGATGAAAACAGATTAAAGAGAAAGAAAATAAATTTTGCCTCAGAGAAATAATCTGGAGACACATACACACACACAGAAAAATTAGGGGCCTGATCCAAAGCCTGCTCAAACCAGTAGAGTCTTTCCAGTGATTTCAATGAGCTTTGGAGCAAGCCCTTGGGAAATGCCTTGCCTATGATCGATTATTTGAAAAACACCTTAATTTTAAAAAAGGAATCTTTTAAATGAATATCAGTGACATGGGTTAGATATAGTCTCTGATAAGTTTTGTTCATCAACTTGTTACTATCCAGGAATGGAAACACAATGGACCAAATAAATGAAACCAAACTGGGGAAATCTAGTAAGCAATGGAAGAGATCACTGAGAAAATCAATAGAAATACATGACCATCAACAGAACAAATCCTTAGGAAAAAAAAAAAAAAAAAAAATCATTCCATGCTGGATGCAAGGAGACTGGGAAGTATAACAGGAGGTAGGTGAACTATAAGGTATGGCCACAAGATACGTAGAGCCATAAACGGGCATGAGAATAAAACACACAGCCACCACTGGCTCAGAAGTTGTGGTAACTGGTGTTTCTCAACTGGAGGCTGAATACTCCAGAGAGGCCCCAGCCTCCTCTGTTCAGGAAATGGCAAACCAAGAGCCTAATATTCAATACTGAATGGTTAATACCCAGAACTAAATTCCAAATCAACGTGCCCTTATTTGCAGAGTCCTAAATAGAAATCTCCCAGCAAGAAAGAAAAATTAATAGGGCAGTGCCTTGTCCATATAATTAAAATATAATTTCCTACATGCACCACTGTTTTCATTTTATCTCCAGCTGAAGCCCATCTCTTATACCCTAATGCTCCATTTGTTTGGACCCAGTGCACCCTCTGTGCTTAGAAGAGGAACGTTATGACAAAGGCTGGGAATATTGCAGGGACAGGCTGGATAAGGGATGTCACAGATCAAGTCATATGCTTCAATATCTTGTCTATAAGGGCTTAGCCAATCCATGTAGTGTTAGAGCAGGATCCTAATATTAGAAACAAAACATGTTTATCTTCTGTGTGCCCAAGCCAAAAATAAACCCCAGCCTTGTAACAGCTTTGATATAGGAGCTGACCTAGAGATAAATGAAGAGAATTTCCATAATAGATTCAACTGGAAGACTCAGGTCCCAACTACCAGAGATCAAACGTGAAGATCATTTAACCAGAGTAGCAACTTTCAACTTGCAGGCCCTTAATCATAAAGTTACAGGCTCAATTAGGAATGAAAAATGTTTGAATATATTTTTCATTATTTGAATGAGAGACTTGGAAATCTCTCAATTAAAATAAAGCTAAAAAAAACAACAAATTTTAGTAAAACAAAGTATTTTGTTTTGTTTAAAGCACACTACATTTTCCCACAGCTGTCTAGGTTAATTGCATGTACACGAATAATTTCTAACTGGTTTAGACATCAGTCTCAGATGTTGCTTTTGGCTTCCTTAATAATGTAGCTGCCCAGCAACTCATTTTGATCTTAGTAAACGGTCTCATATTAAATTTTCATATATTCGTCTGTGACTATCACTAGTAAATGCATTTTTCCCTTATGAGATTCATTCGATCTCCGGTCTACACGGTTAACAACCACCCGTTTACATGCTGGTGTTTTCTTTAAGATTACATCATTCCTGTATCATTTCAGGACCCTTTGTGGAGAGCCTATGACCGTAAGTCACTTGGTACCACAAGCTATTTAGTTATATAAGCATACATCTACCACCTAATCAACACTGCATAGCACAATTACAACAGCCAAAGGAAGAGTTACATAAGCATCTAGAAAAGGAGTACTTGTGGCACCTTAGAGACTAACCAATTTATCTGAGCATAAGCTTTTGTGAGCTACAGCTCACTTCATCGGATGAAGTGAGCTGTAGCTCACGAAAGCTTATGCTCAAATAAATTGGTTAGTCTCTAAGGTGCCACTAGTACTCCTTTTCTTTTTGTGAATACAGACTAACACGGCTGTTACTCTGAAACCTGTCATAAGCATCTAGCCTGACCTTCGGATGGAGTGGGATCTGAGTTACCCAGGAGAGAATTTTCTGCAGTATCTGGCTGGTGAATCTTGCCCATATGCTCAGGGTTCAGCTGATCGCCATATTTGGGGTCGGGAAGGAATTTTCCCCCAGGGCAGATTGGAAGAGGCCCTGGAGGTTTTTCACCTTCCTCTGTAGCATGGGGCACGGGTCACTTGCTGGAGGATTCTCTGCTTCCTGAAGTCTTTAAATCACGATTTGAGGACTTCAATAGCTCAGACATAGGTGAGAGGTTTTTTGCAGGGGTGGGTGGATGAGATTCTGTAGCCTGCGTTGTGCAGGAGGTCGGACTAGATGATCATAATGGTCCCTTCTGACCTTAGTATTTATGAATCTATGAAAAACACACACACACACACACACACCCCCACCACAGAATTTCACTCAGTAATTCCGGCATCTAAAGACAACAACTTGTGGTTGACCTAGAGCATATTTTAAAAATACACCCCCCAACCCCACTCCTGATTCTCCAAGTAATGGAGAATTTACCACATCCCTTAGTAATCTCTTCCAATGGATAATTACCCTCATTGCTGAATATGGTCCCTGTTAAATGTGACCATGTGGGTCCTCAAAAGGAGCTAAAGAATTCCAGCTATTCAGTTCCAGAATTCTATAAGTAATCATGTCTTCTCAAGGTAGCCGCATTTATCTACTGGTTCTATAACATTACTTGCTAGAACCTTGCAAAATTAACCACGGTGAAATTAAGGAGTGTCATATGGTAGCTTCCCCAGAGCTGCCCGCCATGTCACCAAATTAACTTCACCTACACCAGCATTGTGATCGGTGGGACGGTGATCAATAGGCTCCAAAAGTCTCTTTCGACGACTGAGATCCCAATGAACAGCCCTGGGACGACTTCTCTTCCAGTGGCTCACCCTTGTAACTGACTGCGGGCAGCTGACGCGATTTATTGTTTAACACACCTGCTCCGGCATGTTCCAATTCACTCTAGGCATGTTCAAATCCTCTCTTTGCTGAATGTTTTCCCCCTGCTGTGAAAGGTCGCATCCCCTACCGCCTTAAAACTCCTTAAAGGTATATATTGTAGCTTACAATCACGTCTGCTTCCGATCTTCTGGAGAGAACTTTTTGTTTGGAAGGAAGTCATTTTTTTACAGTAAGTCAAGCTCCACGATCTCCAAAGGCCATCCAGAAAGAAGAATCTCACACTGGATGAAGTAACCATTGCTTAAACACCCTGTCATTGCCACAAGCTGCAACTCTGGCCTTCTGATTCTGCTTCCAAAGCCATTCTAGAAAATATTCCCTAGCAAGGCTCCCAAGGCCCATTCCTATCGTCATGCCTTATGGTAAAATAAAGTTAGATCTGCCCAAACTCTGACCTTGTTTACTCCTATCAAGTCCCATTGGATTTCAATCTCTGCATAAAACTATTACTTAAAATCACAGGCATTTAAGACAAAAAGATACCAGTTAATCTGGTAAACGCCCACCGGGAGTTTGGTCCTCCGGGTTTCCTGGCATATATCAACCTAATTTAAGTAGTAATGAGGATTCCATCTCTTCCTCCATAGAAGGTCTCACTGTCAGGAAATTCCTCCTGATATTCAGCCTAAACACATCACTCTCCGATACCATGGTGATACGTGTGCTGTAAATAATCAGGATGGATTAGATATTTCTTTTAGTAACTTGGGGGAACATTTTCCAAAATGCCCAAGTCCTGTTGACTCTCAATGGGATTTACACTCCTAAGTGATTAAAGGCACTTCTGTCAATGGGACTGAGTGCTCTTGAAAATTTTACCCTTCATCTCATTAGCTCTAGTTCTTACCTCTTCTACAAATCTACGCAGTTCCTCTCCCTCCTTGGTATCCACCATTCAAATATTTGTAGACTATTATAAAGACAAAATTCTTCCCTGGCATAATCCCACTAAAAGTCAATGAAATTACAGCAGGGATGAATCCAGCCCATTAGCAATTTTAAGGAACCATCCATGGTTTCTCCACCTTCTTCAGAAGTTAGGAACTACCAGGAAAACAGCATATACACCAAACAATTTGTTTTTCTCTATTAAACATTTACAACCATTGTGCAATTTTAATAGTAAGCAGGCTGCGTAGGCTCTTTCTGGTCGGTCCTTGAGCAATGGTGATGTACCTCATTTTTTGTAGTCAGGCCGGGATTTTCAAAAGAACCTTCAGAAGTTGGGTGTCCAAAGCCCACTGAAAGTCAATGTTAATTGGGCATCTAATCTCTCCCCTAAATATGTACTGCAACACAGTTTTCTGTAACATACAGCAGAGTTTCCCCTGCAGACAGACACACATTTTCCTTAGTTTAAGGGGAGTGGAGGAAATCACATTGAGAAATAGCAGCAAAAACCCAAAACATACTTCCTGGGAGAGAGGATTTAGAGATATCAGAGTCCTGAAAATGAAAGTCCCATTCACAGCTCCCACTATCTCTCATGATTCTATGAGCACAATGGAACATTAAATGCTACACTTTCCTGGTCTGTGCTTGGTCAGGCCTTCTGTTCTCACAATATGACAATACCAATGAAGGGAAGAAAAATATCACCGCTAAACAGCCATCTACCATTCCCTTTCCTTCTGCCACATCCTTGCTGATGCAGGGCTGGAGCAGCTGAGGTCCGTTTTTAAACAGCTCCATATTTCATAAGAAGCTGACGATTTCTGAAAGCATGGAAAAAAGAAAACCCAGCCAATGGCATAAATAAGACAGACCCAAACAAAAAACAGGTTTTCGGTCAGTTATCTGGAAGCCTCTTTTTCTAGTGTGCCTCACTGGCCCCTGAGCGCCTCTAATGCATCAACATTCTTTCATCACCTGGTCACTATGACTGGAGCTCCAGATATTTTCTACCAACAATTCAGCCTCAGATTCAACTGTACCAAGCATCTCCTTCCCCAAATGCACCACCCAATGTGGGTCTCTCTGACTACGGTCTTCTCACCTAGCACAATGGAGTCTTTATCTATGACTGAGGCTCCTAGGTGGTACCTCAATACAAATAAAGAAGGACCAGTGCCTGGCAGTCCTGGTCCTCTAACCCTGTCCACCACCAATCATCCCTACTTCTAAAAGTCAGCACAACCTCACTTGTAACGCAAAACTTATCGTATCACCTCGTTCAGGTCCTTGAGTCTAATTATCTTCTTCAGGAGGGGTGGAGTGATCATTAGGATAATAGTAACTATCACACACACACACACACACACACACACACACACACACACCCACCCCTATTGAGATCATATTGCCTCAAAGTCAACAGTTGCTTATCCACAGACACACTTCAGCCTTGACAAGCTGTCTTAGAAACACAATGAACGCCTGACCGTATGCATACGCAACAGAGATAGTACAGTAGATACAATCTGGCAAGAAAGGAATTTCCTTTGGCAGACATGATGGCTGCTGACATCTCAAGTGTCTCTAATATCAGTGTCTCTCTCTCACTTCTCAAATACTTTTTCTGCCTTAGTCTAATACTCATTTCAAGAGATGTACTGACAAGCACCTCAAAGTGCTGCTGTTTAAACGAATTCTAGAAATATTGAAATTAGATAAAAAAAAATTTTTAAATGACATGGTAAGTCAGCTTGTCTGATCCAACTCCACGCCCTAGCCAGTCAAAGATTGTTTCCCACAAAATTTCTCTTAATAAATAATAATTTCCAATTCTACAATGCCCTTCAGCAGAGGATCTCCAAGCACTTAAAGTCATTCGGGAATTAAATCTTGCAACCTCCCTAGAAGGGAAGTATCTTTATCCAAGTACGGATGGGAAAACTGAGGACCAGGGTGTTTAGGCAATTTGTACGAGGTCACAATGTTGCAAACAGATCGAGGACCAGACTCCAAGAGGCCAAACTCTTTGTCTAACCATTACTGGTAACACAGTGGGCTGAATTTTTACAACTGTCAGGGTCTTCCCATAGAGCAGGAAAAGTGGATGCAAAAGCATCACGACAATCTGTCGGGGAAAATATTTAAATTAATAAAAATGCAAATCTATGAAGCCCCGCCTATACTCCTAGGTAACAAATAGCAAATAACACTGCTGAAAACTCGGGCAATGTTAAAAAAAGAGAGAGAGAGAGAAAGAGAGAGAGTGTATGTTAGGAAACTCTTGCACCACACTGAAGTTAAAAAAAGACCTGGATTGTGGTGCCAACACTCACGAGGCTTGAGCCAGTGGGGTAATCTTTCAGGAGGGCAGTACAGAGTAATATATCTAAAAGACAAAACTGCTCAAATTATTAAGCAGGCATCATCCACTCATAATTTTGAATTTAATTTAATTAGGCACCCTGCTAACTTCATTACCTATTTAACCAGATCGTTTATTCAATTTATGCAACTTCTTCTGCAAATAACTGCTCCGAGGCCCAGAGCGAGTCAAGGCAAGGTCTGGTCCTTGCCAATTGCTCAGTGCTGCTGGAGAGAAACTGGGCACCTGGAATGCATGTTGAGGTTTGAGTCTTTATCGTTCCAGCTCTAGCCAGAAACTCAAAATTCATTCAGTGTCAAGAGGCTGCCCAGAAGTCTGCGGAAGAATGGAGCTATCATTGGCATGCACAACATTTAGCATCTCCCTGTCAACTCTGCTGGATCCCTGAGCTAGTACCTCAGCGCACTGTATGTTGCTTAAGCATGATTGCCATTTCTGCATCACTCTTGATTTCACCTGAAAATACCCCAAAAGTCTGAAGAGGAACTGAGCAAGGTCTCACAGAAGCAGTTGCTCTTCCACAGACAGTTCCTCAGACCAGGAAGGTCAAAACCCTTGACAGGGAAAACTTTCATATTGGATCGAACATGAGAGAGGAGAACATTCGTACCCCAGAAATGGCATTCGCCAATAATCTGTTGCATTCCCTTTTCTACCCGTTCAGACAGCTGTGTCTCAGACACCTCAGTCCGTCTCCTTTCTTCCTCCGTTGACTCCTGCATTTCCGTTACAGTCAACTGCTGAAGACAGAGTCTTGCCAGGTTTCCACACGTACAGACTCACTGTGATTCACAGGAGGAGGGTAGCAACAGCGTAAGCATTGGTTTTAAATTGATGGATGCTCCAGATCTTACTTAAGAGCTTTGTCCAGCACAAAATTTCTCTAAAACCTAGCATCTGAAAGTGACCTGAAGAAATCTAGAATACAAAAAGGCAGAATATACCCACCCACTCACTCACCCGTTGGAGCACATTCTTCCATCAACAGGGAATTTACCCTACTTAAGTCCCAGTGGCACTATTAGAGTTCACCTATAGAAATCCCCTGCACACATCTGAAAGAATACCCCTACCTAGTACAATATTTTGAAGACAAAGTTCTGGCATTTTTTTCAAAATCCCAAGTAGCTACAGCCCAAAAATTTTCATTAAGTTGATTCCATACAGCTTTGTCTAGCTGCCCCAAGGTCAGTGCGACCATACACAGAGCTCTTGAAAATTATGAGTGTCATAAAAAAATTAAAAAAAAAAAAATTCCGATACTAGAGATAGAAAAGGTCCGTTAGGTGAGCCAGTCCATTTCCCCACCTCTGCAAACTTGTCCTGGTAGGTTATTAGAAATGACATGCTCCCAAAGGGAGTTTCCTTGCTTTGGACATCACCAAGTAAATGAAAGGGCTGGAATCACTGCCACGTGGATTAAAAACTATGTTGGTGGACCAGCACGCATGCCACGTAATAACTGGAACTGGGGAGAAGAGTTTTAATTGAAATGAAAGTTCAATGGAAATGAAATTTAGTGATTTCTGCTTTCAAGACAGCTCTGGTAAAAACAAAACTGTCTCCAGCCCAAAACCCCAGCACTAACTTCCTACTTGAGACAATCAAAATTAAACCCACTGTCACGCAAAAAACAAAAACCAACAAACACCCCTATTCTGCTTTCAATTCTCATTAGCACACATACCCTGAGGTTTACATGAACTTGTTACAAACCATTTTGCCCACTACCAGAAAGTGGGATTCAGAGAAAGAACTGCATGAAACCAGAGGAAGTTTCAGTGTTGAGGTCTCCTTACAAGATGAGCAAAGCCCAGTTTCATAGAGAAGCTTCCAATTCTGGCCCCCCACTCGCAGCAACCAACCACTGCTCATGCAAGTAGACCTTGAGATGCCACAGCAGCTTCAAGCGATGCATTGGAGGATACGCCAGTGCTTGCTACCCCAGACAGCTTGGATCTGAAATGGCAGTGCCATGGAGTATTTTGTCTGCCAGAAAGTAATGGTAATATGCAACCTAAATAAAAACGCACGGGTTCTAGCGATTTCAAATTCATATGCCTGTTCTCACAGACCGCCGATTGCTTTTGCCACATATAAAGATGAGTAAGGAAAGTTCTAACACACATACAGTACCTAATTGCTGACAATTGAGAACGTGAAGCTCCAACAACCACGCTGACAGCACACGAGTGAGCGAAGCTGACGGGTATACAGATCCAGCCCTCCAGTGCTGAGGATTTAAATCACCCTAAAAAAATCAAAACAGTTCAATTTGGCATGAACTTATTCCAGGATATGACATATAGAGAGGGAAGGATGGCCAAGAATCTGCATCTCTTCCATTACAGGTGTCCGAGAGAGGACCCATCAGAGCTATTTGCTGTCTTCACCTTGGATCCTGGGCTGCCTTGCTGGGCTAGCACATGCATAGTGTGGAACGAAGGGGGAAAAAGAACTACAAGTGACAGATGTTAGTCATGACAATGGGCACCACATAAGAACCTGAGAAGGATGCAACCATCGCTGGGCTTGATGCAGGAGTAAGTGGGTGAAATTCTATGCCCTATGTTCTATAGGTCAGACTAGACAATCCCTTTCTGGCCTTTTAAAACAAAACAAACTCAATCGTTAGTTATTTTGGTCTCTTCCGTTGCTTAAAAGCCCCGCTGCTTTGCAGAGCTGCACAATTTCCTGGCTAGTTGATGTAATTTACACGCGTTACAAAACTAGATACCGGTTAGATTTTTCCCAGTTCCCAAGAGCTGCACTGAATTTCCAAGGCAACCTGAAAGCACAGAATATTGTGTGACGTAGAGCACCCAGAAGTGGCCTGAAGAGTTCTCTTATGCTGCTCCAGCCAGGCTGACTCCTGAGATCTTTTTTTAAAAAGGAAGAGCTTCGCAATGACACTCTCCAGCTGTCCAGGGAACGGGCATTAAAACACAAAGGCGCACGAGTTCTCTGATGCTGATGTTTCCCTCTGCTCAGGAGTTACTTTTATTTAAGAACAAAAAAAAAAGGGAGCTTAGCTACAACTTTGACCCTGTGCGGAGATACTCGGATACGTCGTCCCTCTGAGGCACTCGAGAGATTTTTCAAAGAGCGCTGTCTCCGTCGCTACCCCCTGTGCCAGGCGGTCTAGCCTGTTTCTGTCACCTCAGTCATGAAACAGGCTCAGGCTGTCCTCCTTTCACCACACGTACCTTTTATTACTCTGCTCTTTTGTACACCCAATGGAACACAGGCATCTGGTAGCAGAAGCTTTCCACCCAGTGTCCCTCCTCAGCACAGCACATCTCACCTTTTGAGCTTCCCTTTGGAGACCCCCCCCGCCCTCCTGTTCCTTCTAGTTCTGGGCTAACAATGTAACCGGGACGCTAGTAGTCACCACCAAGGGGTCTGCAATCCCCGAGCAGAAAGTAGTCAATGCTGCCAACTGAGCCTGCAACCTTTCCTGTGCGGCAGTAATTTCAGCAATCAGGGTGCTGCTCTGAGCCCCCTGTCACAAGCACTGGGTACGTGTAACAAATACGTAAATGGAGATGCATGTTAAAAAGCCCACTGGCAGCTCTATGAGGAATCTTCGGCTTAAGAATCTCAACGTAAAGAAAGCTGCTTGAAAACGCTTTGCCTTTACATTTCAGCCAACCTTTGCGGTAGGTTCACTTCACACAGGTTTCCCCGCATTTTCGCCTTGAGTTGCTTCAGGAAAAAATACAAATAAAAAATCAAGGTGAAGCTGGACCAACACCAGACAGCTTTTTGGTGCTTCACCAGTGAATGCAGGGCACCCAGGGAGACCGATCCACACAGCCCACTGAGATCAACAGACAACTCCCACTGACTCCAGGGTGGATTAGATCAGGCCCACTGAGCATTCACCTCACTCGTGGAATCTGGAAGCCCGGGGAGGAAGTTAAGCCCAGCTAGAGGTTGTAAAAAAAATGATGGCTTCCCAGGCAGGTTTGAATACCATGCTTATTATTACAGGGACATCTAAACCCCTTGTGGTCCAGTGACAAGCGTCACATTCCTGATTTATCACAATCCCAATTTTCAGAGCGTCTTCCCACATAGAATCATAGAATATCAGGGTTGGAAGGGACCACAGGAGGACATCTAGTCCAACCCCCTGCTCAAAGCAGGGCCAATCCCCAATTTTTGCCCCAGATCCCTAAATGGTCCCCTCAAGGATTGCACTCACAACCCTGGGTTTAGCAGGCCAATGCTCAAACCACTGAGCTATCCCTCCGTCCACATCCTGCAGGCTTGACTGACAGGAGGAGTGATCGGGGGAACTGTGGGAACACTTCAGCAGCTCCAGCTTTTCATGTTTATCTCAATTTCACAAAAATAACAGTCAAATGATTTGGCCAAAAAAGGTGGCTGAAAAACAGGACCACGCCCTGAGAGGGAACGGTGTTACTTGGGACTTAATGCCCTGGCCTGACTGGACCCAGGTACACACCATTCGCAACAAAAGGCGAACCTACTCAAAACTGAAATGTGTGTGTTCATTTAACCAAGGTGACAAAATGGGCACAGTTTGCCAACCAATAAATAATCTGCAAATGTTTTCACGAACGAGCTCCTGCTCCATGGAGAACAAGTCCATCACTGAGCAAAAGGGTCAGACTCCCAGCTGGAATTTTTACAGGCTTTTACCACCAAAACGAACGTTTCCCCTTATCCCAATGTGACGACGACATTTTCAAGACTTAGCCCCATTGAAAATCCCAGCACTCCATTCCAATTTAAATGGGAGTTTGGCACCTAACTCCCTTAGGCTCCTTTAAAAAGCCCTGCTCTCCCCCGCCTCTCCCCACCCCCTGCCCAGGAAGGGCTATCCAGCAGCAATACCGGGCACAGCAGACATGTGCATGCTTTAGAAGACATGTGCATGCTTAGAATCAGGTCACCTGCAGTAGCAAGTGCTGTCTCATTAAAAAGCAGCATACAGCAGTTAGTGAATGACAAAGAGTAATAGGGGTTCACCTCCCACGGTAAGAGAGAATCTGTACGATACCAGATAGGATGCGTCAGTCAGCATCCAAGTTTAAAAAAAATTTTTTTTTTTTTTTAATTTATTTGGTGGAATTAGACGGTATTTCCAAGACAACCTCTGCCTCTGGTCTCACCCCACAAACCTTCCCTCACTCGTGACAAGATAGACGATCATACGGGCAGAACACAGGGTTATTCTCGGATCCACTGTTAACAAACATAATACACCCCAGATCTTGGACAAAAAACCTCTCCCTCCCGCAGCCCACCCCAATAGTGATCCAAGTTAAGGAAAGACTGGAGCTCAAGGATCCCCTGTCTCGGTGGTTCTCAAACTTGTGTACTGGTGACCCCTTTCACATAGCAAGCCTCTGGGTGCAACCCCGCCCCCCCTCATAAATTAAAAACACTTTTACATATTTAACACCATTATAAATGCTGGATGCAAAGCAGGGTTTGGGTGGAGGCTGACAGCTCGCGACCCCCCCCCCCCCCATGTAATAACCTCACGACCCCCTGTTTGACAACCCCTGCCCTATCTCAAGCAGAAAACCAGCTTATTTGTGCACCAAGTACTACTGGCTCCGAAAGGAACTCGCCCCTCCCCTTCTTCCTTTAAACATGATGGATCTGCCTGGAGGGGAAGCTAAGCGTTAGCAGACAAAAAGCCCTTTTATAGCACTCCAGTGGCCCACTAGCATGACAAGCAAATAAGTCACCCAGCAAAGAAAAACTGTTTTTAGACTTGAAATATGAATGGATTATAGAAATCAGAGCATTGCAGAGTATTTATGTTTTAAAGCCACTTCTCTACAGCAGCGAGGAAGGGGAGCCTATGGCAATCGCAGGGAGGTCCTGCGAGCTCAGTGAAATCGTTAGAGCTTAGCTGGAAACACAGTCTTCTCTTGTAAATAAAATATGCCATTTAATATGCATTTCAGCGCCTGGACTCCACCGAAGTTGGAGACTCCCAGCACTGCACAGCAAGCCCCAGGCTGCTGAAAGGAAAGGGGATGATGGTTTATTGGGTACAGGCATGGCTCAGCAGATTCCTTTCCAGGCTTATTGTTTTACTACTTCTGCAGACCCTTTGCACAGAGCAGCCAGCATAGCTAGGACCAATGGCAGAGCCTCAGGGTCACTCTGAACTCGAACTGCTCATGGACAACTAGGACAGCAGCAGCGGCAAGAAATGCTCACCAAGGAGTTGCCCCCATTCTTCCCAGGAGAGGATCTCACCAGCATGATCCATGCTTTCCTCCATCTCCCAAATAGATTACCCGGGCTGAAGAAAGGGGTTACAAGTTGTTCCACGTGTAGCAGTCCACCTGTTGAGCAAGCGATATTAGAAAGAACACAAGGAATCTCCTGCTATATATCCACCACTCGCTCCAATTCATCGTGCTGGTCCTACGGTCTAATCCAAACCCCAATGAAGCCAATGGGAGCTTTCAGCTTTGGATCAGGCCCTGATCTTTAAGGTCCTGGAGGAAACAGCACCTTGCTATTTTAGAAACCACTTCTCCATCAACGACCTGCCAATGGTTCCTAGAATCTAACTTCTGGGTGCCTCAGACATCAGTCTAGGCAGAAAGCCCTAGACTGAAGAACTTGAGAGAGCTGAACGAATCCACACAGAGTTGTGTTCTGAATCCAATGCCCGAACAACAACGTAACTATGCTGCCAGGGTCAAATCCACTTAGGTTCTGTGTAACCTCAGGACTTGCTGATGGCCAGTGTAAACTGATCTTGAACAGGAGCGTGAGGAGGCTCTTAAAGAAAAAATGCTCCTCTTCCTATGGCAGGAGGCTGGAATGTGGAGTGAAGGTTACTGCAGCAGCCTTGGGTGATGAGATGAAAGCCGGATCAATACTTCACTATGTGGTTTAGCCAGCTTGTTTTTTTGTTTGTTTGTTTTTTAAATAAAAGATAAATGGTTATTTGGGCAGTCAGAGATTTTAAAAAAAAAAAAAAAACCCAAACGAACAAAAAAAAAAAAAAACTTTCCCCTCACCATGAGTCTGCCAGACACAAGTCCTGCCCAGCAACACCATTCCAGCCAGATGAGCCTTACAGTTCACTTAACCACAGAACACACAGAGCCAGTAACCCACCAGTCAATAATGGAATAAACTACAGGTCAGTGACCAGAGGAAAACATACTAATAAAATTATTCCATTTCTGACATGTACAGAATATACTTTTTTTCCCCAGACATGCACATCTACTTAGAGGAAGAACTGAGATACGTACTAAAATTCTGAGGCTAGGTTTTCAAAGTTTATGTGCAATTGCATAACGTCAGAGTACACAAATTCATGAATGTACAAAGCGGGCAGTACACACATGGTAACCGAGTGTGTATGTGACCAGCTACCTGGCCACATGCATGCACAACCACCCAGTGTTCGTACGTCTATAGTTGGTATTAGCGTGCCTAAGTTAAGAGGGTAATGGCACGGTTATGCGAGCCGGTCTTAAAGTCGAGCACTCAGACGAATAGAAGCGGAAGGACAAACATTTCAAAATTGTCAACAGTGTTAGAACACAGCAATAAAGCAGGTCATTCTCTCACTGGGTCAATTCCCCCATTAAAATAATGTAATTAGGATTTGCAGTTCTACAGCACCTTTCATCTAAAGATTTCAAAGAGCCTTGCAAATATGAAGTAATTAAGAAGATTCACAACCCCACAACAAACAAACAAACAAACAAACACTATCACCACCGCACACAAGTAAACTGAGGCAGAGAAAAGGGACTAGAACCAAGGAGTCTCTGAAATCCGTGGCAGAGATGGGATTAGAACCAAGGAGTCTCAATTCCTATTAATCACTAGGCAACACTGTTGCCCTGAAATAACAAAAAATTGTAAGAATCAGAGTTACCCTGAATAATAATGTCTAACTGTGCGCCTAAGCATCATTCCAACCTCTTGATTCTCAAGAAAAGTAAAACCAGATGCACCAAGTGGATCTTGAGATCTTATCTCTTAAGGGATGGATAAGAGCTACCCACTGGTCCAGACTGGTGTAAGGAGACTCTGGAGAATGGCACTGAAGTGAGTAGCACAATTCCATGACTACAACAAATGGAGCAGAGAAGAGAGATTAAAGACTATTCAAGAGGAACAATGTAGTAAACAAACATGCTGACGTCAAAATTTGTTTTCCCTATAAATGCCACCTGCCTGTCCAAGGGAGAAGACCTTCAAGGCAGATTTAAGGAGTGGGAGCTTTATCTTTAATATGAATTTAGTGCTCAAAAAGTGCCAGACTGACAGCCCTGGAGCCCGAAGTCCTCTAGTTCATCCACAGGAAAGTGCAGTACAGACAACACCAATGCAAGCTGCCCAGACAATCCTACCAAGAGAGATATGCCTCTTTCCCAGCCTGAAAGGACCACTGCTAAGGCTTAAAGCAAAATTCAGTCACCACAGCCTACTCAGCCTTTGGCTTCACTGCTACAATTAGTGTCAGCAATAGACACCTGGCCATTAAGAACTGGACCAATGCCACTAACTCATCCCACTCAAGCCATCCAACAGCGATGAGCTGGTGACTTTCTGCCGCCAGCAACGTGTCACGGTAACAGAGACGAGATAGGTTCCCTATCCCATTAACTCCAGCTATGCACATAAAGCAGGGGTGGGCAAACTTTTTGGCCCGAGGGCCACATCTGGGTATGGAAATTGTATGGCGGGCTATGAATGCTCACGAAATTGGGGGTTGGGGGTGAAGGGTCTGGGATGGGGCCAGAAATGAGGATTTCAGGATGTGGGAGGAGGCTCTGGGCTGGGGCAGGGGTGCAGGCTCAAGCTAGGCATGCAAGCTCAAGGGTGGGGCTGGGGATGACGGGTTGGGGGTGCAGGAGGTTGCTCTGGGCTGGGACTGAGGGGTTCGGAGAACGCGGGGTGTGGGGGGGAGATCAGGGCTGGGGAAGAGGATTGGGTTGCGGGAGGAGATCAGGGGTGCAGGCTCCGGGCGGCGCTTACCTCAAGCGGCTCCCGGAAGCAGCGGCATGTCCTCCCTCCTATGCGAAAACACAGCCAGGCGACTCTGCACACTGCCCTGCCCACAGGCGCCACCCCTGCAGCTCCCATTGGCCACAGTTCACGGCCAATGGGAGCTGCAGGGGCAGCACTTGAGGCAGGGGCAGCGTGCAGAGCCCCCTGGCTGCCACTACGTGTAGGAGCCAGAGGTGGGACATGCCACTGCTTCCCGGAGCTGCGTGGAGTGGAGCAAGCCCTCGACCCCACTCCCTGGCTGGAGCGCCAGGGTGGGGCAAGCCCTGGATCCTGCTGCCCGGCAGGAGCTCAACGGTTGAATTAAAAGGTCTGGAGGGCCGGACGCGGCCTCTGGGCCGTAATTTGCCCATCCCTGATATAAAGGTAGGAGGACTCATTCCACAAAGGATCAAAACCGAAGGTCTCTATTCAGCACTCAAACCCCTTTCATCACTCCCACAACAGGATCCCCATTTGTTTTGGAAACAATAGCCAGTGAAACAACCTCCAACTAGTGATTTCCTTATAAACACAGCCAAACCCTCTACTTTAAATTAGCGCACACACCCCCACACCCTTTTCTCATTTCAGCAAGTAACAAACCCAAATCCAGACTCATTAAAAGGACTGTGGATCCCAGCTCCACTTGCGTTCACTTATAAGCAAATCAAGAGCTTTCTTTTCCCTCCACACAGTTGTTTTTTTTTTTTTTTTTGGGGGGGGGGGGGGGGGGGGTTGTTTCTTCTTTCCCTGTCGAGATGTCTGCAGAAGGCATCTAATGTGCAACGAGCCAGGCCCCCTAAGGAGAAGAGCTGAAAATAAGATGAAAGAGCACGATAGCAGAGCAGAGCTGTCTCTCGCTGCCATAGTCTATGCTGGCACTGCTACAGGATTTCGTGTGGGAAAGTTTTCAGAAGGAACTTGGCAGCCCTTGCCGCTGTCAGTCTGTGCTGGAGCTACTGCACGCCAGGAGCAAGCTGAAGAAGAGAGGGAGGGAGAGAGCAGAGTTCTGCAAATAAAGAAAATAAGTACCAATATTATAGGCCAGACTGGGGTGGGAGGGGAAGACTGCAGACAATCAGGAACCACTTCCTCCATGAGCCCAGAAGTCAGAGATGTTTGGATGCCAAGACGGGAGAACAGGGAAGGATGGTCCAATGGTTATGGTGCTATGCAGGGACTGAGGAGACTTGAGTTCAGTTCCATGCTCTGCCACAGCCTTCCTTTGGGCAGAATCCCTTAGCCGCTCTGTGCCTCAGTTTCCCCATCTCCAAAATGGGGATAATAGCACTTCACAGGGACACCGTGAGGCTAAATTGAATAGGGCACCAGGTTCCAAACACATGAGGCACTCAGATACCACAGTAACAGGCACCATATAAAAGCACCTCAACTGGACCGATAAGCCAGAGACCCTGTTGGCCTGCTAAACGCAGAGTTGTGAGTTCAATCCTTGAGGGGGCCATTTAGGGATCTGGGGCAAAAATTGGGGGATTGGTCCTGCTTTGAGCAGGGGGTTGGACTAGATGACCTCCTGTGGTCCCTTCCAACCCTGATATTCTATGATTCTATGAGAGCAAAGATGTTGCACAATTCCTCAGTCCCTCTGCTCCCCTCAGGGCTGTGCAGTGGTAGGTTCTCCCATCGCAGGTCAGTGCCTAAATGTCCCACATTAACTCTGTATGGATTAGCGGGTCATCCCAGGGAATGTGTGGACAATGAGAAGCGCCAGAGGCCATCTCTGGTTGTGAGCCGCAGGAGGCTCTCTGGCGCCTCACCTTCACTGAAGGCGTTGTTAATTCCATGTTCTGAGGATAGGCTGCTAGGCATGTGCACAGGAGGTGCGAGGCAATTATCTTTCCTTCTAATGAAAAAAAAAGTGTTCCCTTCCAGCTAGAGTAATAAACCCTGCACGGATCTGCCAGCTGAGAGAAAGCATTATCGAAGGCTCCGCAAGCTAAAAGATTTGCAACAGTTACAATGGCAAATAGAATATAGTTTGAGATAGCTAAAATAGTACTTAATTACTGTGAGGAAGACACACACAAACTCCTTCCCTCAATAACAAATAAAAAAGAGCAAGGGGAAAATCAGAACTAGAGACTCAGTCCCTTGGCCTCCTCAGTCTGTGCTGCAGGGCTCTCTAGCTCCCCATGTGCACAAGGGGGGGGCACACTGAGGATAGAATGACAGACTTAACTACAAATCTACTGATAAAAGAGGCGCTCCCCCCACCCCTTCAAAGGTAACCTGAAAAGAATACAGGGGCAATATACGTTCTCTCTCTCAAGCTATATAAGGGAGATGCTACTACTGGCCAGGTCTGTGGGCTTTTGCTGTTTCAAATGCATCCCGGGCTAGTCATCGCTGAAAGTCACTGCTCTCGGTGGCTCATGCATAATGCATTGGTAGTCTCAGTCCAGTTCCTACAGGGCAATTAGCCACATCAGAGAAAGCATCATCACCAATGGCACCCTTGTTGAGAATCCCAGCAGAAGCACCAAAGACTGGATTAGCCCTTTTGCCCCACCCCAGAAATGGTTCCACTAGAACAGGGCTGAAGCCTGTAGTTGTACCCATGCTGGAGGGCAGAGAGCGGACTTTACACAGCTCTGCATAGGCCCACGCTCCCTACTTGTTCTCAGGGAGGATTTCAGTGTCTTTGGTTGTGGATCAGACAACTATTGCCATGAAATCCATACAAAAACTTTAAAATAAGTAACCATTACATAAACCCGAATTACAACATCACGAATCCCGTGGCAATTAGATTAGACACTGCCTCATTACCTATCACACTTACCGCACATACAAAAATGTTCTAAAGAGCAGCTGCGTTTCAAGTTTAATAATTCAACCATTTATAACTGAACAGCAAGAGCCCCGACACACGAAGAAATAAACGCCTGCAAAATGGGAATTTTTTTTTAAAGCTCGTTGACTCCCTATGAGACCGGGAATGAGCCACTTAAGGGATAATAATACTAACCTACCACACAGCATACAGAGAGGCTTAAATGGGTAACATTTTTTAGCTAGCATTAAAAAAAAAAAAAAAAAAAAAACCCCACTTCAAAAACCATGAACATACTAGAAATCTGTAGGGAAAAGGTACATGGGGGAAGACTCTGTATAATAAATTGAAACTATCTGGAAGGACAAGAAACATCTGTAGGCTGACGACTTCCATACACAAAGCAAATAAATGGATTATCTCCCGGGGGGGTGGGGGGGGGGGGGGGGGAAGGAAATCCAGATAAATGTCAACTGGCCAAACCACAATGGTCTCACTTGTAATACACAGGCAACAAAAAGCTGCCATACCGCTCAGACTGATCATATGTGGAGAAGTCCTTCCCATAAGGGGCACTGGCTACACTAACACCTCTCTACTGTCTATAGCCATGGCACACATTTCTCAGAAGGACTTTGTGTGGGCAAGTCTCTGCCAGGGACTCTGAGCAGGCAAAAGTTTATTGTTTACAGCAAATCTGGGTCTATAGATCTGTAACCCACAGAGGATGAAAATAGCCATAAGAAAACAGCCAGCATCTTCCCTTCAAAGGAGAAAGGCAAAGTTAGCATTCGTACACCATGCCACCAAGACTGTAGGAATAAATCAGATCAGCAAGGCTCATTCTACCTATTCCGAAT
Source organism: Chelonia mydas (assembly GCF_015237465.2). Classification (NCBI taxonomy): domain Eukaryota; kingdom Metazoa; phylum Chordata; order Testudines; family Cheloniidae; genus Chelonia; species Chelonia mydas. The sequence continues at coordinate 24,098,106 of NC_057856.1, read as the reverse complement.
TCTACCAGGAAAAGGATGTTTAGTAGTCGGAGCACAAAACTCAAAGTCACAAACTCTGGGTTTCTAATCCTTGCTCTGACGTTGACTCCCTGTGAGACCAGGAATGAGCCACTTAAGGGATAATAATACTAACCTACCACACAGCATACAGAGAGGCTTAAATGGGTAACGTTTGTGAAGTATTCTCAAGTATTATTATTTTGTGTTCCAATGTAAGCTTTTGAGGACAGGAACGGTCTGCTCTGTGTCTTGTACAGTATAGGCACAGGGCACTCTCAGTACTTAATACATATTATCCTTGCCATGTTATTAACCTCATCATGTCAGTCACTCATACCATGACTAACTAACTGTTTTACGTTCGCTCACAGATGACCGCTGCGGCCTGGCTTTTCTGAGCAACATCGCCACAGAGAAATAACTGCAGAGCAGTGCTACTCAAAGTGGCTGCCAGTCTGCGCGCACATTGGGGAAAAAAATTGCCAGTCCCCCACATCAGATAGCTTGAGAAGCACTGCTGTAGAGGACAAATTAATTACCTATCCAGAGCTGGCTAAAAATAGCCAGCAGCATAGAGCACCACAGAAACATTAGACAAAGCCTCAGATAGAATCTCACCCACAATCCAGATTACAGACTCTATCCATAAATTTACCCAGGACTCAGGTGCTTCATTCTCAGCTTTATTCTATTTAAAAAGGAAACAGACTTTTCTGAAAAGCTGATAGAAACATATTTATGAAATGCAAACTGATTCATCCACTTGACAGCAATTGGCTTGGGGGAAAGGAGGTGGTGTATTAATTGCATTCTTCTCATTGCATAGGTGTTCCAAGATATTTGTTAGTAAATACAGTATATCCGTGAATAAGGATCTATTTCTTGTTCATTCCTAAGCAGCCTGCCTCCCGAGAGACCCTCCCCATGTTCCGTAGCTTGCTGCTTCCTGCCTGCATTCTCAACACATGGCGCTAGAGTAGTAGCAGATCAAGATACATGTAAGGGAAATCTTAAAATCCTCTCTTCCTTTGTGGCCAGCACTGTTTGCTCTTGCTTGGTCCTGTGAAAAGGAGCCGGCCTTAGATGGAAAAAAACATGAAAAGGAAACTAGGTCCTTGTTATTGACATGATTATACTCCCCTAAACCCAATCTTGGCACCTGATCAGCATGCATATCTTTGCCCACAAAGCAAGAGCTGAGCAACTCTACCCTGCAGACCCCCATGTACACACACCTCACAGCATTCCACACCATCTCTCCACTCAGCTGCAAGTTTCCAACTCCCAGGGGAAGAGAAGACCTCCATGTCTCAGCAGTCCATTAAATATCTGCAGAGACAGGCGAGATCATAAATTGTTTGGGTTTTAAACGCATTGCTGCGGACGGAGGGGCTTAACATGTATACACCAAAACGTTGGCTTGTCAAGGTCTGGAATGTCAGCACTAAATCATGGAAGCGTCCAAGGAAGAAATGCATCTGGAGACAGAAAAACGGATCTCAGCATTTCTCCTCTGGCTTGCCCTCTTTGTTAGCCAGTGCATGTTTGCTTTAGCTTCTAAAGTTAGCTCTTTTGCACACACCGCTAGCACCTAAGACGTCTGCGGGTTTCCTTTCAGTCAGTCACCAGTGCCACATGCTCAGGGGTTGCCAGCTGGGCATTTTCAGGAGCCAACCCTGGCTCCAGCGCACATCCCCTCAAAGCCCAGTTTGGCAGCCTTCAAGATAATGCAACTCTCATATTACTACAGGAAATGCAAGAGACACCTAGGGGGCGCCAGCTGCTTCAGTCCCTTGCCTCCTCATGGCCCAGAGTCCTGCTGCTCTCACTACTTCCAACTTTCTCCCTGTCACACACAGAGAAATCCGACTTTACTGCTACCACTCCTAGATGGAAAACTTTGCCCATCAAGAGAGGCCATACACAACACAGTGGTTTGAGCTCTAGCCTGCTAAACCCAGGGTTGTGAGTTCAATCCTTGAGGGGGCCATTCAGGGATCTGGGGCAAAAACTGGAGATTGGTCCTGCTTTGAGCAGGGGGTTGGACTAGATGACCTCCTGAGGTCCCTTCCAACCCTGAGATTCTACGACTAACACAGCACCATGTCCCTAGGGACGGCCCTGCATCAGGGTGAAATCCAGGAGGCATTTATTCAACCGAGCATTTGCCTGACCCCTGGGCCATGCACTTACATGCTGGCCAGTGGGGAATGGCGGCCCAGAATGGAAATTGTTTATTGTAAAACGTATCACAGGGAAGCATTTATATACTTTTAAAAGAATTTTCATGCAGGGCCTCAGGCCAAGGCAATGGGTACTAAATATTTGGAAGGTGTGTGTGTATTCTGCTCCTCAGCAGATAACTCTCCTGGACAAACAGTGGGGAAAGCAACATATCACCGGGCTTTAAAGAGACGTTTCCATCTACCTGATCATCTAAAGACTGGAAGCAGATGGCAGGGCAACCGCAGAGAATCAGGGGGAGGATGGATCAAGAGGGATTGAGGCCTGGCAGCCGCTCCTTACTAGGATTGAGAAGCCCACAGCTCAGCATTTTTGAAGCCACGTTTTCAAGCACTGTGCAGCTGAAAAGCCACAGGCTCTTCAAACCCTTCTGATCAGCTCACCTCACCTCTGCAAAGAGACTAGCCAGTGTTAGAATCTGGCCCATTTGAAGGGGTATTTCATTCACAGTCAGTCATTTTTATTCTGTTCAGGTTCTTATTCGCCATCCAGCATCATATTTCTGCACTCCGCTGACATAAGCACAGGTTTATATGACTATTTCCCATGGCCTCCCCATTCTCCGCTCCTTCCAGTTGTCTGTTACACCCACTTGCTGCATCAGGTCTCAAATCCCAGACTCTGAGGATCAGGCTAAGGAGCAGCAGAAGCTGCCTAAAAGTGAGGGGGGCCCACCAGCACCCGAACCATGGCCCTGCCCCTGCACGACCCTTCTCCCTGAGCCCCTGCCCCCAGTCACTCCTCTCCAAGCCCCCCACCTCCCCCGGATCACTTGCCCTTACTGCTGGTAAAAAGTGGGAGGGCCTAGACCTCCCCCTTCTAAAAGTGATGGAGCCATGGCCTGTTGGTCCTCTGGGTTCCAGCACGCCCGAGTCTGGGTCATCTTTTACTCTGTGTTTGAACAGCACCCAGCAAACCCCAATCCCAACAGAGCACCAGTGACCCAGGGCAGACTGAAGCTTTTATTGTATTAGCCAGGGAACAGTTAGCTCCAGAAAAGAAAGCACTAGTATCTTGCAACAAAAAAAAAAAAAAAAAAAAAAATCGCACTGCCAACTTCAGACTGTGAAGGCTGGTGCTCTGTGGAATGAAATTAAGCATGATGGGTAGCAGAAAATTAATGGGAGTATATGTGCCTCAGGGAAGAGGACTGGAAGACCAGCAAGAGAGTTAAGTTCAACTAAACTTCATCATGATAAATGAACCTACTAAACATACTGTGAATGGAGAAAAATGGTGATTAGAAACACAGCAGAGGGGGAATTTCTTACTGGTTAACTTGATTTCTCCATGGCTTTCTCTACCAGCCCAGACAAAACAGGTTTACATTCCCTACTCTAGAGACCACGGAGGGAGGTCAGAAAGGGGAGGGGAGAATCAGACCTTTGAGATCTCAAAGGACTTGCTGCCTGGATCAACTCAGGCTTCCTAGAACAGTGGAAACTACATAACTAAAGGACACTGATCAAACAAGCAGCCCACGTCGAGCTCAGTGATCAGAGGCTGGGGGTATCTGTAGGCAGGCCTGAAGAAACCAAGCTAACAGGGTAAGAATTTACCCTTCACCACCTAGGGGGAACTCCTCAAGCAGCAAGCACTCTTCCCACCCCAGGCCTCGGTACCGTGAACAGGCAGGTTACAACTACAACTTGAAGCACTTGCCTTCTAAAGACGACAAACTCAGCAGTAACACCCAAACAAGTGTCTAATGAGGCCCAGGTGATTGCCCCATGAAATCCTAGTAGAGAGGCCACCTCCCTCTGTGCCCCTGATCTAACGCACCTGATCTGCTACCCTGGCCTTGAGCGCTTTGGTTAAAACACTGCAAGCTTCCCACAAGGCATTGTTTCAACCAGGGAAAACTCCATCCCTTCAAACCCTAAACCTCAAGATCTCCCTGTGACAGGCCCCACCCACAAAATCAAGTCATGGGTTTCATACACTCAGGACAATAAACTGCCAAAATACAGGTGACCTCGATGGGATTTCTGCAAGGGGATGGAGCACAGAGGCCTCAGGACACAAGTGGCTTCTTCCCAGAGCTGGGCTTCTACACACACAGGAACTCTGGCTATTTTTTTAGTCAGGAAAGAAGCATAAAAAGGTTGTTACAAGAAGGAAGAAGAAAAAGTGTTCTTGTTAATCTCTGCAGATAGGACAAGAAGCAATGGGCTTAAATTGCAGCAAGGGCAGTTTAGGTTGGCCATTAGAAAAAACTTCCCTGTCAGACACGGGAATAAATTGCCTAAGGAGGTTGTGGAATCTCCGTCATTGGAGGTTTTTAAGAGCAGGTTAGACTAACTCCTGTCAGGGATGGTCTAGATAACACTTAATCCTGCCCTGAGTGCAGGGGACTAGACAACCTCTCAAGGTCTCTTCCAATGCTACGATTCTGCGTTGTCTGGTCAATGAAACACAGGTGAGAGTGTTAACCAGGCTGGGAAGTCAACCAGGACCCTGAGAAAGGACCTTTTAGTGAGTGGTCTGGCCGCTGCCATTTCCTATTTCATGCTCTCGAAACATTTGTGAGGAACTGCTGCCATTCCTGAGAGGCAGGCGTAGCAAGGTGCCAAAATGGTCCCCACCCCCAAGAGCTGGAGGCCAGCGCTATGGTATCACTGTGACAGAGTGCTGGGCAACAGCAGCTGTACCACCACTCTGGTCACCAATTCCATCACCCCGGAGGAAACCTGACGGGCAAAGCTTTGCCGAGTTGATAGTCTTGTAGCTCTCACCCATCCCCAAACTAACTAACCCATTAGCCCAGAAAGTAGAAAAGGCACAGGAAGGAAGTATTCCTGGTGGAGAAGAGAGTGAGAGGCTTCTGAGAATCAGCCAGGCGAGCTCTCTCAGGGGAAAGCTATCTTCGGGCTCCCCCTTCCTTGGCTGAGTGAGTTCAGGAGCGTACGCTAGGGTAAACACTGAGCGGCACATGTCTGTAAGGGTGGTGGGGAAAACACTGGAAATAAAGTGCACAAGATGTTTGACCAGAAGGTGGTCTCTGAGCAGTCTGTGGCGAGAAAAGAAGTGGGATGAAATGCTATCACAGCCACCTAACCCCATTCCAATGGAGGAACATCCTGGCTGCCATGGACAGCTGCCTACACATCAGCTTCACACAACATGCCATCATTCCCTCCTGAATTCATACCCACACTTTAGCACCACATGTTTAGAACATTAGGCAACGCTATGCTTATTAGGCTGTCACACTAATTATGGCTGATTGGGGGCTCAGAAGCTCAGAAGGAAGAGAACCGATCTAATCTATAAAACCCAGATACCAAACGGCGCAAAAAGATTTTCCAGCCAGCAACAGCATCTGGTTTCCTGACAAATGCTGTCACCAAGCGAGGCATGTGTCCCTCTCCGACATGCCAGTATGATTCCAGCTGTTTCCTTCTCTTTGTGCCACTTTCTTCTCACTCACTTTCAAAAAGGCAGGGAAGTAATCAGGTTTTTAATGGGTTAGGAAAGAAGTTTGATCTAGTAGCCTAAGCACAGGACAGGGAGCCAGGGAACTTAGAATTGGGGGCTTCCAACACTGGCTTCCCTGTGACCTCCAGCAAATCCCACTCCCTGCCTCAGTTTCCCTGTTACCCACTGCACAGGACTGAGGATCAACATCTGGCATGCATTTTTAAGCACAGTAAGCGGTAAGCATCACAGACCCAAAATTTAGGTTTTGTTAGCTATATGGTAGTGGGTAGAGGCCACAACCAAGACTGGCATGCAAGAGTACAAATATGGAGTAAGAAGCAGTCTTTGTCCCAACGAGCTCACAACCACAACAGTGGGAGGGGAAATGGAAGCCCAGAGAGGTGAACCACTTGCCCAGGGTCACATGGCAGGTCAGCACCCACACCAGGGTCAGAATGCAGGTCTCCCAACTTTCAGTCCACATCTCTGTCCACTGGCCCATGCTGACTCTTCGCACTCTGCTTCCCATCCATAAAATGGGCAGTAAGAACATATACCTTTCTCAGCAGGGTTGAAAGGATTTACTAGCTAGGGCTCGTTTACAGCTCTGAAAGAGAAAATGCTAAGTATTATTACTTACTACCCAAAAAACTACTTTGTGTACGTTTACTACTTGAGCACATTAAATGTGGAGCTTGAAAACGAGGCGTGTTTCACAGAGACTTTCAAAGGCAGCATTTTAAAAGCATAATAATTTCAGGGTTACGTAGTGACATGACTGATGTGTGTGGCGGCTGAGTTGTATGTGCTGCGGCTTCTGTACAGAGTCAGCTATATTGCCTTCTTTCTGTAATGAACTTTTACTTTTCCCCCTCCCAACTGCAGAATTGGAACCCTGAAGGATTTCTCATGTGATGATGTTTAGGGCAATAGCCTCAAACTAGCAGAGCTAACCACATGCCAGTTTCCCTTACAGATACCCAGTCATTCCACAAGCCACACTGAAGGCAAAATCCTCCTTTCAGAGACACAAGGTGGATCTTTATTTCAATATTTTCCCTCTCTGAGAAAACTGGGATTTAAGTTCCAAAAACAGACCAAACATATCAAACTCGGTTGCTTCAGTTTAAAAAGTCTGAACCACTGCTACTCCACCACTGTCTTCTTCAGACCTCTGCATAAGGTCTCTGTCCATGCGTTGCGCCTGCTAACAGAGGCGCAAAGGAAACCGAGATAGGCCAGTAATCAACAGCTTCACTCGGCCTGACCTCCAGCCTTTGTTGCCATTTTTCAAACAGAACTTTTCCCTCCTCTTCCTACTTCTTGTCCTTTGGCAAAAGTAGCCAACAGCTGCAATCACACTCAAGCCGGATTCCACAGATTGCGCGGCAGAGCCTAGATATTGCTTTCAGGAATGATAACTTTCCAGCTAGGACATCTCTAAAGACTTCCTTTGCAGGCACATTTGTGGTTTCTCTAATGTAGCTGTGAAGCTGCCTCAAAGGTTCTTCTCAATATGGACCTGATCCAGAACCTACCAAAGTCACTGGCAAGACTTCCCTTGACTCTAATGGCTACTGGGTCAGGCCCTCAGGGAAAAGTTTGTGACAAAAGAAATGTGTCTATCTTTGTTCACTTCCGCTGGTTTGCATCTATTGAAGAACCACGTCCAAGCCTAGGGAGGTTTTGGGCATCGACAACAGGAGGAGTCATTCTTGCTCCTACATCTGGCAGAGACTGACGGAACGCGGCATCACCTCCCATGTACAAGGTCTGTTATTTCAGTGGAGCTTGTCACTTTGATGTTGTTCCAAGTCAAGAGAGTCACAGATCTCCCTTTTTCTTCTAAGGTTCCTTGTCATTGCAGAGTCAAAGCAAAATGCCCCAAGAGAATCCTACCTCATAACCTCTCTAGACCCTTGCAATCCAGTACAGGACTTAGGAGATTTAGTCAGTGCTGTATCAATACTCACACACTGCAGAGAAGTTCAATAAAGGTTATAGTTTATCCTCCTCATTGTCTGATCTCAGTACCTTGATTTAAGAAGCTCGCAATAACCAGGGATTCTGCAATCTACGCGTTAGCGATTAAGAGATCTTTCAGGACTGTCATTTCAATTACGGGACCAGAGGTATTTCACTGGAAGATGAAGCTCTGAATCGCCAGACACTGCAGCCTTCTCCAAGTCTGACGTCCAAGTCTCCAAACGGGTGGAAACATGAAAGGGGGCAAAGCAAAGGAGAGCAACAAGCATAACAGAGTATGAGTGACGCACATTGTGTGTCCTACACCCCTTCCAGGGGAAACTGCACATGACAGCTAGCTGGTACTTGTATTTGCTCAAGATGGTACAACACAGCTCCATCAGTATGCACCACAGGTATGCCATTAGCATACCCCAGTCTTATTCGGGATGGATCAGCAACTGCGGTACTGAGAACCAGAACCCTGAACTCAAGTCTGGGCAGGTAAGCGATGATTAAACTAATATTCAGCTGTGTGGCTTGCCAATACATTTCTCCATCACCATTAAGTCAAGTTGTTACAGAATCTTAAACAACACAGCTTCTATATATTTAGAAGCTCCTCAGATAAAAGAAGGGTGGAACCAATTCAATGCTCATTATTTATTGGCATTATATTAGTGCTCAGAAGCTCCAACTGAGACCAAGGTCCAGTGGCACTAGGTGTCGTACAAACAAATAGCGAGAGACTGCCCTGCCCCAAAGGTCTTACCGTTTAAATGGATACAATGAGCAAAAGGTAGGAAAGGAAGCAGACAAAGAAAGGCGGCTTTCCGAAGCTCACCGAGCACCATCGGCAGAGGACAGAACCCAGGACTCCTACTCCAGTGCCCTGCTCACTACGTTACACTGCCTTCCCAAGGGGGAGAGGTGGCCTGCACAACTCTACCAATTAGTTAACAAGATGATGATCTGCCAAGGTTTAACGCTGCTTACCTGCCCCTCACGATTTGCTAGGCTATTTTTACTACACTAAGCCCAACTGGCAGGCAAGCGGGATACCAATCAGCCCAACCCGTGCACCTTTTCCCCTCAAGAAAATACTGCTCCAGAAAGTCAGCTTTGCTCCTTATAATGTACAAGGACTGGTCTAAATCTATCTGTAATAGAGCTTTTCAGGCTGACTGAACAGTAATGTTCACAAGCTGCTCCCCTCAAGGGAATACTGTATCTTCCTCACTGCATTACCCCAGTCAGAAAGATCACTGAACAGCTCAAAGGCATCCACAGAGCACGCACCGCTGATGCAATTCCATTTAGAATCTATCAGAATATTTTATTTCTCCCTCTGAAAGTGGCAGATTAGGTATTTCCATCTCCTGCGCTCTCCTTCAAGCCCAGAAAGCAATTCACAGCGGTTCACCAAAAAAACACACCCGACAAACACCTCCTTATTCTTCAAGCTGCAGATAAAGTGAGGAAGGAGCTGAAGGGTCACTGCCCATGCTAGTGAGTCATCCAGGGCAAAGTCACGTCTGGAATTCAGGTCTCCCGCAACACATGTCCACCAGGAATTTTCTTTTAAACACTACTCTTTCTCTCTCCCACCCTGCTTATGAGATATATAAACCTTCCCTTTTCAGAAAGCCTCCTGGAACATTCAATCTCTTTTTAAGTCGCTCCTGGGTTACCTGATAAACATTAGATTCTCCCTTCCCTCTTTCCAGTAGGGTCTGAAATTAACGTTCCCTTGCTGTTTATTTCCTTCACGCTGAGTGCAAGAGCATCCTTGTCTAGATGAGCAGCACCACCACTCTGGGAATAATCATTAATTTATTGGCTCCTGCTGCAGACCAGAGCAAAACTTTATTTTTTCTTAGGTCCTACATAAACAGCAGCTTGGGTTTTCTGTTGTTGATTTTCTCCCCTCTTCTTAAAGCATCTCAGTGAGAGAACAGCGGATTTTTTAAAAAAATAGATAACTAGAGCGGGACTTGGCTCCTGCCTAACTTCCAAGGGGGAGCGGAGAGACTGCCAGATGCACCCAGTGATGCCAGGCAACATCCTCTGATGCAACTGATCCTCTGCTGGCTGTGGAAGGATTACATCGGGTAGACATCTGCTGGATCACACTCTGTTATATGGAAGCCCCCCCACCTAGTGGGTGGTGCTCACTGTGGCACACACACTAGCCAAACCAGCTGGGAATTCGAACACAGTTTGCAGCCCCCGCCACTGGGGAATGGTGCATGAAATGTTTTATTTGCCAGCCCTCCCTCCTTCAGGCTTGCTTGAGTGGTAGGAAGAAAATCCTGCCTCACTTATTGCACAAAAGGGCAAGGCTGCTTCCTCCAACCCAGAGTACAAATTGATAGGATCTAGCTGGTGTAATCCAGAGGGCATTCCCCTGCAGATTGTAAGAGTCTTAAAGTAGGTCATGCTTGAGTCCTGGATTTCTCAGGAAGTGTGATTCTGACTTATATCTAGAGTGCGTGTTTCTCTGTGCGATACTCATAACTAGAAACCCAAATTAGACAGTTTAAATAGAGCCACAGAATGAAGCAAATTGTAGGGTGGGATTTCTGTTTGAAACAGTGAGAAATGTAGCCCTAGTCCAGTCAAATGAACCCCCTGCATGCGCTTGCTGGACTTGGAAGTTATGAATCACAGAGGGCACTTCTTCCATCTGGGGTTTTTGGAGGATGAAAGCGAACATAGCAACTGGCTAAAATGTGACATACACAAAAAACAGACAAGGGATACTCATCATAGGGTCAATTCCAGGTCATTCTTGTACCTTCACTTGGATAGAGAGCACAGCTGTGGGATGCAGGACTGGAGCTGCATGGTCTGGGTTCACAGGGGTTGGTCTCCACATAGGTTTTCATCATGACCATGCCCCTTTTCCGCTCTGGGTTTCAGATGGGAATGAACCCAATGTGGAAACCTGCCACAGATGTCAAGTTTTACCTGATCTGGGGTTAAAGTCCTATGGATCTTCATAGGTTTCCATGCCTCCCACTCAAACCCATAAACTGGCCCGAAGCTCTCCCTAAGCTAACCTCTCAGCAAATCTGCCACGTTTCAGATTTATAACAAACCCAAAACCTGGTGTTTCAAAAGCCTACATTTCACACGACTCATGGGCTCTAATCCCAGCTCTGCCGCTGACTCCGTGTGTGGACGTTGGGCAAGGAACCACCTCTATGCACCTCAGGTTTCCACGCTGTAAAAGAACAATGAGGAGACAGGCCTCCCCTCACAGTGATGCGGTGAAGACAGTACGACAAACGTTTGCAACCTGGTGCGAGATCCCTGGATGAAAAGTGCTAAAGAAGGGCAAAGTGCTGTAATTATTTCGATGGTTTGTCAGGACACAGGAGCGCAGGACACTGCTATTCTCTTTTCACTGCTGCAAAAGAAACACACCATCTGCTTCACACCTAGACATTTGCATCCTTTCCAGGGACTTTAATTTAGGATCTCCCAGCTGCCACAACCCTCTACCCTGCCCTCAGAGGACTAGAAATATGGGGTCCAGGATTGTTTACATACAGAGCGATAGAGAGAATTGCATTTACCAAGTCTATGAATGATTTATCATCATGCTGAATACAAGAGGAGAGGGGTCCCAGGCTTCTCCGCATGACCGGAATCTCAGATTGGCTGCATCTGCAGAAAGGTTTGAGTGTGCCCTTCAAATCATCATTAACCATCAGGACCCTCAAGAGGAGCACACACATCCTTGGGATTGTAAGAAAGGCAACTGCTGAGAAAACAGCTGGGTGGAATTTGGCCCCATTATACCCCTCTGGTTTTTTTCCTCCTCCACCCCTCAGTAGAGTTGGATGCAAAAACAGAGAGAGAGAGAGAACACAACAAAACAAGAAATGCAGCAAACAATACAGGCCAAACACAGGTTACAGATTTGTTTGTGAAACTGCAGGCAGCTGCAGAGAACTTGAGAGGTTTCATATTTCCAAATGCTCTCTCTTCCCACGTGGGTTTGGGAACTCATCTCCCTTGCCAGATGACTAGTCCAGGGCTGTATGAGGTAGGTATTATATAAATAAATAGAACTAGGTTTGAGATTGCAAGCAACTTTGAGCTAGGAAAGGGAGCACCAAATGGTTTTGTGAAATGGGTTGGAAGTTGTCCACAGTTCTATGTTCTCTAGAACAGGGGGTACTCAAATATGGAAAGTAAACTCCTGACTCACTGAAGTCAATGGGAATTTTGCGCCGTGGATTTTAAATCGGTCCAGAAAGCCACCCGTAAAAGACGAATTCTGCCACAATGGGACAGATTAGACCATACACTAGCCATCACACCCTTAATAGAGGATATATCATCATACACAATCATATTTAGAAAGCAACCTGTGACTTGGGATATGGGAATTCTGGGGCAGTCCTCAGGCACCATGCTGTACCCTTCTTAAACGGTTGTGAGCCCATTTCACTGGTAGACAGATGTTTACTTGCACCCAACGCCTTTGTTCATTCTAAGAAACCGAAATTATAAAGAGTTCCCATGTAATTACTCTCCTGAATTACCCTAAAGACTTAGCTAGAGTAAGAGCCTGAAAAGAAGAGCCTCTTTGCTGCCCTAAAATGGGACCTAGCCCTTTCTGATCCATGGCTGATCTATGTGAAATCGGCATATTATACAGCCCAAGACCATGCACCAAACAACCGGATTTAATTTCCTTGCAGTAATCTATACGTGGAAACTTATGTACAGTTATCCTGGAAACCTGCCACTGCCTCTGGAGGGTTCATTATTTACTCGGTCTCTGTCATGAATGTGATGAAAGGGAGGAAGGGAAAAGTGAGACTCCCCTCCCAAATGACTCCTTCCAACCTCATCTTTGACGAGTGCAACACAACAACAACAAAAACCTACAAGTCTAGCATCCCACTAAGCTTCCCAGGGCCATTTGGAGAAACAGCACCAGACATCAGCTGACACTAGCAATTACATCCAAATAGCAGATACAAGGTCTGTTATTGATCCATTCCTAGAGGGAAGGACAAGCTATCCAGTAAAAAAAGGGTGTCATGTTATTAAATTCCGAAAGGATAATAACCCAGCACAGAGGACACAGCTGTTATTGATACACTCTGTGCTTTGGCTTTTATCTTGACAGGGAACAAAGACCTTCAGAGCACTTTAGCTTTTAGAGACAAGGCTAGAAATTGCAGGAATAAATTAACATATCCATATCCAAATTACCGGGCTAAAGGGGGCTGCAGGAATTGGCTAAGTGCTATGGTCAGTCATTCCCAGCAGCACATTTAACCTCTTGTTAACTAGTGCCACAAAGTATCAATGGGAAAGGAAAATGCTTTGACCTTTCACAGCTCAGTTGCTTAGCTCTGGGGTGGTGGTTCCAACTGCAACACGCCAATGCAAGGAACTGGAATAAAACAGAGCAGAGCCAACAGCCTCTGGAGAAAGCTTAACTAAGGCCAGTTTTATCCTTCAGTAACTCAAGCCAAACACATCCTCTTGAAGAAAGAAAAGGAGTACTAGTGGCACCTTAGAGACTAACCAATTTATTTGAGCATAAGCTTTCGTGAGCTACAGCTCACTTCATCGGATGCATCGGATGAAGTGAGCTGTAGCTCACGAAAGCTTATGCTCAAATAAATTGGTTAGTCTCTAAGGTGCCACTAGTACTCCTTTTCTTTTTGCTAATACAGACCAACACGGCTGTTACTCTGAAACCTCTTGAAGAAGAAACAGTGACAGACAGCTCAGTGGAAAAACCTGTATCCATTTGTCAAGCTGTCTGGAGTGGCTCACAAACGTGGGGGCAATCTCAAGGCAGACTGTTACAAACCAGTGGACACAAACTGGTTGTGTGTTCTAGAATTAGATTTCACCAACCAGGTACCACGCGTGCACCCCTCAAGCACTATAACCGTCTCAACATGGAGTCCTAGACAGTCCCCTTGGGCACTCCGGTCTATCTTGCCACAAGCCTGCCTTTGCGAGAGATGGTCTCTTATACCCCCCCCCCCCCCCCCAAAAAAAAAAATCACAACAATTTTCAGGTTACTCCCAGTCCCAAAGAACCCATCACTTACCCCAGGTCATTTATACCTTAGATCTCTCAAAGACAATGCTTGTAGCCAATCCTGTAGTAAGCTAACTAAGGATTTATTAACTAGGAAAAAGAAATGAGAGAGTTATTTACAAGGTTAAAGCAGGTAAACATACAGATAAAATGAGTTATAGTCTAGGCTGTGAAAAGTAATAGAAGCTGCTGTAATGTGAAAACTCTAGATGTCCTCTAGAGCTAACCCCAGCTAAGCAGTTTGGGGATCACTTGCTTATGCTTAGAAATATTGCCCTCTCCAACTTCCAAGCAGTATAGTGATACAGATGATTCAGGTCAGGGATTTTGATTCCCTTCCCCCAGAGCTCAAACTGTGATGGAACAAGGGTTTGTGCATGTCCCCTCTTCATGAGAGAGAGAGTGAGAGTGAGTGAGCGTGTGGGACAATCAACAGTCTTTTGTCCACTGCCGTTCCACAATGGTTCATCTGGTGTCTATAGACGTTCTTTTGTTGGGCAGGAAATGACACCTCTTGTGGTAAACTCACATTTCATGCTTGGTAATGCTTCTCTCCTGACTGTGTGAGTTTCCAGTTTCATAGCAAACACTTTTATAGTTACAAAGCAAACATTTAAATATTACCTCACAGCATGGGATACAGGTATGATATGTGAGATTTATGCATGCAACTCACAAGCATTTCATCAAGTCCAAACACTAAACATAGCTCTATAAATCTGATACCTATTTTAACAACACTAACACACAAGTGAGCCAGGCTGGTTGCCAGCTATGCATTTGTCAGTCTTCAGTGAGGCCTTGGGGCCTTGCCTCAAGCCGGCACCTGGCCTGCCAGCATCACACCATTCAGGTACAAAAACCAAAGCTACAGTAAGCTTACAAGTCAAGGCTTTTAAACACCAGGAACTCAAAAGGGTGGGAGTTTAAACCAACCTTTAACAGAAAATCCCTATGAAAAATTATCAATTTTTTGTTGCGATTAATCGTTGGTGCTTGACAGTCAAAGTCTCATGAAACATGTGTCATGGGGCAAGATGTGATGCAGACTTAGTTCAAACCAACACTTAACAGGGCAGTGACTAATAACAGACACATCAACTACAGAACTACGAGCTGGGAGCATTTGGCGAGACTGCGATGATCACATCAGCATGGGCTGCAGTATCAGCCAAGATGGAGGAATGAAAGCACTACAGGCAGCCATCCCATAGACAGCTTTGCACGGCACGTACCCTGTTTACGTAGCCACAGTAGACACATGATTTCAGAATATACTTTTGGGAGTTTCCACTAGAAACTTGGAGGCAGCAGGTTTCTATTCATTTGGCTGCATAAACAAAATTAAAAATACAAATGTCATGACAAAAACCAAAACGCCTAACCTGTGACAAAACGGACATCCGCTCAAAAGGAGCTGGGTAAATACTCATGCCTCTCAGAGTATCTTGAAGTGGTACTGAGATGTTTAGGTAAGAGGCACCTTCCAGATATTTAAGAGAGGATAGATGTGTAGTGGTTTGGGTGCTAGCCTGAGACTCAGGACCCTACCTTCAAAGGCCCACTCCACCATAGACTCACAATGGAACAAATCACTTGAACTTTGTCTACACCGCCACTTTTGTCAGTAAAACTTGTGTCGGTCAGGGGTGTGAAAAAGCACACCCCTGACTGACACAGTTTCACTGGCAAAAGTGCTGGTGTGGACAGCGCTAAGTCTGCAGGAGAGGCTCTCCTGCCGACAGAGCTAACACCGCTCGTTGGGGGTGGTTTAATTATGCTGGCAAAGAGCAGCTACACAGGAGATTTTACAGCGGTACAGCTGTGCCGCTGTAAGGTCTGTAGTGTAGGCATGGGGCACAGAGAGGCTAAGGCTATCTGTAAAATGAGGATAACAACACTGCCCTACCTCCCAGGGAGACTGAGAGGATAAATACATTAAAGCGCTCAGATACGATGGTACGCGAGGGCCAGATAAAGTTCTTGAGAGAGAGAACGAACTAGCTCAGGCTCTGTCTGACCAACTCCAGAGGGCCCCACTCAAACTGCTGCAACTCCCACAGATGTACAGCTCTCGCATGCCACCAGCAGATCGCCAGTGCGGAGGGAAAGTACTCTTAGGAAAGGCAATCCCTTAAACACTCACTGTTCCAGCCATAGAGGGTACCTCTCCAATGTGACACGGCCGATCATGTGACCGGTACAGGTACGGAGTGTAGCACAACACAGCTGAGAACAACCAGCAGGACTGGACCGACTAGCCACGCTAGCAGTAGTGCCTATGAAAAGCAGCTTTTATCACACCCCGAGGAGCATGCTCAGCCAATACTAGTTCTATGCTTGGAGATTCCTGGTCAGACGCGACCCTGAAGCTGTGCAAGTACCTCACGGACCCGTTCAAAAGTCCAGGATGGTCTGTGACCCTCAATTGCCCATTTTTATGAAATCCAAAAGAAGCTAAATCTGTTTTCCTGTTTATTCGGTAGAGTGGGCAATCACAAAAATGTGTGGGATTGATGGCCTTGAAGAGTCCATTTATCAACACCCCTAAAACACAGGTAAGCAGCTAGACAGCTTCCCCAACCCCACCACCCTAAACATCTCTCGTCCCGGATCTGGAGAGCTCACCTTTAAAGGGGAGCGTAATTTTCACTCACGTGAACAGAAAGAGTTTGAGGCGTCTTGAAGCGACGGACATGAACCAATCTCCAGGGCTGAACCTGCCTGGATTTAGGAGACTCTCAAGCTCTGGATTTCATGGCTCGGGCCCAACTCTAGCACTTGGTGTCACAATGTCTACAACCGCGTTTCCCAAACTTTTTGGCCCCGGAACCCCGGTACATATTTACGGAACACTTCTATTATTATTTTGTAGTCGTTTGGTTTTCAAATAAAAAAATTGTGTTGTTTATGCTCAAATGTATTTTATTTTATAAAACAAAAGCAAAAATACAAATTTAAAATAACTAACAATTTCTAACTGGAAAGCGCGTATAAAGTAGTAGAAAAATCGAGGGCAAGACCCCCCCCCCTTTTTTTTTTTAAATTACGATTCTTTCACGGAACACCTATTCACATCGTGCGGAACACCAGTGTTCCACGGAACACAGTTTGGGAAACGCTGGTCTACAGAGACCTAATCACCAGATCTGGTGAGGTTAGGCTGTCGGTGTATAAAGTTAGCCACTGGTTTCAAGTATGCAGGCATGCACAAAAATCTATTTGTACTCTGTATTGAAGACTTGGAGCATCTGGCAAGAATGCTTTAGCACTGAGCCGTCACACATTAACGGCCCCACAGCAGGGTCTGGCAGGCAGAGGCAGCCCCAAGATTTAGCGAGCACCGTTTGAGTTTCAGATGGTGCAGAATGGCACATTGATCCACTTCGTGTCTGGTAAGTTGCCATGGAGACCACAAGTCATTCCCCACCACCACCTCCTCCCCGTCCAGCGGCTTTTCGATTGATAGCTAGGCACTGGGGAAGCATTTTCAGCACTGTGGAAATTAAATCCACAGCAGAGGAGCACCTTATTGAGGTCTGACATGGCCGTGGACCCTCAGCTTGAGGCCGGCCTGTCCCACCCACACCCAGTGGGTTCAAGTGACAGGATGCACAGAGCTCCTCACAATAGAAATATTACGGTAAGCCAATGATTGCATGGGATTTTAATGCCACTCCATGGATTTCCCAGGGCTCAGCAAAAGTAAATGTTTACAAGGTAAAGGGGAAGGTGGGCTTCGCTATTCTGTAGAAGGGACCAGAGAGCCCAGATTAAATCGGTTTTAGAAAGTAAGAGAGAGTCTAATCCTGAGTGGTGCTGAATACCTGTAAAGTCCTGCCTGGCTTTGACAGAAACTGCAGGCCTTGGATGAAAAGTTATCACCAGAAAGAGCAGGTGTTAAGAGTTGTCATCTCTTCATGGAGATTTAATAGGGTACATTCCTGGCTTTGACTGGCTAAGGAGCATGGCTGCTGAAGACTCTACAGAGGACAATACTGGTACTGAGCGCTTGGCATCTATGGATGTTGATTAGAGGGGAAGCATATGGGCTTGTGACTAAGAAACTGGACAGGGACTCAGCAGATTTCAGTTCCATTCCTGGTTCTGCCACAGCGCAAGTCACTGAGTGCTTGGAATGATCCCAATCTACGTTGTTCCAACGCAGAGCTCTGCACTGTGACTCAGGGACTTGGGTTCTATTCCCGGCTCTACCACTGGACTGCTAGAGAACCTTGTGCAAAATCACTTCACCGCCCTCAGTTTCCTCATCTGTAAAAAGGGGGATAATGATGCTACCCTCCTTTGAATATAAGGGCTAAGTATTATAATGTCCATGTGTCTCTGTTCTGTAAACTGAAGACAGTACTTTGTCTTGTTTATATTTAGATCGGAACTCTTCAAGGAGCAGCGTGTTCACGTACAACACGTACCAATACAGCATCCCAATTTTGATTAGCAGTGGTGCCTACAAACATTGTGCTAGGTGTTACCATTAAATAAATAATCACAATAAATTAAGTTACACAAGAACCCTGAGAGGAAGATAAATACTGACCCCAGTTGACCAATGGAGAAACAGATTGAAGGTGTTAAGTGTCACATTTTCTAACTTGGATGCCTTAAAATTGGGCATTTAACTCCATATATAGGAACCCAAATAAGTAGCCTGATTTGCATAAGTACTGACATCTAATTCCCTCTGACTCCAATAGGAGCTGCAGGGCGGGTACTGCTATGTGTCTCAGAGGCAGGTAACTTGGTGTGGCTCCCAATTTAAGACACTCAGGTTTGAAAATCTGGCTCTAGGGGAAGGGTACACCTTACCTCCACTACCTAGCTGTGCTAATGGGCTCCAGAAAAAGGCCTCATCCAGCCTTCCGGACCATGGGGAAGAGATGGCATGACCCTTCTTTACACAGGGTAAGAAGAGGATCCAGAGAATTAACCCACACGCTCCTAACAGGAGTACATCCTCTTGCACGGAGCCGCTCCCCAAGCCCTTTATTAGGGTATACTGTACCTTTAATAAGGGAATGATTAAGGATGACACAGCTACTCTATGCATAGAAGCAGAGCAGGTGTTACCAGCTTCTTGGCCCATCTCTCTCAAGTGCAGCCAGAAGCCAGGTAGCTACCCAAGACAGAGGAGCAGAAGGGCTGAACGGCAGGTGGTGGGAGCAAGGAAAGGCAGCTGCAGGCTGGGAGCCTGAAGGAAAACTCAAGAAGAATGACATGAATGCTGTGTGCGCCTGAAGCCAGCAGGCTCAGCAAGGGCTACGTGTGGCATTTCCTGAAGGTTACCTCTAATAAGTGCTGTCAGCCTGCCAAGCTCAGACTGGCTGCGGAGTCTTTCTGTGGGAAGCATGAAGCCGCCTGGACCTCCTTGGCATTGTCACAATCTGTGACAGCAAGAGCTTAGAAAATAAAGCCCCTTCTGCATGGCAAGCACATGACAATCTGTCTTGGGTAAAGAGGGACAGCCTGGGTGCACGTCACAGACAGTGATTCAAGGAGACTGGAGCTAGAGGGAACTCCCAGTGCACCAGCCAAGCAAGAGGGGGAGCGGCAGGGAACTGCTAATTACCCAAGGCACGGAGAGGAGGGGAGCCCCCTTCCATTCTGAGCCCTAATCCCCAAGCCAGCAGACTGCTATCAGCAGCCTTACACCCAGGTGAGACCAATGGAGTGCAGTAAGGCATTTGATGTATTTAGTTATTAGCCCATTAGCAAAAAAGAGTTTACTGTGCACTCCTGAGGCTATTTAGTCTCTACACTCCAATCAGCTTGGGAGGGAACCAGACTAGTCCATTTCACTCTGTTTATGGCCATTTCTCATTCCTGGGCACAACTTTTCTTTCACTGATGTGCACATTCTGCTTCTCTCTTTCACCACCCCACCCCCACACCCCATCAGCTGGGCAGGGGTTATGCACGACCTTGTTGGGTTTGCATCTACAAACACTGCAGAGGAATATTTCAATTCCTTTTTTATTCCATTAAAAGTGATGACCAAGGATGCTTCTATCTGCAATAGGTGTAACAAAACTGCAACTGCTACGGAACTGCTTCACGGTGGGCCATTAAAAAAATAAATACATATGTATTGAGACGAGCATTGGGTCACTTGCATCCAGCGAGACCCTGGAATGATATGGGTACTCAATTTATTTTTAAAGAATCCTGAACTTTTCTTTGCCTCTTCTTCTTTCACAGGTGGCAATGAGATGCATCCACGTTCTGCATCCTTAAGCCCTTTTTACGGGAAAATTAAAGGGTTAACATCAAGCCCTGCCAATCAAATAATAAATGGCACTTACATACTCCCTTATCTGAAGGATTAATGATTTACAGAAGAATATAAGCCGCCATCCCTATTTTACATCTGGGAAAACTTAGGCACAGACAGGTTAGATTACATGCTCAGGGCTACCCAGCAAGTCAGTAGCAGATCTGGGGTTAGAACTCTGGACTAACTCCTGGTTCAGTTTCCAATCCAATGGATCACACTCCCCTTTTAAAAGAATATAAAGGTGGTTGTTCCACTTACTAAACTAAATATACAGTCATGCGACAATTATGGTTGGGCCAGAGCAACCAATGCAGGACACAACACTTTCCAATGCAGCATACAGTAATAATGCCACCCCAGCCTTTGAACAACGTCAAGTCCAGAAGTGTTCTACCCACTCCCAGCATCCAGCCTCCCTACTTCCCTCCACTTTATTCAGCCATGGATTAGAGTCCCAAACAGACTGGTCTCTAAACAGAGCCCTGAAAATAAATAAATGCCATCAGTGCCTGGAAAGCAGGTGTCCGATAAGAGACAGACACATTACCCACGGTTACTGTTAATAGGGAACGCACTTGGGAGAACTTGCATTCCACTTGGGGAAGCCATGTTACATAAACTTCATTTCCATGTCTTTTATCTCTGATAAGATAAGCCATTGCTCAAGTTCGCATTCTATATCAAGTAAACCATGATAATCCTTTCAGGAATTCCCCATGTCCCAGCTTGAACAGACCTGCAGATAAGAGCTTAAGGGGTTGCCTTTAGCTAAAAAAAGACAGACGCGCGCACACACGAGCATGCAGACACACATTTATTTATAACATAAGCAAATGAGGGACCTAATATAAAGGTACTAGTGGCTTACATAGGTCTGCCTAAATAAAGAGATCTACTACTGTACCCTAAACCATAATGCTACAAAACCATTACTCATGCAAGTAGTATCTACTTAGGCAAACAGTCCCATTGAAAAACATACTAAATCTTGAACAGGATTATTTGCACGAGCAAGGGGTTTGCAGGATCAGGCCCCCTCAAGTAGTTTTGCAATAGGTTCAGCATATTGCATGTTTGACTTCCATCCCGAACCTTACTTAGCCTGCTGGATAATGTCAAAGTCTGCAATGTTTGGATACATCCAGAGGATGAATGAAGGGGACCTAATGAAGATAGCATGGCAGGAGAAGGTGGTAGGAAAGAGACCCTGAGGAAAGCTGAGGATGTGATGGACAGATTGCATCAAAGACGGTGAGCAGATGAACCTTAGTGCCATCTCAAACAGATGCAGACAGCTGATGTTTCCATGAAAACCCAACCCCAGTTGATGGGATAAGCAGAAATAGTAGCAGTAAGGTGGCTGGCTTTTTTAAAGCCCAGGATAATTTGGTAATAGTTACTAATGCTGGTAGCTAGCCACAAAGAGGGGCAGGAAGTACCTCTTCTTAATGTCCACACACAATATGTCACACCCTGGGACATCTTTCCTTATCTGACTACGTACCAGATCAGATCTTAGCTGCCATCATAGGCAGGCGGTCAATCTGCTAGATCAATGACTGGATCCAGTTTAATAATTCCTGTGTTTAGACAGTCAGATGTTCCGTGTGTGTAATACAGCAGCCCAGTATTTAGCATAAACTTCTGCTTCCAAGCCCGGCATATATGATTTGGACGGCGGTGGCGGGGGGGAGAGAAGCTAATTATATACACAAATTTGTAAAGCCCTCCAAGCCACCCCCCACCCCAAAAAAAAGAAAAAACCTGGACATAAAATCAGGATGCAAATTGAAAAGGACAGCGGCTTTAACAGGGATTAATCCAGGGAACTGATTTAACCTAAAGGGAGTAAAGGCCAATGATTTATGCCTAAAAGTCAGAAAAACATTTACACAAACCCCACTTAACAGGGATGCATTTGGCCACTGCCAAGTAGTTAAGTGATGTTTAGCCAGTTGTTTAAAAAGTGAGCAGCTCCAGGATCTGCTCTTTTAAATAAACTAGTTCCCACAAAAAAAAGATAACGGTAAGATGCCCTATCGTTTGTATTCAATATTTTAAGATCCTCCCTGACTCCTCCCCCCCCCCCACCGCCCATGTCATTTTCTCAGACCATGCAGCAGGCTGGGTGCCAAGGTGTTTCAGTTTAGTGGACTCTATTGTAACAATAGCTTCACTTTCTGTTTGTCTCAAAAACTGGTTGCCAGGTAAGAGACTTGGGGGGGGGGAGGGGGGAAAAAGATACTGAGAACCTTTATGATTTTTTTTTTTTTTTTTAAAGTTCAAACGAAGAGATATGGTCTATCAAATGGTATACATCATCATCATCACATACCACCAACGGAAGGATCCTGCAGCACTGACCTGTAATGCTGTGGGAAATGTTTTTAAAATCAGTTATGTGAAAAGTGAGCCTGGAAATGATATTGAACTAAGTCCACAGGCCAGTTGCCCTAGGAGGGTTCCTAAGCCTGCAATATTTTCTTAGGAAACGGATATGCGTACTTTGTACTTATGGCCCACGATGATGGGATCTCATGGTGCTTTACAAGCGTCAAGCCAAATTCTCAACTGCA
Organism: Chelonia mydas; assembly: GCF_015237465.2. Lineage (NCBI taxonomy): Eukaryota > Metazoa > Chordata > Testudines > Cheloniidae > Chelonia > Chelonia mydas. The sequence goes on along the minus strand of NC_057856.1, from coordinate 24,075,527 downwards.
ATATATGGACTAGACGAACTCTTGAGGTCCCGTCCAGTCCTACAATTCTATAGGCACTGCTCCGTTGATAAAAGCAAAGTTCCCCCTCACCCCCCATTTATGCCAGCTGAGAATTTGGCCCATCAGCTCTCGACATCCCTGTGATGGAAGACAAGTATAATATAGATGAGTAAATGAAGGCACAGAAAGGTTAAAGACTCATCCGTCCCTACATAGCAAGACAGCAGCAGAGCCAGGAATCCTGACTCCCATCTGACTAGACAACATCCCATTAACCATTGTTTTAGGCCCTGCCTTCACAGCTTTAAAAAAAAGTGTGTTTTACCTCATAGTCACTAACGCGCGTGAACACTGTGCTTTTACTCTGAACAGAAGACAAAGGTACTTCATTATACCGTGAGGTAAAATGGACGAGGTCAACCCCAAGCAGGGGTATAGGGCTGACCTTAGGAAGTTTACCTCCTGGTAAAACCCAAATGCCTTGTCTTCATTGCGTTTTTACCGCAGGACTGCTCATGTGCACATTAGGTACCAGGATTTAACAGTGAAGAGGAGACCCTAGAGTGGTTGTTCCAGTGTTGCCTTTAAAGGACAGACTGGGCAGATTCCACATCTGCTCCGTAAAATGTTGTTTTCTTTTCTTCTGTTCCCCAGTTTTAGTCCCCTGCCTCCAGGCCACATGCAGATGACCGAGCTTTTTTCTGAAGCCAGTGCCAAGGAGGCCACTGCATTCATTATCCAGCAGAATAATGACAGAGTGCAATTCAGTCAACAGCAAATCCTCCCCAGGGGAGCGGCCCCTGACCTTTCCTGAGCTAGGGGATGAAAGTAGAGAGCCAGATCCCAGACAGGCTGCAGAGCTGAGCGAATAAGTCCTAATGAATCCTTTCATCTCTTTTTTTGGTTTGGAAAATGGCCACAAACAAGAGCACTGTTTTCTGGAGTTTGTTAATCGAAATGATTCAAACCAAATTTTTTTTTTGTGGATTTTGTTTACGCTGTGGGGCGCTATCCAAAACACTCAACTTGAGTGGCACCCCTTAACAGAGAGTGGTCCCTTGGAATGGTCTGTTCCCTGATTACAATTAAGTTCCTGATGAGAACGCCCATGGGAAAGTGAACTTAAAACGCATGTTCTGCAAGGAGTGGAGAGCGAGTTTAATGTTCACTTTCAGCGAATGCTTGTGCCAGCAAAACTCAACTGCACAGATGTCAGTGAACACAAACAAGGGCACAGGAGATTGAAAGGGAAAAAATCCAACACAATATTCAAGGGCTTCCCTACCCTCCCCCAGATTAGTTTATACCAATTCACCAAAACTGAGTGTGTCTTGTGTATAACCATTTGGCACAGGCAAACTGGTGCTTAAACAAACAAAAACAAACAAACACACACACACAACACAACTCCCCATTTCTAGAACCAAACACTTTGGAAGTTTCTGAAATACCTGCCCTCCTTTACCCCAATCTGTTTTTGTTTTAAGTGCATCTGGGTTATTCAACCTCCCAGTTGGGAGAAACAGAAAAACACCCCAAGATAAAGAGATAAATCTACTCACACGGTGTTCCTTGGCCGACTGGAAATCTTCTAACTGAGCCCATTCCCCACCATCAAATCCACAGGCTTGAGGAGTTCATATAATTCGAACAAAGCACCTGAGTTTGCAGGCGTTTGTCCTGACTGAACCCAAAGCTCAGAACCTTTTGGAGGTTGGCTCAATACTAACAGGAATTTCTAGGGACTAGAGATAGGAACGATACCGACATACTACAATCACAGGGCACTTCCTGCCCTTTCCAAGGCAAATGAACTGACATGAACTCGTACTTAAATAGAGCTTGGCTTGTATATTTATATAGATGCCAAATCCCAGGGATATCAATGACAACCTCTTCTTCAGTAAAACCCGATTACAGTGCTGGAGTCTCTAAACCCTCCCATGTGGGCATCCCACACGTCAACCAGGCCATCACTCTCTACACCTCCAGGGAAGGGAGCGGCCAGCTATATTCTGGGAGCCCTGCCTGACAGAGGTTTGCGCTGTTAATGCTTAAGCAGGCCTTCAAAAGCAGAAAAACAAAGAGCAAGTCAATGACTGACTGACATAGCGGCTTGGGATACCTCCGTCATGTCATGAAGAGACAACAGACTTGTTTGCCAGCCTGCCTAAGAGCTGGAAAGGTTTCTATGGGTCATACAGGAGAAAGGGGGCAGAGGTGAGCAACCAGACAATATTGTCTGGGCTGCATCTACACCGTATCCTGCTAGAGCCAGGGTCCTTTCCTAATAACATCCCAAAGTAGTTCTGGAAAGGAAGTTGCTCTGTTTAGGAAAAAAAGAAAAGAAAAGATTCCTATCCCGATGACAAGTTTCTGCAACAGGATGAGTGGGAGATTAAAACTGGGTCTCTTTAGTAAGTGGTAAGCACAGTCTCTGCTCCTGAGGCACTGACACACACAGAAGGGGGGGGCGGAAATCGGACAGGAAATAAAAATTTATTTGCATCCCAGTTCAAAGCTGTAATTCAATGGACCTGCTTGTCCAAAGGAAAGATCTACGCTCGACTGGCTGCATATTACCCATTCCAAGAGGTGCCTCCGAAGCAGTAGCAACAAATCCACAACTCCTTCAAAGAGCCAAGGCAAGTTCCAGTAATCAGTGTTGCCAGCTCCTGCGATTTTATTCATGAGTCTCACAATATTTGGCACTTTTCTTAAATCCCCAGCTCCTGGAGACATGGAACTACATGAGGATCTCAGCTTCCATTTAAAAACAAAAAATTAAAAATAAAAGAGGAAGTTTCTAGCCCTTAGAGGCATAGAGAAAAAGCTTGAAAATGCGAACCCCAAAAGGTTCAAAGAACAGAAGGCAAAATTATAAAGAAACCAAAAATGTAAAAATTACGAGATCCTCAAAAATATGAAGGTATCCTCACTATTTTGGGGCACTCGGCCCATGATTCTTGAAGGCCTGGGGTTGCCAATACTGAGTAATCCACCTAAAACGTTGACCAAAAGCCACCACTGATCGTGGCTATGGATAGAAAATCCTGTTTAAGGCTGATTTGAGGAGAAGCATGTGTAAAATTCCTCCCAGTAACAGGCAGGCTTTTGTCTACTCAAGTTTCTACACTGCATTGATCACATGGGGTTTGGATGGACAGCTTAAGGGGCTTGGGTATAGCAGCACTGTCTGCCACCGTGCGCCTGCCGTGGCCTGGCTTTTAATGGAGGTTGAACAGCTGAAATCCCTGCTGCAGCATGAAGCTCCAGTCATTGACATGATAATTAAACCCAGGAGAAACAGTCCAAAGTAGCAATACCTTTAACTGATACATTGGGAGGAAGAAACCCAAAGACACACACAACTTCTCCAGGGAGCATTGTTTTGTTACAAAATCCCGGATTAAGCTGGGTTTTAATGACAAAAAAAAAAAAAATCAGGAGTGGGAAAAGGGAAAAAAAATCCCTGAATTATAGGGCATAACCGAAACCGGAATTCTTGAAACTGCTACTTGCTTTCATCTGACTGAACGGAAGGAAAGCTCAGGATGGGTTTCTCCCATCAGAATTCACCACCTCACCTCCTTAGCCCCGGGGCATCTCAGGGTATGTCTGCATTGCAACAAAACACCCATGACTGGCCCGTGACAGCTGACTCGGCCTCACAGGGCTTGGGCGGCGGCGGGGGGGGAGGAGTGTGAAGGTCTCAGAGACCATGCTGCAGCCCAATCCCAAAATGTCCACACTGCAATTTTACAGCCTCATAGCCCCAGCCCAAGGCAGCGGACACGGGACAGCAGCGGGTGTTTTACTGCAGTATATAGACATACCCTCAAAGGCCACTAGGCTGGGAAAGGACTAAGAGAGACAAGAGAAGGGGAAAAGCATCAACAACCTGCTGTCTCAGGTGCTAAAAGCCAACACCGGCTTTGGAAAGAAACGTGACCTGCTGTAGAAACCGTGCGGAGAACTCAGCCATCACTGGGGAGATTTAAGCCAGGCAAGACAATGGAGAAGTTTTGTTCAGAAATACATGGGTACAGATTTAGCCGGGAAACTGCTCTTCCTTAGATTAATTAACCAAAGTTCGATATAACAGAGGCCCCTTACCGTGCCCACAGGAAGAGCACTGAACTACACTAGAACCTCAGAGTTATGAGCACCTCGGGAATGGCGGCTGTTTGTAACTCTGAAATGCTCATAACGCAGAACAAAATGTTATGGTTGTTCCTTCCAAAACATACAACTGAACATGGACATAATATAGCTTTGAAACTTTACTATGCAGAAGAAAAATGCTGCTTTTTTTTTTTTTTTTTTAGTAGTAGTTTACATTTAACACAGTACTGTGCTTTCTTTTTGGGGGGTGGGGTCTGTGCTGCTGCCTGATTGTGTACTTCTGGTTCCAAATGAGGTGTGTGGTTGACTGGTCAGTTCGTAACTCGGAGGTTCTACCGTACTTTAATACTTTTCATTGCTGTCACCGCCTGGGGGGAGAAAGAGAGAGTATTCCAGTTCAGCACAAGGGAGGATAAACACTTCAAACTCTGCAAGTACCAGGAGAGGCAGCACAGACACAAAGAATCTCTGACAGGACAGAAACACGCCAACCTCCAGAAACATTCCCGGCTTGGGGTTCAGTCAAGACAAACACCAACAAAACAACCAACTAGTCGTCAAGTGAGTTCACTTGTCAGACATCTTACAAGCTGTAGGTCATAACTTTTTAAGCCAAAGGCTCCCAAATTGCATCCACGCAGCTGACAAACAGGCTAATTACATGCACAGATTTCAGAGTAACAGCCATGTTAGTCTGTATTCGCAAAAAGAAAAGGAGTACTTGTGGCACCTTAGAGACTAACCAATTACAAGTACTCCTTTTCTTTCTACATGCACGGAAGATGCAGTTGCATATACAAATGAAAACACCCATTTTGCTTCCTCACATGTGCCCATCCTGATGGGCAACTCAGATGCCCCCCCACCCACCCTCCCCCCCTTTTTTTTTTTTTAAATGTTGCCTCTTAAAATTCAAAACCTATTCCTTTGACACACTAGAGATGTTAATCCATTCACGGAGTTAGCTGTGACATGCACAAGGTTTAGCAACATAAATGCAGCCCAGCCAGGCCACCACAGTAGCAACTGAAAGGATGCATGCTGATTCTAAAAGCACTCAGCCCAGTTCCCTTCCCCAACACAGCAGGGTTTCCATGTAATCTACCAGCAACCCGGGCAGACATTTTTTTTAAATATCAAGTTTAGTACAGCAGCACCTCATTAATCTGCACCAATGCCTGGGAAAACCACTGCAAGTTACTGCATTTTGCAAAGAAGCAAAGCCATTTCAAAAGGGAGGGCAACATGCTACAAACCGTACTCTGTTCATTTACGATCAATAGTAGTTTAGTTATTTACTACACTATGTTGCAGCGTACTGGAGCCTATCAGTACAACTACTACACCCTCATTTCTAAAATCTGCCATTAAGTCTTTGCTGGGAAGGATGGGAGAGACCAACTATTTCTGTATGTCGAGTATAAAGATGAGCACTTTAGCAATATTCCCCGACAGTGGTAACTTTAACGTAAGTTCTCTGGGGCAGGCACCGTCTTTCCATTCCTGTTTGTACAGCACCTAGCACAATGGGGTTCTGCTGCATGATTTAGGCTCCTATGTACCACTGCAGAACAAACAATAAAATACCGTGGTGTCTGAAGGATCTTCCCAGGATCAGCCCTGACTGTCCAACAGCCATAACCAACATCAAGAAGAGAATTTTCTGATGGCTTCCAAGCTGAGGCAGAGGTTATGGGGAGTTTCACACCTGGAGTAAGGTTCTTGCCACAGAAATGCTCCTTGAACAAACAGGGACTTCTCTGTCTCTTTGGAAGTATCAGAAGCAGAGGTCAGAGTTTGTTTGGGTAGTTTTATGGCTAGTGTTGAGCTAATAAAGAGTTCAGCGACAGATTCAATTCTAAACCACTGGAGTAGAGCAGCACGTGTAAGAGTTAATGAGACCTGGAATATTAGCAGGACTACGCTTCTCCTTTATGGGACAGAGGCTTAATGAGACTAGAAATCGTTAACTCACAGCAAAGATGCACACGATGAGGGAGAAGTGACAAATGCCTGTTTGGGAAGTGTAGCCACAGCAGCATTCCTGAGCCAGCCAAAAGATTCCAGCCAAGGACAAGTCATTGTACCCTGAGCAGATGGCACAGACACACAGCAGTACGACATGACCTCTGGCAACCTTGAAAGAGGTAGACTGTGGCCTGAAGTCACTGCTGCTCTAAGAAACAAGAAATATGCTATACGTGTACCCACTTCCTTCAAGATGCATATCAGAGGGCTCATTGCTCCGATGCGCCACAAACTACTGTGGCATCAGATTACACTGCAGGTGCAATTCAAGATGCTGGGTTTGATCTACTGTAGAAAGGGCTCCTTGGATTAAAGCAATACAACCCCCTAGTAGGGACCTAGTAATACCAGTATAAACAACAAAAAACTTAATACTAATAGAGCTATCCCCACGCAAGATCCTCGGCCAGACAACATCTCCCGTGATGCACCAGGGTCTCCCCTCTTGGCAAAGGGAGGCAGTACATCATTTAGGTCCACCAATGGCTATTAGCCAAGATGGGCCAGGATGGAATCCCTAGCCTCCGTTTGCCAGAAGCTGGGAATGGGTGACAGGGGATGGATCACTGGATGATTCCCTGTTCTGTTCATTCCCTCTGAGGCACCAGCATTGGCCACTGTCGGAAGACAGGATAATGGGCTAGATCTGAACCAGTATGGCCGTTCTTCTGTTCTTATCATAGGACATGAAGTCCAGCTGCAGAGACTGGCCCACAGAGAAGACTGAGAACATGAGACACCCAAACAATAACTCCCATGGAGGTAACGCAGCAGCATTTCAGAATTGAAATATACTGGTTTTCTGAGAAAAACTGAAAGAGTGTTTCAGTGTTGGGGCATTCCAAAATCATCTTTTCACAGAAAATTTTGATGACACTTTTCAGGAATATATTTAGTCAAAACCCCAATTTTCCACTGAAAAACAATGAACTGGTCAAAAACTTTCCATCACATTGTTTTTAACCCCTGTGCTTTTTTTTCCCCTCCTCCTTTTTGGAGTAGGGCTCGGTAGGCTAAGCGGTTATGGGCTGAGGAGTGTTTTACGGTTGACACTGTATTATTTTGGCAACAGATCTTCAATGTTGCATAGGTCTGTACGCCAGGATTTCAAGACAACTGCACTGTGGCCATTGAAAGACTAGATTCAAATTCAATACAGTGAAACAGACACCCATCTCTTAAAGAGGAAGTCTCAAAGTACAATTCTACTCCACCTCTCTCAGAAGGCTGATGTTATGCAGCTGATTTATTTAGGTGGATGCCTTACGTGGCTGCTTTAAGACAGATTTCACTGCTATGAGAATCACTACACCTGCAGCTGCCTGTGTGATGAGAATACATAGGGACTACAGAGAAGACTCGGCTGACTGCATAACAAATTGGTCTGACTTTTCAATGCATACAAAAAATTCACTTGACAAGGCTGCATGGTGAGGCCATTGCATTTCCATCTTTTCCTCCACCTCCAGAGTGACGACCTGAAACTCATCATACAACGGGCCTAATTCTGTTCTCATGCCACTAGACGTTAACAAGTTACATAAGCATAGAACTGGTGGCAGGGTTGGGGGGGTGTGGAGGGGAAGAATCAGGCCCTAGGTTAGTAAAGGCTTTGGGCTTGCCTGCACTAGACTTTACCTTAAAAAGGATAAGGAGTCTGGTGGCACCTTAAAGACTAACAGATGTATTTGGGCATAAGCTTTCGTGGGTAAAAAACTTTCAAGGGTAATTTTCACTCCATGCATCTGAAGATGTGGTGTTTTACCCATGAAAGCTTATGCCCAAATAAATCTGTTAGTCTTTAAGGTGCCACCAGACTCCTTGTTGTTTTTGGGGATACAGACTAACACGGCTTACCTCCCCCCCTCATACTAGACTTTGTCTTGAGTTAATTAATTGCCAGTTAACTCTCAAGGCACTTAACATGTTTGTGAAGGCTGATGTGTTTGGACACTCCTCACACCTTTGCTCCAGGCTACAAACACTGTTTGCCTTAGGAATCAGCAAAGAACAAATGTTTGTAACTTCCTTGATCACACCTGTAGGGAGTGTCATCCATGCCAGCCTTTACAAACATGTCCCAGTACTTTGGCAGTTAACTGGCAATTAACTCCAGGTTAAAAAGTCTAGGGAAGCCACATCTGTGAAGTCAACCTGTCATGTTCGGAGCTACAAAGGTCCCCCCATGGAACCACAGCTTTCAAATCCAGCTAGTGTCTTTTTTTTTTTTTTTTTTTTTTAAATGCATCTCTGTGTAGCTCGAAAGCTTGTCTCTCTCACCAAGAGAAGCTGGTCCAATAAGACAGTACCTCACCCACCTTGTCTCTGGAGTAAGACAGACACAAAATACAAATCAAAAATCCTATCAGCTATGGCAAAATATGTAGATTAGCCAAGGAGAGCACCTGCTGAACACTATATGGATGTCCAAGGACGCGTGAGGAGCAAATCCTCCCCCGCCCACCCCATGGTCATGAATGTTATCTTCATGAAAAGATGGTTTGGCAACTAAAGTGAAAGTCATGGGGGAAAATCCTGCACCTCCCCCATCAATGGTGCCAGAATTTCACTAAGGGAAATCATGAGATCTGGGTATTATGCGTAGCTCTGCAGCAGACTGTAACTTGGGACTCTCCATTTCTCAACCTTGGTCTACTCGTAAAAGCTTTGCAGGCACAGCTATGTATGTGAGAAGTTTGGGGGTGGGAGAGGGGGGCAGGAAATCACACCCCTAACCAACACGGCTACACTGGCAAAAAATCAAATACAGATGCAGTAATAATAGCAACAAAAAAAAAATCCCTTATTCCATTCGGGGAACTGGTTTAAAGCTATACTGGCGAAAGAACAGTTTTTCCAAGTATAAGTTGAATCTCCACTGGGGGTGTTTGCTAGTATAGCAAAGACAAGCCCTCAGCTTTCACTGACCTAACAGGGATGCCAAGAGTTTTAACAGCAACATTTGTAAAAAAAGTGCTTTGAGATTTCCAAAAGGAAGATGCCCAGAGTACACCTCATAAGAATTACCAGCCTGGGTCAGACCAATGGACCATTTAACCCAGTACCCTGTCTCCACCAGCGGCCAGTACCAGAGCTTCAGGGGGAACAAACATAACAGGGCAACACTGGCGATATCTTTTCTGGGCTTCTGGCAGTCAGAGATCTACAGTCACCCCAAGCAGGGGTTGCATCCCTGACCATCTATTTCTGATGGCCATTGATGGACCTATCCTCCATGAACTTCTCTCATTCTTTTTTTAACCCAGTTACACTCTGCCATGGGATGTGGTGATGGCGATCAGTCTGGTACAGAGGCTTGATTCAGCGACAGGTTACATAAGACATTTAGTAGTTCTGCAATTTCATATTTTAGATCCTTCAGAACACTTGGGTGAATAGATCTGAGCCTGGTGAAACGACTGTTTAATTTTATCAATTTGTTCTAAAAACCTCTCCGACTGACACATATCAGTATGGGACAGTACTTCAGATTGGTTCACCCAAAAAGAACAGCTCTGGAATGGCAGCAAACCTTGGAAGTTGTGCCCCCAAAGACCCACGAATAAAAGTGGGATATGGATGCACATCTTAAAGAACACCACTTGCATCAACTGGAGGGTTTCTTTATCATTCTCTCCTATAGAACTTGTTTAGAACAGTCTCCAAACACAGCCTTTCATGTGGGTTACTTGCCAAAGCCAAAAACTTCAGCCACTTCTGAGGCCAAAACAAAAAACAAACAAACAAACAAACAAAAAAAACACAACACTTCCAGCCAACACTTCCGATAAACACCATCACCACCAACATTTGCTTCAAAATAAAAACAACGCTTCTCTACGTGGGAAAGAGGAGGCGTAACTGATGAAGTGCCATGTGCCTCACAGCCTTTATGCTTGTGTGTTACATAAAAATCTCCACTGACTTGCATCACAATAAAAAGAAACTTTCTTTGCTCAGTGTAACGGGCAGAGAGGGCAGAGGCAGCTCATGAGAGCAAAGGCTCTTGTCATCGACAGCAGGTGAGTTTCTAGCTTGGGTGTGAAACATCCGCTTGCCCGTGACACTCTGGTGTCACAAGCCACACACAGGCAGCCAAACAAGCCCCAACAGCAGCCAGACGGGGAAACTTCAGCAATGCAAACGGAATGGTCACAAGGGAGCAAAATGAGAAAGAAATTAGAGTTAAGTGCCCAGTACCCAAAGAGATAATGGGAACCAGGGAACCCTTCTGGGAACAGTAAAGGAGCTCTGGCTAACTGATCTGCCACCACGCAGATGTATTAGATGAATTTTATTTAGGGTTTATCTACTTTTTTTTTTTCCCCAGAGTATTCAGAGAGTTTTCCCAACTCAAAACAGAGGCTTTGCTGCAGCTTTCAATCATCTCTCTTGTTGTGTTCCCCCTCTCCACCCAAAACACAAGCATGGCTTCACGGAAATGTGAACTTGGCAGGCCTGCCTGCTTTTGTCTACAGGTACAGCTTAATGTGCTGCTGAAGCAAAACAAGTCTGCAAAGTTCAGTGCGGGAGGTGGAAGGGAGCAGATCGGTGATCTGGAAATAAAGTTGAGAATCTGGACTGACCTTACATTCATGGAAAACAAAATTCTGGAGGAATTTTCATATTAGACAGAGGGGGGAAAACCCATTAATTATCTAGGGACAGCTTTCCTACGTTCCAACAGGTCCTATAGCAAACAATTAACTCTGGAAACATCCCGAGAGCACACTCCTATGCAGCAGTATATCCCTAGTTATGTGCCCATTGTTTATATACCGTATGTATAGTTTACTTACTCACTTGAGTGAGAGACAGTAACGCTTAACTAAACCAGCTCCTAATAACATCAGGTCAAAAAAGCAGAGGAAGGCACAGGACCACTCAAGCTCGGGGGTAAACACTTATCCAGAGCGGTGACGTATCTGCCAACGTAGCAGCCAGATGTTGCCACCACTAAACAGTGCTCTAGCCTGTATTTGTGAGGTACCGGAGGTAAATATTCTAGAAGATTATAGAGGCCAGAGATAATGAGCAATTTAAAAACAAAACCAAGCACCAATGTGCCACAGAGAAAACTAGTCCCATAAAATGGCTGCCAGTTACATTTTTATAGACTTTTTTTTTTTTGGTCAAAAGCGTTGTTTATAATAGCTTGTTAGAAGCTTGAGTAGTTAGGTTTTTCTCTACCTTTATTTCCCTCTTTAATCAACAACGTACTTCTATGATGCACACACAATTATAGTTTAGAATGGAGTGAAAATTAACATTTTTATAAAACTCCCATTCAATTTCAAAGAAAAATCCTAAGTTTCCCATTACAGCTGTTCCCTTTTCTGCCCAGAGACTAGGCTTAGAAAGAAAAAGAGCATAGTAACCCAGTTCCAGATGCCCATCACTACCAGACAGACACACATGGCACTGAAGTACTGCCTCAGGTCAGACCCACTTCGCTGTGCTTTATAGATCTACGCAGGGTGAAGAATTCATCCATGTTACAGCCCGAGCTCTGGAGAGGAGTGCCAAACCCCACATCGAACCACCCCTCTCCCCACACTTTAAGGAAGTTTGTATCTCAGCTTTGCTGCTGGAGGCCACTGCTGATGCTGTCCATACAAGGCTCTCCACTGCTAGGTCAGAGAACTGGCTCTCAATAAAGCCCACACTACGGGTTATTATGTAAATCACTCTCTTCCACAAGGAGAGGATAAACCAACGACACTTGGCTAGATATTAACCCAACAGCCAGCATCACAGAAAGGAAATCCTGTGGGTCTCCCTGCCTTGGCATGTGTATACACGCTCAGCTCCAGCTGGGCCTGTGGCTAACAGAATACTAGAAACGTCCTCTGTCTCCCCCGGCCTCCCCTGCTGGGAAATCTCCTCTGGGAAGGGTCCAGTCACTCTGGCTAACTTTGGTTGTCAAGGCTCCCCTCCTCTTCCTCCTGACTTTGGATCCCTCATGTCCTCCTCCATTTGTCCTCTCAAGGTAAACACTCTTCAGCACATTTCTCCCCACTAAGCCTGAACCCTTTGTCCTCAGCCACATCTAACACCCCCTGCCCAGAGGAGCTCTACTGCTCTGATCCTGCACCACTGACGCTAACAGGAGCGGATCCAAGCCCTCTAGCTTCAGTGGGGACTTTGCTGTGCATATGGATTCCCTCCTTGCCTCCAATTCCACAGCTAATGAGGAGACGCCAATCCCCAGCCATTATAGCACTGCTCCTGGATGTCAGGTCACTCTGCTTCGGTCAATGATTCCACCTCTGTTCTCAGACCCCTCCTTAGAGGAGTCACTCAGGCTTCAATACTGCCCCTTGCACAAGCTTTTTCCTGCTTGGCCGCTTTCTACCCTAAGCAGACTTCTTGGTGTCTAATCAATGGCTCTGCCTCCCTAGACACCATCCCTGGCGTCTCCATCAAGCCAACTCCCATTTTTATCTCCACATCTGTGCACTTCGGTCTTCAGGGCCGGGGTTTTAGGCCTCAAACAGCCCTGCCCTCCTCCATGACCCCGTCCTCCCGTATTCCTCTGTACCGCCCACATTCCTGATGTAATCATTTTTGACCTGAGCTCTCCTCCTCCTGCTGCTCCTTTCATCTCTAATGTCTGCCCCCGGCCACTGCCCAACTCCCACCGCGGCCTTCACCTCCTCCAGTAGCTTCCTCGCTCTGCTGCCGCTTGCCGCCTTCTACATCACAAGAAATATGGCCCCACCACACACACACACTGGCTCCCTATTCGTCTCAGAAATGCCCCTCTCCAGGGATCTATTCCAGACTGCTGCAATCTTCTTGCCTCCCTCTGACTTCTTCCTCTGTGTATGCTGGCAACAGCTGCCCTTGCCCCCTCTGACCCTTCCTCCCCCGTAAATCTAGGAGCCTCCTCCTACAGAGCTTCTACCATCTTTCCATCTCTTCTCCCTCAGACACCGGCCTCATGACTGAATGCTTTAAATCTGTCATACAACATCATCTTCTACAATTCATAAACTTCAGAGGCAGCAGAGGTGTTTGTGCCACAAAGTGTCCTGGGATAGAGTCTGCATGAAAAATCTTATAGAAAACACAGCTGCATGGTATTTAACAGCACCAGTTTTAGGATAGCTTCTTTTAAAAGGTGTCACACCGTTTTGAAGAGTTTCCTTACACTTAACAGCAAGCACATCCAAAGAAAGAGAAAAGAAAAGTTTCTGCCAACCCTTCTAACTCAAACATTATGGCATCAGGGATAAGAGAAAAATCTTTTGGCTGACTAAAGAGCAATGTAGGTTCAAATTCAAGCGTAAGTTGATATTGCCTATAATTGGCTCCCGAGCCAAAAAACACAGACAAAAAGAAAAAAAAAAATGGAAGGCATTAAACAACCGATGCATTCACTATTCTTGAAAACGTCAGTGTTTTCATTTAAGTTATTTTTTTACATAACCTTCAGTTTCATGGCTCATAAAGTTAATTTGGAGTTACTTCCCTTCCCGTAACGAGCCAGCGCAGCTCTCCTTTACATTAGCTAATGTTGGTTCAGCATTCTGAAAATAGAAAGTGCTTCATCGAGCTAAGTGTTATCATCATCGCCAGGGTCACCCAGGAGGCACATCACCTTGGCACTTACTTCGACGCCCGTCTGCTCGCCCTTTTCCCCTCACAACCCAGTTCTCACGAAGAGCTGGTCTTTACTGACAACATAGGCTGAGCTCGCGACATCGCTCAGAGCTGTGAAAAATTTTGTGCCCTGAGGGATTCTTCCGTCAACCTGGCAACTACCTCTCAGAGAGATGGATCGCCTACACGGACAGAAAAACCCCCTTCCGCCTACACTATGGCATGACAGCGGCACAGCTGCAGGGCCGTAGCTATTACTGTGCTTCGTCGACAACAAACCCGACCGGGCGCCTTCGCCCCTTAACAGATTTTGTGATCATTGGGCAGTTCACCCGAGGATGGGCCGCAGAGCTGGTGCACACACACACACACCCACCCCGAACATCTAAAAACACTGGTGACCCCCGACTACTGATCTGACAAGCAAGCTACTTTATTATTTTTAATTTTGTTGCAACAGAAGTCAATTTTATACCTTTTCTTAAATATATAAGTGGTACCACACTATTTTAATATTATGGTTGGGGTATAATCATAATGCCTTTTTTAAAGTTCAAAAAAGTCTCGGTTATAAACACACACACATATTTCTGCCTCAACAAATAACGCAATTGAAAACAAAAAATTCTTTATTAGTCAGTTTATTTTTATTTTTATTCAAAGAAAAAAATGTGAGGGGAAACCTCAGCATGAAGTAATATTAACAAAATGTCAGTTTCTTGTTTGGGTTTTTATGAACTTGTTTGTGCTTTTAAATAGAGCTATAAAAGTGTCATAGCAAAAATGTTTAAAAACAATTTATGCATAAAGCTAACCAAACAATTTCAACAGGTTTCCACCTTTGGCTCCCAAACACAACAAAGTGTCATAAAAATTTAAATACCCTCAAAGTGTTTGCATAAACTTACATTTAAAATTTTTGTTTCATTGTTATACGCTTTTCTTTTATGTTATGTTAAAGGGAAGTATTGATGGCTAAAATCTGTGCTTCTAAATAGTTAATTTACTGGTGATAATTATTCCACTTTTAACTCTAAAAAGCTTGGTAAAAATTATGTTACTAACTCTTTTGCTAAAGCAGAGTACTGTCCAGCCGGGGAAAGCAATACACCTCCTCAGAGAAGATTGTAAGCATCTATTCTAGCAGTTAAGCATTACATTTAGAATATTAGTAATGCACCTCAAGTAAAAATTAACAGCTATGCAACAATTTCAAAAGCATAGCTTGAGTTATAAACTACTTGGTGGCCATTACATTGTAAACAAACTAAGTCAATCTGTGTATTAAATCTGGGTTACTGAAAACAAGGAGAAATGTAAACAACAAAAAAACTAACTAGCTGTTTAAGGTTGCATCCGACAGACCAAAGACACGAAAAGAGATCAACACCACTCACTATATCTTCAACTGACTTACTCTGAAGCCTTGGCCCTTACTTAACCTTGCAGGCCTACATTTCCAGCAGTGTCTAGTGATTTGGTCAGAACAAGACCATTTGGTTTGGCAGGAACAGGATCAAGTGCTAAGTATCTGAAACTCAGGCCCCTTTAAAAATCTCAAATTGGGCACCAAAAATCACTTTTGAATATTTATCATTCCACCCCACCGGTTAAATAACTACAATAATCTCTTCCTTCTCAAAGGCTTGGAGGATTTGTTATTAGCTTGTCACGTACATTTTAAACATGTAAAGTGAAACACAAGTGCTAAATATTATTACCTTTATTCAGGTTTCTTGTCCAATAAATTAATTGAAAGCAAAAACACTTGCTCAGTACAGCAGTGTTCTGCGATCACACACATTCATACCGAACTCTGGGTAATCTACAACAAGTTATACAATTTTACATGAAGAAAAGGAGGACTTGTGGCACCTTAGCTCACGAAAGCTTATGCTCAAATAAATGTGTTAGTCTCTAAGGTGCCACAAGTCCTCCTTTTCTTTTGCGAATACAGACTAACACGGCTGCTACTCTGAAACCAATTTTACATGAGAAAGTATTTACAATACAGCCTCAAATACAGCAAAGCCTTGTATGGTATAAAATGCAATGACAGTTCATAGCTACCAAAAATATATTGATTGACGGTCTCTGTCCCAGACAGAGCTGACCAAGCCCATCAAAAGCAATTACTCCATTTGTGTCCCCATGAGACACTGTTGCATAGGGGTTCTCCCTACCATAGGGGGGGCCCCCTTCTTTGTACCACAAGTATCACATTTCCTGCATCACTTTTCTACATCCTGCCCGCATTTCCCTCAACAGAAATTCTCTTAGCTGGGCTAAGGTTTTGGCAGCCCCAAAATATCCAGCAGTTTTACATTTATGACATAACCTCAGAACCTCCTTTTTCAGTGTATTTGGTACAACCAGCTGGTTTCTCCCATCTTTTATGCACTCTCTCATCTGTCAATTCTGAGATTCCCCACTGTGACCAGAAAGCTTTTACTGTGGTATTTTGAGGGGATGCTACATTCGCCAATGATTTTCTAATCAAACAAACACTATTCTAAATCAGGATCCTCTCTTTGGGAAGCACTTAGTTGCTCCGGGGTCCATTTCTGAAACCCTACATCCTGTGCTCCAGGGAGTGAACCAGGAACCCTTTGCACTTCTGCAAATGAAGAGAAGAGACGAGATAGCCATCTCTTCCTGAGAACACTCATTCCTTTGAGTAACCAATTCCTTGCTCTCCCGCCTAAGGCGGTGTTTGCCATTAGCCTCCCAAGGAGGCCATCAGCATTACCATGATTGTGTCCACAGCTGTTGTGTGTCTATGAAGTCACAGCATGGCAGTTTTTCCAACCACCTGGCAAATGGCCCCTTAGGATTCCTGAATCTAAAGAGCCATTGCCAAGATGCACAGTCTATCCTGACCCATATAGATAAATGGTGAAAAATTTCCCGATAGATTTAACCACTGCCAGGAATTCCTCTCACACGGTGCAGTAATTCCTCTCTGGAGGACGTAGACGACTTCTGCAATAAGCCATTACCCTCTCAAAGTTTGTGTTCTTGTGACACTACTGTCCCCAAACCGGGAGCATTAGTGACTGTAGGCAGACCAAGACAGGAGCAATCACCAGAGCCCTTTTCAACTCTAATCACATTTAGTGTGTCCTTTGGAGGATCCTCCTCACCCCCCATCCCACTTTCTGTGGGGATTCCACAGGGCTCAGATCCTGGGTCTCCTTCTCTTCTACCACTCCAGCTTAACTCTGGGAAATTTCAACCACAAATTCAATTACCAACTCTATGCGGTCAACTCACAGATCTACCTTTCTACTCCAGATCTGTCTCCTACCCAAAGGGGGAAAAAAAACCACTCTCCTTGTCTCTCTTCATCTCCTTGTGGATGTCCAGTCATCAGCTCAACGTGGCTGAAACAGAGATCTTAATCTCTCCCCAACTCACTCCCTGCAACCTCCTTTCTCGGTCATGGTGGGCAATACTACCCCCCCCTGCCCATCCCCCTACATACACACACATTCACCTCTGCGATAATTCACTGCATTTATTTGCTTTTGATAACCCAGGTAAATTTTCCAAAAGCACTAACTGTAACTCCACATGGATTTCCAGTGTAAAACTGTCATATATTGTGCTGCTCTTCTATAGTATTTCAATTATCTCAAAACTCTGGAAACAATCATGCTTACAGCAATCCCCCTCCAGGTAGGTATTACATACATTATACAGCTGGGTAAGCAGAGGTAGAGAGAGGTTAATTGACCTCCCTAAAGTTTCTTAATGAGTCAGCAATCAAGGGCGGGGAAGAGAGATCCTGGCCAATGAAGTGACCGTTTTGCAACTGACACCAATGGAGATTGGACTGCATGAGGTGATCCTAACTCTCATTCCCTGGCTTACAAACTTTTATTAATATCATGCACCTATTCTTCTTCAGAGCACACTGCAAGCTAACACTGGATATATTCTCACCCACCCTTACAAATCCTAAGCTAGAAGCAAATGGGAACCTCTATCCAGCTATGCAATGCCTAGAAGTCACATTAGCATCTATACAGATTTATCAAGGTTACTGATAATCAATGGCAGATAGCTAAACCTTAACAGCTGGTGTTTTCCTGGCTCGCACACTGGAGCAGAGGTCACAGAAGCATACAAATCATAAATGCACATTCACAGCAAGTGAGATTGGGGGAAAATAAAAATCAGAGATATCACCTGCCTAAAGCATCAGCATGTTTTTTGCATACAAAATTCTTTAGCTGAACACAAAGTTAGGTCAGATCACACCTTGACTACAAACAGAATTGTTTGCAATCCTACCAAGTACCTTCCAATCACATGCAGAGTATACAGAGTTTACTGCAGTAGAAACAGGGCTAGTCTCACTGGGTCAAAATGTAACCCCTAGCCCCAGGCACAAGAAGCCACAGGAGGGATAGACAGTCATGCAGCTTCTGCTGCTCCAGCCAGTCTGGCGTGAGCCGCAGTTGGCTTCGCCAGAGAGAGTCTGCTCTTTGTGCATTGTCAGGGAACAAGAGGAGCACGGTCAGAAGAGAGAACAGGAAATTGCCTTTTTTGTCAATTTTCATTTTATCACTCCAGAGATTACCGTTCAAAAGTGGAATGTACACTTGTTGCCCACAGACACCATCAGACCAGCCCTGTTTACTCATCATAAATATTTACATATCAGCCACTAAACTCAACACTTGCAGGTAAGTGGGCTCAGTATTCTTATTTCTATATGGATGAGACCTGCTCAACAGTGGCCGTAACTGCTCTCTTTTCTCTAACACGTCTAAAAATATGTAATGCATCAGTGAGAAACTTTATTGGGTCTAGATTTCCACATGGCTTTGACACAGATTAGTGTCTCTGGGATCTCATGTAGGCATAAAGCCAGGAGCTTCAAATATACATGACAGTAACAGTCTGAAAATAAACAACAAAAACAACAAAAGAGCGACACACAACCGTAGAAATAAGAACTATGGATAAATATTAAAGGACAAAACAAAGGGCCAGCTATTTACATGCACATCAACAATGCATCTTGCATCACAGGACATGCTGCCAAGTCAACTGCATTTCCCTATGTTCCGCTTCCAGTTTCAAAATCACTTCAATATCTTTAATAGACCTTAAAAAATACTCCCTGGGGTCCATGAATTGCAGTTCCCAGCAAGAATGTCATAGGCAGCCATTTGAAAGAGAGAAATCTGGGTGGAAAAGGGAGGGGACCAGCACTTGTTGGTTGAAGGCACAGAAGTGACACAAGATCACAAGGGTAAGAGCAGAAGAATCAATTTACCAACTTTCCAGAGTACCACAGAGCGCAGTTCAAATTAAAGGAAAGCCTGCAGCATTCCCGCTAGAGGAAGCTTCGTTGTCCCTTGAAAAATGTCCTAGTTCCAACTGTAATTCTGATTTTACACAACAGCCACTCAGTTACACAGAGACACACCCACACACACACCTGCCTAAAACAAGCATTCCTCAGTTCATTTGCTCCCACAATTCACAATGATCTGCTCTGGATTCTGAGCCTATTAATAGTTCTGTGTGGTTTCTCCTCTCCCTAGCTCATATATATTTCAGCTGGGGTGTGGAAGGGAGAGCAGAGGCCCTGCCAGTTCATGCTTTTCCCTCTAGGATGCTGTATGGGCAAGTTCCACGCTGTGTGTGCAGATGCCAAGCCTTTCTCCCCAGTCAATGCACCCTGCCAATTAGCAAGGGCTACAACAAACTCCTCTAGCCTTTCCTCACCCCCACCTCATCCTTCCATTATGGAGCATTTGGGGTGGGGAGGAAGATCAATTACATCGACCTTAGGGTGGGGAGACTAGTTCTCTCTCTCACTTTCCCCTAGGGAGGTCCTTTTTTTAAAAAAAATCCTTCCTCTTTCTAAAGCAGGAGTTAGCCAAGCAGTTGCTCAGCAGATCACCCCCCCCCCCGGTCTCGCTGCGGGGAATCCCAGCCTAGACGAGATGGGACTGATCGGGGGGCGCGGGGGGGTCCTGCCACCCCGGGACATGCATACCATGTTTTAGAAAGAGCGGTCAGGCGACAAGCCAAGATCTGGGGCAGGAAGGGCTGCCCGGGAAAAGTCTGAGTTACCCTGCGCGCTTTGCAGACACACGCCAATATTGGGAGGGGGGGGGGGAGTTGTTTGGGGTTTATTTTTTTTTTAAAAAGGAACAAATGCATTTAAAGTGACTTTTATCCATTCAGCTCATTCTGGCATGCAAACACCCCCCGCCCGCCCCCATCACACACCAGCCAAGAGGGATTCCCCCCCTCCTCCCCCTTCTGCTTGTTTTGGAGAAAGTAAGTCTCGGGGGGGGGGGAACCCTTCCCCCCCTTACCTAGTGCCTCTGCTAATCGCTTCTTCTTTCAAATCTTCCTCCTTCTTCTCCCCTAGTATAACGAGGATCCGTAAAGTAAGAAGGGGGGGGGAGTTTGGGAAGGAAATGAGCAAGTGTGTTGGGGGGGGGGGGAGAAACCAACCCAAATATCCCCTGGATCAATTGCTGGAGGAGGAGCGCGCGGCTCGGTGTCTCTGCCCTTCCATCTGCTGCGGTGTTTATAAATCCAGAGCCTGGCGGGAGGGGGGGGGGGGCGGCTCTGTTTTCCCCGGAAACCTCCCCTCTCCTCGCTCCCTTTCTAAGATGTCTGTCTGCGGCTGCTGCTCTCTTCTCCGGAGCCTTTGCAAAGGAGCAAGTTTGTGATCCGCCTCTGGCGGCGGCTGCCGGCTGGCTGCTCCTCCCCTGCGATCCGGCGTGGGGAGGGAGCGGGGGCAGAGAGCCTGCGAGCAGCGATCCCCCCCGCCCCAGCTCCGCAGCAGCCCGGCTTGCACCAGCCGACTCCCCGGGTTCTTAAAGGGGCCGGGGCGCGAGACTCTGCACCGCGCTGCAAAGCGGCCGGCGCCCGCGGGGCCCCTTCCCCCGCCGCAGCCACGTTCCCTCTCCGCGGGCGGGCGGGCTCCCTTGCATCGGTCGGGTTTTATTTTTCTCTCCCGACGCAATTCCTTCGTTGTTTTTTTTTTGCAAAGCGGGAAGCATTGCAGACAGCAGGGCACGGCCCCTGCTACCCACTGACCTGCAATAGGCACTGGGCTGTTTTACAAGGCTGAAATGAGACTTTGCAAGGGGGGGGGGAATCATAGAATATCAGGGTAGGAAGGGACCTCACGAGGTCATCTAGTCCAACCCCCTCCTCAAAGCAGGACCGATCCCCAATTTTTGGCCCAGATCCCTAAATGGCCCCCTCAAGGATTGAACTCACAACCCTGGGTTTAGCAGGCTAATGCTCAAACCCCTGAGCTATCCCTGCCCAATCTGCGAGCCAATTCTGCTTTTTTAAAAAAAAAAGATATTTTTAAAAGAAAAAAATCTGGAGGATATTGTGAGCCCTTCGTTTGGGGCCCCAGTGCTGGGTTTTTACTCTTTGTTCCGAACCAACCGCCCTGAAGAGTTGCAGAAAGCCTCAACACCAAGTAGTGATCAAAACCTGCAACTTCAATAGCAAGCGACCAACCCTGATTGATTACAAAGGGGAACATGCAGCGTTGGGCCCTGACAAGCCAGCATGTGGTTACCTTTAGTCCCGCGTTGCCAGCTCTCCTGATTTCATTGCACGTCTCATGATAGTTGGTGTTTTTCTTAAAGCCCCAGCTCCTGGGGAGTCCAATGATTTCATGAGATTCTTAACTTTCTAAGTACTTTTCTAGCCCTCACAGTTGCAGAGAAAAACCTTGGAAATGTGAATCGAGTGCATGCTAAAAGCTAGGAAGCCAGAGAACCATTTTTTTTTTGGGTAGAAACCTCCTTTTATTAGTAAAATAATTATTAAAATAATTATTAAAATAAAAATAATTAATAACACCTAGCACTTTTCATGAGTAGCTCTCAACCCTTCACAAAGGTCAGTGAAAGTCGGTCATGATTTTTTGGAGGCATGACGTGATTTCTGAATGCTTGTGGTTGACAATACTGCTTTACACACAATTGGGGCTACTTGCAAGCGTGTTAAACGTGTATGTGTCTGCAGGATAGGGATCTAACTCACATGCATAAGTATTGACAGAATCGGGCCCATGGTTGTAATAATATTTCCAGACACAGTCTGTGATTCTGCAAGCTTCCTCCGCAAAGAAAACCCCATTTATTTCAGTGAGAATTGAGGCTTCCAATTAACATGAAAAATCAATTCCAACATGTCCAAGTAAAACTTTCGCATGTGTTTTAAGAAACTAACAGTTCACACAAGGTGTTAAAGGAGCGTTTCAAAAAGGTCTGTCTGATTGCAGTTTATTTAGTTGGCCAGTTTTTCCTATTTGGTCATTTCCTTTTAGCAGGCACAAAACCTTTCTGTTTAAAGATACATCACAGCTTATGCTGGGGGGAGGAGAGTGAGGGGGGAATGCAAAAGAGGCCTTAACCATTGGACTGGTTACATTGCTTTATAGTTTCCAAACACACCTCTGTCAGCTGGTGTCAGATTGTTTTACAACAGTTCAGCACATCTGCAGGGAGAAGTGAAAATCACTGCAGAATTTGCAGGCAAAAAAAAAAAGAAAGGCATGCCCCTGTTTAAATAACTGTGTAACGGGACAGGGGGGCATAAACCTACCTACCCCAGGAAATTCAAGGCTATTGTCACCATCCTCATGAAGTTGTGAGTGTGAGGGAGGAAACTTTAGGACTTGATTTTCACAACTGTTGAGTACCCACAACCCCATCTGAAGTCAGTGGGAAACGCAGGGTCTCAGCACCACTGTACAGAATATAATGAGAGAAATTCTGCCCTGGAATACATGCATTTATCTTCCATTGCTTTCAGGGGTATCTAACAATCAACTATAATAATACCCAGCTCTTTACAGCACTTTCCATCAGTAGATCTCAAAGCACTTTACAAAGAAGGTCAGTATCATTATCCCCATTTTACAGACAGGAAAGCTGAGGCACAAAGAGGCAAAGTGACTTACCCAAAGTCACTCAGAAAGGCCAGAACTGGGTACTTCTGTCTTGAATCAGAATTTCCTGGTTTGGTTGGTTTGTGCCCCAAACTGGACATTTTGGAAAACCTAGGCAGTTTAACAAAAATTGAAATTCAGAACATCCCAGAGTGAGGAAAAAAGCCCACTTCTGAATCATCTCTTCAGCTCATTCCCATCAATTGGAATTAATCCAGCCCACCCACCATCTTCCAGTTTTTCCACCATTATTTCATTTTCTGGTGCTCCCCTCACCCCCATCTTCCCTAACTTTGGCCCCAACCCTGCAATCCACAAGGAGTTCACAGCAGGAGCAGGGCTTGCATGTGTTCCCCTGCCGCAGGCCAGCACAATCAGACATGACCTATCATCATTTGTGCCAACATGTTGTGGACCTCTAGAGCTAAGAGCATAAGTCTTCATCACTTGAGTTAAACAGACAGGGCTCTATAGCCTGGGGATGTACCAGCCTCACATCCTCCGTGGACCAAGCACAGACGAGAGTGGGTAACACACCCTGACCAGTAAGTTACTTACAGCAGCTGGTGTAGCATGTGGCCTCTTAATCCCGGGCCTGTGGTTTCCTGCAATATTAGCTACCACTGAGCACATTCAGCTCTTAACAAACAATTAAACTAAATTACTGTGCCATCACGGTCATTCATTATTTAAAATGTACACGTATCTGTCATTTTTACGGCCTGACCCTGCAATGATCTCCGCATGGTGCAAGCTGTGGAGAGCTCACGGCAAGATCTGGGCCTAAGTCTTCACTTCGGAGTTTGCCGGAGTAAGGATAGCGGGATTGAACTAATCGTTAGCAGACTATTAGCCAACTCAAGCGGACTTTTGTGAACTCTTTGCCGTTCCATCTTTAATAAACTCAAACTCCTTTACGGAAATATTTAAAGCAGCTCTTTTCCTTTGCAAGAAATATAGGGGTTGACAGGAGATTGGACCGGGGAGTTTTCCCACCCACTTTAATGAAAGACAGAGCAAGCCCATAATGTGTTAACTACTTTTTATATGGCTTTTCTGTGATACGCTAGCAGCGTCTTCTGCCAACTTTACTTGGATCCTAATGTCAGCGAGGCCCTGATCCTGCAATGAGTTTTAGATGAGCATAGGGGTCTGTCAGCTGTTTTTTTCTCCCGCTGATAATAGCTCATCTTAACTAATTAGCCTCTCACAGTTTGTATGGCAACTTCCAACTTATCTGTATGTATATATATTTCTTCTTACTATATGTTCCATTCTATGCATCCGATGAAGCGGGCTGTAGCCCACGAAAGCTTATGCTCTAATAAATTTGTGAGTCTCTAAGGTGCCACAAGTACGCCTGTTCTTTTTGCGGATACAGACTAACACGGCTGCTACTCTGAAACCTGTCATTACAGGATTGGGACCTCAGAGGGACTCTCTTCCTGGCTTCTTGAGTAATAATAATACCTAGCCCTTTTCATCAGTAGATCTGAAAGTGCTTTACTATGGAGGTCAGTCTCATTACTTCCATTTTACAGAATGGGAAACAGAGAGGCACAGGCCAGCAGCAGAGCTGAGATAAGAACGCAAGTCCCTGTCCAGAGCGCTATCCACTAAGCAACACTGCCTCACTAGTAGAGTTGAATGGGAAGTGATCACCAGGCAGAAACGTGAGGGGTCAGCATCCTCTCCCTTAGGACTCAAGAGTTAAACTTTGGAGCCCACTCCCAAAGGTCAGCTGGGACCAGATTCTCAGCTGGTGTAAATTGGCATAGCTTCATTGTAGTCAATTGATTTTCACCAGCTGAGGATCTGTTTCCCCACTCCCCCCGATGTTCTATCTCCTTGTCCCATGTCTAGCTGAGGGCTGGCAGCTCCCTATTGCAATTTCCAAAGTTTGAAGCAAGGTCAGGTGGCCCTTGCAAACCACCGTTTCCTTCAATTCCACTTAGGCATGCAGCAGGCAATGCCGTCTGAGTGGCTGAGATATTGGCATGCTGCATATTCAGCAGCAGTAATTGGATTTCCGCAGAAGCACTGGGGTTTATCTGTGTTATTTCTGCTTCTTTCAAGTAACTTTTGCTGCAGGAAAGTACCTGCTGCGGGGGGAAGGAGGGGGGAATGAGCTGCAACCTGTTTGGAGTATTCCTTCCCCCACTGCCCCTGGCAGGCACTGGGTACAATTGTAACAAAGGAGGGGTACTTTCCACTACTCAGGAGCAGTCTCCTCACGTTTCTTTACAAGATTAGGCAACACTTTATTTGACTTGCCTCTGTAAATTCTAACCCAGAGTAAAAAGCAAAGCTGGAAAGAGGAGCTGGCACTGGGATCTGGATCAGATTCATTTCAAGGCATGATCTGGTGGGGATTTAGGTTTGACAGTGCCGGGGGCCAGGTGGAAATCTGGCAAGATCAGACATTTGAGAGATTTCATTATCTTAGACCAAAATTTAATTTAAATTTGACGGGGGTCTCTCATCGTCTATGGGTGTGCTTATCTGGAACGCTCCTGCAAATCTTATGCGACTGTCCAGCTACCAAATACACAGTCCACAGTCACAAATCGTATTTAGCTATAATAGTGGGTCCAAAAGCACCATGGGATAAACTCCGCTGTTCACACTTACACCAACTAAGAAGATTTGGCCTGTGCTAACTTGCATAGCTGTGTAAAGAAGAAAGTCCAAGGGCTTCCCCATTGCCACAATCTCAGTATGGTGTGTGTTTGCATGCGTGTGTGTGTGTATATATCTCTGTGTGTGTGTGTGCATGTGTGTACGTGTGTATATATCATACACACACACACACACACACACACACACACACACACACACACATATATTTAAAATCTGGTAGTCTATGCATGCCTTCTTTGGAATTCTTGTTTTAAGTGTTAGTCTTGCAGAATTAATATCTTGTGACGCAAAGTGGCAGTTCAAATCCCCTCCTCTCGCAGATGCAATTATCTTTGAAGATAAAGGACTCAATTTATCAGCGTTGCATTCTGGGGGGCTTATGCTCTAGCTGATTAGCATCCGTTGTTGTCCTGTAGCTGTTTTTGCATCTGTGGCATTTCTCAGGGACTTTTTTTGTGTGGCTTAAATGAAAGTCGCCCCTCCTGTAAAGGTTTCACATATTATTTTACAACCAGGGGGAGTCAGCATTTGAGTTCTTGGTGGTGCTGGAAAGAACAATAAAATAAAACTAACTTTAGAAAGCGTTAGAAGTTGGAAGTGTGTCTCAGTGAAGTTCACCTAATCCTGCTAGGGCAGAGACTGTTGCTGTTCGGTGTTTGTACAGCACCCAGCACCACTGTCCCATACCATAATATAAACATTTGCTAATGTGACTACTGTAAGAATAATAGCACCTCCCAAAACAAGAGGGCACGTTCTTTACAGAAATAAAAATTTTATTAAAGTTAATGTTTAAAATCAAATTTACACAAGTTAAGAGGGAAGGTCCTGTACATCTGGGGTTGGGGTTGGGTTACGGGGGATTGCAACTATCAGTTATAAGGTTCACGAGGTACATACATATCACATAACCTGCATAGATCCAGACTGGGGTGTGGGAGTTTTTAAAGTGTCAGTGGATAAATGGGCTCAGGTACACCACCCATGGAAAATATTAAGAGTCCAAGTCCGTATTCGTGTAGACAATAAGTACATAGGTGGGGTGCGTCCCTTGGTTTGTCAGGGAAGGGAGGAAGTGGGTTATTTCCCTGGTCAGCGTTCTCGGTTACTCAACCTGATACTGGAGGTGTCCTGTTCGGTGTAGATGTCTCTGGACCACCTGATGGTGTCGGACACCATGTTCTACACCTTTTAAGAACCCAAACATCTGACTGTCTAGAAACAAAGGGGATCAAGCTAGTTCCTGAATTCCATATAATCCTTTATCACTGCACACAATTTACACTCTCCACCCAACCTTTAAGTTGCCCCCCACCACAACATTACTAGGCTAGAATTCCCTGAATGAAATCCTATGGCCCATGCTATGCTGTGCATGTGTTATAATAGTCCCTTTCTGGCCTTAAAAATCTATTATGTTACATGCTTCTTAATGTATTCTCTTTGGGGAAAGATACTGCACCTATCGATGAGTTTGTAAAACACCCTCAGTATTGCCAACCACAAACATCCAAACATAATGAGTTAAGCCGCCCCGCCAATAAGACGGGCTTACCAATTAATTTTGGTTTCTTTTTAATTTGTGTTCTTGTTTTTTAAGCCTTTAGGCTTCATGTTTTCAAGCTTTTCCCCACACCCATGAGAGTTAGAGCGTCCTTTTTCTTTTCAATGAAAGCTGAAGCTCTGAAAGAATGACAAGACTCCAGGAGCTGGAGCTTTAAGAACAACACAGAATATCATGAGACTCGTGACAAAGTTGATAGGGTTGGCAGCACTGGTACCTAAAAAAAGAGGTCCCAATCTTGGGTGGGGTCTTTGGGTGCTACAGTAATATAAATATTAAATATAACTTGCATGAATATGGTTGTACCAACTCATCAAAAGTATATTCGCAGTGCAAACCTATAGATAGCTTGCACCAACTTTCCACAGCATTTCATTTCTAAGCTAAAGTTGATAGCTATTTCATCAGATAAAATGGTAATGCAACATGCTTCTGAAATATGGCACAGAAGGGGATTTCACAGACTGATTAAGAGCTGGAGACCTGCCTTGAATATGGAAAACACTCCAATATGGGAATACAACTGCCCTAATGGCAGGCCAAATACAAGAAACTGAGGCATTTTCTTGGGTGCACCTAACTGCCACAGGAAAACTAAGTTAAATGCAAAATAGAAGTCACCCTTGCTATGAAACCACTCTCCTATTTAAAGCTTAAGGGGGAAGGTAATTACATTTAATACAATTGCAGCTTCTAAATTAAGACACATGATAATGGACTTTATCTGAGCATCAGCCCCATAGAAAGAACGTGCATAAAACCATTACCAAGTGGTTTACAGCAACCCTTTGTTAACACGTAGGACTTTTCTTAGCTGGGGAATTCTTCTGCTGTTTAATATTCATCATGGCCATGGCCCAAATCCTGCAGTCCTTACTCTGGATCTCTATTGGAATAAGAACTTCAGCATTTGGCCTGTTAAAGGACTAGAGAGTGGTAAAGCGAAACATTACAAGGACTTCCACAAGGAAAATGGTTCAAAACGCTTGCAGGTAGCTCTTGAGGCCTTATTGACATCTACACTTAATGGTTTTCAATTCGATTTCACACCAGTGAAGCTCATTCTGTATTTTGGGCAGGCACACCCAACCATGTACCGTACCTAAAGCTAGAAGCAAGTCGAGCAACTCTTGGGTGCTCCAGCATAAACATATGCTAATTGCTAAAAGCTGGGCCTTTTTTTCCTCCTGCTATACAGTGCATGTGCAATGACTCTTGCATAGACTCTTGCATGTCAATGAGTCTTGCCTTGCTGAGATGTGCGCAGGATTCCATCCCAGCTGCAGAAAGACACATGATGCCACAGGTATTTCTACAGGTGCCTGTGACTTTTGTGTCATGGTGCACGCTATTTGTCATGGCTTTTCTGGAAGGCTCGATGTGGTGGGCACAACTGGACCTACACAATGGCTGATGCAGTCAGGGCCGGCTCCAGCTTTTTTCCCGCCCCAAGCGGCAAAAAGAAAAAAAAAAAAACAAAAAAACCCCAAGCCTGGTTGAGCTGCCGCTGAAGTCCTGTGGAAGAGGAAGAGAGGGACTGCAGGGCCCGCCGCGGAAGACCCGGACGAGCCGCCCCGATGACGGACGGCATGCTGCCCCTTTCTATTGGCCGCCCCTGGCACCTGCTTCCTTCGCTCGTTCCTGGAGCTGGCCCTGGATGCAGTGCCACTTGGTTTGAGAGATCCTTCTAATTGTGCGGTTGACCTATTTTCATATGTTTCTATGCCAGTGGTTCTCAAACTTTTGTACGGATGACCCCTTTCACATAGCAAGCCTCTGAGTGCGACCCCCCGCTTATACATTAAAAACACTTTTTTACGTATTTAACACCATTATAAATGCTGGATGCAAAGTGGGGTTTGGGTGGAGGCTGACAGCTCGCGACCCCCCGTGTAATGACCTCACGACCCTCTGAGGGGTCCCGACCCCCAGTTTGAGAACCCCTGTTCTATGCCCATGGGTGAAAAGGGTGTGAGTGGGACTGAAGTGGTCAATAGCACCGGGGCTGAATTTCACCCACAGAGAAACACTGAAAGGCATAATAATATGTAGAACTTTAAAGCAATAAAATAAGGACTGGTCTACACTTAAAAGGTCTACTGCAATAGCTATGTGGGTTAGGTCTGTGATTTTTTAGGGACATAGGTAACCCCTAGTGTAGACTATTGCAATTATATGCATCTGACTGTGCTTACAACAGTACAGCTTATGGCAGTATAATACTGCAGTACAATACAGCATAAACTATACTGGTATAAACAGTTATCCCGGTATAACAGTGTGTCCACACTAGAGGGTTTTGCTGGTTAATTATACCAGTATGACTGTACTGGCAAAGCCCTCCTAGTGTAGACAAGACCCAAGTGTGTTAGTACCAAAGGGAATCAGACTATAAACAAATTGTAACCTGTTTACAGCATTCTTCAATCACGGTCCAGACAAGGAGATGGGCTAAATGACATAACGGGCCTTTTTCTATTCTCAGCGTCCATGGTGTATATGTTTTTAGTAGGATGGAGTAGGGTGAAAGGAAAGTTGCCGGAGGATTATGACTTCACGTTGGGCGGTCAGTCACTCCAGCGTCCCTTACCTGATCCTCACACAGCCTCTTCTATTTGGCTTTAAAAAACAGCTCACACCATTTTCCATGTCTGCTTTCAAGCGGGCCATGACCTATGGAAACAAATGATGCAACGTGAACATAGCACTCAAATCTGCGCTGTGAATGAACAACTGACAAGATGCTGGCAGCTTGATACTAATACGGAAATGGTCTGAAAAGCAGCACAGCTGTCTTTGGCCAGAGCACACATCACAGGGGCACACTCTCAGAGTATTTCATTGGGCATTTTATTAGCAACAGACAGTTCTGAGTTCCAATTTGCTAGGCTACTGTGGACAGAAAGCCAGAGTCCTAACAGCTTGTGGCCATTAAGGGAACCAGGATACTAGTTCTCAAGAGAAGGTGTTTAATCTTTTGTTTCCGAGACAGATTCCAATATGACAATTACGGCTTGTCTACGCTTGCCATTGCCTCGCTCAGGGGTGTGAAAAAACACCCCCCGGAGTGCAGCAAGTTTCAGAGCTGTAAAGTGCCAGAGTAGACAGTGCACCAGGGCTGGTAGCTATGCCCCTTGTGGAGGTGGGTCTTTTAGAGCTCTGGGAGAGCTCTCGCCCAGCGCTCTGCCGTGACTACACAAGCCACGTTAAAGTGCTGCCCTGGCAGCCCTTTAACATTGCCAGTGTAGACTAGCCCTTAGAGTCTGCTTTCTGTATATCCCCTGCAGTTTCAACAGTGCAAGGTGTTCTTGTGCAAAGTGCACTGTTGAGCAGCTACAACATTCTTCCCCAGAAGTGGCCGCATTTCTGAGGCGGAGGACAATACACTATACAGAGAGATGTGTAATGGATTCAGAGAGGTTTGGGGTCTTTGGAAGAAAGGCATTACAGAGAAATGTAGCATGGTCTGGTGGCTAGGGCACTAAGGCTGGAACTCAAGAGCTCTGGGGTTTTTTCCCCCACTTCTGCCACTGACCTACTGTGCGAGCTTGAGGCAGTCCTGTCACGCCTCTGTTCCCCCTCCCACCTTGTCTAGTTAGACAGCAAGAGTTTTGGGGTCAAAATTGACTATCACTCTGTGTTTGTACAGCACCTAGCAAAATGGGCCGCCATGTTCAGCTGAGGCCTCTCCACACGACAGTCCTACAAATAATAACATCACGCATCCGCACTACACACTAGTCATGATAGACGGTTGAGCGGAGGTGAAAAGTAACTGTGATAATCTCTTGCATTTATACAGCGCTTTTCAGCCTGAAATAAGACTCCCAGAGTCTTTTCCAATATGTCTGGTTTGTAATTCTTCGCCCCATGCAAAGCAGCCACCTCTATGACGCACTGAAGCAGAACAGGCCCTGCCGTATCATGCCCCAAAGTTAGAGGGCTCCGTTTATTATGTTGCTTTGGCTTGGCCAGAAAATTTACATAAATCTAAATCTCTCCAACCACAGGATGTTCTTTGTTAACACACTTGGGGTGAGCCACCCTGCCCTCAGGAGCAGAGGTCCTGAGCCAACGCTGCTTGTTGCTAGCCAGTGCCAGTCTTTGTATCTGTGTTTTCATTCCATGCATGCAGTGCATGGCAGGGACACACAAACTGGACCCAGCTGCCGCAGGCTGCTCAGAGGTTGCACTTAATTCATGTTCAATGGAGCAAATTGAAGCTGTCCTCCATCTTGAACACAGGGGTACAGCCCACTGCTACAAAACCCAACATGCAGTGTTCCATCTGGATCCAAGCAATAATTAATATAACAGTAATAATTATCACTTTGTATCCAAAGGTCTCAATCCACGCTATAAGAGGAGGGCATCTTTACCCACAGTTTACAGACAGGGAAACTGAGGCCCAGAAACATTAAGTGACTTGCCAAAGATCCAAATGAGCTGGGCATAGCATCAGGTCTCCTAACTCTCAGGCCTGGTCTACACCCAAAACCTAGATCAACCTAACTACATGAAAAATTTCACACCCTGCGCACCATACTTAGGTCAATGTAACCCTTGGTGTACATACAGCCAGGCTGATGGAAGGACTCTGCTGTCCGCCTATCTACTGCCTCTCGGAGAGGGGGATTAACTACATGGACAGAAAAACCCCTTCAGCTGATGTAGGAAATGTCTGCACTCCGGCATTACAGTGCATAGCTGTGCGGCAGCCTCATTGCAATGTAGACATATCCTCAGTCCTGTTCTTTATCCGCTTGACCCCGCTCCCTCCCTCGATCCTGCCGTTCTTGAATCAGGGAGAAGCACTGTATCTGGGGATGGGCAGTTTGCACTGCTGGGTTCTAGGTACGGGTGGTGGCTGCCGGTTGCCTTTTATAATGAAAGAAAAACAAACTAAAGCCCGCTGTAAATAAAGTCAACCATTAATTTTCACACCAGCCATATTTCAATGGGGGGAACTCAGGTTATTTTCAGGCTCCAAGAGTCCAATGAGCAAGCAACTAACAAGTCTTTTCTCCACGTTGCTTTCTGGCATGGCAAGAAGCAGCAGATGGTAAAGGGAGCCTGCAAACATACTGCTCCTGCCCTCAGCCGACTCTCTGCCCACCTGCGTGTTAAATGATTTCTCAGGCTGGGATTTGATTTTGTTTACCCCTGCAAACAGTGAATAGAAATAAAATATTCCCAAAGGCAGGAGCGCCTGTTTCCGAACTGCCTTGTTCTCTCCCTCTCCATGGGCTGCAAATAACAGGTGTATAGTTAGCAGCTGGAGACTGCCATTAAATTATTTTTGGAAATGGGACAGAAATAATAATAGCACAACGCTGGCTAATACGTTCAACTAAGAATCAGCTTGGGAAAGCAAATTGCCTTAAAAAACCTGCCAATTACTGTGCACGGCGAGGTTATGAAAACGCTGCTAGGATAAGAGATGCTAGACAACGCAAGCGCTGGCCGGTCAGCAATTGCATTGACCATGGCGACGCCACTCCACTCCCACCTAGAGGAGGCCACCCAGTGGCTATGCGGTATGGGGACGTTGTCACACACTAAACAGGGGTCAGTTTCCCATGGGGACGTTCAGGGTTGGGATGGATTCAGGGTTTGGCCAAATCCTCCATGATCAAAAATACCCTTATAGTCTTTTCCTCTTCTCTGCCATCCCAAACAGGTTTCCCAGCCTCTGAGAAAACTCAAGGTGCATGCTTCCCTGCTGGGCCCATGCAGCTTATTATGATTAATTGATTGGTAGAGAAATCAGAATCAGGGCCCTGAGGTGGTAGGCACTGTATAAATACACACATCACTGCCCCAAAGATCTGCGGGCCTGATCCAAGCCCACTGAAGTCAATAAATAGTCACCCGTTGACTCCCATGAGTTTTAGACCAAACCCTATCTGGAACATCTCATGGAGTTCTGGGAAGGTGTCTCTCCACTGCAGATCTTCAACCATAGTCTGCTTGTTAACTCTGCTAAGTGCCACTCACAGAGTTGCAAGCAGGAGAGTGGAAAACATTTAATCAATGCCATAAGAAGCGTCTCATAAGCCTGACATCTCTGCTCCAGGGTTAAGCCTCGTGTGTCTGAAGAAACCTCTCCTAACCACAATAGGATGTCTGGACCTATTTAGAAGCAGCAAATTGCCTTAGAAGATAGAAATCTTCAAGGGAGCTGAATGGTGGAAAAGAACATTAAACCGAGGGACCTGCAGTGCCCAGAAACTGACTGCATTTAATGTAGCAGAATTTAACATACATGCGCACACCTGAAAACCCTCACCTGAAAGTCAAATAATTTGTAAGCGTTATAGTTATCACTCTCCTCAGAAGTTTAGTTAACCTAATCTGCCACTGTCTCCTGATTTCAGCTATAAAATCCAACTGCTTTGCTCCAAATTGCTCCATATCTGTGTAACTTTGCACTTTGTATGGTATTTTTTTCCACCGTAAAACTGAAAGAACAAAAAAAATCCACCGAAAATTCATATGGCCATATATTTCCCTTTTAATTCCAAATAATAATCTGCTTTACAGAGCACATAACCAGACATGGAGCTAGTTAAAAACTAGCAGAAGTCCATGCCTATAATGGAATATTAATACATGATTAATAAATACTAGTCAGCATACATAACATATATATATATATATATATTTGAATTTTGTTAGGGGGGTATTTGTATGTGCGCACACACACACACACACACACATACACCCCTAACAAATTTTTTCGTAAACTTAGAGTTAATGTTGCTCGTGGACATTTCCTACCAACACAATTACTAATAATCAAGGCTCATTAAAATCCAGTTCAGCCTCAATTCACGTCTCCTACCTAGCAATCAACAGATTGGAGACCTCTCAGCTCCAGGACCAACTCACTTGCAGTATCACCCCCAAGGCACACATCCAGTTCTCAGTCACATGCCCGGAACTCCAGTGTATATACACTTGAGACATGCATGGCGTGATCAAAACTATAATGCATTTGTACAGTCTGATGCTGGTGGTAAGGTGGGGCTAGGGCTCATTGTCCCCTCTGGTGGATGAGAGGAAGCTTGTCAGAGGGTGAAATGGCCTCTCTGTGAGAGCTGCTAGTTCCACTCTTTGAATCCCAGAATTCAAACAATTTTGGCTGCAGGTTTCCCATTCTCCCTGCCCACCAGTCTCCATGGGCCTATTCAGTTGTCAGCTTCTCTGCCAAGGCTGTGAACAAAGGTGGCAGCTAATACTGGCTGTGGTGCTGTTTTTGTGATGTGGACAACAGTGCTCTGGGGACGAGGCTCAGCTCCACCAGCTCACTGTACTCATTTAATACATGTGCAGAATTTCAATCCCCCCGTAGCCATTTAAAGGGGGCTGGATATAGGTATTTAAACGAGGGGAAAGGGCAGATCCTCCTCTGGTGTAAATCAGCATCATTCCATTCGCTTCAGTTGATCTTGACCCCAGCTGAGATTCTAGCCCAGCAAGATGGTCTTGTTAAAATAATGGGAGGGGGAAGAAATCTTGTCATAGGAACATTTTTTCTTTAATTTCCTATACCATTTCCCTGAGGAGGCATTTTGTGAATAACATGCAGTTAGGTTATTGGAGCACACATCAGTCACAGTCAGAATGCAGATGTCATGGGAGATGCCAGCGAATGCAGAGCTGAAGAAAGCCTGAAGCACTGAGTTCCTGTGCGACAGGATATTTTGACTTGAGATAGCTACTCCCAGGGAATGCTCATCCGTCAGTGTCCGGAAGCAGACAGGCAGGCAATCCAGAGCGGCTGGTTTGGTACAATACACCTCTGCCGCTGGAGAAGTCCACAGGATAAACAGTCTCTACCATCGAAATAAATTGCTACAGATTTATTAAATCAATATTAATTCATAATCTTTAACACACCACTACAGTTATATCTTACATACAAACTACCTTCTTGTCACATTTCCCAGCTGTCCGGGATATAATTAGCTTATTACTGGCTATGTATCTACTAATAACTTTTTCCTTTACCCTGGGAGGTGAATTAAGGAGCGCTAAGAAACCATGGACAGTAATCCATTTACACGTTTTACACTTTTGTCCAGCCACCAAATTAAAAGGTCATAAAAGAGGTATTTTCCCCTTGTTTCCCACTGACTCAATCCCGTCTAGCAACCTCTGACCACAACCTGGGGATAACAAGGGCAGCTCACAGCCGCTGCAATAGGCTGAGAGGCCAGAGGTGGATTTGGGGGATACTTTTAGCGATGGCTGGAAGTGAGGTTGGGTTTTTAACAGGGGTGCTGGAACAATTTGTATTATGGGGGTGCCGAGAGCCACTGAACCAAACTGTAAACCCCATGTTTGATGGAAACCATTTCAAGCCAAGGGGTGTGGCAGCACCCCCAGCCTCCCTAGTTCCAGCACCTATGGTTTTTAGCAACCCACACTAACCTTGAGAGGATACATTGCTCCCTCCAGGAGAAAGGAATACTCTGAGCTAGACCATTTCAAAGCTGTTGTTCAATCAAGACAACACACCATCAATGGAGTGAAGGGCACATCCTGCAGTTCTTACTTGGAGCCTGATCCTGAAGGTGCTGAGCAACCTCAAGTCGCAACTGAGTGGAATGCACCCAACTAACAGGGCCAGGCCCTTCATGCTTGTCCTGAGACAAAATTCACAGGGAAGCTTCTGGAAGTTTTACCTAAATAAGAGTTGGTAGGGTTGGCTCTAACGGCAGGTGCTCAAGAATTTCAAATGTGGCTAGGGATTATGGGGGCCCTTACTCAACACACCTGAAAGGGGCTGATGCTCAGATAGTGCCTTTTTAAGGTGTCTCAGCGGGGCGTCCAAAACCACCAGTCTCTTTTGGAAACCTTGGCCTGCAAGCGTCTGCTGCTGAAAAACATACACTGCTTTCCCCATGAGCAAAGAGGCTCCCTGTGGTGTGGGTACTATTAATTATATCACAGAGAACAATTGAGGTGCAGCTACCCCGTAGGGCGGTTTCTTAGCTGTTTTCCAGCAGCATTGTATCTGTGCTGGTGCCATCAGCAGTGAAAGCTCTCAAGCAGATCAGGCACAGACATGTTACCACCTTGCCATCCGAACCAGCGGCACTAGTCGTTGAAAAACTGGTACGAAGTTTCCGCAAAAAATTAGCAACAAACAAACCGGAGCGAAAGTAAAAATCTACTACAGAAAGCTGGTGCTGTGAGTAGTGAGTGGCTCCCTGAAGAGGTTTGCGTCACAATCGATCAAACTATCTGGAAATAGCTGGAGCTTTTACAGCAACTGATCAGAGCGCTCTACATCCATCCAGCACTTGCCAGGGTGGCTGGAGAACTGTGTCTGCACGCTTTGACAGGTACCATCCTAGCTGTGAACCAGAAGTGAATAAAAATGGAGCAAAGCATTTTGCAACCTTAAAAGGTTGATTAAAGGATTAGAAAACATGCTTTGCAGTGAAAGGCCTAAGGAGCTCAATCTCTTTAGCTTAACGAAGAGAAGGTTAAGGAGTGACTTGATTATAGTCTATAAGTATCTACATGGGGAATAAATATTAAAAATGTCTCCTCAATCTAGCAGGGAAAGGTATAATACAATCTGATGGCTGGAAGTTGAAGCTAGACAAATTCAGACTGGCAATAAGGGGTAAGTTTTTAACAGCAAGCGTGATTAACCATTGGAACAACTCACCAAAGGTTGAGGTGGATTCTCCATCACTGGCAGTTTTTAAATCAAGACAGGATGTTTTTCTAAAAGAACGGCTCTAGGAATTGTTTTGGGGAAGTTCTGTGGCAGCGTTTCCCAAGCTCTGCGTTATGACCCCAAAAGGGGTTGTGCCATCAACATACGAGGTCACTGGTCCACTGGGTTGGATTTAGCCTGCCAGATGATGCTGTCTGCCCCCAAATGTGTCTGATCTACCCCCTGACCTACAACATGGCAGCCTCTGCACAGTGTGACCTTGCATGTATTGTGTGTGCAATGTCACGTTGTGCAGAGGTCTCCATTTTGTAGCTCAAATCCATGGCCTCCTGGCATTTGTGGATCAAGTCCGGACACGTTGGCTGTGCGGAGGTGGCTCTGCTGACGTCAGTTTGGCCATCTGCACCATTGAGCTGTGCAAGCATCCAGCTGCGGGACTTAAATCCAGAAGACCCCTATCCGTGGGCAGCAGCATCATCCACAGAGGATCCTCTCTGTTCCAGCTGGTAGGAGCCTGTGCTAGCCTTTTCTGAGGGGGGAATCTACCGTGGCTCATAAGCGCCTTAAGGCAGGGCCCATATCTTCTATTGTGCCACCCTGAGTTCCCTGTTGGCACTTGATAAAGAATCATGGTAACTCACTGTCTCTGTGCTGCCCCAGGAAAGTCCAGTGTGGTGATATTAAGTCCTGCCTTCATTTGCTTAACACTGAATTCCTCCCTCTGA
The DNA here is from genome assembly GCF_015237465.2 of Chelonia mydas. NCBI lineage: Eukaryota > Metazoa > Chordata > Testudines > Cheloniidae > Chelonia > Chelonia mydas. The sequence goes on along the minus strand of NC_057856.1, from coordinate 24,038,190 downwards.
TTTGTGATAAGAGGGACAATGGACTCATTTTTATGCTGAGTATCTGCTGCAGCCTCCAGCAGTGAGTCTAGTGATGCAGTTACGAACTAAAACCAGGAGTCCAAGAAACGTGCTCTCAAATACGAGACTTTCTTTGAGTACGGCTTCACCGGTGTTTTGGTCAAGAACAAAGAAAGGCCAAAATGCCTACTATGTCATAGCGTTATCTAGAGAAAGCATGAAGCCTAATAAACTTATGCGACACTGGGAAACCCTCCAGAAGGAACACATAGGAAAACCAAGTTCCTTTTTCCAGTGCTGGAAAGAAGAACTTTTGTATCAACAATTCAAGAGAGCCATGTCTGTCTCTGACCAAGATCAATAGGCATCATATGAGGTGAGTTATTGCATCGCAAAGGCCAAGAAGCCTCACACAATTGGAGAGACTTTGGTTTGGCCAGCTGCAATCAAAATGGTGAACATAAAGTGTGGGGAAACTGAGAAAAACTAATTCAAAGCCACCCCGCTCTCCAACCACACTGTGAAAGGAAGGATTGAGGTGACAGCAGCAGATCAGGAAAACACTAGTGGAGTGTCTGAAAAATACAGATGCTTTTGCTCTTCAAGAGCACTGAGGGTCGTGATGCACACTTCTCGGCTTTCGTGAAATACACATGGGAGGGTGCAAGTCTAGGAGACGTTCTGTTCTGTCTCCCTCTTCCTAGATACGAGGCTGCACAAGGAATGTTCAACGAGCTACATAGCCACATGCAAGGCAAAAATATCCCATGTGATTGCATGGTGGACTTTTGCACAGATGGCGCTCCGTCTACGGCAGGCCACAATCTGATCTGTGCGCCTTGCTAAAGGAAGTTGCTCTGTCTGCTGTGTGGACTCACTGCATGATTCACAGAGAACAACTGACATCTAAGTCCAGAGCTAGGCGAAGCTTTGCATCAGGCCTTGTCTACTGTGAACTACATCAAGACTCAGCCTCCTCGTGCACGTCTGTTTACAAAAATGTGTGAAGAAATGGGGTCCAATCAAGACCTGTTGTCCCACACTAAAGCTTGTTGGCTGTCGAAAGGAAAAGTACTGGGACGATTTTTAGAACGGAGAGACAAGCTGAGGGCCTGTGCCATAGACTTCACAAAGAGCGAAGTCATTGATTTTCTGTGTAACCAAAGGAAGATGTGCCTTCTCGACTATGTCACAGACATCTCTGGGAAAAGGCATGAATAAAATACAGGTCTGCAAGAAAGAACACCCACATCCTTCAGCCGAGAGAATGCATCACAGCATTCGTGAAGAAAATTGTTTTCTGGAAGGACAATCCATTGAAGACAAGCTATGAATCCTTCCCTCAGCTGTGTAAGTTCCTGACTGACAATGAAAATTATTCAGCCTCCCACACAGGTGATAGCTGAGCATCTCAGCTGGCTGGAGGAACAGTCTGTGTCCTTTCCCCCTAATTTGGACGTGACAATGCATGATTGGGTGTGAAACCCCTTTCAGAGCAAGCCTGATGCCATTAATTTGCCAGCAGCTGAAATTGTACAGCTCATCAACATTTCCTGAGATTGATTTTTGGGAGGAAAATATCCCCAGCTTTCTCTCCTGGAGTCCTGGTTCATTGTCAAAAATGACTATCCTGCTCTGTCAACATGGGCCTTGAAACTCATAGTGCCATTCACGAGCACGTATTTGTGTGAAGCTGCATTCAGCGCACTTCTGTCCACTGAGCAGTGCTAAATTTGCAATTGAAGAGGTGCCGGGGCTCGAGAAGTTAGGGGCTGGGGTTCAAGCAAGTTTTTCACATTCATAACTGATGCAGCAAGCCCAGAGGTGCTGGAGCTATGAACTGCCAAGCCTAGAGGTGCTGGGGCTCAGGCCTGGCAAGCCCTGGCACAAATTAAGCCCTGCCATTGAGTCTCGGTATTGATCTGCCATTTAAGTCACACTGGAAATTAGATGTGCAGTTTCTACCATGCCACTGGCCTGGGTGAAGCTGCGTTGCAACACACAGACTCATGTGTCACATTAGAGAGCATTAAATACCATACGTAATGTGCAAATTCCTTGGATCACTTAGTTGCTATGTTGATTTATTGCAATCTGGGGTCACAGGAAACAGTAAGTCTCAAAATGGAGTCACGCAGAGAAAAAATTTGGGAGCCCGTGTTCTCTGGCCTGTGTTATGCAGGAGGTCAGACTGGATGATCACAATGGTGCCTTCTGCCCTAGGCATCTATGAATCTCGGAAAGTAGGAGCGTTTTTATTTTTCCCTGAACTGGTTTGCCCCATCCCTCATTACAGTGGTCTCTTTCATGCCTTTGTAGTTGAGGTCACATTATTGGCTCCTCTCTCTCTACCTTATTTTCTGGCGTTCATAATAACTTGGCTATCAACATTTGCTTCAGCTGGGTGAGTTTTTAATGGTGATTTGTTCCGGAGTTCTACAGGGTAGATTAGAAGGACGGTGCAGTCTTGGGACATGCTGATTGCTCAAGCTATTGGGAAAAGCTCCTTTACACACAGATTCGGTGCCACTATGTTATATCCCACCGGGGCACACTTTGCCCTGACAACTAGCTTTGACTCTGCCTTGGTGCCTTTGACATGGACTTGCCAGCACACGGACTACGTGAGGGAGGCTCGCTTGTGATGCACAGGCTTATATAACTGGAGTGGTTTTCACGAGCTGGTGCAGCCTCCACTTCCCCCCCCTTTTGGCCACTGCTGCACTACAATCTGTCAAGAGGGCAGCTACACATGGAATAAAATCTGTCAGGCCCCTGGCATTTTGGGGATGGAAACAAATCAGGCTGATAGCAGCACCTGGCAGGGAGAAAGGAAAGCCAATTCTTTCCTCTGGGCAGACAGAGCCTCTGCTGCATCATATGGTGGGAGGCATTTCAGTGATCTGTATGGGACTGATGCCATGAGACTGACTTAGCCCAGAGACACCAACTGAGGAGGGCTGGGAAATGCTCTGGTCTCTTCATTGAGCAAAGGACCAAAAATTAAAATCAAGTCCCGAGTAGTTTAACCATTTCCATGATGGTCCCAGTAGCTGGCTCCAGGGTGGCAGCCTACAATCCTGGTTTCAGTAGACTCATTGCTTTGATAAGGCTGGCTGCATTTAAATTCTGTCGGTGTCAACACAAAACCAGCAGGCGAACCCTATTTCCTCTACTAAGGTAAAATTCACCGCTGTGCAGCGGACCGGTGCTACAGCTGTGTACGCCTTAAGCCTGGACGGGGGGTGGAATTTCACCCACAGCGACAAAGCAGACTTTTGCTTTGCAAACTTCCCAATAGTACTGATATGAAGCCAACCTCTCAATCGCCTGAGGGTCCAGAGCAGGATGCATTGTGGGGCAGAGACCACCAAATCACAGCTAAAGGAATAACAGGGCAGAAAGCGCACAAAGATGTGGGAATCAATTTCTTTAATGCACACAGCCCCGTCTGTTATCTGCGCTTGGTAAAGGAGCCTTTCGGGTGTCATTCATTAGCAATAATGACAGCAAGATAAGACTTGGCTGGGGATGGAGGAAGATGTTGATCTCTTCTGTGATGAGCGGTTGAGAGATACTGTCTGATGTGAAGGGATAAAAGCAGCTGGCTGTTCGGTCCTTCTAATAATAGGCACTGAGTAATGAAGAGGAAGCTGATTAAACTGACATTGTCCTAGGACATGCTTTGATGTCAGTACTATGATATTCTGTTTGATAGCAAAGTAGCTGTTGTAAAGGAGAGGAAGGCTAACATAGCAACCCCGCCACTTTGCACTTCTATAGCGCCTTCAACCAGCAGACCCCAGAACACTCCACAGGTATCAGTTAAGCTTCAGGACACCCATGCTCGGTGGGTTTTTGAATCTGTCTTTCCCCTGAGGGAAAACAGTGACAGAGAGGTTAAGTGAATTGCACAAAGGTCAAACAATGAGTCAGTGGCAGCGTTGGGCATAGAACTCCTTATTCTCAGTCTCTTTTGCTTTTACCACCAGGCAACACTACCGCCTCAAAGTCTGCAGTGTTGTCCAAATCTCAGTCCGACTATGCCGACCTCCCGAGTCTGCAGAACTGCAGTGGAAGTCCCACAACGAAGCTCTGAACAGCTTTCCAGTGTTTCTAGATTAGGCTGGAACCAAAGCAAGCGCACCAGCTCTCATTTTAGCCCTTCGGTCCCATCCTTTCCCACCAACTGGATAGACTCCAAGAGCCTAATTCTCCTCTCACACCAGTGTCACTTCAGTACAGAAACCTTGGATTTACATGGGAGGGAAGGAAGCATGAGGCCCAGGAAGTGCGAAACTGAAAAACAAGGTGGCAAATGAAGGATCCAGACTCTTTGGAACATCATCAAGGGTTCTGGTCTAGTTGGAGGGACGTTTCTGGAGTTGATAGAGGAGGAAAGGGGCATTATTTTATCCAAATTGGTTTACACATTCTTCGCCTCAACAGAATGCAAGAAAAGACAGTATTTTCAAGTGCCTTAGAACAGTGTCTCTCAACCTTTCCAGTCTACTGTACCCTTTTCAGGAGTCTGATTTATCTTGTATACCCCCAAGTTAAAAACTACTTGCTTACAAAATCAGACATTTCAGTGTACAGTATATAGAACATTATAAGTAAGTCATGGTATGAAATTTTAGTTTGTACTGACTTTGCTAGTGCTTTTTATGTAGCCTGTTGTAAAAAGAGGCAAATATCGAGATGAGTTGATGTACCCCCGGGAAGATCTCTCAGTACCCTCAGGGGTATGCATACCCCTGGTTGAGAACCACTGCCTTAGAAAATACTCCACCACCCACCCACCCAGAAAATAACAGGAACACTTTAATTTTTGAAAATCTGAAAACAAAAGCAGGCTCCCTCTGAGTAAGAAATCTGGTAATTTATGACACTGATAGTAACAAGAAAAACCATTCACGTCTGCTTGCACCATATTTTTGGTTATGAGTAAAACAGGAGAATAGGACGATGGCTCCCCACAGAAATACTGAGTGTCTGACTCTGAAACTAGCTTTAAGATGCAGTGCAAATGTTAAGAAGAGACTTCAACTTCTGGGTGGCTGTGGTGGTGTTGTGGGTGGGTTTTTTTTAAAGAAACTCCAGCTGTATTTAACAACGTAGTTTTTATGCCTCTCTCCACACTGCACATTTAAGGCCTTATCTGGTCATTCTCTGTGTATGGAAAAAGACACTGGGCCCAATTTTGCAGTCCTTACTCAAGCAAAATTCCCATTGACCGTAATGAGAGATCTCCCTGAGTATGGACTGGAAGAACAGCCCCACTTCCCACTGGTTGGATCATCTCAGCTGGAGGAGTTTTTCCTTTGGAGAAGTTCAGTTTCTCTAAGGCCATCACAGACATATTTTCCAACCCATGTAAATCTTAAGTAAAGGCCCCCATTAAAAAAAAAAACAAGAAGAGGCTAAAATAGACAAGCTGTACATTTAAAAGACTTCTTATGCACTTTAAAAACTGGGACAGACACTTCATATATTCCACAGATGGAATATCGATTCTGCTGCTGTGAAGCAGCTGGTACAAAGTTTGGGAAGATAGAAAAACTTGGAACATGAGAACCATGTGAGATTTTTTTTTTTTTTTTAAGCACAGCAAAAACCAAAAGGATGGTTGGAATCCATTTTCTAAAAGTTCAAAAATTGTCCAATATTTGATACGTAAATTGCTTCTGACTGGAGTGAAATGATTTCAGAAAAAAATAGAAATGCCAAGGTATAGGGGAGTCAAAAGAAACTATCATTAAAATGTTCCTAAGTGTTGACAGAAGCAAATGGAAAGAATTGATGTTTATTCCAGCTATTTAGCCATATCTGGTTTTTTAGTTGTATGGGAGGGTTCAAATCTCAGGATCCTATTCTACAGCCAGACCACCAAGGAAGGAGACAAATTGTTTAAGGTTGGTCCCAACGCGGCATAAACACAAAGTGATAGGATGAAACTGAACACCGGAAACGTTTAGGCTCAACATCTGAAAATCTTTCCTACGTGTGAGATCTGTGAATAAGCACCCAAAGGAAGTGGTGGAAGACCTAGCACCCCATCAGGCCTGGACTGATATGTATAGAACAAACCTGCATGAGCGCTGGGATGGGCTAGAAGACCCAACAAGGCTCATCGTCGGTGAGATTTGATGACTTGGCGGTGGTACACGATCTGGGAAACTTGGTGGTAAAATGACCTTCCCCTGCCCGGTGCCCTGATGCCAGAGGCAATTCAGATGGCTCCTGGAGTAAGAGCATAAAGGTTTAAAGAAGCAAGCCGCATTGGTATTAGTACCCAACGAGCAGCCGTGCTGTCCTGTGGTGGGAAAGTGAGAGCTCCACTGGCACTCATACACAGATGGGAACACAAGGGTGGTAAACTCAGCACCCAAATGACGGGGCTGGCCGTGAGAGGAGGGAACATAAATATGGCATCAAGACCAGTCCACAGGTTGTGATTCAGGTGATGGGGAGAATGAATCATGTCCCAGTGACTGGGCCAGGCACAGCTAGTGCTAGGGGACACGTTAGACTTCTGAGTTATATCGGGTAGAGCATTTGATCATTCTTAGCACCGCCTATTGGCGAATATTAGAAGTTACAGCTAGACATTAACTAGGAAAAGCCCACACATATATTAAATGTAAGAGCAATCAGTTGGTTTCTCACTTTGAGATGTATCCCTGTTTCATTCTTTGTAACGATGCTGATTATCTTTTTAAGGACGTGCTTTTAATAAGATTCTGGATTTTATACAATCACTCTGCACATTTTCAGACACAAGCAAATTGTCCACTGCAAAGAACGCACCTCCAAAATCTAACTTTTGCTCATACACAACCTGCGTTTGTCATGGAAATCACAGGCCACTTGGCAGTGAGGGCACAAGGATCCCAACTGCACATGCAAGTCAGTCTGCAGATGATCATGCAGGATTTTGTCAGTTCAGTAAGTGTGGGCATAGTTTTGCTGACACACCTGTTATACTGTGCTGGAGGGTGTTGGTGGCTGTCAGCAGGCATGTCTTTGCTCTAGGGGCAATCACAGATCTCGGTGAAGCTGATGGGTGTGCCAGTCAAGCCACCGTTCGTTCAGGCTAAATGGAAGAAGCAATTAAGGTCCTTTATGGAGTAAGATAGGTGAAAGAACAGAAGCCATCACTCAAGGTGCTAACCCAGGGAGAATAAGAAGGGTTGACTGGTGGAGCCGTATGTGTTTGTGTGTATAAGAAGCAGAAAGCAACCAGTAAGGCCAGAAGAAAGTAGAGCAGACAGGCAATCTTGCATCTTGGCAGGGGGTTAGACTAGATGACCCTTGCGGTCCCGTCTAACCTTATGATTCTAAGAGAAGCAACAGGAGTGTGGCCTTGGGAGGAAGCCCCAGGGAAAGACTGCTTCTTTGGGGCAGATTACTGGCAGGTAGGGCAGGCTTGGAAACTGTGAGCAAGGAAACTACTGCTGTTTGTTCCTGTGTTTGAGGAAACCAGACTTTGTGTACATTCTTTGAAAATCAACATTATATTTATGATTATTTATATTATTTATTATTATTTCATTACTATACGTATTATATGATATCTGGTAAGTAATGTATAGTGAGCCAAACTCTGCCAAGGAGCATGCTCGCGCAAATATACCTTTTCCCTTCCCCTTTGTCTGTCTTCTCTGCTTAGATTGGAAGCTCTTTGACCAGGAACTGTCTAAAACTCTGTGTTCGTACAATGCCTAGCCCAATAGGCCCTCGCTGGTCCCTAGGCCCTATTTTCATTGGACCCACTTCTGTTGGCGAGCGAGACAAGCTTTCAAGCCAACAGAAGTTGGTCCAATAGAAGATATTACCTCACCCACCTTGCCTCTCTAATATCACTGCTGTACCTAGGCACTACTGTACTAAACACGATTAAAAGAAAAGTCCCATATCTCCTGGTGAAGTCATTGGGACCCTGGCACATACACCGGAAAGCTGAATTTGTTCCAGTAACTGAAGAGAGGCAGTACCGATAGCTACAGAAAAGGAGAGAGATCTGAATGCCTATGGCTTGACACATGCAGGGAAGTTGTAGCCATGTTAGTCCCAGGATATTAGAGAGACAAGGTGGATGAGGGAATATCTTTTACTGGACCAGCTTCTGTTGGCTTGAAAGCTGGCCTCTCTCACCAACAGAAGTTGGTCCAATAAAAGATATTCCCTCCCCGACCTTCTGTCTCTATGGCTTTGATAAATAGTACAGCTCCTAATGACATGGGTGTTACAATTCTGGAAGGCTATTAGCAATCCTGTCAAACACAGTAGGTCCACCCCGAGGATTTAAACTGAAACCCATCCGAATACCCTGGAGAGATTCTTAGTCAGAGGGTAGTTAGGAGTTCTGAATATTTTGTTAACAACTACTCTTCTAAAAAGAGAAATATATTTGGAATCCCTCAAAGGCAACCCCTGCCCCCCGCCGCCATTCACACACAAACAACCGTAAACACATGTTGTGTGAGCGTTGGGTCATGTTGGCATCCTTGTCTGGGGAAATAGGATAACACGTGTGCGCCTACCTGCCCACTTTGCAGTGAGAATGCAGCTTTAGCTGGGCTGGAGTGGTGCATAAACCTTGAGCTGGTGCTCTGTAGTGGGGTGAATTTAACTCTTGGGTCATACGAGCATATCTCCTTCTAACCCTGCCAAGTATCTGCTCATTCAAACATCCATCCTATTTGCTTGACTAGTGGCCTTGGGGATAGCAATCGGCACTGCCACGCAAGAGAGTCAGCTTCTACGCTCAGTCTCATGCCTACTGAGGTAGCAGGGAATGGGAACACTGCAGTAACAGAAGGAAGGAGTCAGGACCCACTCCAGATTGGGTCAAGCCCTCTCATTGCAACTGAACAGAGGTTTATCTACTGAAAAGACACAGTGGCTGAAGTATGGGAGTAGGAGCAGAAGGCCAAGATTCCCCTGTCTAGCCTTCTGTTCGCAAAGTCTCACATCACCGTCTATTTCCAGCTTTTGCCAATCTGTTTTCACGTCCATATATTAGTTCAATGGTGTGTGTGCACACGGAGACACACAGCACATATCAGCTTTCAGTGTAACTGCTCCATGTTATCTTTCATGTGCTTCTCACATGTGAGTTGCTTCATCTTAACAAAGTGCAGTACTATGGCAGAAAGGAGATTTTGCTCAATTCCCAGGAAACCCTGCACACTGAATTTTCCAAGAAGAAGAAAATTAAACAGCCGTTTCCCCCTTCAGAGCTTGTACAAATGCGTAATTGACTTTATCTATGTACGTTGTAGCCGTGTCGGCCCCACGATATGAGAGAGACAAGGCAGGTGAGGTAATACCTTTTACCGGAGCAACTCCTGTTGGTGGAAGGGGCAAGCTTTTCAGCTTCTCAGAGTTTGAAGAAGCAGCTCTGTGAAGCTTGACAGCTTGTCTCTTCCACCAACAGAAGTTGATATAATAAAAGATATTACCTCACCCACCCCACCTTTATCGAAGCACTCATACAATCCATAATAGTATTGAGCACATCACAATCATTCACATATTTCCCCTCACAACACCCCCGTGTCATAAGACAGTTCTATTATACCCATTTTACAGATGGGGAAATGGAGGCCCGGACTAAACTTGCCCGAGGTCACTCAGGAAGTCTGTCACAAAGCAGGGAATTGAACTCAGGTATCTTGAGTCCCTAACTACTAGACCATCCTTCCTTTCCCAGTGACACAGGAACAGCTATTGGTGCTTGACGATTCCATGAAATTAGTTTTGTGATCTCAACTAAGTTCCCCATGGACAAGCATCCACATTACCAAAACCTCCATCAAACCCAGGTCCAGATGACTCCGTTTCTGGCCCTTTCAGCAAAAGTCAAGGAGTAAATGAGTGACAAGACTGAACTCACCTTATGTTCCTAGAGGTGGGCCCTGAGGGTCTGGCTTGAGTCACATTAGTGAGGCAGCCTGCACAGCGCTCTTTGTATTCTACTGGGTCTGCGGATAGCCACCTGGCCTTACTCTAGCCCTGCTTAGGGGCACTAAATTCCCTTTAATGAGATATGCCCTTCAGGATGAACTCTGCGATAGACAGGGGTTTTGCTTCTGCTTGGTGTGGTTTCCTATGAACGGCAGGACAATGTTATCAAGAAGATTATCTCAGTTCAAACACAGCAGTCACGCAGTTGTGCAGCTGGCTGGCTGCGTATTCCCATGGACACAGGGCCAGGCGAATGTCTGTGATTTTTCTCAAAGACGACTTTAGCAATTTAAGATCTCGCTTAGGCAGGAGAGGCAGTTGCCAGGGCATCCGGCCTTTTGACATCTTAATGAGTGAGAGTTCAAAAGAATGTCACCAGGAGTCCACCATCCCCCATCCGCCTTCCCAGAGAATTCAACTTTTAATCTTCTTCCTTCCAAGGGCAAGACAGCCAAGAGCGGATATAACAAATGAGTTTCTGACTCCACCTGATGAGGAGTTCAGGCTGTAATCATCCAGATCCTTGCAGTTCCAAATAGCCAGAAAGCCTTCATCTCGCTGGAGAGACGGCAACTAGGTTCAAGCTGAGAACAGCTGCCACACACTTTTTAACAGAAGGGCCAGATTCTCAGCTGGTGTACGTCAGCATAGCACTACGAACTGCAGCGGGGTGACAGCAGCTGAGGAACCCGCCCCAGGTCTTCTATATGTGTCAGGAGAACGCAGAGACGCCTGTTGTGATGTCATCAAACAGGGGTTATTTCTTCAAATTCTAGCAAACATTTACCCTTGAGAGCATCGCTGGAGCGGGAGCCCTCTCATTAGGGGTATGGTGTTTCCCCTCCCACAGGATTAAACATTGTAGTTGGGGTCAGGGGGCAGACTACAATACTCTTTTATCCTAATCTTTCCTGGCTCCAGCAGAGGGGGAAACTCCTGCCTGAGCGCTCTCTGATCACACATATGCCGTTCAATAGATGGTGACAGAGGAACCACCATGCCTTCTGCTTAGCTAAGAGAGGAAGAACAGCAGGCCTGGGATGGAGCAGTGGGGTGTTGTATCCATTTCCCACTAGCCATGTTGCATCAACCTACCTAAGAGGATGTTAGGGCTGCTGTAGGGATGGTATCCCTACCCTTGGCCAAAAAGAGGGCGGGACCTGAGGATGTCTTCTCAAGGGCTTTGTCCAATCAGATTTTCAAAGGACACGAGCAATGGGGCTTCCATCACTTCCCTTGGGCCACTTTAATTGTCAAATAGGAAGTATTATTATTATTATTATTATTTATTTGTATTTCCATAGCACCTTGGGCCCCAGGCACACACCAGAATCCCATGGTGCTAGGCGCTGTACAAACATAGAACAAAGAGCTGGTCCCTGCGCCAAAGAGCTTACAATAGGAAACTTTCCTGCTACCTGGTGTATACGGTCATCTCATTATTCTGAATTCTACGCCCTTGTGCCAGGCTAAGCAATTCCTCTCTCTGGTGCCTACACCCTGCTAGTGGACAGAAGTCTCCTTCTCAGTTAGCCGATCTTTGGGGACAGCTTGTATAAAATCTCCAATAATTACGAGCAAGATTTCAAATACATTTAAAGATCTCATTCAACCCATCCATGAGTTTGCCTTTCCATTTCTATGTTTAGACCGTTAACCTCTCGTGTTCCAGCCTGCTCTTGCCACACCAGAGCTGGTCCTGCCTGCTATAGAGTGCTGAGCTCTAAGGGCACTCAGCACCTAGTAAGATCAGGCTCCTTGGTTTCACGAAGATCAGGGGAACCTCAGTATTCTTCTCCGATGCCCCCAGTGCTCTGACATTCTTGGCTAGACCTCACCCAGCCAGCCAATGCCCGCTGCATTTTCTAAGGCCAACTAATAAGTTTCCTCTTTCCAGAAAATCTTTGAAGAAATGAGCAGCAGGTCACCATGTAACAGGAGTTGCACCAAGATGTTTCGGGCAAAGTCATGGTAGCTTCCCCGGGGCTCAGATACCAGGGGAGGAGCATGGAGCCTGAGCCCGGAGGACTGAAATGTCCTGGTGTATTTGACTCAGAAACTTGGACTAAAACAAAGCCTTGTGGAACAATAGACATGTGACACGGGCCAGGAAACGAAGGCCAGCCTCTTCCCAGCATTCCTGGGGGTCACACCTGTATTAAACCAAGGAGTGACTGCATGGATGACGACTGCTGCTGGAGGAGTTGCCATGAGGGCTTGTGGGAGCCAAGTTGGGGAAGACAGTCATGGGATCTCATGAGGGTGTGGGGGAGAGCATATGAATAGGTTCACAAGACACCCAGTAACATTAGCCAACCAGCGTGAATGGTGTGTGAGTGGCACATTGCTTAAGGGAGTTTGCCAAAGGGCAGGATTCCAGCATAGCATTCAAGGGAGAGCTAGGGAGATGGGCTGCAACCCACCAGCTAGGCGTTGTGGTTAAACCCCAGCCGGCTAGCATGTCCGAAGCCACCTGCAGCACCTGTGCGCAGGGAGGGCATGGGGATTCCTTGTCAAAAGCACCAGCAGCATGTGCTCACTTCATGTGCTGTTCAGCTGTCATCTCTGATCCATCCTGGCCTCCGGGTGGCATCCTACAGATGGGCAGGCATGAGTTCAATGGTTAATTAGTGGAGGGGATATTAACCCTGTTGAAAGCGACAGTACCGTGTTGTCAGCCGACTGTCCGTAACTGTAGGTTCGAAGCTGCAGGGTGAGTAACGTCCTCTTTGTGGTCTGATTGGCATCAACTTGAGTATGGGCTGCAGAACCTGGCCCTATATGATTATTTCTGTACCCACACAGCCCTGCAGTGCCCATCACTGCCGGAGCGGCAAGAAAATAGGTGATGGCAAAGAGTCAATGGCACCAGCCTGCCTGAGTACAACAAGCGAAGAACTCTACCACAGACCATAGCATTAGTGAGGCCAGAAATTCATCCTCCGGCTCTGTCTTCATAGCCAAAACCGGTGTGTTTTTACCCGTGCGCGCTAGCTAGGGGTAACTAATGAGCTCCTGTACAATCTGAGTGGGGGAAAGGCACTGTCGTTTTACAATGAGGTAGACGAGGCGAGATCAAGCACGGGCGTGGGGTCTAGCGCTGACCTCACCTACCGACATCATGGTAAAAACCACAGGTGCCGTCTCTCTGCTAGGATGTCACAGCGGGGTGGCTAATGCACAGTCTGTATCCGGCTGTAAAAACACCACCTTGTGCAGCGTAGCCAAAGCCTCCAACTGATGGACTGCTCACTTTGCTAAGACAGGGTGCTGGGACCTGGTCGTGACCCTAGGCCCAAAGCAGCAGACAAGTCCTTCATTTCTTGTGCAGGGTGAGGAGGCGAGAACTTGGGGGACGAAAGGAGCTGGGAGCATAGGCTCTCAAGGGCAGCCTCCTTCCACTTGCAGGGACCGGTGCCAGCCTCAGAGACAGCTTGATCCAAATCAGACTAGTCTGTCAAAAGCAGGGCATGCTTTCCCTCCGTGGGGAAGTATAAAAGGGTTATTATGGAGGTGCATGCACTGCTCAGACTCACGCTAGGCTCCCTGGAAGCCCAGAGGAAAGAGCTACTTATGCTACACTATAAAAGCTCCGGAGACACTGGAATGCTATAAATAGGGCATATAAACTTGCAACTGACAAGGCTCTGATTTAAAACAAATAAATAGAGAGCACCCTAGCTGGAGCTGACAAAGAGGGGAGAGGCACGCAGCATGCAGGTTTGTTTTTCTCAACACCACATTTATTCCAAGTCAGATGTAGTTAGAGCTATTACTTGAGCTTCAAATGAATGAAAGGAGAGAGAATAAATCTGCCTCGGTGCCAAGCTGCCTGCAAATGGCATCTCTCTCCAACTAACCCGCACTTGTGTTTGCATGAGACATTTGTTATAATAAATACAATTTGAAAAAGAAAAACAATTTACACCTGCAATAAAACAAGGCTGAGGGTATAAACGGCAGCCAGCTGAGGAGGGGAGTGATACGAAGCCGGTTTTATTTACAGATGTGCGACCCCGGCATCGGAGCTTTGGCAGAATCGTGAGAACTGGTTTTTTTAGACCCCGCCGCCCCATCTTAGAGTTAAATTCTCAGAGAGCCGTCACTGAAGCAATGGGAGCTGCACTTGTCTCACTGAGCTGCACTTGTCTCACTGAAGCAATGGGAGCTCCACTTGTCTCACTCACCCACAGGGTGATGCAATAAAAAATGGAAAACTTGTACCGGAAATTAGGGACAGACAAACCCGTCCTGGAGCTAGACTGGCCCAATTGACCCAAATAGGTTATACAACCTATTTGGTGCAGGGATCATCTTTTTGTTCTGTGTTTGTAGAGCACCAAGAACAATGACCGGAGTTCTTCAGTGGTACAGTAATAGAAATCGATAAATCGTAAGAGTAGATCCATTTTTTCTAGAGCTGGTTGCAGAAGGACCCAGAAACCACTTCCATGAAAGATTTGGGAGTTAGTGTCCAGACCAATTTAAATGTTTTCAAAAATGTTCATGAAATATTTTTTCCCTGTTTTGAAACATAATTTTTGTATGTGTTGAAAATTAACAAAATGCCCCCCCCCCCTTTTTTTCTTCAAATGAACATTTTATAGCCATGTTACTGCACCCTAGAGATCTAGGACACTTCCCTGGTCAGATTCTCTGCCCTAGTTCTGTCCACTTGACACCCTCTGCATGGCATGGAAAGACCAGAATCAAGCTGTGGGTAGAGAACCCTGAGGTAGCATAAAGTTGGCAGGAGGAGTGTGTCAGGGTCATGTTGAGGAGGTGGGCCCGCGCACAGCTCTGCCCTCCAATTCAAATCTGTCACATGGTCCCCAAAGGCACAGCTGGTTGTGACGACTTATAGCAGCCTGGCGTCAGGGCTGGGGCAGGTGGAGAATCAATGACTCACACCCAGCAACCTGACGGCACCCCCACGTTGGATCTCAGTGCAGAAGAGAATTTGGTCAAACAACTACAGAGTGCCGCTTGAAATTTTGCAGTGGGCTACCCTTGAGTACTGAGGTCAGTTGCTAATATTGGTTTGCTTTTCTGTGGTTCTGGAAGCGAATCAAGATTCAGGCCGTTGAATGGTGAAAGAAGCTGGGTACTAGAATCAGCTTAAGAAGACTGTCACCCTGTCATTGATGGTATCACGACCCCAACGATCATCGCCCATTGACAACCCAGGGCTGCTAATGGAAGGCTAAGAATCTTCAGCAGCACTCCAGGTGAGTTCTAGCCGGAACCCTCATGCCTAATCAATGCAAAGTTTATGTGCTGGTGTAACTTCTTGGGCTAAAAGTGTGATTTCATACCAACACAGTTAAACTGGTACAACCCCTAGTGTGAATATAGTTCTGTCATCATCAAGGTGCCTTATACTGGTAGAGGTATAACTTGTGTACGCCCATGACCTTCTGCTAATATAAGGCGTCCGCACTAGGGGATTGCACTACCTTAATTATACTGGTTTCTAAACCAGTGTGGTCCTTGGGGTACACAAACTGTATGAAGACAAACTCTAGCATCATAACTAGGAGCATTATATCTGGGAGGAATGGCCACCCAGTAGCCTTTTGAATGCATTAGACCTTTAAAAGGGACACAGTACATAAGAACAATCCTTTTAATCACTACAATAAAACTTTAAGCTCATCTACTCAGTGACTCATCAAATCCACAGTATCTGTATACCTTGGGAAGTAACAAGGCTTGAAGCTTTAATGAGAACAAAATTTACCACCTACTTTCACAGCTGAGATGTCCAAGTTGTATGTGCAATGAATAAACAAAAATTAAATTAAATGGAAATAATTGAAAACAATACCAAAAATTGTGACAGCCAAGTATCTAAATTACTTGCCAAAAAGATACTAGTTTCTCTTCACACAAGGAGGGGCCTCTGAATTTTTAACACATGGATTTTAGTCAGTATTTGAAATAACAAGCCCCGTGGAGGGGGTTTGGGTTAATGAGAACACACACAAAAAGCTTACAGGACATCTGATTCTGATCTCACTGGCATGGCTGTAAATTCAGTGCTTGCCTACATACAGAAATTTACCAATTCTTATTAATTATAATGATTCTGCTGCAGTTATACCAGTGTAAGGTCCTGCCATGGGAAACTTAGAGTAGCCTGCAGGCCTCTCTGATTTACACTGCGGGCCAGAACAGCCCCAAGATCGAAAAAGTGCAAAGATGGTTTAAAGCCACCTTTGGGTGCCCACTCTGGACTTGTCCTGAGAGCCGCTGCAGAAGCAGTTAAGTATGGGCCCACGGACACATCTGATGTAATCAAGTATTTTCTACAGTTTTGACTGGATGTCCTCTCCCCTGTGCTGAATGGCTGCTTGCTCCAACCCTTTCTCCCTTCCCTCCTTGGCAGTTCCCGCACCTCAATCTCCCTCTTCACCTCCCCACATACTGTCCTGCTTCCTCTCCTGTCCTGTCCTTCCCACACCCCAGTTACTTCAGTGTCCCCTCCCTTTCCTTAATAATCATGACAATAATGTGCCATTTCCTGCTATATCATTGTTTGCTTTGCTGATGTATTATATCCTTTCTTCTGCCCTTTGTCTCGTCTATTTTCACTGTAAGCTCTTTGGGGCAGGGACTGTCGACTACTGTGTTTGTATAGTACCTAGCACAATGGGAATCTCTGCTTACTTGGTCTCTATCAACTAAGCACAATTGATAGACTAATACAGTAGAACCTCAGAGTTACTTACACCAGAGTTACGAAATGACTGGTCTCAGCCACACACCTCATTTGGAACCAGAAGTACACAATCAGGCAGCACCAGAGACCAAAAAAAAAAAAAGGAAAGCAAATACAGTACAGTACTATCTTAAACAAACTACTAAACAAATACAGGGAAAGTTTAAAAAAAAAATTTGACCACATAAGGAAACGGTTTCTGTGCTTGTTTCATTTAAATTAAGATGGTTAAAAGCAGGATTTTTCTTCTGCATTGTAAAGTTTCAAAGCTGTATTAAGTCAATGTTCAGCTGTAAACTTTTGAAAGAACCACCAGAATATTTTATTCAGAGTTACGAACATTTCAGAGTTAGGAACAACCTCCATTCCCGAGATGTTCGTAACTCTGAGGTTCTCCCGTAAATAATACCGTCAGAGAATCAGGGCCAACGCCTCCCGCTTTAAACACTTTGAAAAAAGGGGAAAACCTCTAGTTACATCCTGTTAATGCATCAGTTCTGTCAGCCTGCGGGGGGGGGGGGGGGGGAAGGGGTATGTCTACATGGCAAAAAAAAAGCCACAGCAGTGAGTCTCAGAGCCCTGGCTTACAGACTTGGGCTTGTGCTCTGGTGCTAAACACAGCACTGCAGACAGTCCCGCTCAGGCTCTGAACACCTGGGGAGAGGGGTGGGTTCCAGAGCCTGAGCTCCAGCCTGAGCACCATAGCGATAGCCCAGTGAGCCTGTAGACCTGGGCTCTGAGACTTGCTGTCCTGGTTTATTTTTTTGCCGTATCGACATGCCCAGAGTCACTTGTTGGGTCAGCAAAATCCTACCCCTTGTTTTCTGTCAACTACTCCGCTTTAGAAATAGCATTTGAAAAGGGGGATGGATTCCAGGGCAGTAAGGCGCTGTCTGTGAGGAGACAGCCTGAGCAAAAAAAAATCTCCAGTGTGCCCTTCTGCTTCTCTCTTGTGCCTATAAATTTAATAGGAATAAAAAAAAAAAAGAGAAACTGTCTGGGGAAAATGACTTTACCTCTGGTTCCTTCATACATTTTTAATAGGGCAGAAATGGAACCAAAAGAGGGGGGAAATGTGGCAGCGTCAAACTCTGGCTCTATTCATAATTAATTATCCTTTCAGAGGGAGGAAAAAAAGAAAAGAGGAAACATAATTACAAGCTTCTAGTGAGACCATTCATTATCATGCTAATGTAGAAATCAGTACTGCTGCCTCGTGTGCGTGCGCGCGTGCGTGCGTGTTTTAATTACTCGTCGGTGATGTGTGCCATTTCTATGTTTACCTTAGCACTGCATGGGATTTTAAAGTCAAACATAAGAAGATTAATAGCCATTTGCATCATACCTGGATAGGGTCTGACCAATAGCTGGTTGATAATTCCCCCTTCCATCTCCCGCAAGGTGAGTGGGGTAGGGCTTGCCTCCTTGTTTCTCGGCACCTGTGCCCTGGAGACTCTAGGCAAAGGTTCCAATTACCACCCAGGCTTAGCCTGACCTGACAAACCATCCCACAACTGTTCTGGACCAGCATAAGCTTTTCGGGATCCTCTAGGCCAACGACTGGTACAAGTTTGGGGGAGGGAAGGGCAAAAGCTACAGGCAATCAGGGCAGAGCGAGGACTGGACGGAAGGAGACCCAGATAAATAAGCGGCAGATGATAGCTGGGGAATGAAAAAATAGGGCAATATTTTTAAATATGAGACCTGGGGTTTTCAGGGGTGCTGAGCAGGCACTGACTACACAGGATTGTGGATGCCCCACACCCTGGAAAAACAGGCCACTTTGATCTGATCTGTATTTTTTTGGAGGCAATGAGACGTTCACCAGAAAAAATGGGCCCATTTCACACCAAAGAATTCACACCCCGAGGGGAATTTTGGTCCCCACTTTTGGCGTTCACAGCATATTGCAAAAAAAGCCTGCATCTGAAATCCTGGATACCGCTTGTCACCCCCCTGGTGCTTAGCATATGGCTCCAGCAGCCTTGTGTCCTTTAAGTCAGTGCTTCTCAAGCTATCTGATGTGGAGGACTGGCAATTTTTTTCCCCAATGTGCTCACAGACCGGCAGCTGATGGCTCGCGGACTGGCACCGGTCCGCGAACCACCACATTGAGTAGCACTGTTTTAGGAGATGATTTGCCTGATCTGCGTGTGTGTGTGTGTGTGTGTGTAATCTAGGGGGTGGGTGGTGTGTAATCTAGGGTGTAACCCCTGCTCAGCTTCCTGGGAAACTACATCAGCAGAGCTCCATCTGTGACAGGGAGCTGCCTATATAGCATCACAGACACAGCGCTGGGATCACCCTCCTCAGCAGACTGCAGTGTAACTGCTCCGCTGTTCTGTGCCACGAAACCAAACAGCTCCTGTCAAATCCTGTGCTGACGATGGCTGACGTGTGTTATTTTTGCCCAATGTAAATTCACATGAAGATCTGATTAAGGAGAAAGAGAGGCGTCCTTCTCCCTCTCTGAAATCCAAGCTCAAATTTATAGTCATTCAGACCCTATTCCAGTGGCCTGAGACGTGTTGGTGAACTTGTGCTGAAGTCGAGCCCAAGTCCTACCTTCCTCGTATGCCCAGAACTCCAGCTGACATCAGATGGGGATGCCGGATTTGGCCCATGATTCAAAAATTGCATTTAATCCCAAGTGTGTTTATAGACATGAGTTATCTGAATTATATTAAACCCAAACTAGGCAACTGAGCAATCTGAATGTTCCAGCACGGTAATGAAACTGCTGTTCTGTTATTCCACAAGCTGCTCGCTAAAGGTCCTGAACATCATATTTCTTTAGTGCCACCCCAGCCCAGTGATTGCAGAGTCCATAGTTAGACTGGCTGTTAGAAGCTAGAGCAGGTCAAGTAGCCCACTCCTCCTCCACCTGCAAGAACAGCTGCCTACTGTAAGTCCCCTGATGCAGATGGCTGGATAGGTAGCATTCTGCCATCTGAGTTCTCTATGTGGGGTGTGTGATGGTGGTGTAATTTTAATTCAGTTTTTAAATAGAAGCTCTCACTTTACATTTTGGAGTTTTTTCCTTGGTCCTGCTTGGAGGCTAGGGGTCTCTGGAGGGAAGATGTGATCTGGGCCTAGCACCAGCCACTCTGCAGAGAGAGAGACAGCCTAGAGTAAGGTAGGATGAATTGAGCCGCTCTGTCTTAGGGACCAGCGTGTTTTGTCTCTCTCGGTTTCAGGGTTCTTGTATGTTGTCCTGAATTCCAAGAAATAAAGTTGTGTTGTGCTGCAAGCATATTGTTTCTCTTTGTCTAACTTCTCTGTGTGTGTGCTGTGAGCATAACTGTGGTCTCCAGGTGAACTGTGATCACCCTGCCCTTCGTATATTGCAAAACGAGAGGGGTTCTATTATGGAGAAGGGCTGATGGTGCTCAGATAGACCGTGCTCATCACCATAGTAAGAACTATATAGAGTACAACAGAACCACTATTCTGGCATGAAGCTGTTAGACCTACTGTTGTCCAGATGAAAAATAAAACCTTAAAGTCTTGAACACTTGTAATCATTAAAGACACCCGTCATCCAGATAGAGGTGTTAGCCCTGGTGTTCTGCTTGTATTCCAGCTCAGGAAACCACATCCTGCCTTTGTAAATCAGCTGCAATTACAATGAAAGCCGGGATTCTTTTACACCTCATGTGCTAAGCTGTTGTGTAGAACTGGCTGGCTAGGCTGTTGCGCTGTTAATCAGCTGCTGCCTTCCATCTCAGAGCTGGCTGCACTGTGGTGGTGGGAGAAGAGTTTTGTGCATATCCCCTGACCTACCTCCCGGGTGCTGTATTTGCACATCGCCTTAATAACTTCAAGGTGAACGGTGCTACAGGACTGCGTCGTATTATCATTAACATATAGAGATGCCGGTCTACTGCCATATGATGTAGTCCTGCTAATAACCTACTTGGGGAGATGGCAGAGGGAAAAACCAGTCACTTCTGAGGCCAAAAGCAGCCTATAGTGCAAAGAGGGAGGGCTAGTCTGCCCTAGCAGCACTGCAATGGCGCAGCTGCACCACTGTAGCGTGTATAATAGAGACGCTCTATGCCAACGGAAGAGAGCTCCCAGTTCTCGCGGAGGTGGATTTATTATGCCGACGGGAGAGCTACGTCGGTGGGCGAGCTACTCCCGCTGACGTAACACTTCCACACCGGCGCTTTGGTCAGCGAATCTAACACTGATCAGAGGGGTGGTTTAGTCACACCCCCCAGTGACGTAAGTAATACCCAAGTAAATGGAAGCGTATACCTGGCCAGAGTAAAGAGGTGAATTAGATGGAGATGTGTCTTGGTGCAGTGCCATCTCTCTGATTCAATCATCCTCTGCTCCAGGGAGCCCGACAGCAATCCTTCAAGTGACATCACTTTGCTCAGCTTTTGCCCTGTCTAAATCCAGTGGGAAAAGCAATGGGCACCTGAGAAAAGTCTCGGAGAGAAATGGAGACCAGTGATCAATGAAATCCATGGGGGAGGAGGATCTGCTGTCTCCCGGATTCATGGGAGATCAATGCAGAAAGCACTGAAGGTGAAGAAATCCTTAAATAATACAAAGTAGCAGCAAAAGACGGCTGGAATCTCACTGCGTCAGACGCTTGCATAGGATCGTTATCATTTTAGACCAGAAATAACATTAAGAACAGCTCTCACCATTCATTGTCTTCCTCACCCGCGAGACCCCTTCCGCCAGCCCAGCCCTACCGCCCCAGGCGACCTGTTCCTCCCAGCCTGACCACTTCCCTCCCCGCACACACTCACTCCTCCGTCCTTGATCTTCCTGCCAAGTGAAGCAGCCCAGCCCAGCCCAGCCGGGAGCTGCCTGGCACCACTCCCTGGCACACAGTGCCATTCGCCTCCTGCTCTGCCTCAGAATCACAGCGGCCGCCCGTTCTCTCTCACTGCGGTGCCCACATGCGTCCCTCATTGTCCCTGGCTGGGAGAGGTCACAGCATCCCCGCTTGACAGACAGGCAAACAAGGCCAAGAGAAGCCAAGTGACTTGCCCACGGCTGCACTGTAGAGTTGGGACTAGCTCGGCAGAGTCCCAGCTCCCAGTCCCCTGCGCTCTCCTCCTATCAGGATGACAACAGGGTCTGGATGTACTTTAGCGGTGAGCTGGGACTGAAAGCCTTCCAGAAAGAATGGACCCACTTTATAGCTCCCAGGGAAACAGTTGTTTTAGAGCTGTCTCTCAGATGGCACAAAAGGCATTCAGCAGGGATGGGACAACCCTTTATCTCTAAAAGTATTGGGGGAAAATAGCCCGTGAAAGATGCAATAAAATTGCAGATCAGTACTACTATTTATGGCATAGTAGTGCCTCAATCCCCCACCTGAACTCAGGGCCCCATTGCGCTAGATGCTGTACAAATGCAGTGAGAGGCAGTCCTTGCCCCACAGAGATTGCATTCTAAATAGACAAGGCAGACAAGGAATGGGAGAGGAAACAGGCCTGGAGAGGTGAAGTGACTTGCCCAAGACCCCACAGCAGTCAGTGGCAGAGCCTGGAACAGAACCCAGGTGTCCCTACTTCTCAGTCAGTGCCCGATCCACTAGACCATACTGCCTTCCCCTAGCAAGGGAGCGAGTTGCAAAGGATCAGTAAGTCAAAGGAAAATGACGCTAAGCAGGAGAAGGCAGACTAGACATCTCATCAGCATTTTCTGCGTGTCACAGAACTACAGGCTGCTTGAGACCTGAGAGCATAATTACCTTGTGGAGTCTGCCAGCTGCTTCAAAAATATCGACCACACCTCAGCATGTGGCTTCCGCAATTCAAAAAAATGCACTAGGGGAGGAGGACAAGGCCTACCATTGTATGCAGCAGCAGGTTAAATTATACCATGGCTTAGCCTGTGCCTTAAAAAGAATATTAAAAAAACCCAACAACATTGCATGGAAAACAAAGTGGAACAAAAATTTGCCATTGATGATAACCATGCAAACGGCAATGATTCCCGCCAAGGGCAGAACTTGGCCCAACCTGCCTTAACAAGCTGGTTTCTTGGTGCCATTAGATTGCCAGAAGATACAGTACTGGGGCGGGGCGGAGCTTTGAAATGATATCTTTGCCGAATCCTCATTTCAGGGGTGTTCTGGTATGTCTCTAAGTTGCATAAGTAATAAAGCCTACTACTTGCTGTAAAGGCACTTGAGAATAACGTGTACCAATGCAGGACCCAGACACACCCCTCCCTCCCTCGGGGGGGAAAACCTGCTCCCAAACATCCCTTCATTTAGCCTTTACTCCGCCCTCTCTTCTACTCCAGGTCTTCACCCAAGAAAGGCTGGAAATGGATCCCTCCAGGACTGCTATGGGCTAGTGACCACTCGGAGGTAAAGCACGTTTCCCCTGCCTTGCTCCCAAGTCCTTCCCGTGAGCCGCACGATCCCCCGTGTTACAGGCTGTTGGCACCAAGGCTACGTCTCCATTGCAGCGGAGGGCCTGAATGGCAGCCTGCGTGTGGAGACACACCCCACGTGAGCTACTTGGCTAGAAATCGGAGCGAGGATGCTGCAGCACGTGCTTCAGCGTGGGTTGCGCAAACCCTTCGGGTCCTAGCTGTACAGCACCCTCGCTTCTGTGTTGAGCAAGTTTGCTGGAATACAGCCAGCCCGCATCGATGTCCACGGGCTGCTATTCATACACCCAGCTGCAGGGTAGACATACCCTAAACCGGCAGGCCAGGTCTGCTCATCCTTTATGGGGTTTCTATTCCCACTGCTTTTTTGTGTAACTCCCAGTAGCATTCACGGAAGTTTCCTGCGCAGACACCTACACTTTGGAGAACTGGCCTGACCAATCCCAATTCTTCCCCTAGATCTAGTCTTACCGGAAGTTCTGGAAATCTTGAGGGCAGAACTGCTCTCATGAGGTTTCCAGTTGAGTTGTGCAAGTGGATCAGACATTCAGGTAGTGCAGATAAGGGTCCTACATAAGAATCTGACCTGGAGACGGGTTTGGGTTGCAAAATTTAGATCTAGACCCAGGTTTATATACCCAAACTAGGTGTTCAGATCCCAGGTTTTCACTAGTGCTAACCTAAATTGGACTTCCTGAAGTTCACCCATCCCTCGGTGGTATCTCCCTTTCATTCACAGCTCTGTAACATTCCTGTGGCAGATACTTCTCCAGCAATTTCTGTCACATCAGGAGAGGGCGTAATGCATTTTTATCTTCTTTTAATGCAAGTTAGCACCAAAAGGCAAGGCAGAATCAGCACCATGAAATCAACCAGCTCTCTGCAGACCACCAGCAATCACTCTCCAGACCCCAGTGACCCATGGACCACAATTTGCGGAACTTCTGCTTTAGAGAGCAAACCATCCCTGGTATTCCATGAACAATCTGCACATCAGCCTTTCGGCAACATGGCTTTTTAATGAGTAAATCCTACACAATGGGAATGTTTTTCACGTTGGCGCTCAAATGACCGAACTGCCAGATTTGTTTGTTCCACTGTATAGGCCATGTCTACACGACTAGTTAGGTTGGCAAAACTTATGTCACTCAGGGGTGTGTGAAAAAAACACTCCTTTGAGCGACATAAATTTTGCCGGCATAAGTGGCAGTGAGCACAGCACTCTGTCAACAGGAGAGCTTCTCTCACCAACATAGCTACCAATGCTCTTTGAGATGGTGGTTTTATGATGTCATCGGGAGAGCTCTCTCTCGTCAGCACAGAGCGGGTATACGAGTGATCTTACAGCAGCCCAGCTGCATCGGTACAGCTATGCCACTGTAAACTCACTTGTGTAGACATGACCTTCATCAGCTTGAGCTACTGGATCCCAAGTTCCAGAGAAAGCAGCACAGTTGAATACAAGAAAGAAAGAAAGAAAAAGAAAGAAAGAAAAAGAAAACCGTAGTTGGTTTGTGGATTCCAGTATACCCAGAAACCTGGTGTTTGTTTCCAAGATCAGGGTTTAAAAAAAAAATCACAAATAATAAATCAATTACACAAGATCCACTAAAAATGACAGTTTATATATACTTTTTAAAGTGTTAAAACTGATTTTAGGCTTTTAGGTGATCATATGAAACCAGTTATCTCACAAAAAAGCCCTTCCTCTTTTCTCCTGCCGTCCCCTGGCAGACAAAAGAGCTTTACTGTTCTCCACTTAACTGATTGAACAAGAGTCAAATTCCCTGAAAGAAAACAGATGACTTTTTGTTCTGGGAATAGCTACATTCCCTCCCTTTAACTTTATCACAGATTGAACCCTGTGCAAATGAAAAGTAATACGCCATGACATGATCATCCTTTTTGTGCTTAGCCACAGGCAATAAGAGTGAATCTGGAGGAGGAGGGTTGGTTTGAAAGAGCAGGAATGTATCTGGAGCTATTCCTTGCCAGGCACTGTTGGTAGCAATAGCGAAGTGGATTATAAAATGCTACAGAAAGTTAGAAAGAACGCTCTTTAGTCCCACCCTCCCCCAGTCTCCACGTTCACCCACCAATGGAGCAAGCCAGTCTCCCCGTCTTGGGCCTTCTGCCTTTTTCAGGCTGGGGTGAGAATTCACTTGTTCAATACTTGTTTTCTTTAAGTGCAGCTTGACATTTCACTTTCTCCATGCCACAGCAGCTACAGCCTCCAGGGCACATGGCTGGATTTTCCATTTCCAGCCTCCTAAAGAATCCAGGACCTCACACAAGAGTCTATGTGCCAAAGGTACTCAGTGAATTTCAAATGATTAACAACAATTTAAAAGGTTGTGCAGAAGATCTCGTCCTTATCCCAATAGGTTACAGCACACGCAAGCTTGGCATTCCAATACAATATTCCACGTAGAATGGACAGAGCCTGAGCTGTTCAAGTGGTCTCCTCTACTTCTGCATTTATAATCAACCATCTGATGGATCTTAAAGGTGAAGAACAAAAGGAGAATAAAAATGGCTTGTTTGTGTCCTTTGCTGCTATTTTATGAGGTATGAAAATGGCCATAAAGCTTTCTCCAAAACAAACAAAAAAGTCTGACCTGGTTCTTTAACCTTAGTAATTGCAAGCCTGGGATTGTCTGGTTTTGCTGGGGGTATCCTCAAGAGCAATAGACTGACTCTGATATCAAAATTAGACTGAACTACCAGCTTTCTCAGACTTCCAAATGAAAGAGGAGGGGATGTTAAGTCTTTAGCAGAGAGAGCTTTGCTACCTACAGCTTGCTGGGCGTTTGAGTTAAATGGGTCTTAACAGAAATGGTTTTGAAGAGTCTGATTAAACACCCCTTTAGCTTCAAGTGAGGGCTGGGCAGTTCTGGTTTCAGTCTCTTGTGAGGTCTGCTAAGACCTATGTAATCTGGAAGCCATTTGGAGTGCACAACAACAACTTTATTGTCCTACAAATTTAAGAACAATGTTGCATAGTCTTATATGCCAGTAAATGGCACTCTTTATATTAACGATCTATATATGCTCACAGATGTTATTATTTGTATTGCGCTAGTGCTCAGGAGCCCCTTTCTTTAAACTGCAGGGAGTGGCAATGCTATGCCAACCCTTGTCATGTGACCCTTCATCAGGTCACATGACACCTTCTAAACATGCAGATTACCTGACAGAGATGATTGGGTTGGTCAGCAGCAACCTGTTCTGTTATTTTTGCTGGGGATCCATGTACAACCCATCTTTACTTGCTAGGAGCAAGTTCACGGGATCTAAGCATCAGTCACTTGCACTGATATTTGTGGCTTTGTCCTGTTCCCATTGAAGGCAGGTACAAAAGTCCAGCTGACTAAAATGGTGCAGGGCTGGAGTAAGTGTGGTCTGCTGTTTGGCACAAAAACTGAAAGGCAGGATTCTGAGGCCCTGATTCTGCAAGCTACTGTGTGCCTGTGAAGAGCCCACCTGATGACAATGTGGAGCAAAAAGCAGGAACCTAGTTTCTATTCCTAGGTCTGCCACCAACGAGCTAAGTGATCTTGGCCAACTCCCTGCGGTTCCCTCTCACAGAGAGCGATAACAATACTGACCCTACCTTGCAGGAGTGTTGTGAGGTTCCTTTGGAGTCTGTTCAACACTTTGGACTCCTTGGGTGAAAGGTGAGACAGCAGTGTAAGGTGTTGCTGACAAACCAGCATGATTAGGAACAGAGACATTAAAAACGTCACACCACAAACAATCCACAAACGAAACTAGACAAATTCACTCTGAAATAAACTGGGGCTTTTTTCACTTTGAATGACTCATGGAATTGCTCCGAGACATTTTTAATGTGTTTGTCCTTGATCCTCCTAACAGATTGGCTAGCTCACTAGCTTGTTTCTCAGACTCCCACCAGAGCTGCTCTATGGGTCATAGGAGTGGTGGAAGTGCTAGGATAAACCAAGATGGTACAGTCCAACCATGGTCCATCTATAGTAGCACGGCCACCATTGCTAACCCAGTAGTGCAACAGGAGAGCTTTAAGGACACAGCCACTGGCTTCCATAAAGACCAGATTCTCAATTAAGCCCTGATCCAAATCCACTGACAATCCTACTGGCTTCACTGGGCATCGGATCAGGCACTTCACAAGAGAAGAGTTGATGAAAATAATTAATGAAAAAATCATACCTAACACTTGTTGCTCCAAGTTGTCATTCATTTCCCTAATGCAGCACTTTGTTCCTCAGATGGAGGAAAAGTTTTAACACCTGCCTCTAAACGATGCTAATGACTTACCATCTGTGAGTCATGTTGAAGGTGCTACAGATGCTGCGTATGTGAGAAAGATGTCCTCATTTGGGTTTAACCTTTGAGTCCTGATCTCATTGTTTTATCTCCTGGAACAATTTATTAATCATTACTGCCTAGGAAGAAAGGGCATTATATATTTATTCAGAGTGATGTGCAGAGGACTGTAAATTTTTACTGTTGTCTTTGAAGTGATGCACAGAACTGGATAAACTAGTGGTGGGTTCAGATTTAGGTAATGGGAAATTTAACCTGGCTGTCTGATTAAGTACCACAGTGTGCAAATCTCTCTCCTTGGGCAGGTGAATCTGGCATGTGGCCATACTCACTGAAAGCTGATACCGTCTGCTTTGATGGGTACAGAGACTCAGTGACATTTCCAGGAGGAGTCACTAATATTGTCCTGAATACCTGGTCCAAAATACCTGAAGAACAAACTCAACAACCCCACCAGAAAACAATAAACCAATGTGGTCCTTTTAAGCAGTGAAAACATTCACTAATTCTGTTTTTTTCCCCATTATTCAACCAGCCACAGCTTCAGCAAATGCCTTAAAGTGGGATGGGTTTTAAAGAACTTTTCCTGTAAAAGTTACACATGCAAAGACTTGGCCCTTTTATACTGCACTAAGCCCAGAAAATGAATAGCACTTTTTACTCTTTCTTATTTGAGCAAGTCTTCTTGGGAAGGATGAAACAATAAAACAGAAGGCAGCATCAGTGAAAATTATTAACCCACAAAAACCACTAAAGGAACTTCATTAACTTGAGGGGTAACAGAGCTCTGTTTGTTCTTTCAGGCAACACATCTTAAAGTAATTGAATCACCCCTTGAAAGAAACAGTGGATGATTGAGCTCTGAGGTACAGTCGTTGCCTATCCCTAATAAATCTCTCTTTATAAAGGAGGCAGTGTGCTTTTCTCATCAAAAACTGTTTAAAAAATTAAGTAATTGAATATCTAGTTCAAAATTTACCGGCAGTATCCTGGAAAAAAATATCTAAGGTTTATCTTCTGTTTCATCTGAGCAAGTCAGTGATTATCACAATTGGGTTAAATTAGCAGTATATTAAAAATGCCACAGGATTTTCTATTCTCACCTCCCCCCTCCCCGCAAGACTCAAGTGCCCCAATCCCTTCAGCGCAAACAAGTATCTGAAGAACTGGGCCTTGATCTACACTTTGCAAAAGGAGCCTGAGGTTTATACTTGGAAAGAGTTTACGTCGAAGCAAGGCAGTTAGTTTTTTCATTAGGTGGGTGCGCTGGGACGTCACAGAAGGTGAACTTTAGACATGTTATCACAACCTGCCCTGTAACTGCAAAGCAGATAACGGTGTGAATAATCCCTCCGTGAACTCCTGAAAAATGAGTGACCTTCGTGGCTGGGATTATTGTTTTAGCTGGAGCAGGCCAGGGCAGAAGCCCCTCTGGGCCTCCTGAAGGGGACAGCTGGGGCTCTGAGACTTGTTCTGGCAGAGCAAGTTCCTTTCTTCTGTCTGCACTGGATAGAAATGGTGAAGCCTTGTAAAAAGGTCGGAGCGGAAAAAGAATGGGAAGAGCTGTCGCCTACTATGGGATCCTTTTGTTGAGAATCATCCTGCTTTATAATACTCAAATGAGAAGATGTCCCACTTGCTCCTTCAAAACCATTCTTGGCAAGTGTGATGGGAGGGAACTTTCAGTGCACTCCAGCAGGGCCTACACGGGCCAGTTAGTGTGCAACACATGGATGCGCTTTAGAATCCACACTCCTCTAGTGTGCATTGCCGCGCCATGCGGACAAGCCCATCGTCTTGCGTGCCACCTTTCCCTTCTCCATCACCAACAGTGGATGTTGTAACCCACAGGAGAACCAGCAGGAGCGTGACTTTTATTCCCTGGCCCCAGTCACGAGGGTCCATCCCCCTGTCCCAGGGCAGGGGTCAGTGGCCGCTCACCTCAGTGGCAGCCACTACAGGCACTCTTCACATCTGCACTGGAGCTGGCAGCTCCGTCATTGCCACCAGCATCCTCATGGAGATTGGCTAGATGGGACTCTCACTGGAGAATGTCAACACCGCTCTATCAACAGCAGCACGGAGCAAAGCAACACCCTGCTCTCCCTTTGCTCGGAAGGATGCAGGCGGCCTCCCCGTGATCTCAGCCACATAAACCATCCATCTTAATTGGCCCCTCTCTGAGTAATAAAGATGGTAAATATTTTGTACGCACATGGTGTTTTTCCGCAGAAGTGCTTTGCAAAGGCAGGCAGGTGTCACCACCCCCTCCTTTCTATAAGCAGAGAAACAGCTGGCTAAAGAGAGAGACGCAAAAATTGTACTTGGCTTTCAAGGGTTTCCTGGGGAATCTGCCTCCTGGAAGCATGAAATAGACCCCAAGGGTGAGGGATGGGAGCGTTTCATTGGATGCATGCAAGAGGCATCAGGGGAGTTACAAGCCCAAAGGTGTGGAAATGGGGGTGGTGGTGGGGAATAAAAAGTAAAGGGGCAATTCCTGGCAGTATGCGGGGCGGGGAAGGAAGGACACAACCTGGATAATGAAAGAGGGAAGGAAAGGAAACTGGTGAACAAATATAGCCTTCCTAGGGCAAGGCTGATCTGTATCCTGGCCTCCTGTATTTACTGAAGGACTTGGAGAGGTTGTTTGCATAGTTCTCAATATACGAGAAATGCTCAGTGCCAGAGTAACTTCAGTACCATATGGTACAGACGGCAGCTTCTCTTATCTGAAGTACAAAGCAGAGAGACTTGAAAACACAAACACATGCACTAGAGATGGGTTCAACTAAGGAAATGCAGATTCAGATCCAAAACTTCCCCCAAGGCTGAGGTTGTTCCTAAAATCCAGTTTTCCAGCTGAGATCCTTCTTATATAGCTGGGTCAGAACCACAATGTTCAGATCCAGACTTCACCATAGTTTGTGGAAGTTTGGGTTGGGATCAGAGCTGGGAATGCTGTTATCTAGTTGTTTCATCCTGGAGCTGTGAATTTTGATGCAATGCCGAATTTCCCTGAAGTCTCAGGGGAATTAGATTCAAAGTTCTGGTTCTGGTCCATGGCTAACATGAACAGAGGGACAGCTCACGTTTGTGGGGAAAGGTTCTCTCTTACATTTGTAATGGGTATAAAACAATTAAAACCAAACAATTTTCAGATTAAGAAAAGGAGTACTTGTGGCACCTTAGAGACTAACAAATTTATTTGAGCATAAGCTTTCGTGAGCTACAGCTCACTTCACTGGATGCATTCAGTGGACTTCTGAACGCATCTGATGAAGTGAGCTGTAGCTCATGAAAGCTTATGCTCAAATAAATTTGTTAGTCTCTAAGGTGCCACAAGTACTCCTTTTCTTTTTGCGGATACAGACTAACACGGCTGCTACTCTAAAATTTTCAGATTGTAACTCTGGGAGGTTATTTTGGCAGACGCAAGCAGATGTATGCAATTATTCCTGAAGAGGAAGAGACCAACATCTGTATTTACAATCTGCACGCGTTTAACAACACACAGTCATCCTAGACTTCCCCCTGATGAAAGGCAGAGCATGATATCCCAGTGGCAAAGGCTAGCATTCATGCTTAACGCTGGTGAATGCTTTTACAGCCTCTCTGCCTGTTGGCAGTAATTGGAGGGGGAGCAGAGCATGCAGTTACAGAGCCCTGCTCTCACTTAGCAGCCCAAGCAGCCTGTGTCTTGTGGAAAGCTGGGATGTATGGTGCTTGCTAATGTTTTGACTTCTCTTCCACTCAATGGCTAAAAGGAAACAGGGCAAACAGCTCTGCCTCTTCTACCACCCACACCCTAGAGCCCTAGGAAAGGTCATAATGGATGTAAGGCTCCTGACCACTGCTTTTGGGGTGGAGGAACATAAGTTGCAACATTTGGAGGGGGTGACTGTGCTTGGCACTGGTAATGGAAGGGCGACATATGAGTCTCAGACAGCAGGAGTCTATCCTCATGGTTATTTGTGTCTCCACAGTGCCTGGAAGCTCCTGCTGAGATTGGGGCCCAGTCGTGCTAAACACAAAGGGAGAGTCCCTGCCCCAAAGAGCTTACAATCTAAATAGTTCTGAGACACAACAGGTGAGAGGGGAAGTGACTTGCTCAAAGTCACATGCAGGTCAGTGGCAGAACGAGGACTAGAACCCAGTCCTCTGGGATCCCTGGCCAGTGCCCTTCCGATAGATCAAGTCTAATGGAAAATATTTTTATTTCCTTTTTCAGCTTTTCCTTAGAAGACATTGGAGGGCTAAGGACCCTTTCTGCTCCTTGAGCACAGAGGGCCTGATCCCTGCTGACTTCAGCAGGCTTTGGATCTCATCCAGAAATCCTGAGAATTGATGGCCAACATACAGGCTGCTCCACCCGGATTAGCTACATGGAGCACCAATGAATGTGTGTCTTCCTGGTCATTTCTGAGCTGCTTGAAAACAGTGGTGCAGTGGTAAGAAAAGAAAAGAAAAGAAAAGAAAAGAAAAGAAAAGAAAAGAAAAGAAAAGAAAAGAAAAGAAGTGGGTAAACTAACCTAAACTCCATTTCCCCCAAATGAGAAGTGGGTAAACCCTCTTACCAGTGTTTACCCTTGACTACACTGTTGCTTGAAAACCAGCTGGAGCTCGGGAGGAGCTAGCACTATAATCACAGGTATGCAATTAAAAAAGGAAACATTGCACAGACAGCTTCCAGCCAGACCATGCAACTTTTGATCCACAGAAGCCACAGCTCGGAAAGCAGGATTTCCTTGACGCTGCATTAAAGAGCATGGCAGGAGACAGTCCAAGCTGTAATGAGAATAACATTTTAGAAAACAATGATTAGGCCCAGAAGACAGAGCGTGAGGGAATGCTTGACATTCTCCTACAATGAGTTTGACGCTTCAAACTCAAGTATATCTCTAATCAGCATTTTGCTTCAGATTTTACCCATTCAACTAAATCCACTAATTCTAGGGAATTACAGAAATAATTGCTATTTTCCAAGAGATACAGGCTTGCCTCTCAAAAAAAAAAAAAAAAAAAAAAAAAGGAAAAAAGGGAAAAAAAATCAATGAAGTACTGTTTAAAGGACGTCAAAATAAGCTATTTGCATCTACTCATTTGCAATTAACTTTAGAGCATAACACAGTGGGAGGTGGTTTGTGGGAAAAATAAGACTTCATTGTGCTCTCCCTCCTCTTAAATGGAAAGATCACTTAGGCAGCTGCTTATTCCCGCAAGCTCTGCTCTGTTCCTCACCACCACTGGCTGCTGTCATGGCATGTGTAAGGGCAGAGTGAGGAGCCTGCTTCACCGCTGATGCCCCTCGTGCGCCGATCCTGTACTGTCTGTCACCAAGGCTCGTGATTGTCCACCAGCTCAGGTCCAGGATCTGACGTGCAGCAATTCCCCCAACTGTCATGCCTAGGGCTAGCTGAAAGTCTTCTGTCAAAGCTGTTCTTCATTTAATCGAAAACCTCCATTTTCCACTGAAGTGTTATGCGGAAAGTCTTCTTTCTGCTGAAATTTCCGGTTTTTTGAGTCAGAAAAACTGCTGAGGTTCCTCATGGGAGTAGTAGTTCAATTGTCGCACGCCCTCATTCTCTTCTGTGAAGCAGGCTCCCCAGCGAGATTACACCTCCCATAATGCACCACTGCCAGGGACTCCCATGACCCACGACTTCCCTTCTACGAGAGAGGAGCCTCAGGTTTATCATAGGAGATGTAGTCTGACCAGGGAGACCGGTCTATACAGAAGAATGGGGGCACAGGACATCCAAACTACAACTCCCATGAAGCACCACAGCAACATTTCCAAATTGCGACGTTTAGTTTTTGAATTTTTGCCAAAGATTTCCATCGAACCTCCTGCCCCTCCAACTTTATTATTAATTATTATTATTACTGACTACTACTACTAGCTGTAGCTGTGCCATCAACAGAAGAGAAAGCCATGTCAAATTACTGAACAGTCTACTTTGGTTTGTTGGTAAAGCTAGGTCAAGCCAGAGAACCTGGACCAAGTCATGGTTTCAGGTGGGACCCAAAACACATGGTTTGCCACAGATTTTACCAGAGATGGGCCTGCCCCCAAACTCCACATTGAAACACTCTGCACCTTGAAGTCTTTAAACCACGATTTGAGGACTTCAGTAGCTCAGACATAGGTGAGAGGTTTTTGTCAGGAGTGGGTGGGTGAGATTCTGTGGCCTGCGTTGTGCAGGAGGTCGGACTAGATGATCATAATGGTCCCTTCTGACCTTAGTATCTATGAATCTATGGAATAAAATTCAGAGGCTGCCAATCCAGGCAAACTGAACCTGCAAAAGCCCTGCAAACCCAAGCTGCCAGGTTTCTCCGTGCCATACATAGGAGACAGTACATTACTGACAGCTGCAGGATCTCTACTGTGAGGTACCCAAGCATCTTCAATTTCTAATGACCTCACCAGCATTGGAAGATGCCCCGCCCCCCAACCCAGATGTTTCTCAGCATGTGGCCCTTTTCTATGGAAATCTCCTCCAGCACAGCTACCTGACAACGTATATCAAATAGTCACCGACGTCCGTTATGTTTTCATGCTGCCTTTCTGTGTAATGTTCCGTACTCCGCTGAAGCATCATCTCCAGGTTTTGGTCCCAATTAATATTTCTATGGCAACTGCATTTAATTCTGAAGTCTCAGCACTCACGCGGTCTGCTCACTGGCCGAACTTCCCTTCTCCCTCTCCCCAGTAAAATGGAAAAGCCTCAGCAGAACACAGGTCCCCTGCTATTTAATATTCTAGCACCCAGAAGACTCAGCCAGCTTACTTTACATACACTGCTCATTAGCTCTTTGAAAAATGGAGGTGATGTAAGAAACTACAGCTAGAAATGCTACAGCTAGGCATTGGATTTTGGCGCTTGAAATTGAGAAGGACACACTATACTCTGCGTTTCCAGGTTTAACACTGCGTCGATGCAAAACATCACCTGCACCTATGGTGAGCTCTGCCTGAGGCATTCTGCTGCCTTAGGCTGGTACTGGGAGCGACTGCCAGTTTTGCTGAGTCACCCACAGAAATAGCAACCGTTTTGCTGCTGGCTGCTCACTTTGGGTCACAAGACGCAGCCACAATCCCAGAGTAACTGAATAGTTTTGGTAAAATGATCATTGCAAGCCCTTAAACCACCAGCGTTAGATTTCAGAGTAAATGTTCCATTATAACAATTAGAGTTCACACCTTTCTCAGGGCTATTTCTTAGTCTCCCTGTCTGCAGATTCAGGAGGACACCTTAGGTTTGTCTTTGCTAAACTTTTTACTCTTGAGTTAACCGATTGCCAATTCATGTTAAATTAACTCAGGATAAAATATTAATCAATTGCGCTTTGCACCCTGGGGCTCAACCGAACAGCTGTAGCCTGGAGCAAAATATTTGGGGAGTGTCCACACAAACATGTCAACTACCGCAAATTAACTGGCAATTAACTCAAGACTTAAAAACGCTGGCGTAAACATAGTACTGAGTCAAATCTGGAAAGTGTTCTTCACAAGCAAAAAAAGGACCTGGCATAGACATCTCCAACTACTGATCCCTGGCAGTGACCTAGGGGCCCTGGATTACTCTGTACATCTGAGAGAGCTGCTCCCAAGACCAATACACTGAAACTCCGTGGAGAAGTAGAATGAACTGTCCTCATTAGGCTCAGTGCACCATAGTGTGCAGACTGTAATGCCATTACAGCTACAAGAGACACGTACTCTTTCTCCACTGGAATGGAAAATACTTTTCCAAAACAGAAATGCAACTCCCTTGCTACTCGAAAATTCTATAATGCGCAGACAAAGGCAGTTCATAGAATCATAGAATCATAGAATATCAGGGTTGGAAGGGACCCCAGAAGGTCATCTAGTCCAACCCCCTGCTCGAAGCAGGACCAATTCCCAGTTAAATCATCCCAGCCAGGGCTTTGTCAAGCCTGACCTTAAAAACCTCTAAGGAAGGAGATTCTACCACCTCCCTAGGTAACGCATTCCAGTGTTTCACCACCCTCTTAGTGAAAAAGTTTTTCCTAATATCCAATCTAAACCTCCCCCATTGCAACTTGAGACCATTACTCCTCGTTCTGTCATCTGCTACCATTGAGAACAGTCTAGAGCCATCCTCTTTGGAACCCCCTTTCAGGTAGTTGAAAGCAGCTATCAAATCCCCCCTCATTCTTCTCTTCTGCAGACTAAACAATCCCAGCTCCCTCAGCCTCTCCTCATAAGTCATGTGCTCTAGACCCCTAATCATTTTTGTTGCCCTTCGCTGGACTCTCTCCAATTTATCCACATCCTTCCTGTAGTGTGGGGCCCAAAACTGGACACAGTACTCCAGATGAGGCCTCACCAGTGTCGAATAGAGGGGAACGATCACGTCCCTCGATCTGCTCGCTATGCCCCTACTTATACATCCCAAAATGCCATTGGCCTTCTTGGCAACAAGGGCACACTGCTGACTCATATCCAGCTTCTCGTCCACTGTCACCCCTAGGTCCTTTTCCGCAGAACTGCTGCCTAGCCATTCGGTCCCTAGTCTGTAGCGGTGCATTGGATTCTTC
Source organism: Chelonia mydas (assembly GCF_015237465.2). Taxonomy (NCBI): domain Eukaryota; kingdom Metazoa; phylum Chordata; order Testudines; family Cheloniidae; genus Chelonia; species Chelonia mydas. The sequence goes on along the minus strand of NC_057856.1, from coordinate 24,002,255 downwards.
CATCCTAAGTGCAGGACCCTGCACTTATCCTTATTGAACCTCATCAGATTTCTTTTGGCCCAATCCTCCAATTTGTCTAGGTCCTTCTGTATCCTATCCCTCCCCTCCAGCGTATCTACCGCTCCTCCCAGTTTAGTATCATCCGCAAATTTGCTGAGAGTGCAATCCACACCATCCTCCAGATCATTTATGAAGATATTGAACAAAACCGGCCCCAGGACCGACCCCTGGGGCACTCCACTTGACACCGGCTACCAACTAGACATGGAGCCATTGATCACTACCCGTTGAGCCCGACAATCTAGCCAGCTTTCTACCCACCTTATAGTGCATTCATCCAGCCCATACTTCCTTAACTTGCTGACAAGAATACTGTGGGAGACCGTGTCAAAAGCTTTGCTAAAGTCAAGAAACAATACATCCACTGCTTTCCCTTCATCCACAGAACCAGTAATCTCATCATAAAAGGCGATTAGATTAGTCAGGCATGACCTTCCCTTGGTGAATCCATGCTGACTGTTCCTGATCACTTTCCTCTCATGTAAGTGCTTCAGGATTGATTCTTTGAGGACCTGCTCCATGATTTTTCCAGGGACTGAGGTGAGGCTGACTGGCCTGTAGTTCCCAGGATCCTCCTTCTTCCCTTTTTTAAAGATTGGCACTACATTAGCCTTTTTCCAGTCATCCGGGACTTCCCCCGTTCGCCATGAGTTTTCAAAGATAATGGCCAAGGGCTCTGCAATCACAGCCGCCAATTCCTTCAGCACTCTCGGATGCAACTCGTCCGGCCCCATGGACTTGTGCACGTCCAGCTTTTCTAAATAGTCCCTAACCACCTCTATCTCCACAGAGGGCTGGCCATCTCTTCCCCATTTTGTGATGCCCAGCACAGCAGTCTGGGAGCTAACCTTGTTAGTGAAAACAGAGGCAAAAAAAGCATTGAGTACATTAGCTTTTTCCACATCCTCTGTCACTAGGTTGCCTCCCTCATTCAGTAAGGGGCCCACACTTTCCTTGGCTTTCTTCTTGTTGCCAACATACCTGAAGAAACCCTTCTTGTTACTCTTGACATCTCTTGCTAGCTGCAGCTCCAGGTGCGATTTGGCCCTCCTGATATCTTTCCTACATGCCCGAGCAATATTTTTATACTCTTCCCTGGTCATATGTCCAACCTTCCACTTCTTGTAAGCTTCTTTTTTATGTTTAAGATCCGCTAGGATTTCACCATTAAGCCAAGCTGGTCGCCTGCCATATTTACTATTCTTTCGACTCATCGGGATGGTTTGTCCCTGTAACCTCAACAGGGATTCCTTGAAATACAGCCAGCTCTCCTGGACTCCCTTCCCCTTCATGTTAGTCCCCCAGGGGATCCTGGCCATCTGTTCCCTGAGGGAGTCGAAGTCTGCTTTCCTGAAGTCCAGTTATTGGCTACATGAACACATGGTATAATTCTGTCGTTAGATCAAGAATTTACAGTGAGGTACCAAAATGTATTAAAACACTAGTACTATGTATCAAGACTCTATCCAAATCCTCAGTCTTATATGAAAGAGAGACTCTGAATGATGCTTTTCCCCACTGAGCTTAGAGTCTTTTTGGAGACAGAATGGTTTTGCTCAGTTTTCTTCCTCTAATTTTAGTCAAAATCCCAAGACCAAAAGGTTTTGCATGCGCAATAGACAATATCTGAAAGAGCTAGATATCATCATCATCAAAACCACCTCACTCTTATACCGTGCTTTTCATCCGCAGATCAAAAGAGGTCAGTATAATTATTCCCATTTTACAGAGGGGAGAAATGGAGGTGCGCAGAGTTGAAGTGACTTGCCCAAGGTTATCCAGCAGCAGAGCCAGGAGTAGAACCCATCTCTCCTGAGTGCCAGTCCAGTGTTCTGTGCACTAGGCAACACTGTCCAGTTGACATTTCCTACCATGAAACCAGACTATAATATTGTATTGAGGACAGAATAAGGCAATTGCCATATATGGAAATACCATCGAGTCCCGTATCCAGTTTCTGAGAATAGTCAGCGCTGAATGTAAAACTCTCCCATAATGCCCTAAATTATGCACTACAATATGCCTCTGTGGCTTAAGCTAGTGATCAGTTATTTCCTGAGGGAGAACTGATAGCCCCTGCGTTATTATTCTAGCTAGTGTAACTGTAGATGCTCTTCTGATTTATATAAATGTCTATTCCTTTTTTTAAAATGTAGTAAGCTATTTGATGCCTAGTATGGACTTTAAGAGGCATAGCAGCTGACTGTCTGACTTGTTTTCTTTGCTGATTTAAGAATCAGGTGAGGAACAGTGGTTGGGCGTGTAAAAGGGTTAGATTTTTTCCCCCCAAGCAGATCCTTCATCCCAATTTTCAGTTTACAACACCCAGAAGATTACCTGCATCGTACGTATCACGCTGCAGCAATCACAGCAAATAAAGCATGAGTTAGTTGGGTCAAATACCTGTCAAGGATGGTCTAGGTTTATTTGGTTCTGCCTCAGCACAGGGGCTTGGGCTTGAGGACCACTTAAGGTGCCTGCCAGACGTACCTTTCTATGATTTGATGAGCATAAGTGCAGCAGGAGATATATGAATAAGAATAGAAGTTTCATTGGCATTGTATACCACAGGAAGAGGAGAAGCCAATAGCTGGTGGGCTCACAGTTGTATATCAGAAGGATAAAGTAATATTGCTTAAAAGAGTAATTTTTGTAATATATTTTTGGTCCGATTCTACATAAGCCAAAATTATCCAATCAGTCAATAACTACCCGATGGGGCAAGACAGGAGACCTGGGTTCTAGCCTGGTTCTGCAAGTGATTTGTTAGAACATCTTTGACAGGTCACCACCTCAGATGCCTCATTTCCCCCTCCCCCGTCTCTAAAACGGGGATAGTGAGATAGCTACCTTTTGCTGTGAAGTGCTCTGATTTCTAGAGCTAGAAAGTGCTACCTGAGAGCTGAACAGTATTTTAAACATAAGTGAAGTTAGTGGTGATGAAAGGTGCTGGATCAGAAGAGAGCCAAGCTCCATGTACAACGCAGGAGATGGCACTACAAGCTTCCCCACACGTCCTTAGCAATGTCTCTCTCCTGGGAGTGACCACCTCTAAAAATTGAAACCGGAGGTCAGTATCCATGCCCATTCAGTCCTTGGTCTGTGGTGCCAAGCAGGATGACTTTGATGGTGGTGCTTGAGGTGACCATTGCAAAAAAAATCCACATGCGGCCAAAACCAACTGCTATATAAAAATCGCACTCACAGAGGGAGGAGAGTCAAGATTTAGAATGCTGGCCCTGTCACTCCAAAACCAAATGCCTTTTCCTATTGAGTCAGAGGAACACGGCTGCCATCAGCAGTAGCCACCCATCAGGCACTGGAAAGGCTGCCAACCGTCTTCAAATAGCAGCTGAATACCTGTCAGGCAGCGTGCAAAGATTCTCAATCCCTATCAGCTGGAGCTGGAATTTTAACTAATAAAACAGAAGTGAAAGCCAACCCACCCCCCCACAAGTCTCACACATCCCCCCTTGGCCGTCCTGTCCCTTAATGGAATCTCCTAAAGTTTCTAATAACTAATCATCAGTGTGGCATGAATAATCGATTTTTCAGTTTGGTGGCCCAACCAAAACATTTTTTTTTAAATTATTTAGATTTGAATTGGAAGAGAATTTTTTTTATTTTTCTTGCCAAAATAAAAAACTTAAACTATTTCACTTTGGGTCAAACACATTTTTTTAATTTTTGTTTTGTTTTATTTTGAGTGTTTTTTAAACCCTTTTTTGTTTGTTTTAAAAGAAACCTAGCTAAATTTCAAAATGAAACATTTTGAAACAAAAAGTCAAAACATTTCTTTATGAAAATGTCAAAATGAAATATTTTGACTTTTTCAAAAATGTCCGTTTTTTTTATTTTTTCCAGCCAAAACCACTAGCCAAATTTGATCTGAATTCACCACTGGTTTCAAGTCGACCCCAAACTGCATCTTTTGGTGAATAAACTGAAATTTTTCATAGAAGCTTTACTAATAATCATCTTGAGAAAATGCATATCTTCCTAGTGCAAGCTGATCACACTGTACATTGTCTGACAATCTCATTATAGCTCACTGCATTGTTACGCGAGACACATTGGCTTGAATCCCCATTCTGAACTCTTCAAGCTGGGCCAGCAGAATTTCTGAAAGCACAATGTAGGCATCTTGCTCTGCCTTGGGAAAGGGCACATTGCCCTGTGCAAGTGACAGCTATCCCCGGCCTCGCTGATTAAGGGGCCAAGTGGCTGGGCTCCTAATAAACTCCCATCCATCCTCTCTCCACTGGAAGTATGATGGGAAGGGGAATGGCATGGCTTGAGCATCCATAAGGGTCTTGAAGGAGTCATTGAGGAGGTAAGGGAGTTTAATAATGATACAAATCCACCGGTAGCTAGGCAGGTCTGCCCTGAAGAGGGAGGTGTTTATGTGTTTCCCTGAAATAGTCCCCCTTTGGTCCTGGTTGAGCTCTCACAGGCATCTCTGGAATGACAGGAATGCTGAGCGTCCTGATAATCAAGTTTTGCATCTGTCAGCTTGTTTACGTAAAAGAACCTGCACAGACCTTGGCCTGAAGGAATGGAAAGCCAACCGATTTAAAGCTGGGATATTGGATGTTCAACACAAGAGTTCAAAGTTTAAGCTGTGTAAACTCTTGCCTTCAAAATAATTCTGTTCTGCACCAACAGCCTTGCAGTCTCCGGGGGAACCGGACCCCGCGCAGAAATACAGTGACCTAATGTGGAGTTCACACCCATAGCTGCTGCATGATTTCCTCATTCAAAATACAGATAACCTTGTGTGTGCATTTGCAACGGCATCTTCGATCATTGTGTTACTGCAGAGGGAGACTTCAGGAATTTTAGAGCAGACCAGTTATGAGCCAGAGTCAGCAAAGCACACGCTTAACTTCTATGGGTATGTCTACACTACGAAATTAGGTTGATTTTATAGAGTCAGGGCAAATCAAACATTAAACACTATTGCTTTTAAATCCTGTACTGTAGTTACAAATGTGCACTCACCAGAGGTGCCTTCTCCAGCTTCAGGGTCGGGGATCCCACCTTCGGAGGGTATTGGCTCCAGGGTGATGAAAAAGTCCTGGTTGCCGGGGAGAACAGATTCACCGCTTGCCTGCTGCGCATTCTCCTCCTCCTCCTCCTCTTCCTCATCCACAAAATCCTCCTCCCTGTTGAGTGAGACTCCCCCCTTGCAGGTGTCCACGGACAGTGGTGGGGTAGTGGTAGGGTCTCTTTCTAGAATGGCATGCAGCTGATCAAACAGGAAATGAAATTCAAAAGTTCCCAGGGCTTTTCTTGTGTACCTGGCTAGTGCATCAGAGTTCAAAGTGCTGTCCAGAGCGGTCACAATGGAGCACCCTGGGATAGCCCCCGGAGGCCAATACCATCGACTTGCGTCCGCACTACCCCAAATTCGACCCAGCAAGGTCGATTTTAGCGCTACCTCCCTCGCTGGGGAGGAGTACTGAAGGCGATTTTAAGAGCCCTTTAAGTCGACGGAACAGGGTTGGTTGTGTGGACGCAGTCATTTTAAAACTGACCTCATGTGGCTAAATTCGACCTAATCCCGTAGTGTAGACCAGGCCTATGGGACTTGAGCACATGCTTAAGTGATTTCCTGATTCAGAGCCTACATGTGTACGCTCATAAAATCTGCAGAGGACACCAAGCTGGGAGGGGTTGCAAGCACTTTGGAGTACAGGATTAGAATTCAACACAAAGTTGACAAATTGGAAAATTGGTCTCAATTCAACAAGATGAAATTCAGTAGAGACAGGCACCAAGTACTTCAGCTTAGAAAGGAAAAATCAGACACACCATTACAAAATCAGGAATATATGGCAAGGCAGCCATACTGCTGAAAAGGATCTGGGGGTTATAGTGGATCACAAATTGAATGAGAGTCAACAATGCGATACGGTTGCAAAAAGGGCTAATATTCTGGAGTGTACTAGCAGGAGTGTATGTAAGACACAGGAGGTAATTGTCCCGCTTTACTTGGCACTGGTAAAGCCTCAGCTGGAGTCGTGTGTCCAATTCTGAGTACCACACTTTAGGAAAGGTGTGGACAAACTGGAGAAAGTCGAGAGGAGAGCAACAAAAAAGATAAAAGGTTTAGAAAACCTGACCTGTGAGGAAAGGTTACAAAATACAACAACTGGTCATGTTTAGTCTTGAGAAAAGAAGACTGAAGGGGGACTGGAGGACAGTCTTCAAATATGGGAAGGGCTGTTATGAAGCGGACAGTGATCAATTGTTCTCCATTTCCACTGAAGGTAGGACAAAAAGTAATGGGCTTAATCTGCAGCAAGGGAGATTTAGGTTATATATGAGGAAAAATGTGTATCTGTAAAGGTAGCTAAGCACTGGAATAGGCCTCAGAGGGAGGTTGTGAAATCCCCATGACTGGAGGTTTTTAAGAATATGTTGGACAAAACACCTATCAGGGATGGTCTAGGTTTACTTGGTCCTGCCATAGCACAGTGGGCTGGACTGGATGACTTCTCAAGGTCCCTCCCAGAGTTTCTATGATTCTGGGTGCTTTATGTACCACGCAAAGTGAACATTTCATCCATCACTGAGAGAGGACACGGCAGCCGTTCTGTTCTAGCAGCACTGCAAATAGGAGGTTGAAGGTGTGATTATTTTTATATTCAGGCTGCATTTGGCTGAGGAACAATTTGGCTTGGAGATAGGGCTCTTCCCCCTGTTTATCATGGAAGCACCATGGAACCTTTCACAAGCCTTTTACATAGCATCTATCCAGGCGCTGTCCTGTGAGGGGTCAGGCAGCCAGCTTTCCTGGGACAGGCTCCACTAACGAGAATGAGCCAACCCAGTTCCACTGCGGGATGGTTAATGGGATGAGTAGCTAGGGAACACTCCGGCCTGATAAAGAACCGGAGGTAGGGGTGCTCAGGCAGGAGCCCAGACACAGAGAGGAATCTCCTGGGGAGAGAGCTCCTCAGGGGAGGAAGCTACTCCCAGTGGTGTCCCCCTGGAGAGCAGAGGCTCCTGGATAGAGGAACGGGCCTGCAACACAGAGAGAAAGCCCTGGAAGAGAGAGACTATAAAGCTCTCCAGGCAGGGAAGCCTGGGAGATCTGTGCTGACTCAAGGTGAGAGACTGCAGCGCTCGAGCCAGTGCAGCAGAAGGAGAGGGCTTGTTTACATACCACGTTTGGGGGTAGATTAAATAAACTAGAGCCCTGAACGGGTTTTGTTCACTGCATTTAAGCCTCATTGAACTTATTGAAAGTTCACTGGGGGAGACTGAGGCAGAGACATAACCACAGTTCCACCCTGGGCTACTTCAGGGCTGAGTGCCAACCACCACATGGTACCAGAAGTGGAATCCAAGACACCATCCCATCAAGGAGGAATGACAACACAGAGCGACGCTTACAACCATCTTAAGTGTGAGATGTCCGACATCCCAGTTTGGCAGATGGAGAAGCGACAACACCAGGAGCACCCATCCCAGACTTGGCAGGGAGCCTGACCACCATGTCAGCAATCAAACAGGCTTGGGTATCATGGATATTGTGCAATGTGGATGTCAAATGCTACCATTGCTATTAGTGGAAAATCCTGATTTGATAGCAAGGGTAAATGATTACACAGGAATTTTCCATGGAGGTCTTTCATCTAAGTATTGGCCAAGCCCAACCTTACTTAGCTCATCAGGGGTGATGAGAGCACTACATATAGGAATATAAGAATTCCCTATTGGATCAAAAATGTGACAGACAGGTTTTCACCAGGCAGAAATTTGGGGTAGTTTGGATTTGGTCTCTCTCTCTCTCACACACACACACACACACATGCACACCTCTCCGTATTGAAAACAGTATCTCCCTATAATAGAACTCCATAACGGCACCTGTGCCATGTCTAGGGTATTTTACAAGTGCCCTGCAGACATAATATACGCACTATTCCACACTGAAATGAGAGAATCATGGAAAAATGTAACGTTGGGAACACAGTAAGTTAACTCTCCACAGCTGTGGCTTCGGCTGAAATCCAGCTTCTCTGCTACAGTCATGACTTTTCTCCTCTCTTATAAGCATCAAGACTCTTCACTGCACTTGGTTTCCAGAAAGGATGGCTCACTTAAGTGAAGCAGTAGTAACCAGTTCCAACATTTTCCTACTTAGTTTTCTTTTCTTAGCCAACTGGGACATACTAAGGCAGGGGAATGCAGCTACATTTGTCACCTCAGTGAAAGCTAACCCTAGGCTCCATAAAACTGCCCTTTTCATAAGATGCCTGCGTCCAAATTAACCACATAACCGAAGAGGCAATCTCTTGAACAGCAATCGATTCATTCTCAGCATGGCTAAAGCTTTCACATTTATTTCAGGAGGTCAGCAATAAACTCTTGCACTTAGGAAAAGGGGGAAGGGGATCTTGATAAGCATGAAACAAATCTGAAACTGAAGGTTCAACCCACGGATGCCCAGACTATTATTTATATGACAGTGGTAGCTAGAAGCCCCAGCCAAAATCAGGACCCTGTTGCAAGGCACTATACAGACAGCTACTGAAAGACAGACCCCTGACCCAAAGAGCCTACAATCCACGTACTCAAGATGGACGACAGATGGGAAGGGAAACCGAGGCACAGAGAGTTGACGTTATTTACCCAAGGCCACACTGCAGTTTAGCAGCAGAGCCAAAAACAGAGCCCAGGGTTCCTGAATTACCATCCTCTTCTCTGTCTACTAGACCGCACTGCCTCAAACTATTCAGTGCTCTATACAGGATCATTTTATAGTCGGTTTTCATATGTATTTGGGGAATAGAAAATATGTGCAGTCCACAATCAAGCAGATATAGGCCAAATAAAGGGAGAAGAGGTGGCAACCCCAATATGATTGACCAAAGAACACCATGGGCCAGAATCAACCCTGGTGTAACTCCACCGACTGAATGATTTTGGTGATTCCTCTCCTGCACAACTTCTGACCCTGTGCTCACATGTTATTTGCAATGGAGTCCCTGCTTCAGAGAAGCAGTAGCAACCCGTTTCCCTGCAAGGAAAAGTAACTTACCCTGAAATAAGGGCAATCACACTTCATGGCTTAAGGGTGTGAGATGTTCATCTTCCAGCAGCTGGAAAGGAATTTCCCCCTTATGTCCAGTGCTGCACACCTGGCTGGATACCGCTAGAGGATTTATAGCTCATCAGATCCCGGTCGTTGCTGATGCCACACTAATGCGTGCCAGACCAGTCTCTGATCCAGAACGGCAGCACTTCCATTGCCATGGGCTCTTCCCCTTAAAAAGACAAAGAGCACGTACCTGGCTAGAATACCAAGAGCAGCAAATAAGATTAGATGGGGACAGTTTCTCTAGGTAGCTCTAGTGTGCTCATTGCCATGGTGTCCGGGCACCAAATACAAGTACGAAAGCCTCAGTGTCCAATTCTGATTTCACACCAGTGTAACTTCACTGACTGTAGTGCACTTACTCCTGACCTACACCAGCATGAGATCAGAATCTGGCGCTCTCTGTCAGCTTGGAAGGACGAAAGTCACTGCTCCCCCCGCACTGCGGACTGATTCCTGACTGGGGAGAGAGACGTACGGTGGGAGAACGCCTGGTTTGCCGAAAAGCCACAGGCCCAAATCAAGACCTTGGACTAGGGGTCCAAGGAGCTACACCAATTTACACCCGGTGTCTGCTCTCTCTGTTGTGGGAAGGGCTACGCAAACAGATTCCTGGAAGGGGACAAGACTTGAACTCCTCCTGAACGGTCTGCTGAGAATGCCTTGTCCTCTGGTCCCACACACACCATCAGGCCCAGCCCTGGCAACGGCACGGCCATGTGGAGATCTCTGAGAAGCGTGTGAGAGCCATCCTTCGGGGGCATTAACTGATCTGCTTCCGGGCTGTTAATGTAATAAAAAAAAATCTGTAGCGGCACATCGCCATTACACAACACCCATTTCCTTCCTCTAGTCCCCTATCAGGGCTCTCTCGACAAAATGAGAGGCTGGATCACTAAGGGCCCTTTCGTATCCAATTACGCAGATCCACAATGAGGGGTTTCTGCCCTTTAATAGCCTCTCACAGCAATGTGCAGTCTCGAGCTCTTTAACCTTCGGAATGTTATTCATGCTTTTCTTTTCCTTCCCAGGCAGTCTGGTTTCGGTAAGTGTCCTTCGGCTAGACTGACACAGATTAAAAAAATCTCCCATCCGAAGATGCCACGCATTCTGTCTGTGGCAGGAAAAGTGCTAGGGCACCCTTTCCCCGTCAGCTTCAATTAACTTGAAGTGACTGTTTGTATGGCGTGTTTGGCTGGAGGCCAGTCAGGGCTCACCCACCCACTGTCATCTGCCAGATGAAAGTGCCATTCTCCCCAGGGTCTGAACGTTGGGATGCCCTTCTTGATGTATCAGAAAGATGAGGGTAAGTGGAAACAGCTCATCGCTTATGGTAAGCATTTTTCTCGGATATATTTTTGGAATGTGATCCATCCCTCCGGAATTTCTCAGCGTGTTTGTGTCCTGACATCCCTTTTGTACTCTCTCAGATTCATGCATGGCCAGCTAGAATCTCCCATGGATGTCTGACAGCCCTAAGACAATCTAATTTCAAAATGTATTGGATTTCTACTCCCCACCTGCTTCTACAATGGTTTATAAAGTCTGAGGACATACAGGTGCCAGCTATTACAATATTCAGGCTTTGTAGACATCATAGTAACAGCCATTTGAGATGTGTGTGTGTGTGGGGGGGAAATCAATTTCTCCAGTGAGCTTCAAACTTATTGACCCTGAGCTGGGAACAGTGCTGCTCAATACCTACATGACTGTAAACCTGGTTTAGTGGGCAGCACAAAAGATTGGATAAGTCTTGCAATGGAAAAATAAAACAAGGGTCCTAGCTCTCCACTGCCATGTGTTGTCATTTACACCTGTGCAGAATGGTTGTCAAATGCTACAACCAGTGGAGTGGTGAATTTTGATCTGGTTGCAATACACATGTACTTTGCCCAGGTGTTAATGAGCGGGCACAGCACAAAGCACTGGAGGCTCAGGCCCTGAGGGTCAAAAGTGGGGGTGGAAATGACAAGAAAGACAAAAGGGGGGTGTAAGGGAGTTGGGGGGACAATTGTTCTAGCTCGCAGCTTCTCTGCATGCTCTGCCTGCAGCACAGAGCCCTTCCATTCCCCCAGCCTGCAAGTTACACTCATTTTGCACAAATACACAATGGCCCACTGCTTTATCACTCATCCGCTCTAGGGTCCATTTGCAACACCCTTGTGAGGTAGGAAAGTATCCTTATCCCCATCAGATAAGCTGGTGACAGAGCTAGAAAGAGATCCCTGATCTCCCAGGCCAATGCCTTACCCACAAGTCCATCCTTCCTCCTTCCCCCTACGCTCTCCAACCCTAGTATTAAATGTTCAGTGGAACACACACACACACACCCACGCAAACCCCTCTTCCCACTGTGCACAGTAAGATCCAAGACCCTAGCCACCACTCACTGTTACGGTGCCTGCTGACGGCCATGCTGAGCTTTGAATTATGGTCCTGGTGGCTCAGAGCAGCCTCTTTGCAGATTAGCATCACAGCATGTTGATCCACAGCATCAGCCCTATCAATTCAAACACATTTTCTCAGCCTGCATGTTGTGCCTTGGGCTTTTGTTGCTTAAGCTGATGGGGGCAGGGCGGTAGGAGAGAAGCTTTTTATTCTCGACCTCTGCAAAACCACCAGCTGCGGAGCAGAATCCAGCCCCAACTTGACTAAATCCATAAATTGCAGATGTTGCTTACGAGGCAACACCCAGATTTTCTGCTCCAAAATACAAATTAACCTTAAAAAATATATACACGTATCACTGCAAACACGCTGGATTCTGCCAAAGTCACATTTGGTTACAGGCAAAGCTGAGACTGCAGTCGTGCCATATGAACGTTCTAGGTCAATTGACGTAAGGAGAAGCCACTGTGTACTCAGATCAGCACAACGCGAAACACGCCTGCTTTCACCACTACCTCTCGAACAGGTGTTTAGGAGCAAAGTTCACATTTGCTGCTCTGACAAGTGGCTGCTCCAGAGCAGGGTTGGACTTTTCCCTAAGGGATGGGGATGGCCGATTCCCGTTCTTTCAGATGGGAACTGCCCATCCAAATCCTTCAGGCAGCTTTGGAAGGCTCAGGCCATATTGCTTAAGGTACAGACCACCCACCACTCCTATTGAAGGTTCAAGTTGGAGTTGAGGGGGCTCAGACCCCCAAGGGGATTTCCATACTTTAGAGAACTGGGTGCCTGTAACGTTTCATATAGGGCGCCATCCTGCTGCCATTGAACCCAGTGGGTGATCCAAAGTCCACTGAAGGCAATGGAAAGACGCCTACTGACTTCAATGGGATTTGGATCAGGCCCTTATTGCACTGTCGAGAGCCAAAGCACAGGCCGCGAGCTTTTCCCCCCAAATTGTAACTCTGTCAACGTCAGCCTTGTCGTGCCACCGCTCCGCGACAGCGAGGCCAACAGTCGTCCCCCACTCTGGGATGGCTTTGCCACGTGGACAGGTTCTGAACAAGAACCCAGCTAAGGCCAAGCTTGCTTTCTTTGTGAGTTTGGTCAGACTGGAACCGGGTCTCCTGAGGAGAAAGGTTAATGCACCACAGCACTCGTCCCTCTGCTACAGATGGGCCTGAGACACACAGAACGCTGGATCTGGATTTCATACCCCAGCTGCTGAAGAAAATGGTGCCAGTCTTTCAAAGCCAGCTGACTTTGTGGACTTCACTGCTCCCTCCCAGTCCTACTCTCGAGCCAGCTGGGGTGAGCTACACAGCAACACACATCTCCCAGCACACCCGCTTTGGCCCCTGCTCATTCTTAGTTGTCCTGTGAATTATAGGTCCTCTTTGGTGTCTCTGCTGCTCACGTCAAACAGCAGAGAAAACAGATAACGGGATAGGGGACTCTGAGGGCTGGGGGGCTTACTGATTAGTGCACCCAACTTCGGGCCCTTCGCCTCTCTGTCAGGGCAGTAGAGGTGCCTCTTCCTGACCCTAAGTGGGTGATCTGTGGCTTTCCGCCCACATCTGAGCCTCGAGCCTTAGGAGATGTGGTAAGGGGACCCAGGCCCTCCTTCTCCACTGGGCCCCTGTTCCAGGACCCTGTGGGAAGCAACACCAGCAGGGCCCTCCCTGCAGCAAGTCTAAGTTCGCTTCCCATGGCTACTTCCTGCCAATCGGTCCCTTCAGTTGGGGGCATGACCCCTACAGTCCAACAGTCAGTCACACAACAAAAGGTCCAAAGGAGCTGGGCTGTGCTGCACCTGCTTGTTCTCTCAAAGGAGTGTGTGTGTGGCGGGGAGGTGATTAGAGAAGACACTGCCTGTGGGCCTTACCCACTCTGTGGTCCCTCTCAGGCTCAGCTTTCTAGCTGGCTTTCTGGAGAAGGGCTCCTCTCTACGGCAGACAGCCCAGCCCACCACCCTTTTCCTGGGTTTCTGAGCTCCTTTCAGTTTGTTCCTCAGCAGGCCCAGAGGGGCAGGGCTTGCCTTTCAACCCTTTGGGCCCTGCGAGGGCCCATCAGAGATACATGCAGTTACAGCCACTACTTCTTGGTCCTCCTGGTTAAACCAGGGCCACCAACGCTTCCCTCTCCACCATGGCCCCCTACTGGGGCTCTGGGACGTAGGATTAAGGAAATGGTGAAGCGTGGTACAACATTCTGCTGATTCAATTTTAAATCAAGGTGAAGGGAGGGAGTAGGTGCGTGGAATCAGGAAAGGACCTGGAAACCGTGAAGGGGAGAAAATGTTTAGAGACAAAATACACTCTGCACGTGTTTGCAGTTCCATCTTCAGAATCAGGTGACACTGAGAAATCACTTGAGCTTCATCTTGGGGTTTTATGCTGTCACCAGAATCCTTGCACCTATCTCAAAAGTGATGGGATTGAAAGAAGGCATGCTACTTGAGCCACTTGACTCATCCTAGTTTGTCTAAAGTGGCAAAGAATATTCTGCTCACATTTGCCAAGCAAAGAACAATCTGTACTGAAAACCTTAGGCGATGCACTCACTGCACATGCTATTTAGTTACTGTAGTTTTAAAAACTTTCGCACGTGCATGAATAAAGCATATTGTAGAGGAAAGATACAGGAGATATTGTAATGAAATGAAGATACCATTAGTAAAGGAAGGCATCTCTATGGATCCCAATGAACAACCACACATCTGAAAAGTGCATTAAAAATACTTACCACTTTTCAACCTGCTCTACGTAATATTGACTGAACACAGAGATGGACTGTAGGCTGACTCATGGCCCACTGGACAATTTTATATTGACCGATATGCAGCCATGCTGTATAACGAGCAGCCACTCCTCTGCTCTTTGAATGGGGAGACATAAAATACCTGCCTTAACTATTCATCATTCCATTTCTCATGCTCTGGGGATCTCAGATGGGGTTCCTGAAGTAATGAGACTGATGTTTGGTAACACTTAACGGAGGCCAGAATCCGTTTCCACTTAATCAGATTGCTAATTCCTTTGACATTAACTTACTGAGCTATCTCAGAAGACATATTTGACCGCTATATTATAAAAATAAACAAACAAACAATCTCCAACCAGAGATGTTTCAGAGTAACAGCCGTGTTAGTCTGTATTCGCAAAAAGAAAAGGAGGACTTGTGGCACCTTAGAGACTAACCAATTTATTTGAGCATGAGCTTTCGTGAGCTACAGCTCACTTCATCGGATGCATGCTGTGGAAATCGCACAAGACATTTTATACACAGACACCATGAAACAATGCCTCCTCCCACCCCACTCTCCTGCTGGTAATAGCTTATCTAAAGTGATCATCAAGTTGGGCCATTTCCAGCACAAATCCAGGTTTTCTCACCCTCCGCCCTCCCACAAACAAACTCACTCTCTTGCTGGTAATAGCCCATCCAAAGTGACCACTGTCTTCACAATGCATATGATAATCAAGGTGGGCCATTTCCTGCAGAAATCCATGTTCTCTCACCCCCTCATCCCCCTCCAAAAACCACACACACAAACTCACTCTCCTGCTGGTAATAGCCTATCCAAAGTGACCACTCTCCCTACAACCTGCATGAAAATCAAAGTGGGCCATTTCCAGCACAAATCCAGGTTTTCTCACTCCCCCACCCCCATACTCACACAAACTCACTCTCCTGCTGGTAATAGCTCATCCGAAGTGACCACTTCCCCTACAATGTGCATGGCAATCAAGGTGGGCCACTTCCAGCATAAATCCAAGTTTAACCAGAACGTCTGGGGGGGGGGGGGGGGGGGAGGGAAAAAACAAGGGGAAATAGGCTACCTTGCATAATGACTTAGCCACTCCCAGTCTCTATTTAAGCCTAAATTAATAGTATCCAATTTGCAAATGAATTCCAATTCAGCAGTTTCTCGCTGGACTCTGGATTTGAAGTTTTTTTGTTGTAAGATAGCGACCTTCATGTCTCTGATTGCGTGACCAGAGAGATTGAAGTGTTCTCCGACTGGTTTATGAATGTTATAATTCTTGACATCTGATTTGTGTCCATTTATTCTTTTACGCAGAGACTGTCCAGTTTGACCAATGTACATGGCAGAGGGGCATTGCTGGCACATGATGGCATATATCACATTGGTGGATGTGCAGGTGAACGAGCCTCTGATAGTGTGGCTGATGTTATTAGGCCCTGTGATGGTGTCCCCTGAATAGATATGTGGGCACAGTTGGCAATGGGCTTTGTTGCAAGGATAGGTTCCTGGGTTAGTGGTTCTGTTGTGTGGTATGTGGTTGTTGGTGAGTATTCGCTTCAGGTTGGGGGGTTGTCTGTAGGCAAGGATTGGCCTGTCTCCCAAGATTTGTGAGAGTGTTGGGTCATCCTTCAGGATAGGTTGTAGATCCTTAATAATGCGTTGGAGGGGTTTTAGTTGGGGGCTGAAGGTGACAGCTAGTGGCGTTCTGTTATTTTCTTTGTTAGGCCTGTCCTGTAGTAGGTGACTTCTGGGAACTCTTCTGGCTCTATCAATCTGTTTCTTCACTTCCGCAGGTGGGTATTGTAGTTGTAAGAATGCTTGATAGAGATCTTGTAGGTGTTTGTCTCTGTCTGAGGGGTTGGAGCAAATGCGGTTGTATCGCAGAGCTTGGCTGTAGACAATGGATCGTGTGGTGTGGTCAGGGTGAAAGCTGGAGGCACGTAGGTAGGAATAGCGGTCAGTAGGTTTCCGGTATAGGGTGGTGTTTATGTGACCATTGTTTATTAGCACTGTAGTGTCCAGGAAGTGGATCTCTTGTGTGGACTGGACCAGGCTGAGGTTGATGGTGGGATGGAAATTGTTGAAATCATGGTGGAATTCCTCAAGGGCTTTTTTTCCATGGGTCCAGATGATGAAGATGTCATCAATATAGCGCAAGTAGAGTAGGGGCGTTAGGGGACGAGAGCTGAGGAAGCGTTGTTCTAAATCAGCCATAAAAATGTTGGCATACTGTGGGGCCATGCGGGTACCCATAGCAGTGCCGCTGATCTGAAGGTATACATTGTCTCCAAATGTAAAATAGTTATGGGTAAGGACAAAGTCACAAAGTTCAGCCACCAGGTTAGCCGTGACATTATCGGGGATAGTGTTCCTCCATTTCTATTTCACATAATCAATTCCCCATCTCATTGTCCCCCAAATAACAACAAATGCCATTGTACTATCTGTAAGAGACAACTGCATAGAAGTGGAGAAGAATATTCCATCCCCTTGAAACTGCAGGGGAGTTTCAGCTAGAGGGAATGGAATCAGTCCTATTGGAATTCCATGCAATGGCGTGGTTAATAGCCCCAGTTGCTCAGAAGTCCCTGATTTGACCAACATAACCCCTAGCACCAGACTGGGAGACCTGTTCAGCTGTGAGTCAGACAGAAGAGCATCATTTACTAAATCCCCCAAAATGCTTCCTGAGGCTCTGTGAGCCATGCACTGCCCTGCTCTTTTTTCATCAGATGAGATCATAGCTCGAGCACGGCTCCCTAATGCCGATGCTCACCAAATACTGAGAGCTGGCAGATATTGCGTCAGTACAACTTGAAACCTGTGACTCTAGGGAGCACTGTTGGAGATACGCCAGGGTCAACCCAGTCCATCTAGCTCAAAGGAGGGGAGACTAGCTGAAGGTGGTACCCCTCTAGTTCTGACAGGTTTGTTCTAACGCAGGGAACAGGTAGCCTCCAGAAAGCTGAGGCAGCGTCTGGCCTTAAAGCACCTCCAAGCAGCAAGACTATGTGTGGGGACATTTCTAATGGCAAGAATTCAGCTGGTTTCAAATTGAAAACGTAACAGATGTTTTCGGCCTGTGTTAGGAACCAAGATCCTGCAGAATCTGGTGATTTTGACACGCTGCTGTTGATTTTTTAGAATGTAAATTTCATCTGCAGCAAGACTGCTCCCTTTGTAATGTGTTCCCCAGAAAGCCAACGGCCAAACCGGTACCAGGCACGTTGTGCAAGAGTGAAAACACTCTGTCTGAGAACTTCTTTGCCCAAGTCAAGGCTTGGCACAAATCTGTCCCTATACCCCCCCTGTACTTTCATCCTCCCCTACTCCCCCATTCCTCCGCTTGTCCCTGCCCCATAGGGCTAAACTAATTCCAAGACTGACAGACAACTGATCAAACAGACTAACTCTGATGTTTATTCATTCACAAGCAGATGGATGGAAAGTGCAATCGACCGCCAGGTTCTCAAAGATTACAGCTTTCCTGGAGCATTAGACCTCTGCAATTCAATCTCTTTCATTAACAAGAACGAGCTGGCATGCTGGCCCCTTTCCATCACACTGCAACAGTCTTCAGCCTGCTCCTGAAAGCAGCACGTATGGCTTCCAGGGAGGAGTATTTTAAGGACAGCAGACTGGTATTTTCTCCCGAGCCTTGTCTTCCTCTCCCAAGGACCACCAAGTGCTGTAGAGGCAGGGAATGAAATCCAGACCCTACTGAAGTCACCGACAAGACTCCCATGCATGTCAGTGGGGGCTAGGATTTCACCCAGAATATTTAGGGAGGGAAACGGCGTATTTTGTAGGGCTTGACCGATCCTCTATAAGCGTGATTAAGTGACAGCGCTGAGTCTCTAGAGGGCTGGACAGAAGGGCTGTCTCCACCCTAGCTTTGTCTCCAAGCATTGTGCTAGCCCTGCAGGAATGATGGGAGGCTAGGGGAGCCAGGAGAGCTCCCCGTTTCCTTTTATCGCCACCGTCTCCTCTAAGCGTGCTCGGCGCTGGTCTTGACGACACAAAGGTAAGAACGTCGCTCGCCACCGGCGATCTGGCTACACTAGCACTCCCGGCGGCACAGCACGGGCGGCAGAGCCACAGTGAGAGCTTTCCCAGGGAAGCCTAGTGTAGACAAGACCCTGCTGGCGGTGACGTAGGTCCCCGAGGAGTAGGGTAAGGAGAGGAATCCAAAAGGGGTCCAGCAGGGGTGAAGGATGAGTGGGTGGGAAGCAAGACAGTGCTATAAGCCAACACTTAATTTTTGCAAACTGGTGCATCATTTATAAGGATAGTTTCTCTTGGCTATTGTTTGGAGGAACTATTAAAAAGCTTCCTACCTGCCTAACCTGAGTTCGGGACTTGCTCCTTCTCCTGCAACAATCAATGACAATACCAATATCTAAACTCTGCCCAGGAGTACATCCCTCCCCCCTGCTTCAGGTGTCAGTGCTTCCATCTCCTCTGGCCAAGAAAATAGAAAAACCTGACCTTAGGTGTTAGCAGCTAAACAAAATACTTTTTAAAAAAAATTCTTTGTTTTTAAGACAACCTGGCAAAAATGTCATGACATTTTACTAGCCCAGGCACAAAAATCTAGTGGCCTGCCCCTTACACTGGTGATGAGAAGGAAAAATCTTGCAGCATTTTATGCATCTGCCAAAAAGAACCCCAAACTGCTCCCCCTGGACAAGTAGAGTATTAGAAATAAATACATTTTAAATCAACTTTGCAACTTCTAAGTTCACAAGTTATCCTGAACTAGCTGTAAGCATTAAGGGCAGCAGCACTGGTTTTGGAGGGTTCTGACGGCTGAGGGGGCTGCGCAGCTGTTCGGGATTGACTCCAGAGGTAACTTGAATCCAGTTGCAGGCTGACTGGCTGAGGATAAAAAGGTCAAGTCCAAAGTCAAGAGACACTGGTGTCATATTTGATTGTTTGTGTTCGCACCTGCTTCCTAAAGAGTAAGGAAGGAAAGAGCTGTATTGGTGAACTTAGGGCTCAAGTCAGAGTGGGGGAAAATACTTTAAGATAACATGCCTTAGGATATTATGGGATAGATCCTAATGCAGCCATGCAGGGGAAGAGAAATCTCCCGGATCCCCTGGGAACTGAAGTCCAGATGCAATGGGGGAGGGGGAAGAAGAGCAAGATCGCTGCCCGGAGAGGGGGCAGAGAGGAGCAGCTAGCAGAGTTGAGCCACTGAGCAGGGAGGAGTAGGCTAGGCTGGGTAAAGGGCTGTAGGAAATTACTGTACTTCCTACTCCAGGACCAAGAGCAGGGCTGAAGAAGGAACTGTGACTCTCTGAGTCACAGCTGCACCCCAAGGCTCCTCTAGAGGGAGTGCACCCACCTGTCACCCCATGGTCAGGACACCCAGCAAGGGCTGTATCTAGCTCTCTCCCCCTACGAAGGAACACTTGTGATTTACTCTCCATATGTTTGCTTGTGTCTCGTCACCTCAAGCTGCAAAATAGCTCTAAAAGGAGAAAGCAAAGCTGATCAGACAAAGGTGTCTGGCATTGCTCTTGGGCGTAGCAGTTCAGCCCTTATAACCTGGCTTTTGCTGGGGTTCTCTTCCAGATAGCTTGGCTCCCTCAATCACTGCAATAATTGGCAGTAGGCAGAGTGGCTGCCTTGAACTGCATGCTAACCAAGCCAAAGGGAGTCTGTGCCAATCCATTACTCCATCTCTCAAGGTGAAATGCTTCACCTAGAAAAGAGGACGCACATTTATATATAATTGCTGCCTCGCAGAACCGAGGCTCTGCAGCCCAGAGGAAAAGTTATACTCTGCTTGAGTTAACACTGGCATCCAGACAGCCAGTATGCGGATGGGATATAATGAAAGAGACGTTTTAAAATACCGGTGAACTTACATGAACAGCCCTCACAGGGGATCAGATTCTGCCCTTGGATGCATGGCTCCCGTTACTGTGGAAAGGAGTCTACTAAACCGCCTGGACATGGGACCTATTTAAAATGTCCCGGCTAATGCCCTAATTCAGCAAAGCGTGCCTAAATCCCATTGACTTCAACTGGACCCATGCGTGTGCTTAGATCGGGATGCATTACACACTTGCTGCAAGTTAAGAATGGGCGTAAGCGTTTTGCTGAAATCGAACCTTACCTTGGACACGAAGCGTCTTCACTAAGCAGAACAAGAAAAGACCAATCTGGATTCCATGTCTGGATTCCATGTATCAGATCTGAGGTCATTCCTTAAAATTCACAAGGTCACCCCACAGCAGGAGACTCGGTTGTCTTCTTGACCCACCCATGTTAGGCGAGAGTTGTGAGGAGCTACAGGGAACCCTGGAAAGGAGATGGGTATCTTTGCTCTGTGAATGTGCCTTTGTTTTGGTTGCTCTTAAAACTGCCAGCTCGCACAGAATTGCTGAACTTGCCCTTCCATGGGATGCAAGATTGAATATAGTTGTTGAGCCCTCTCACATGAGCGTCCAGTGGAACAATTCACAAAACCCATCAGAACAGGCATTATTCAGCATTCTGCTCTCACAAGCACCTCTGCATGGACGGAACAGCATGTCTTTTACAAGGAGATTGATGCATCTGCACCAAGAATGCCTGCTTCTGCTATCTTGACTTAACCACCTGGGTTGGAATTAACAGAACAGCACATTAATTACCGCACTGGAATGAGAGATGAAAGCTGAGAGAGCCAGAACGATGGACTGGTTAATTCTGATGTGCATATTTATTTTGGGCATAATAATGATGATTGTAAACTTAGATGAAGCTCATGTGTTTATCGGTGTTACACCAAAGGAAGGACATTGTGCACTGAGGAGAGACGTAATGTGCTACTTGCAGGAAGGGCTGTCCTGTGGCTAAAGCAGTGGTCTGGGACTCTGAAATTCTGGGTTCAAGGACCAACTTCTTGTTCTGTATTTGTACAGCCCCTAGCACAATGGGGTCCTGGTCCCTGATTAGGGCTCTGTGAACTATGGCAATACAAGTAATAAATAACAATTCCCAGATCTCCCATAGACTTCCACTTAATCTCTCCTCAGTCGCCCTCTCTGGAGAATGGGAATAATAATATTTCCCTATCCAATGGTGTGGTGAGAATGAGTTCTTTCATGATGGTACGTCTCAGACACCCCATGGAGATGGGGCCATGTGAATACCTAGACAGATTTTAATCACTTCAAGAAAATATATCATTTGACATATGTGAGATTATGTAAAGTTCAACATTTTAATAGCTCTCCATTGGCCCTTATCTGCAATGGAAAACTTTTTTGTGGGAACCAAACGCCAGCAGTAATTTAGCCCGAAGTACCCAGGGTGATAGGAGATGGACTTCTGGTCAGTTCTCACTGTTTTTTCACATTCTGCTGGGCTTAGATTTAAGGAGAGACCTTGATATTTGTCCTGGGAAAATCCGTTAGGTAAAACGGAAAGAAACAGAGACCGAAACTATGTTAATGATTTTGTAATAAATGAATGAAATGTTCCAGTGAAAAAGATTGCGAAATGCTCCCAAGAGTTTTAAATTTGAGTTAACAAAGAACACAGCCATGTAAGGAAGCCTGCAGAGTGGTCACTCAACCTCTCCCATTATAGGCAGAGACAAAGGACAGAGGAGGAGCTGGCGGGGGGTTGCAGTTTGGAGCTGGCTGGGGAAACAGATGGAGGTCCAGCACTGGTGTCTGGGCTCCATACCCCACAAGACCGACCTGACGGAGGGGTCCTGTTTTCCATACCTACAAGCTCTGCTTTGACTGTGTTCCTGTCATCTAATAAATCTTCTGTTTTACTGGCTGGCTGAGAGTCACGGTGAATCGCAGGAAGTGGGGGGGTGCAGGACCCTGACTCCCCCACACTCCGTGACATCCAGCAGCAGCAGGACAGGCTCTCTTCCAGCCCTCTGGGGTGGGTGTTGGGAGTGGGAGGAGCGGAGGCTAATGTGGTTACTCCGATAACCGGACTTTTAGTTTCTACTCAGCAGTGCTAACCGGACGCTCAGGTCCCGTTTTCTACTGGAGTTACTAGTTTAAAACTGGATACCTGGCAACAGTCTTCATCGGGCCCCTGCTCCGTGGACCCAACCGGCCCCTTCACTGTGAGCCGGCTGCACGACTTGCAGCCTGTTCGTTTCCAGACTGCGCCAAGGAAACATCTATACACGCTCGTGCTCCACACCCTTCTCTTCCTCACCCTCGCGTCCTGCCCCGACACAAAGTGGCGGGACCTCCTGCCACCTTTAGAGGGTGAGGAACCTCGGTGGGCCAGCCTATACTCTACTCTGGTCCTGAGGCCCACCAGGGATATCAGTTGGCGGATCCTTCACGGGGCCGTGAGCACGGGCGCATATTTGGCACGGTTTACCCCTGTCCCGGACACCTGCCCCTTCTGCAGCGCGAGGGAGACCCTGGCGCATGTTTACTTGGAGAGCGCCAGGTTGCAGCCCCTATTTCGGCTCCTCACAAATATTTAGTTACGTTTCTGGCTACACTTTTCCCCTCACCTCCTTATCCCCTTATCTCCTTATTCCCTTATCCGATGAAGTGAGCTGTAGCTCACGAAAGCTTATGCTCAAATAAATTGGTTAGTCTCTAAGGTGCCACAAGTACTCCTTTTCTTTTTTCTCCTTATCTATGCACTCCCTATCCGTGGCCCCACAAAGCCATGTGACCTCCTGGCCCTGGCTAAAATGGCCATCTATAAAACCAGGGAGAGGAGGCTGGCCAGTGGAGACTCCTGTGACTGTGGGGCCTATTTCTATCCTCCATCCGTTCACGCATCCGGGCAGAGTTCCTCCGGTTGGCATCCACTGACTCCCTTGACGCCTCCAAGGAGCCGTGGGCGCCGTCCGGGGTTCTCTGCTCGGTGTCCCCATCAGGTTCCCTTTGTTTGACCCTTTGACCACACTCCTGTTCCTGTTATTTTATTAGTTGTCCCCCAAAATCACTTGGCTTCCAGGTCCTGTGGATCCCTCCCTTAGGCTGGGGGGGGGACCCTTTAGCAGTTCCTGGATCCCAATAGGAACAGGGCTGCCACAAAAGCCTGACGGGGGGAGGAGGGGCAAGCAATCATTTTTAAAAGTGAGAGGGCTAAGCCTAAAGCCTTAAGCGCTGGAAAGAAAGTGGGGTGTGGGCTAGGGAGTGGAGAGGAGCCAGTGGGCAGGGCCATGTCTGCTGTACTGCCCAGGTAGGTTGGAGACTGGGGGGATCAGCTGATACGGTATCCCCAGCCCAGGTGACGTGACTGCCAGGGTGGATTTAGAGTTAGTGGGCCCCCCCGACCCTATGCTCAGCTTCGTTTTTGGGGCTCCTCCTTGGGACCCCTCCAAGAAAAAGAACATTCTCTCTTATCTTCCCTGGCCCCCGTTTTTCATTCTTTTTTTCTTCATCCTCCTCCTATAAGTAACAGGAAGCAAATGAAAATAAAGTGAGGTGCCTTGATTGTTCTTGTAGTCTAACATTTTTCCACAGACCATTTGAAAATCGGAGGGTCTCGATGGATCACTTAGCGACCTTTCCCAATATTGTAAAAAAATTTTGGGGTGCAGGGTCTGGCCAGGAGCTAGGGTGCGGGAGGGGGCTCAGGGCTGGGGCAGGAGGTTGGGGTGTGGAGTGCTTACACGGGCAGCTCCTGTTTGGTGCGAGGGGTGCAGGTGGGAATGGGGGGGGGGGGCGTGCAGGAGCTCCCGTTTGGTGCTCAGGATGGGGGTGGGGAATGTTGGAGGGTTCAGGGGTCAGGGCATGGGGTGGGGGGGCTGGGTATGGCTGGGGGGGTGCAGGAGTCAGGGCAGGGGGCTGGAGGTGTGAGGGGGGGTCAGGGTATGTGTGAGGGGGGTGCAGGAGTCAGGGCATGGGGTGGAGGGGGGTGTGGGAGGTGCAGGGGTCAGGGCAGAGGGCTGGGGTTGTGGGGTGCTCACAGCAGGTGGCAGGAGGGGTTAGCCCCAATTCCAGCCCCTTTCCCAAGGCCCCGCCCTGCCCTTTCTCCTCCTCCTCCCTGGAGCAGGCTGAGGCTCCGCTCTTCCCCCTCCCTCCTGCTGGCAAACAGTTGATTTGCGGCAGGGAGATGCGGGGAGGGAACGTAGCCCGCTGGGGGAAGAGGGGGGGAGGAGCTTGGCTGCCGGCAGAGCCTGCTCTGCTGCAGCAGGAGCTGGCAGCACCAAGCTTCTGCCCCCACGTGGCGGGCTGGGGGGAAGGGTGGAGAAGAGCAGGCCGGGCCAGGGCCCCTTTCGACCGTGGGCCCGGCCCCATGGTACTGTGTGAGGGTGGATGCACAGTCCCAGGTGCTTCACATTCTACTTGCCCTGCAGGGGACTGCCTGCCCTGCTGGGTCACTTCCATTGAATAACTAAGTGCCGGTATTAAATACAAACCCAGACTGCAAAACTTCTATCATCTTCAATGGGGCAAAACTGGGCCCTAAACCATCACTCTCAATACAGCATCTCCTGCAGAGCAGGGCATTTATTGAATATGGAATAGGCCAGCCATCACTAATGCCAGTGTCCGTTCACCCCAGCAGTCTTCTTAGGATTATGGGCCTGGTGCAAATCCCACTGAAGCCAAGAGGAGTATTTCCATTGGCTCCTGGAGGTTGGAATAGGCCCTAGGTTTCTAACACGCTGCTTTAGCTTAAGTCCTGTTTGAGCTCGTCTTTATTTTGCTGCCTGGGAAGAGCAATACAAAGGCTAATTATTCGATAAAAGCTTTCGGTGGGTTATTAACGAATCAGACTTCTAAGCAGATTTCTAAACCTCTTTTCTGTCTCAGCCTGAAAAGATAAGGTCACTTTGTGTCAGAAGCTCGGTCAGGGCAGCACAGCATCCCTTTTTGTGTGTACAGTTGCAGAGTTTATTCTTTGTCACAGCATGGTATGGCAGTACAAAGTCCTTGGGTCCAGCTGCTGTGAGTCCATGCTTATTACAGGAAAAGCTCTACTCATTTTCTCGCCCTCGACCTCTTGGAAGAAAGCTAGTTCTTTTGAGTGCTTAAGGTTTAAGGGAAAAGAGTTGGGAGAGGATAAGTCCCATGGTTCAGTGGATGAAGCAGCTAAAGTGATTACCCATAATACTCCTACACCTGGAGAAGCCAACGTAATAGCCCCACTCAGATACAAGGACCGCTCATTGCATAACTGGTAAAGCCAGGTATATTTAGCAAAAGTTGAGGTCACCCATGATAAGCTATCAAGTCAAGAAGCTACAGTATAAAGCGAACCTCATTATCTATTTGAGGCTTAAGCTAATTAAATGAAAAGGATAAGAGGAGGTAGCAACTGGGATTTTGCAGTGCTTTTGTAACCTACATCCTTGAGGACCTGCTTGCTAATCTTTAGACAAGAGAGAAAGAAAAGGTTTTCTTCAGCGAGATGAGTCTATGCCCCACATTTTGGATGCAGTTTTTGAACATCTCCAAGTTTAGGGGTTGTTTAGGTCAGGTCCATCAAGATCTGAGAGAGGGACGAGCAGATCCTTTAATGTTGAATCAGCTTGGCACATTTAAGGCTATTTACAGGCATGTTTTCTATTAACAAGACAAGGCTTTGGTCTTAATCATGTTTGTCTCCCTGACTGTATTAGCCTAAGGCGCTGAACTCAGTTAAGATAACAAAAAAAGAAAGTCAGTTAAGTGCGTGGTTCTTGGCAGACAGGCACTTGCTCCACTCCTCGGGACAGACTGAAGCTCGCTCAGTGCTCATCATTTGAAACATGATGTAGAAGCACATGGAGGGTCAAGTTCATAGGTTTTAAAGGCCAGAAGGGACCATTACGATGCTTCAGTCTGATGTTCTGCATTAGAATTTTACCCAGTCAGGTAAGGCCATTCTAGCTTCTCTAGCTTTATCCGTCCTCTAGCATTTGTGGCCACCAGCTTGTGATACGTCCCCTCAATATGGCAATGAAGTTCAACAGTACATTCTAGCAAGTCTAAAGAAGGTCGGACTGTTGGTAGTTTATGTAGCTCAAGACAACATTCTCACAGTGCATGGGATCAAATTTTGCCCTCCAGTGCATATTTGTGGCTATCAGCCACAGAAAAGATCGTAGAAGAAGAATGTGGATGGAACCACAAGATTGTAGACTCAAGAATTTTGGATTAGGTGGTTCACATCCACCCATCATTACCCTTTGCTTTAGCAATCTGAATGCGCCCCTTCGATGACCCCGGAAAGATAAACTGACTAGGTCACCAGAGGGAAAAATAACCTGTTCTAAGGTTATGTGCCCATGCAGCAGTAGATATGAAAGTAAGGTTCGGGAAGAGGTCATTATGCACCTGCCCTATTATCTCTCCGGTCAATAGCATCCTGTCTCCCCACACGCTTTCAGAAAAGCCAGTGGGCTGTAAGAACCTTGGTAAACCTTCAAGATCACATTTTCACAGAAGAAATTACCTGCTCTATTTAATTTTATTGTTTGGTTTCTCTTCTGTTTCTGAGAAACTGTGTGGAACCACAAATGAATTGAATTTGTGTGAGTCTGGAGACAGTCAGATTGGCTACAAACTCTTTGGGCATGCTCTAAAGGCCACTTTTTTAAAAAGTCAGAAGATTTCTGTTTTTGTTTGTTTTTAAGAGCAGAGGCAAAGTTGACCTGAGTGAGCCACCATTTCCACCTGAAAATGAATTCTGGATGCACCCCCTAAAAGCTCTTTAAGTCACATTAGGCGGGAAGAAATGGACCTCCATGAGCTCTATACGATCATTAAAATGGAATTTCTGGTTCAACCAAACAGTGCCAAAACCTTGGGACTTTGAGCTCCAGGCAATAAATAACTGCTCAT
Organism: Chelonia mydas; assembly: GCF_015237465.2. Lineage (NCBI taxonomy): Eukaryota > Metazoa > Chordata > Testudines > Cheloniidae > Chelonia > Chelonia mydas. The sequence goes on along the minus strand of NC_057856.1, from coordinate 23,975,161 downwards.
CTGTTAAACTTGAAGGAATGAGGAACAGAAAGTTTTTGGAAGCTTCCTGCATGTGAAGAACTGAGCATATTTTGGCAAAGCCATCTTTTTTAGCCAGCTGGTGGTGGTACCAATCACATTTTTCAAAAATAGCTCAGTAATTGACAAACTTCGTAATAATCAAAACACAGTTTATAGCTCACAGAGTATTAGAAATACAAATCCATTTTATATAGGGTATTGAAATACAACCTAGATCTATGGGGATGGGAGAACTCGTTTAGTCAAATTTACAAATGATGCAAAAATAATGAACTGTAGATTCAGGAAAGATGCCAAAGTCATGGGTCCTAGATTCAGAAACAAACCTGAAATGTTTGAGGTTTTAATTTTGCACAGGACTCTGGGCGAACACAATTCCCTGACTGCAGCATGGTTTTACCTCTGTCAGTCCTAGGAGCAGGCCAAAAATGACTCTCAATCTGGAATCCTTATTGTTCGCATAACTTGGGTTTCCTGGTAATTAGAAATATACTTGTTAAAATTAAATTTGCCTCAAAAAACTGGTTTGAATTAAATGGGAAAAATGTTCTCATAAAAGCTAACACCTGATAAAGTTCTCCCACCATTGGAGGCAAACAAATATACATTACTGCATGTTGAGAAAGGAAGCAGTTTTCTTGTCTGTTATCCAGCTGCTTGCTCATGTGGAACAAATAGATCTTTCCAAGCTTAATTTGTGCTCCTTCCTCAGAGACGTGCCCACTAGTCTCAGTCCAGTTCCACTGCAGACTGTCCAATTCCAGAAAAACACACCAGAGACAGAACCCCTTGTTGGTGACCTTAACAGAAAGATGCCAAGCACTAAAAAAGCTTGTAGGCTTACGCTGCCCTAGGTATAAGCAAAGCATCATGGGGAAGCTTGAATTGCCACTGTCTATGCCGTATCTGGTTCTGTGCCTCAACATAGGTTCACAGATTTACATTCAGAGATTTTAAGGCCAGAAGAGTCAGTAAGGTCCCCTATTCTGGATTTCTGTATAACACAGGCCATAGAATTTCACCCAGTTGCTCCATTACTGAGTCCAATAAACTTGGGTTTGGCTCCAGCATATCTTCCAGCAACACATTCAATCTTGATCTGAAGGTGTTGAGATAAAAAACCCACCACTTCCCTCAATGGTTTGCTCCAGTGGTTCAATCACCTTTACTGTTAAAAATATATACCTTATTTCTGATTTGAATTTGTCTGGCTTTAATTTCCAGCCTTTGGTTCTTGTACAGGAGTTCGGTTTCACACCCTCAGCCCAGTGGGTTTTCCACAGGCACTACGTTCATTTGAAGTTAAGCAACCACAAAAGGGAAAAACACAATTGGGGGAGAAAACTATAAAGGCAATAGCACACTGAAGAATAAAGACAGAGGGCCAGATCCAGTTTGGCGGCTGGTGTAAATCAGTATGGCTCCATTAGTTTCCATGGAGCGAAGCATATTTACAGCAGCTGAGGATCTGGTCCTCAGAACTCTTAGAAATGTGCAGAGTCGGAAACAAAAGAGATACTTGTTAGGAACAAGAGGTGTCTGTTCTAAACCTTCTATTCCTGGACTGCACTGGCTTTTTTTAAAGTCTAATCAGGACCTTTCCCCTCTCCCCACCTTTAAAAGAAAAACGAATGGTATGTGCTGTGTATAACCTCAAAAGGCAAGTTACTAGACACCACGGTGACTAAGGAGCTGTAATTAGAACAGGGGAGCAATATTTATAATTTCTTCCTGTGAATTAGGAATTTGTACTTCTCAAAAGAATTGAACACGGAGTGGGGAGATTTTTTTCCAACTTGTCCCACATCTCCAATATTATTAGGTTCAGCCAAAAACGCATGGGACAAATTTAGTCACCTGAGCCCATCTCTTTATAATTGTTACAAATTTTCAATGGACTTAGTTAAATGAATGCTTCGTATAGCATTTGACAGACCCTGTTGTCTAGATGCTATATAATAAAAAAAAAAAAAATCAAAATCACCAACAGTGCCTGAGCAGAGCTTAGCAATATTGCTGTCTTGAGCTGTGTATAGATATATATAGGGTGCTTTGGTAGAAATGTAGCATGCACACACGGTCTTAAGAATTATTTCAGGCATATATAAAGAGACATTATCCCATTCTATTAATATTAATTCATATTTTCCTTTTATCCTAGATGGACAGGAGCTTACCATATCACACAACACATTAGGAGGATCTGCCGCATATTTGTATACAGACAAAACATGTGCAATACGTTTTCACGATGTATAAATAGTGATTTGCAGTAGGCAATACCTGCAGTTTCTTACATATACCTAGTCCTCATTCATTGGTATGGTACACAGCAACTGTAGAAAAAGAACAGCAAATACAACAGTCTGATGAACAACGTTGATCGTGGAGTTACTCCACATGTCAATTTCTACGGCAAAGGGTCAAGAAGTGGTTCGGCTTGAGCACAGCGGGCAACTACGGGGCGATATAATCCTCTAGCACAGAGGTGGGCAAACTATGGCCCACGGGACCGTCCTGCCTGGCCCCTGAGCTCCCGGCTGGGGAGGCTAGCCCCCGGCTCCTCCCCCGCTGTCCCTCCTCCCCGGCAGCCACGCCGGTAGCGCGGCTTGCGCCCGCTCACCTCCCAGGCTTTCCAATAAGCGTGTCCTGCCGCTCTGAGCGGCATGGTAAGGGGGCGGGGGGGTTCCATAAGGGGCAAGAGGTCCCGGGGGGCAGTTGGATGGGGGGGGACGGTCAGGAGACAGGGAGCAGAGTGGGTTGGGTGGGGTCCTGGGGGGGCAGTTAGGGGCAGGGGGTCCCAGGAGGGGGCAGTCAGGGGACAAGGAGTGGGGAAGGGTTGGAGGCCTGTCAGGGGGCGGAGGTGTGGATGGGGTCGGGGCAGTCAGGGGACAGGGAGAGGGGGTTGGATGGGTCGGAGGTTCTGAGGGGGGCAATCAGGGGGCGGGAAGTGGGAGGGAGCAGATAGGGGGTGGGGGCCAGGCTGTTTGGGGAGGCACAGCCTTCCCAACATACCGTTTTGCAATCCCAATGTGGCCCTTGGGCCAAAAAGTTTGCCCGCCCCTGCTCTAGCAGCCAAGGAGGCTGAAGCTGGTTGCTTATCCTCAGTTTCTAATTATTCACTGGCTGAAATTGGTTATTCCCAGATATCGGGACCAATCTGCATGGTGCTGAAGGCCTTTTGACAGCTGATGATCGTCCTCAGTTCCTCTAAGTTGACAGGAGTTGCAGATACCCAACATCCCTCGGGAGGCATACCATGCTGTGTAGGTTTCTTCTTCCAGATGGTTTTCAGTGTGTTGGTGTATGCAGGAAATATTGCAAGGGTTTGAGCCAATGCCTACTGCACTCAAGTCCTAAGGACTTCTCTGTGCTTTGGATTAGGACTTTCTGAGGAGAAGGGAAAGCAGCCCGACCCTAGATGACATTTTCCAGGCTCAGAAGCTTTGTAAAAACCCAAAATCACGGCCAAACCACTGATGCTGGGGAAAAGTTTTGCACAGCTCTAGCTCGATCCAAATAAGGGGTCTTGCTTTCTCTCGCTCACCGCATGGTACTTCCATGCTTTTGTCTTTCCTTTGCAGGCTGCTACACTACAAACAGAAACGAACTGAAGAGAAGAGCCTGGCAGTTTTAAGAACACAAACACATCCTGAAGCTTTGGCAGTGATTTCACTCCAAGGGCACATGCGCTTCCCATCCAGCTGCCAGAGACCGTTTTCCATAAGGCAAACTTTTGCTTATGTTCTCTGCAGCGGGCTGGATAATTGACCTTATACAGCTCTGTTAACTACGGTGGGGACCTAAATATAATCCTAATTGACAAAGAGGGAAACGTGTGAAGATGTTCCCAGCATTCAGCCAAGAGAAGAATGGACAGCATCTGAGATTTATGACGGCTGTCTCTAGAGCCTGAAAGCTTGATAAAACATTGGAGCCATCAGATGAATAGCATACATGGAAGCAGTAAAATAGGGTACATACCAAAAACTGTCTCTATCTTCCACTTACATTTTCTTAATGCTTGGTAGAGGCCCTAGTGGATGCTTGGGCCAAAGGTCCCAGCCAGGGAAAAGAAGAGAGACAAAAAGTGTAGCTCTGTCATTTGCTTCATCCCAGTAGTCAATAGCACCCGTTTCCATTAGGCTTTCATTAGGGACCTGAGATTCTCAGTTGGGGATCTGAGCTTCACTGCATAATCCATGCTCTTGCCAGGCAGTATTAGGCTCTGGAGAACTCAAGGAACTGTACTAGCTTCCTATTAACCATTCAAGGAATTGCCTTCAATCTACTAAAGGTCTACCTTGGGTACTAGACAAACCACATCTCCCCTCTAGCTCACTCCCTAACAGGACTGAGATTTAAGTGACTAAAGCTAGTGGGAAAATGATCTCATTGGAAGGCCCTGGACTCTGGCATGGGTACAGATACTAAAGTGCTCAGATATTATGGTGATGAGCACGGTATAAGAACATACAGAGACTAGAGAGTGTTCAAGTCTATTTACCATCAGCTAAGTCATTAATGAAAATGTTGAAAAGTACCAGACCCAAGACAGACAGATCCCTGCAGTACCCCACAAGATACAGCCTCCAAGTCTGATGGTGATAACACTGATAACTACTCTCTGAGTATGGTCTTTCAATCAGTTGTGCTCCCACTTTATAGTAACTTCATTTAGACCACATTTCCCTAGTTTGCTTTTGAGAATGTTATGTGGGACTGTGCCAAAAGCCTTACTAAATTCAAGATACACCACATCTACAGCTTCCTCTATCCACTAGGCCAGTAACCCTGTCAAAGAAGGAAATTAGTTTGGTTTGGCATGATTTGTTCTTGACAAATCCATGTTGGCTATTATGACAGTGTTATCCTCTAAGTACTTACAAACTGACTGACTGTTTAATTCTGTGTTCCAATACCTTGCCAGCTATTGCAGTTAGGCTGACTGGTCCTCTTCGTTCCCTTTTTTAAAAGATAGGTACTATATTTACCCTTTTATAGTCCTCTGAGACCTCACCTGTCCTCCGTGAGCACTCAAAGATGGTTCTGAGATTGCTTCAGCTAGTTCCTTAGGTACCCTAAAGGGTGAATTTCATTAGGCACTGCTGACTTGAATACATCTAATTTATATAAATATCTTTAACCTTTTCTTTCCCTATTTTGGCTCTATTGTTATAACCTTCCCCTACCTGCGAAGGTTTCATCACCTAATCCAGTGCTTAACTATTCTAATTGTTGAAAAGATTTTTCCTAACACCTAAACCACGTCTCCCTTGCTGCAGATTAAGCTGATTACTTCTCATCCTGCCTTCACTGGACATGGAACAAAACCAGAGTTCGAAAACTTGGAAACATTTGTGAAACAGATTCTTTTTTCCTGGCCAGCCCTACTTCAAACAGCCCTCTTAGAAACGAACCTCAGGCAGGCAGGGCAAGCTTATCAAGGCCAGGGAATCAAGAGCTTTAAACACACAAAATAGAAGTTTATATTTAATCCTCACGCCAATGGGTTTACAGTTCTGGGTTGCAGTGTAGGGTCTAGATGGTAAATGTAGGTGCTGTCCTGTAAGATCCAGGACCATTCTCAGCTCATAGATTTCAATGGAGCTATGCTGATTTACACCAGAAAAGGGTCCAGGCCCGTATGCTCCCACTTTGGAGGATCCCAAACTGTTCCACACTTATTCATTCTGTCTGCAAAAGAAAGGCCTCTGTGTTCTTTGGGATGTTTCTTTTAGTTGGCACATTCCCTGTGACGGGAAGGAAAAATGCATGCTATAAAGCAGGATGTCAAAGAAGAGCAGCAGACAAGTTAAAGCAATCTCACTTCCAAGTGCCCATGTGCGGCTTATTCTAGCAAAGTGGATCTTCAGCTACTGTACACTTGAGGATGAGCCTCAAGGCTTGGTTCAAATAAGCCTCAAAAGCACTTAGACGCTGACGGTTATACAAACCTTTGGTCTGCATGTGGAGGCTGGCAATCTTCATTGGTTTTGGTGGCGACACCACCTCTCCTGGTATTTTGGCATCTTTGATTCCTACACCACAACCTGGATGTGCTTAAAATGAAGCACTAGATCCATAAAGCTCAGCGCCAGCTTCCGCTGTGCAGTTTATTTTTCCCTGCTGTGCAGAAGAGTCACATGTTTGCAAAGGAGGAATCCCCAGTTTGTTATATTTGACCAGCTTGTCGTAGCAGAGAATCCACGTATTGAATGTGATGCAGCAGACCCGATCCTCCTTTGGCATCGCCCTTAAAGGTTGAGCTCTTTCTAGTTTATGATTACAGTGAAGAGCACAGATTATTGTTTCAAAGTGTTCTGCCCCTCACGGGGTCATCTTTGGAACATTTCATCCCATTAAAATGGCTTTCCCTGCACACCTTTTGGAGTGGTGTTGACACTCTCACTTGACAACTTTAGCCTTATCATCCTTTTGTACCCTCGTCACAGTGTGTTGCCATGGAAAGGGAAAGAAAAGCTTTATGAAAACATTGCCAGCTCCTCTGAGTATCTGGGACACGGATTCTTTCAAAGGAAGAAAACTGACACTACAGAGCAATGGCAGAGAAGCGAGGTCTTGGCAGAGCAACAGAGGCAAAGTCATTCCCTGTCCCTTGCTTTTGAATTTTCCCCACTAGTTTAAACACACACACACACACACACGTCATTTTCATTACATGCTGGGTGCAGAATTCAAGGCTGCAAAGCAGCGTGGGCCGCTCTTGTCACTCCCAGTCATGGTCTGTGCGGTTTCATCAGGCTCTGTGCTGTTGATGACACACACACACACACACACACCCCTCATAGCCTGGAGGTCTTTTGAGGACTACGTTTAGGGCATTTCTCTCGGGAGTTGGAACTCACCCTGAATGTCAAGCTTCAGAGCGTTACTCTGGAAGAATAAAATGGCAATGAAACGTCACAGAGCCAGCTGATGTTTGTATGAAACACATTTTAAGTTCCAAGCTGGTCATTAAGGTAAGTAATTCTGGGCAGCAGTTAATCAGACCTATCGCAGCACGACATTCATAGCGTAAGAGCCCCTTTGCTTTGGTTCAGTCATGCCAGAACTGGAAAGTGTCCAAGTTCTGAATGGGACAGTTCCTCCCACCTCACTCTATTGCTGGAAGAGGAGGAAAGTGGATGAGGAACCCTGAATCTGTCCTCCTCCTCTACCTCCAATGGGGACAGCTAGGAAGGTAGACCTGAGCCTGGACCCAAATCTGGTAACTGAGGTCTCTAGGTCTTGGCTACACTAGGGTACTTTGGACCCATGGAAGCTGTTGTGTAGACAAGGCTAATAAGCATTCAGGTATTTTTATTGGTGTGTCTCCTAACCCTCGTCTGAGCAGATCTAGATGATGCAGTGGTTAAAATGCCAGAGGCAGTCTACACTAGATACAGCAAGGCCCACAGGATAGGGCACTGGACTGGTACTCAGGGCACCTTGTACTCCCAGTTCTGCCACTGATCTCCTGTGTGACCTAGGGCAAGTCACTTCACCTTGGAGGTGCTTCTCTTTCCTTTCCCACCTTTTGTCTGCCTTGTCTGTTTAGATTGCAAGCTCTTTGGCGACTGTCTTTCACTGTGCATGCATGTCTACACAATGCCTAGCACAGTAGGACTTCTAGGTACTTCTGTAACACAAACAATAATGGCAGAGCTGTGCCAGCGCAATTACGGGAAATGTGTAGAGAAATGCCAGGGTAGACAAAAAAAGTCCCTTTTAGACAAAACTGTGCACATTCTAATGACTGTTTTTGGCTCCAGTACTGTGCAGCGATGGATGTTATAGAAACATGCAAGCTAGCCTGACACAGTAGGGCCCTTGAAATGCAACCTTAGGCTTTGAAACTTTCAGTAGGAACTTTTCGTATTTCTGGGTTGAAAGTTGGGGTTTTTTCAAATTGTGGTTCAATATGAAAATATTTTTGTACTTTGCACATCTCTGGTGAGTTGGCTACCCAATAAGGAGCACATTATTCTCCCTCTGAGAATATATAACTGTCCTGGCACATCATCAGAAAATATGGTCTTAATGGTCACCTTCCGGTGGCTGGGAGTGGAAATAGGCCACACTTAATTTCTTAAAATGTCTCAACTAATTTGATTCAGAATAGATTTTTAAGTTCAAATCTGATGAATGAAAACCACTGAGGTTTAACAATAGAATGGATGATATATGAGCTGTTAGACAGGTGACTGAGTTTTACCAATTACAGTAGAGGAATTTCAGTAAATATGTTCTTAATAAACTGGTGATCATCCAACATACAATTACTGTCCATTTCAATTAAACGTAACAGAACCGTTAAGTATGTAAGACAACATTTTCTGTGCTACTCTTTAAAATTATTATTATTTCTATGGCAAAATGCCTACATGCTGCAAATAAGATCAGGGCCCCACTGTGGCAGCCCCTGGCCCAACACATAGTAAGAGATAATCCCTGCCCCAAACAGCTTACAACCTAAATAGGAAAACAGATAAAAGGGTCGGAAGGGAAAACAGAGGTGACATAACGTTTCCAAGCCCACGTAGCCAGTCAGCGGCAGAGCCCAGTGGTCTATCCACTGGACCACACTGCCTCAACCGCTGTCATATTACCTAGGGTTTCAATTCGGAGTTGGGGGGTGATGCTGGGGCATGGTCCAAAGCCCATTGGAAGCTAATGGAAAGATGCTCTTTGACTTCAATGGGCTTTGGCTTAGACCCTGGGTGAGGCATCAGAGTAGCCGTGGCGTAGACACATCGGCAATAGCTGCTGCTTGATGTTTCTGTTGCTGAATCCTTGTCTAGCGCTCTCCATTGGAGGCTCTCAGACTGAAATTGATAAAGACTTCCTGGGAGACTGGGGATGAAGTATCTGCAAAAAGGACTAGATTTTTCCTTTAAGTTTTGTGTTATTAAACATAATCATTAGAGGTGTCAAGTTGCCTCCCCCCTGCTGCACCAAGTAAGAAAAGTCCCCACCTTTAGAGAATTTAGAACCACTTTTCTGGATATTCGAGTATGGCATGGATAATAAACCTTGAATTAATGAAAGCAGTTGACAAAAGGCTGGAAAGGTAGCAAAGGAGTTAAATGCTCTTGGAAAGATCACATAGGAATATAAAGGAGGCTGTTATGCATTCCAGATATATTTCATGCCAATGTCATTGGAAATGGGGAAAGCAATTCTAGACAGCCATTTGTTCTAGGAGAAAGGCACTTCCATTCCAAGGATAAGGGTTTACTCACTCACCGGCTGCTCTGTTCCAGAATGCAACGATGAGTCTTTGGTGTTATTCCAGTGGAAAACGCATGGCATCACATCATGAGTTATTCACATGTGTGGGATTGGTATTCGCTGACAAGCCAGAGAAACAGATTTATATTTCACTTAAACTCTGCTGATTCTGATGTGTCTCTCTGAGGTTTCCTTTGCTTGGGTTAAAACTTTGTTTGCAACAAAATGTCCCCTAGGTCGACGCTGACAAAACAGATGTTTTGACTTTTACACCCCTAAAGGCAAGTACTAATAACCTGCACCTCTCCTGCTCTTTTGGAACCCTCTTTCTTCTTCTTTGCCTGTCCCCTCCCACATACCTTCAAAAGGACTTCTCTTTTGTGCCCTTACGCTGACCAAGGAAACCTAGATATAAATGCCTTCAGGCGCCAGAAATATTGTTCTGTTCTATTCCCACACCATGCCCTGGTCACCATGGTTTCTAAGCACCATCCAAAGGCTCTGAGCGGTGAACAGAAAACACTCACTCCAGGGCCCACTGGGTAGGGTCTGAACCCTCTCCACAGAGTTCTCAGCCCCGAGCAACTCAGTCCCCACCTGTGGGCGCCAATTCAGCCCCTCCGTACGTAATGGCATTCCATGGCCACTAGGATACCAGGTCCTACATTTATATCCTGGCTTATGAAATAAGTATCAGTTCAGAGATCAGAATCTACACAACTTTTAAAATTCAAGTATTTGTTTAATTAACGTAGCGCTCATTGCCAGGTGCTGGCCTGAGAGCTCTGGAGACTGAAGCCTGCCCGTTATCTCCAGAAGAGAGTAACTGTAAAGCGAGGCAGTGGCATTTTACCCACTATTGTCCGAACCAACCCTAAGGGATCAACCCCCACGTCTGCTGACCCAGTCCTTTGTCTCTCTGCGAAGCAGGTAGCATCTGCCCCTTGCAACAGTGAGATGTGGTCACTGGCCTATCAGCAACCAGAGGGAGACCACCCGTTGTTTCCAGAGACATTTGTATTGTGAACATGTTTTGAAAGGGCCATGTTTGAAGCGCTGAAGTTTCTCTTTTTTCGGGGGATTGCAGCACTAAGATTTTGACCTGCAATTAACACTCCAAATGCATAAAATTCAGTGCATTCATTTGTCACCTTGAGAGATAACCGCTGGAACTGTTTGCTGGGCTGCGTGACAAGCTTTTCCCTCGACTTCAGTCAGGTTCTTATCAGTCACCAAGCAGATGGGCTCCAGTGAACAAAGAAACAACCATTCTCCCTGCTCTCTGCAATTGACTGTCTGGCTGCCTGTTCATTGCACGAGTCAGTGAGAACTTAACTACTTATAGCATTTATAAGCATTCAAGGCCTTGACCTTTCTTATTGTACGGACCTGCAGGAACCCACAAGCACCTGGTGTTAATTAGCCAGTGATCACTGTGGGTATTTAGGGTTAGGCTAAACTGCAGGATCTAAAATCGCCCTCAAGCCAAAGCTCTGCTCAGGGCTGGGAAGGAGGAGGATGTGGTGCTCTGCAGGTATGCTCAGGGTTGTGCGGCATCTCACCACCAGCTGCCCTTATAATTTGCCTGTGCCTGCTGTGGATAAGCTCCCTGAAAGCACCAGCAACGCTAGGTAGCACTGCCTTCCAGGCCTCATTCTCTCTGTGATAAGCACACAGCAACCTCCAAGTGTTTCCTATAGCACCCAGCCCTTTATCCACTGAGCACTCACAGAATTACCAGGCCTGCTGTTCCCAAAGGCACAGAACACACCAGCTCGAAAGATTCAACTCAGGATCACCACTTTGCTTAACACCACAGCACTTAGATATATTTATAGTGAAAACAAGAATACATTTATTATCAAAGATTCAAGTGATAGTGAGTAAGAATATTGGAAACAAATGGTTACTTATAAAAGGCAAAAATCATAGTTAAGTTTAGTCTCTGGAAAGCGTGCTAACAGGTTAATCTCCGGTCTAACGAGGTTTATCTCACCCAAAATTCTCTCCAGCCTTTTCAGCTGAGCCTGGTTGAGACTCTTCCATGAAACAAACTCACTGGCTGTTTACTAGGTGAAGGATGATAGGGTGTCTTCTTTGTCTCCCAAATATACTAGAGCAAACCTCTGAGCGTGCACCTCAAGACAGGGTTCTCTCCCCCGTGCTCCACCCTTTCACATTTGCTTCCTCCTGTGACTCTTCTCCCTTTGAAGTTTTCACAGTCCTTCATTAGCATTTGGTTCAGGCTGGGGAGAGGAGAACTATACACTGTGAACTAGAATACATAATTTACACGTAAACAGTCACCAAGATAAACATTCCTTGTCTGGTGGAAAACCTGTTTTTCACCGTTGCTGGTGGCCAGTCCCTAGTCACATTGAATGAACATCATCTTCAGTGTGTATACAGAACTCCTTACACAATATCTGTGTATGTGGTTCGCAGTAATATTGATGGCCAGCGTGACACCTGATTAGAGACCTCACCTGACACTCTTTGGTGAAGCAGAATGTGCCTACCAGATGCAGGGAATCCCTGCAGCCTCTCTGCATCCCTTGCCAATTGGCATTAAGAGGTTCTTGGGTTACAGAGAGTACCGTGGGGAGCTGGTTACAGATCCTGTCCCAGCCAGCTATGGCATAACAGGTGAGGAGTTGCTCTAATTTATGCTCCTGGCATAAACAATCGAAGTGACCTTACACCAGCAGAGTTTCCTCTGCCACACACCCTCCACACCTCTCACAGACCCTTCTCTTGTCCCTGCTGACGGGTGTGCATGTGGGAGAAGGTGGGTCAACTGGCTCCCAAGAGCACCTCCATCAGCTTCATGCCAGCAGGGAGCTCCCTGGCCACTCCCGGCTAGAATGTCTGGCGCACTCACTGTTGCCGACTTGAGAAACCCATCCCTAGGAACAGGTCATACTGGGGAATCAAACCGTTCCCTTCTCTAAATCTGCTCTGAAGACTTTCTAAGAGCTCCAGCCATTTTTCATCATTACATTAGAGAGGAGAAGAATGGTTCTGGCTGTATTGGGTTATTTTGTGTTTCCTGATTGTTCACATAAAGCATGTTGAGTAAACCCTGCATACATTTCTCTCCCCAATCTCAGTATTTCTAAGGCGCTGATTACTGGGGAACATGAGTGTAGATTTATGGGGCTTGTTACTCAGATGGTAAGCTCTTTGGGGCAGGGACTGTCTTTGTTCTGTGTCTGTACAGTACCTACCACAATGGGGTCCTGGTCTATTAATGGGGCTCCTGAGTGCTACGATAATACAAATAAATAGTAAATATATAGAAAAGCCACAAGGTCCTCATAGATTTGTGTGTATAAAAAAAACATCTTCTGTATTTTCCACAGTATGCATCCGATGAAGTGAGCTGTAGCTCATGAAAGCTTATGCTCAAATAAATTGGTTAGTCTCTAAGGTGCCACAAGTACTCCTTTTCTTTTTGCGAATACAGACTAACACGGCTGTTACTCTGAAACCTGTCATAGAACCATAGTAGCCAAATTCTGCTCCTGCCGTTCTCCTGGTCTCCTTTAGCAGTTCCATGAGCTTGCATGCTAGCAAATTGTACCCTGCCTGGCTGCTACCCTCCATCCTAGAGCTGGCTACATTTCAGCAATGCTACATGGATAGCAGGGTCCAATACAGAGCATGGATTTCAAGGGGAGATTCTCCGCACCTGACTTTGGCAGATAGTGTCTGATTCTGCTGCTACTGAAGTTGCTGGGAGTTCAGAGGGCTTTGGGAACTCCAAGATAAAAGGTGCTGTGCAAATATAAAATAATTAAATATCATGACTGCACTATGCACCTGGATTAGCATTAGCTGCTCTTGAAAAAGGTTTGCTTTCCTCCTCCGTTTCCTGTCTTGTTAGCCACGTTTATTCACTCATTAGAATCTGTAAGATATGGAAAGTGCTTCAGGGTGTAGAAAGAAAAGGAGGACTTGTGGCACCTTAGAGACTAACCAATTTATTTGAGCATAAGCTTTCGTGAGCTACAGCTCACTTCATCGGATGCATGAATGGAGGTGGTGAAATTGGAATCATGTTTTGCTAAAGGGGGAAATGGGAACAGGGAATGGGGGTGGGGAAATTGGAATCATGTTTGGCTAAGGGCAGGAATGGGAACAGGGACAAAGGTGTAAGGCTCTGTGGTGTCAGAGCTGGGAAGGGGGATACTAAGGAAGGAAACTGGAATCATGCTTGCTGGAAGTTCACCCCAATAAACATCGAATTGTTTGCACCTTTGGACTTCGGGTATTGTTGCTCTCTGTTCATGCGAGAAGGACGAGGGAAGTAAGTGGGTGAAGGAATAAGCCCCGATGAAGTGAGCTGTAGCTCACGAAAGCTTATGCTCAAATAAATTGGTTAGTCTCTAAGGTGCCACAAGTACTCCTTTTCTTTTTGCGAACACAGACTAACACGGCTGCTACTCTGAAACCTGTCAGGGTGTAGAGACTCCTTTGAAGTTTTACCACATAGGCTAGAATTGCATTATGAAGCCTCAATAGTGAGAAATAGGCTTAACTCGGGCTATAGCATTGAATTCTTTTAGAAGTGCACTGGGAGCATAGACACCTGGAGGATTTGTGCTGGGCTTGTACCTCTTTGGGTCTGTCTCTTAGAAGAATTCATATGTTGAACCCAGTTGTGGAGGTTAAGAATTTAAGTCTTTGGTTAATTTGCCATGGTGTTAAATCTAATTAGCACATTATCACTGGCTTTCCCAGCCATAAAACAGCAGGGGAAATTGCCATGAACTGCTGGAGACAAAAGCAAAAAGAAAAGGAGGACTTGTGGCACCTTAGAGACTAACAAATTTATTTGAGCATAAGCTTTCGTGAGCTACAGCTCACTTCATCGGATGCATTCAGTGGAAAAGAGACAAAAGCATGTGTCACTTTTGTGGGTTTCCCCTCTTCCTCCACTTGCCAAAAAATCCCATCCCAAAGGAGCAATCTTGGACAAACAAATGAAGGGCTAGTGCTGTAATCTCTCTGGAGACAGGAAAATAAATACCGACTGTTGCATCAAATAGGAAAGAACCTGTGTGTGTTATAATCCTAAAATGACATTAAAAAGGCCAAGTGGTTTAAAAAGATCCTGATCAGACTGAGCCCAGGGAGGCGATGTAAATGTAGGTCAATTTAACCTTTCCAGTCCAATAGGGTAAATTCATGGTACTGAATTAAATGGGAGTTACACCAGATTTCTTTGACAAGGGTAGAGAGAGATCTTGTCTCTTAAATCATCCATCCCAGGTTACTCAAGAACTGGGCTTTATAAATGGGATTTTCGAATGCACTGAAAGGGACTTCCACCTAACTCCCTTAGGCACATTTGATGAAAACCCTCCCTATAATGTTCCTTCTCTGCCAAGCACTTGGGGGAAAGGGTTGTTTGAGACTCAGAGAGCCCACTGTGGGGTTATTCTACCTGCTGGTGTGTAGTTATGCTGGGGACGGCAGTCCTTTATATTTGAAATTTTACTGTGAAGTTACATGATTGCTGGGCTGCTGGTGGCTGCCTGCTTACTTACTTTTTATTATTCTCTCTTATTTGCATTGCAGCAGCCCCTTGGAGTCCCAGTCACGGCCCAGGGCCCCCTGGTGCCAGGCACTGTACAAACACAGAACAAAGACAGTCCCTGCCTCAAAGAGTTGATCATTCAGAAATCAAATCAATGAAACCTTTTCGAGTGACTGGGTCAGCCTACATTTTTAGAGGACTCTGGTGATCGGGCTTTTATAAGCATCTAGCAGACCTTACTCTTGGAGCGCAAATAACTTGAGACTGTGAATCAAGGAAAACATACCCCAAGGAGGGGTCAAAGTTCACAGCAAATGGCTTTTGCTTTGTAAGACAAATATTGGGCACACTCGGGGGTTGAATCCTCAGTCTTCAAAGCAAGACAGTGGGAGGGAGGGGGGCTGCATAGCCCTTTCCATAAGGCATCAACTCCTCTGAAGCAAACTTCCTCCCTTGGTCCCAAATAAGCTCAGACCTAATAGCCTTCAGGGTACACTACAAGGCATCTCTATTCTCCTGCACATTGCTGGGAGGTGCTGGGCAGGGAAGAACCTGGGGTTGTGGACTGCAGGGCATTGTTGGTGGGTTTTCCATATGTGGAGTGGCAAATTGTGGGTACAATTATGATGGGTCCCACACTTCCTCTTCTTGGGGGCAGGGGGCTCAGGGCACAGTTTCCTGCCCCTGAACTAGGGTATCTACTGTCCCACTAGTAACCCAGAGAAGGGTAGTGGAGAGGGAGGGACCCGGGTCTGCCCTCTACTCCGGGTCCCAGCCCAGGGGCCCTAAGGATAGTGGTAAACCACTTCAACTAGTGCTTCCTTCCCCTGGGCTACTTCCCTCTCCTGCTCTTCAGCTTGTGGGGCTTCCTGCCCTCTCTCTCTGCACAAGCCAGGCGTCTCTTTACCTAGAGTCTTGGTTTTCTAGCCAGCCACGGCACTTCTCCAAACTCTCCTCTACTTCAACTCCTCCAAACTGCTCTCTACTCCAACTCCTTCCCCTGGCTGATTGAAGCAGGGGGTTTTTTATCAGGTGACTAGCTTCAGGGGCTCTAATTGGCTTCAGGTGCTTTTAATTAATCTATAGAAACCTTTCTTCCCTCTACAGGGATAAGGCTTCTCCTCATCCTGGGACTTACATATCTCTCCTACTGCCTTCTGGCCATGCTGTATCACAGTGGATATTGGATTAATGTGCTGATGACTGTAGCTTATTGCATTATAAGCCATACACACCATTTCTCATTTCTTTCCATGCTCCTGGATTTCAATCACAAAAGTTCTAAGCTCCTGCGGTGTTTCTGCCTGGCTGGACACAGGGACTAATTGGAGATCTCCAAAGGCAGCTTGTTTTCACTAGTTTTACAGCCCTGGTTTGCAGGCTCATGGGATTGAGAAAAACATTCAATCCTTTGGTGCTTCTGCTGATGTGAACCAGTGCCAGGGCTGAGGCAGCGCCCCAGTGCCGAAGAGTTCCGGATTTTGGCAAGGCTCAGCTCCAGACCTATACTGTGTGCACGCTCAGGTCCAGCTCTGCTCCCAACCTTTTAAAGTTTACCCGCTGCTAATAAATTCCCTGCCTGGCATGCACGCTCTGGAACTGGACAGGACAGGCAGGGCCACAGTTTCAGAGAGATCAGGAATTCTCCCCATACACAGGCAGCTTTGACTTAAGTGTTAGAGGCCTCATCTAGGAAAGCTCATCACCAGACCTATTTCTCCTTGGCTATAAGAGGGAGAAAAGTAAATTCCGATCTTCTCGGCAGCCCTTGATTTCCTTCTGTCAGGCAGCAGTACCATTACAGCAGACAGATTACCGCTGGGTCCCCTGAGCCCTTCAGCACAAGTAGCCACTCGTACACCATTCCCCAGGATGTTCCGAAAGACACGATTAACACGGTTTTGCTCTAATGAAGGATGGCAGCTTGAACGCTGTGTACAGACTGTGCTGAGAGCACGGGTCTAAAAAAATAAGCACCTAAAAACCCCCATGACATCATCAAGCAGAAGGGCAGCCTAGCAGCCTTGGCCTCTGCTTTGTAATGGAATCATTAACGATAATGCCAAGCCATCATGCTAAATTGTATCCACTGTTTGATGTTCCCCTGAGAGCTTAATCAGGTTCTCCATACCCAAAGTTATGATTAGGTAAGTATCCATTGCCTTATGCATTGCACTAAATTAACAGCCACTTCTTTCCAACATTTGGAGGATTTATGCTTTGCAGACCTTTCTGCTGAAATTAGAGAGATGCTTGGCTGAAGTCCACATCTGCAAAGGGAATTGGCCCTGATTCCAGCAACCAATTGCTGCCTTCCAGTGTAGCTGCACCAGCGCACACCCCTCCCCCGAGTGTAAACAAGGAAAGCTGCCATTTGCTCCAGTGAAACATACTCCTGCTGGAAAGAGGAGTAAGAGGCCAAAGTGGACAAGCCGTCAGTTCTCCCCCATCAGGAACTATCTGCGGGCAGTGTGACAATACTCACACTCGCGCGGCTCCAACTGGCTGCAGTGCAAGTTGCACTCCCACATTTGAAGTTGTTTCCTTCGCACCAGGGCCTCCTATATTTGACTGATGATAGTATCTTCAACAAACATCCAGAAAGCAGGTACTGGGGTCTATGACTTGGTCCTGTGTCAAAAATACAATGCTTCTGGCAGCCAGCAAATTGCATGCTGACATTAGGAAGGTGGCAATCCACCCAGAATCTGCAATCTGTCTTCTCAGTGAGCTGTCTTATGTTCCCCTGACTACACAGATGAGCATATTTTTAAATATAGCATTAGTGCTGTCTAATAGCCTAGTAGCTAGGACTTGGAAATCTGAGTCAGTCTCACTCATTTCACAGTGGCTAAATGCTCTGATGCAATGCGTGTCTGGGGAAAACGTAGATCCTCCAGCGTAGCCTTGCATGATTTAATGATTTCTGCCAACTAGTTTGCCAATACAATGCAAAGATAGAGGGGACATTTGCAGTGTACAAGTCAATCAAATTTTACATGGTTCTGATGGTATGTTCTCAGTCTTCGCCAGTGCAACATCATTGATCTTTTATACCACTGGGTATTTGGTTATATTTTTACCCTCGTCGAATACAAGTGAGATACAAGCAAGCAATCTCCTGTGGTTATTTAAGAGCTCAGTGCATTTTGCACAAATGTTAATGCCTGTGAACAGGCCAAATTCCAGTTTGGATCAAGTGTCGGTCTGTATACAGTTATCCCTGCAGCTTCACTTCCCATGGGAGCCAGGCTTCCCTTGTGAGGGTCTTCAGTCCGCTCTCTGGGTCTGTGCAAGCCCTGAGGCTGGCTTCCTGTCTGACCTCGAAGGAGAGAAGCACATGCCCCATAGCCCGGGAAGTAAAGAAACAACTATGACATTAACTGGGGCTCCAGAGGCCGTCTAATATTACTGCAGCTACTAGAGACCCCAAGCAAGATTGCAGCCCCGTTGTACTAAATGCCATGAGAACACATAGTAAGAGGCGGCCCTTGCTCTGATGATCCACAAAATTCAATAGACAGGACAAAGGAGTCCCTCAGCAGGTCAGCGGTAGAAATGGGAATAGAATGCCGACCTCCTGACTGCCGCGCCATTGCCCCATCCACCGGGCCACACTGCTTCCGAGTCTCACCCCCCACCGCACAGAGAGGCCTGGGGGAGCTCACTTGTCTCTCCGCTCTCGTGGCAGGCAGCACGGGGTTAGGTTTGGCTCACATTCAGACAGTTTATTTGCAGCCCTAGGGGTCAGGAAGAATATTAAACAGCTTAGATTTTGATTGACTTGAGGGGCAGGAGGAGGAAGTGGGCAAATCCACTGCTCCCTTTACCCCAGATGGCAACTTGACGGCTGCTCGGGAGTTCATATGAAACGAATTTGGTGGTCTCCAAAATGCTCCCCAGAAGCCAAGTATCCACATCCCCAAAGACACCACGACAGTCGCCATCTTGGTCAGCACTGGGGACGTCAGAGCTAAACGCATGAGTTGCTCCAGCTTGAGCGACAGCACCAGGTTCCACAAATGGCCATTGTAAACAGACTCACGTTCTCGGTCGCTCAGGCCTAGAGCGGGATGTAGAACGCACACGCTGATCGGGGTTACTCCCACAGGTGCCGACTTTCCAATGTGCCGGGGGGTGCTCGATCCCCGGCTCTGCCCCGGGCCCCGCCCCCACTCCACCCCTTCCCCCAAGGTCCTGCCTTCGCCCCGCCTTTTCCCACCCCGTTCCACCCCTCCCCCCAAAGCTGATTGCGGTGGATAGGAGGTGCGGGGAGGGAGGGGAAGGCGCTGATCCACAGGGCCCACTGCTGGGCGGGAGGCCCTGGGGTGGGGAACAGATAGGGGGGCTGCCTTTCTCCACGGAGTTGGCACCTAGGGTTACTCCCACACAACATATGACAGCCTTCCTGAAAGTTTCAGCAAAGAGGCCAAGTACTGAACAAGCCATCAAGTCGACAATTCTTTCTACCACCCTCATTACCGTTGTATCTGAATGCCTTTCTGCAGGGCATTAAGCAATGTGCCGAACATCTGTCACATGAGGTTTGCTCTCCCTCATCCTCTGCTTCAGAGGAGACTTAAACGGCATCTGAACTGTTCCAACGCTCTTCTTGGAGGTGGGCTCTCCAAGTCAGGTCTGACGCACGTGGCGAGAGTGTATTCTGTGAATATAAGAAACCAAGTCTGCCACCCCGATCAATCCAGTCATCTTCCAGAAACTGAAGACACCAACATTTAAATTACAGCCACTGTGTCCCACGCTGAAAGATAGCTGTGTTTCAGTTGTGGGGGAAGCATTTCCTGTAGGCAACGCTTCTAGTCTACAAAGCACTTTGGCTTGATTTGTACATTTTTTTGCTCATTTGCAAGATGTGAAAATCAGAGTGGGTTGAGTTTCAGCCGAGAGGTTGGGTGAAGGGGAAACAAAACCTTGGCTTCTTTTCTAGGCTAATACCAAGATGCTGCACTATTTCGGCCAATAAATAAGGGGGGCGGGGGGGAAATGTGATCTCGAAGGGAGCAATTATGGAATGAAACGTCTTTCTGGCCAGATGAATTCCTGACAGTTTTCGTTGGTTGATCTCAGATGCCCACTGCTGCTCAGAAAGAGATGAGGTCATCCTTGCTGGAAGGGAAATGCTGCCGTTTAAAAGCATGTGTTCCTTACCAATAAAATAAGGGCCAGGAATTCCAACGCTATGCCGGAAAAACACATCCAATTTTCCCTTTGCAACTGGTACGACTCAAACAACAGGAAGAAATATTACAACATTTTAACCAGGCTGGCAAGTGAGTGTGCGTAATTCAATTCTTTCCCCCCTTCATTTCCCTCCCCCCCCCGCCCCAAAGCTGATGGCGGTGGGTAGGAGGTGAGGGGAGGGAGGGGAAGGCGCTGATCCAGGTCCCTGCCTCTTCCACTTCCCAAGTAGCCAGCGTGCTCGGGAGGCAGAGGGATAAGCCAACTCAAAGAGAGACTGGAGATTAAGTTATTGAAGGCTCAACGCATTTGAGCCCTAATGGCAAAAGGATTGAATTCTCTCCAAGCTGGGTTGGTAATTGCCTCTTTCCAGACGTGGTAGGGAAAAATTTTTTTATTTATTTGTTCCTTCCCCTTTGATCCACATAAGACCATGAATTTTTTGTAAAGAGGGGAATTCAAGGACGCTGTGAAGCTCTTTAGTTCGGAGGTACATTCCACGGGCAGGGCCGCACCAAGGATATAGTACCAGGCCCTGCCCCCTGCTTTAGTCCCATGGCTATACTGTGTGGGCACAGAAGCCAAACAGAGAGGGCCCTCCCCGAGCCCCTGTGTGTTGGACTTCGTGCACAAGGTCCAAATGGAATGCCATGGAGTGGATCACACTGGGGCTATGGGGAGGGGGTAGGATCTCCCCTATGAAGATCTAAAAGCCCAAAAAGCCAGTGAGGGGCAGTGGGTGCTGAACAAGCCCAGAGGAGGAAATAATTTGCAGAGGGGCTGCTCATGGGTGGGAAGGAAAGTACGGACCCCAGCCCAGCTAGGTTTTCCAACCTGATTGTTCTGGTTTTGTGCAGGCAAGGATGATTTTTGTCCCAAGTCAATTAACTGAGCAGTCAATCTGCTATGCAGAATACAGAGCTGTGTCTATGTGAAACGCCGCATGAAACTGGTTAGATACAGGTATCGCTACAAACTCAATGTGCCTTGAAACTAGAGTTGGTCAGGAAAATTCCAATGGGACTGTTTTTCATCAGAATCGGACGACTGGTTGAAATTAAAACAGTGCCCAGAGATGGCTCCATTTCAGCAAAATTTCTCCAAAAACTCATTGGGACCCTGCCTGCTTTCCTACCAGCTCACCTGCCCTGCTGCTCTGCAGCCCACAAGGCAGGCATGGGATTCCCCAGTCTATGGCTCTGTTCCAGCTGACAGAGTCATTTCAAAATTTGGAGTACCTGTTTCAATCAGAACTAAACCAACATTTTGAAACATCAAAAACTCTTCCATGAAGCTGAATACCTTTCTCCTCGCTGCTCTATTTGAAAGGCTCAAGTCTTTTGATTCGTTCAGGGGCTCGGTTTCAAGCAGACCTAGGTCGAGTGTTGATCTTTGCACTCAGATCATGCAATGCGGTACGCAGGATGGTTCTGTGGACAGGAACTCAAGAGACCAAGTTTAATTCCTGGCTACTTATCTGGCTCCAGTACCATGGTATCGAAGTGCCTCACAACGCCGTTGGGCGCCAGGGGCACATTATTACCATTGTTTTACGAATGGGATACTGAGGAACAGAGAGACTAAGTGACTTGCCCAGGATCACAGAGGAAGTCTGTGACAGAACTGGGAATTGAACCCAGGTCTCCCACAGCTCAGGCTAGCACCCTAACCACTAGGCTGTCCTTCTTCCTGGCTCTACCACCAGGGCCGGCTCCAGCTTTTTTGCTGCCCCAAGCGGCAAAAAAAACTCAAAACGATTGAGCTGCCTCCGAAGTGGAAGGGAGGGAATGAAGGACCTGCCGCTGAATTGCCACCGAAGACCCAGACATGCCGCCCCAATAACTGACGGAGTGCCGCCCCTTTCTGTTGGCCACCCCAGAAACCTGCTCCCTTCGCTGGTGCCTGGAGCCGGCCCTGTCTACCACCCACTTCCTCTCAGATCCTGAAGCAAGTCCTTGTGCCTCATTTCGTCATCCCTCACGTAGGGAAAAATACTATCCTCCTCACCGGGGTGCCGTGAAGCTCAAATCCATCGATGAGCACAAGGCGCGGGGACACTGCGGTGAGGAGGGCTGTTTGCGCGGGTGACAGAAGGTGCCGTTTTCTTTGCCAAAAGCGGGGAGAAACCAAAGGGCTCTGACAGACCGTCACTTTGAGGTGTGCTCGGTCTAGAAACAAAGCCAGTCTCTCCAGGGGACAGGTGAGAACCTGTCTCAGATGGAAACCACATCGTGTTTCTCAGGGCTCTGCATGCCAGAATATCTCCCTCTGCATTACCACCGTGTTTACATTCTGCCTTCTTCCAATTCTAATTAATAGCAGTTCATTAGCAGGAGGAGACCATTTATAAGATTCAATTAGAAGCCATTTATTTTAATGTTTTTGAACACAAAATGAGCTGGATTTCAGGAAACTTTTCATTAGCATAATCTTCCTATAACAAGATCATCTTCCCAGCCTGAAAGTTAGACAAGCTGGTGCGAGAAGCAGACGCTGCCTTTGTCTGACAGGACGGGATGGGACATCCATTACCACCACCATGGCCAGGAACATCCTCATGCAAATCCTGCTGCCAGCAGCCTCTGCTGCCCTAGGTCTCATTTCAGGGTTTGCTGCTTTATATGGGTTTGACCCAACCGATGAAGCATATACATTTCCTCCATGCAGCCAGCTTTATTCCTGGCCTTAACTGCTGCTAGTTTCTGCTGAATGAAGTTGTTTTATCTGAATCCTCTCTGAGGAAAGTAGGTCGTTTGGTCATAATGCAAGTGCCTGACCCATCTTCGCCACTCTTACCAGCTCTGCTGTCCAGCTTTCCCAAAACCAAAGGTCTTGTAGCTGGCCAGAGCTCGTACGGAGCGTCCTTCTGTCTCCATCTGTGTGTATCCAGACGGAGTAGCCTGCAAGCCTGTACAAGCGCAATTTGTCTTATGCAGCTCTACTGTGCACTAACACATGCCCCAGGACATGTGCTGGCCCTAGGAAAGGTTCCCGTGGTGCGACATTTAAAAAACAAGAGCGCAAAGTAGGACTTTCCTGCTGTAAATCCCATTTTATTTGCTCATTTCAATTGACATGATAGAAACACATTTCCGCATGAAAGTTGCAGGGGATTGCACAGCTATAACGATCTTCACACTCCTGCCAGTGATCATCCAGGAGGTTTCGTTAAAAGGCAGTCAAGCGGAGTAAAGACTAAATTAGAGGCTGGAGGAAAGCCTTAGACCCCAATGGTCTGCTTTTCACTCCCATGACCCAAAATGTTTCGTGGCTATGTAAGACCCAAAGGAAGTGGAAATTAGGGGTTTCTGCCTACATTTGTGGATAAGCAACAGAGAGGTTTATTCTCTACTATAGAGTCTCGGCACCTACTGCAGAACAGAGCCAAGGCACCTTGAAGAGGGAAGAAGTGGACCTGGGAGTGTATGGCCAGGAAGTCTGTGCACAGCGCAGACCCATAAGTCCAACATTCCATGCATGGACAAGCAGCAGCCACATCCTTCACTCTCCTCCTGATGCGACAGCGTTGGTGCGGCAAGCCACAGTCATTGGGTAGGAGGATTCACCAGCTCAGAGACTTTACTGTACGTTTCACCTAAGCTAGGCACTAATTTTCAATGGAGCTCCACTTTATTATCCTAATTGGGCAACGACCCCACACCACCACCACAATTGCAGGCAATAACTAAACCCTTGACCGGGTTTCATGCCTCCTGCCTTTCAGGGCTCATTTAATCAAGCATTTCATTTCCAGCCTTTGTCAGACATGAGGTGCCCTGCTCTGCTGATTCATCCTTTCACCGTGCAGCTAGCTGCTAGGTCTACTGGACCAAACCCATAAACTCACAAGCATGAAGAGCAGCGGTGAGTTGCCGATACCTGGCTGTCTTCGAACACTCTGAAGAGCGTTCTTGCAGTAGACTCCTCTTTTACGTGCAGTTCTCCTAGCTCACAGTCAAGAAAGCTAGCCTTTGTTTGTGGGCTCTGCTGTTTTATATCCTCTACTGCATCTTTGCTAGAGTTAACCCAAGTGATCTGCCTTCGAGTTGCTTCCCTTACTTTAGCGTACCAGAAGGGAGAGTGGCCACGCTACAGAACAACGGTCGAATTGCTGTTAACGCCCTGTGTCCGCACTGGCACCGTACTACCTTGTGTGTGGCACCGAGACTTCTAGGGGCACTTCCCATGTTTCGTAGCACTGTAGTAAGCTAAGCCACTCCATCCTGCCAGGTGCCAAGCGCCCTCAACTCCTACTGACTTCAGTGGAAACCATTTGATTAAACATAGCTTCCACTGTGATCTCTCTCAGCACTGTGCGCTCAGTAGCCTTTTCCCAATCAGGAGGCTGAAGACACCCCCCCCCCACCCCAGTATATTGCTATTGTCATGATTTAGGGTTTGCATCCTTACAGCTTGTACTCTGTGCTTCTCTCCACATCAAGAAGTCAGGTCGTACTTCACACAGACCTATAGAATTGCACTACATTTGCCAGCCACACTGTTTAGAACTTCTGGGAAGCAAGTTTTCCTAACAGCAAACCTGAATCATTGCACAGAGAGTGAGATCATTCCTCAGGTTAGGAAATTCAGTCAAGAAGCAGGAGTGAAAAGCTGTGTCTCCTCCAAAATCCGTGGTATAGCAAGGATATTTCACCCCTAGAATAATAATCTATGATTTGTTGCCAGTATGGAAGATATATTGGTTTTCCATATACTGTATGGTTTGTGCATTTCACAGGGTGGGTTGTCCATATATTCAAAGTAAAATGAAATCAGTCACTTATGTTTAAGCTATATGGTGTCCCATATTTAAGATACAAAATTACACTATACAATTATTTGTAGATGCTTAATCTTCATTGGATTTCTGTTAGCAACAATTACATTTCGGAGAGTGATGTTCTAGGATATCCATCGCAAAATGGTCAACTGGCTGTGATCCTGCATTGTGAATTTTGGAGACCTGTCGCTGAGAGCACGCACAGCAGCAGTGGATTTAAGAGACCTCCTCCTCCCCTGGTACAAGGGCCTCAGTGTAGGATTGGGGCCTAAGCTCCCATTGTAGCGTGGAATCCTGGCCCCGGAGAATAGGAGTCTGCTCCTGGAGGGGTGCAGCTCACAGGCGACCCCTTGTTCAGGATGATGCCTGAATCCAATTGTTCTGCATGTCTCATATTTTAAGGCCACATTCTAGACACCAGGAAATAAATCCCCTTTAGCCTCCTCCAAAGGGATCTACTCTTGCTCTGTCTGATCTGCTAACACAGAAGGCAATTGTCAAAGATATTTTTTTAAACGTTTGGGCCATGCATTGTGTGAAACATCCACTTGAGAAAATCTATTGCTTTCCCACATGGACTTGAAGAAGCCACGGTTTACGGAGCACTCAGCCAGATGGCCCAATAACTCAGTGAAGCTGAATAAAAACCTCTGGATCAAATTCACCCCTAGTGCAACTGCACTGAAATCAGTGATGTTACACTAGAGTGTAGTGTGGCTCATTGTATTTAACTCATGCACTTCCTGAAATATCTGCTCACGGCCGTAATTTTATTAAGGGGATCTGGGAATCTTGTTTCTGCAGTTGTTCCACCCTCATGCCTCTCAGGCTTAACATGGGCTCTTCCTTGTTTACCTAGCCCATGACCAGAATATTGAACCCGATGGAGCACTCTTGTTGTTTTCCCCCCACACTCATTCCTTCCACAAATCCCCTTTTCACCAGGGTGCATGGGAGAGATAGACTAAACCCACAGTTGTATGTGTGACCATCGTCCATCTTTTTAGACTCTGTGGGCTGGATAAAATGCAACTGAAGCAGAACCATTTCTGACTTTGCAAAACAAAATGTTGTCATTTCTGAATGCTCCATGACAACACTTATGAAAACGCAGCTGGGATTGGAAGATGTCTTTAGGGAAAACCAGAGAAGAGATTCAGAAATCCTTATGTGCCAACAATCCCTGGCTGGCCATGCAGCAGCTTGGGAGCTAGGGTACCGATTCAAGGCAGAGCAGCGCAGGATCGGGGGGAAGCCCAGAGGTGGTTTAAAGCCACTCTTGTACGTCCATCACCCCACAAGTGCATCTTGGCTGCAACTGAGGATCCAGGCCTTTCTATGCAGTCCCTAGCTGCCGTTTTCCTGGCTACGACACTCTCACGTTAAAGGCCCGTCTAGAAGCCGACACGCTTTCAGTGACCAAATCTGACAGCCCTGACAGCATCATCACCTCCTTAGTACGGTTCAATCATATGCTAATGTGTGGTGAGAAATGCCTGTGTTCTGCATAGGTCAGAGAGATGAAACTTCTCACTGCTTTGTAGGAGGGTTTTTTTTTTCCCTTGGGAAGTCAGAGAATAGAGCACATTGCTTCCTGCCCAGCAGTTTCCGGTGACTCATTTAGCAAGTTTCCTAGTGGGTGTAGCTCTCTACCAATTCTGCAGTTCTCACTTTTCTGTGTGTGTGTGCGTGTGTGTGTGTGCGCCCACACACACACACACACACACACACACACACACACACACACGTGTGTAACAGTTATGAATCATTAGTCTTAAATAAGGGCACCAGATGCATATTTATATGCTTCATTTTAGGGAGGTGAAAGGAAAATGAGACTGGCCATAGATTAAAATCCAATGCAACAATAAAATGAACTTGCTCATAAATCTGTTTGTTCTGACTAGGGAGATAAAGCTTTTCCGGGAACACGGCGAGTCTGAGAAAATGCCAAGTAAGGAGAAGGTCCTTTTTCTTGGACATGCCAGCCAAAGCCTAGTCTTGACAGAGTAGCAAGAAATGGTTGCAGCTTTTGCTCTGTAGGGGCTTGGCCTTTGAAGGCTGAATAGTCCAGTGGCTAGGGCACAAGCTTCAAACTCAGAAGACCCGGGTGCAAGTGCCTGTCTACCATTGAATGCCCACATGGCCTAAGACATATCACTTGCTTTGTGGCCTAGATTCGCACAGGTACTTCGGTGGAGTGATGCCCAGTGTCAGAACATTTAACTTTTAGGCACCTAAAAAAAAAATTCCAGAACACGTTGGGATTCCCAAAGGCAGAGTTAGGTGCCTAGACTCCCTGTACAATGAATGGGGCGAGAGGGGTGCCTTAGACTGTGAATCACAAAATGCTGGGAGCCGCCCACAAGACGGGTGTGCGCTAAGCATCGCCGCCTCTTGGGGATCAGCGAAGCACCTGAATCCGGACGGCAGGGCGGTGCGGAGCTCGGCTAGCAATTCGCAGGTGGAAACTCTTTGGAGTTTTGGGTCTATGCCATTTTGTGCAAAAAGATGGGGGGTGGCAGACGGCAACCACCTCTCCCACGACCTTTAGCCCAGTGGTTAAGGTGCTCAGTAGGGATATGGGAGACCCCTGGTGTAAGTCCCCCAGTGAAAAGGCATTTGAATCAGGATCTGCCACCTCACTCGCTAGGGGGTATTCTGAGGGGGGGGCGCCGTCAATCTCTCCTGCGGAAGCTGTTCCACTGGCTATAAATAAAGAATCACGTGAGGCAGGGAGGGAGGAGACACAAGCGGCTCGCTAGCCTGGTGGTAGGAGCGCTCACCCAGGAGTGGGAGACCCAGTATCCAGTCCCCTGCTCCAGTTACTCTATTTATTCTCAGTGGAACAGCTTCAGCAGGAGGGATTGAGGGAGCCCCAGGGGTTAGGGCACTCACCCGAGAAGTGACAGATCTCTATTCAAATCCCTTTTCCTCACTGCAGGGGATGATGGACTTGAACTGGGGGCCTCCCACATCCCTGGTGAGAACCCCAACCACTGGGCTAACAGTGATGAGGGAGACCTCCTTCTCCTTTCCCTCCCCCGCACCCCCCCACCGGTCTGTTTTGTGTGAACTTGCCCATAGGGGCCTGAGCCAGTAGATGGCCTCTGATCAGACCCACACGTGAGTTAGACATATCCTAAAAACCCGTCTACACTTGAAACACTACGGCTGTGCTGCTGTAGCACTTCAGTGCAGACAATACCTACACGGACAGGAGGGGTTCTCCTGCCGGTGCATGTAATCCACCTCCCCAAGAGGCTGCAGCTAGGTTGACAGAAGAATTCCTCTGTCAACCTAGCGCTGTCTATACCAGGGTTTCGGTCGCCTTAACTACATCACTCAGGGGTGTGAATTTTTCATACCCTAAACAATGAAACTGTCAACCTAATTTTTTATTGTAGACCAGGCCTGAGGTTCCTTTTTGTCACTCTAGCAGACTATACAAGCCATACCGTGGGTGTAAATTACATGCCAGGGCACTCTAAAGGAGCCTTAAATGAGAAACAGGCCCTCGAGTTCCAGGAAGCTTACAAGAATCCTCAAATCGGACATCATCATTGGTGTCATTTGTATATTTGTATCATTTGGTAGCTTATGCTTATTTCACCGTAAGCAAAATCTGCCAATCCAAGTGAAGGAAAGAGTTGAAGAGCAAGAGATTAAACTCAATCGCCTCTGTTACCATGGTTGTCTATAGATTACCGTCCACTGGAAAGCATGATTAGATGGGCTAAGTGTCACCATATGGAGGCGAGGGAAGTTAGTGCAGGCATCATAGGAGAAATGAAAAGGAAATACTTTAAGAGAGGAGTAAAGCCATATTTCTTTTTGAGTTTTGGTTTGGTCTGTAGCACTTCTACAGAGATTCATTGCAAGGCTGCCCAGGCATTTGCCAAACATTAATTAAGCCTCACAGAGTCCCTCGAGGAAGGTAGGCGCTCTTCTAATTGTACAGAGAGGATGAGTGAGTTGCCCAAGGGGATTTATCTCTTCCGTGGCAGAGACAGGAATGGATCTCAAGAGCCCCAGTTCCCCGACCCCGGCTCTACGCACAGTCCAAAGGAGACAGGTTTTGATGGGGTGGAGGAATGGCAGGGGGTGTGTATGGAAAGGACAGAAAACAGTACAGGAAGAGGCGGGATGCTATAGAAAATGCTAATGAGGAGATAAATTCCTGCTACTTGAGTGAAATTAGCTCTTGAGTGGATGGAGGAATCAGTAAGGAGGGCAGTAATGGTAGCACCTTATCCACATGTGACACAACCCTAACCCACCCATTAGGTCTGAATCCATTAATGCTCTTCCTCCCGAGGCTCCTGAGCTGGCCACCTCTCCTTGCTAAAAACTGGCAATGGCAGCAGCACCCAGTTAATCAAGAAATAGTAAATCTCACATTGGCAGCCGCAGGGTCACTAGCTTCCTCTCTTCATACCGGGCAAATCCATCACACAACAACAGGTAAAGAGAAGGACCCACCTGGCCTGCACGTGAAGGGCCGAGGCTGGTCTCTGCTGCCCTGGAGCACAGAGTTTTCTCTGAACTCCTACATGCAGTAAACAGCTTGAAACTCAACTGGTCTCTTGAAGAAAGGGGGGGCGGGAGGGAGAGCATAATAAATGTGCCACTTGCTGAAGCTGTTGGCAGGCCAGGAGTGGGATAATTATACAATATTTCTTGAGCGGCTGAAGCAGCTGTTGCGGGTGCGTATATTCTTGCTGTCTTTCTTGCAGTGGAGGAGGGGAAGGTGCCTTTCAGAGGTCGGGACAGACAGAGACAAACCCTGCGGTTTAATGTCTCTGCTGAACGTGGAGATAACAAGCCACTCGGTGTGTTTCACACAGCTGTCGTAAGCCATTCTCCGTCCTACTGGGATTTTCTCAAACTGTTACCCACTCCCACTCCCCGGCAGTATTTGTGGGTCTTCCCTGCCCACGTGCAGGGTCCCCCGTCTTGCTGACAGCCAGAAGCAGCTGAGAAAGGAGCTCTCTACTTTCCTCTGTTGGCTTTCCAAGGGGCAATAGCAGGGGAGGCTGTGTGCAAGGAGGCACTGGAGTCTCCTCCGCAGAACCTCCCGCAGAGCGTGCTGAATGCCTGGTTGGGCAGGCTGCCCATCTAGGGCGTGGACGGCGCCCTGGGCATGGTTGGACCTGCCTTAGAGGAGACGTGGAGGGAAGGCTGTTCAGCAGCTGGAGGACTGCCTCAGCCCCTGGGGCTTTTCAGCAGCATGTGCTCTGCTGCAGAAAGAGCATCTTCCATCCATCTGCGGATCTTCGCCCTTCCATGCAGCCAGTGCCTGGAGGAGCGAATGAACCAGGCCACCCAAAGAGGATTCTATGCAGGACATAAGGCAGGGAGAAGGGCATGAGCAGCTAGTACACCCACTGAGGGGCTGGCCAGAACCTGGCTCTAAATGAGTTGTGCTTGGCACCTATGATCGGCAGGAATGATACACGATCACACGCGCATGGCACGTGACTGTGCATGGCCATCAGTTGTGCAGAAAAGGCTCTCTCTCCAATGCCGGCATGTCTGCCGCTAAAGGAATGTGTTATCGCTCCTCTGGCTCTGAAGGGGGATTAAGTTGTTTCTGGGACTAAGGCAGGCAGGATGGATTTTGGTTAGGGTTGGGTGAACCTGAAGTCATTAGGGCTCTGCCATAGTCTGGCAATTCCGAGCCAAGCCCAGAACTGCATTGCGACATGAGTGACGTTCAAGGAATCATGCCAACGCCAACCCAGTAGAGCCTGCGCTCCAGGAACCCATTCAGCTGCACAGATCTTCGCACTCTTAGTTCCCACTTTGCCAGAGAATCATCCCCTCTCATCTAACAGGATCTATACCGGGAGAGGAAGAAGTCTTTCCCTCCAGCCAAGGGCCTCAAAGAGCTGCCTGCACAGGGCTTGCCACCTTTGCAAGGCCTGGGACGTGACAGCCGGAGGTAGGAATCCACCCTGGCTTCCCACCCGGTAGAGCCTAGCACCACCACTCTTTCCAAAATACTTAACATTCCACAGCCAAGCTCCAGTTTACACATGCTTCTGTTTGAGACAGGTTTGATAATTAGTTTCCACCCCCCCCCCTCCAGACACATTCCTCTAGGGATTAGAAAGTGAGTGCCAAGCATGGAGCCTACGTTCTCCAGCCCTGTTACTGAGTGAATCGCAATGCTGGCTGGCTGACCGAGCGATTCCACAGACAGATTGTATTCAAGCGTCTCCAGGAGGCTTCCTAGCGGGCAGCTCCCTGGATGAGAGGGGAAGCCAGAGGTGAGCTAGCTCTGCTGAATGTCTAAGTGCTGCAGTTACTGACTGTCCAGCTC
This sequence comes from Chelonia mydas, assembly GCF_015237465.2. Lineage (NCBI taxonomy): Eukaryota > Metazoa > Chordata > Testudines > Cheloniidae > Chelonia > Chelonia mydas. The sequence continues at coordinate 23,944,060 of NC_057856.1, read as the reverse complement.
AGTAGAGACTATGTGGGAATAAAGAAAGCCGGACACACACGCCGCACGCCTCTGGGAAATAAGTCTGTAAGCCGTTCCCAAGTCCACGCGAGTCCTTTGCTGATCTGAAGTAATTAGAAGCAAGCTAGAATACCTGGCTCCAAGCCCTAGCAGTGTCTACCACATACAGACCTGCATACACATTCCTTTCAGAACAGGGCCAGTTTTCTGCAGAGATCCTAGATTTGACCTTCTTATAGGCCAGTGTCAGGACCTGAAGCACTGATGGCAGGGTTAGTGCTGTTACCCCTTTTAGCCTGCGCAGCTAGTCAATATTTGGTCTTTTGCAGGTAGTTTCTGTTAGGAGAAGAAATTGGTGATGGAGTCAGGAATTCCTTTGCTGCAACCTTGTTTATGTACAAGAATGGACAAAGTCACATTTCCCTGAGCACAGCAGGATCAAAGCGGGGCAGTTTCCTTGCTCAGAATTCCACATCTGCCTTTATAGCCGGCACTCTGCTCCAAAAGCTCTCTTTTGACTCTCTCTCAGAGCCACACAAGTGCTTCTCTTGCGGCATCCGGGTTTTCTGCGGCTTTCTCTTGGCAACACTTTCATAGCAGAGCCAGAAGCTAAGAAGCCTGGGATTGGACGTTTTCCCAAACTCAGAGGTCTGGTTTCAAGTGGGAGCCGTGCAAAGCTGTCGTTTCCAATCCAGGTCAAGCCAGTGACTTCAGAGGATTTTTTTTTTTTTAAAGCTATTTCCCACCAGACAGAGGACAGTTAACCAGCAATCTGCTCCACTCAAAGGAACATTTCTGGTCTTGCCTTAGATGCTTGTGTGGGTTGATTGCCTCCAGTTCTTCCTATTAACCAGAAGTCCAGCAGGAGAGCACTGCAACAGTCACACAGGTTGTTCACGTCCTCCTGGTCCTGGAACACCTGATATGGGCAAGTCATTGGTCATTCCGTATATTAGGTTAGATGAGATACCCGGGGGGGTTATAAAAAACAAAAGCCACCTTGTTTAGCAAGACAACTGCAACTTGCTGGCTAGCCCCAGCTCAGGCAACACACAACAGTGAACATTAGACTGGGAATGCTTCGCATCAGGTCGTTAACCAGCTCTCTTTCCCCTGCATTATTCTTTCCCAATATTACTCTGACTTTTCATTTTCTGCCCATAGAAGTCCCATAATCTTCTGCTGAAGACTGCAGAAATGTGGGTCCCTGAGCTTCCATGGGTCAGATTCTTGTGGAGGTGGCAGATTCTTTCTTCCTTAAGCAAAAAAACAAACTAATCTAAACCGACATTTAATGAAGACCTTAGCACAGGTTACAATGGCAGGTGACGGACGGCTGCTGAGTAGCATCCAGCATATAAGGATTCCTAAGATACTGGACTTGATTCAGTCCACCTAACGGTTTTACCCCCGGTGAAATTTCAATGAACCCAAAGGAGTAACATTAGCATCAGGGACAGCAGGGTCAAGACCACAGTTCTCCTTCTGTTAACTTTTTTTTAATCCCACCAGACGACAATGAGCCTGATTCTCAGTTGCACCGGGGCCACTTTATGCCACTCTGGTAGTGTAACGGGCCCTCTGTGTAAATGAAAACTGGGTCCATGGTCTCTATGAGCTAACAAAAAGGTGCTCACCACCCGGGTGAAGGTAAATAGAACAAGATACAGGAGGCAACTCATGGCCCTGTCGTCGCTCCATTTTTGCTCTTGGGTACCACTGTGAATCTTATGAAATGGAGTGTCACACATACACATTTGTGCTTCAAAAAACAGGGAAGAGGGATTGCTAAATAACCTATTTCAATAAAATGTGAGACTCTGAGGTGACCTAATCCAGAGAGAATCGTGAGAGGGACCAATGAAGCTGAGAGAGTTTTTCATAGTCGGAAAGGATTAAAAAATGAAGAGATCAGTCTAAAAAAGTGTGGCACCCGGAAGGAAATGAAAGAATCTGCCCTAGACAGGAAGTGAAGGAAGCTTCAGAGGGGATTTTAGATAAGCAGAAGTTCATTACCTCTCTCTTTTCCTCTTAACTGTCTTCCTTCCTTCGATTCACCATTTCTAGATCCTGGCCATTTGTCGTCTCTCTCGATCATCGTATAGGAAGCTCTAGGATTCAGCATAGTCCATGCTTCATAAAAACCTGCTAAAACAAACACACACCCTTTTTTAGCATCCTGAGGGTTCTGAAACGTTGATTCTGTGCAACAAAGCTAATTCTCCCAGGTGGCGAGCGTTCCACACGCTGATCTCCTTAAATAGGTTTGCTCAGCTGGGCCTGACAGCAACAAATTATGATAAGCCTGAAAGGTTTGGACGAACAAACAGAGGAGAAGAAAAAAGAAAAGGGTGTCTGCTTTGCTTTTATTAGGATGGCAATGGGGTCAAGATGGCCGTTTGGTGTTTTACTGTTGAAGCCCACATCTGTCATGGCTGTGTCAGCTCGGGGGGGCGGGGGGGGGGATGCGACAACTTCCTACATTCTCAATGCTGCTAGTTTGGATTCCCATTAAGCACATGTTGGACCCTGAGCTCTATTCCACCGCTTGCACGCGGTCCAATGCCTACGGATTCCCCACCCCCCACGGAGGAACATAAATTAAACATTGGTCACGAGCATTTTAATTAAACGATGCTTCTGCAATATCGATTTGGCTGCGGGGTTTTCTGAACACGATGTTAGCGTTCGGTCAGGGAGGGAACCCTCCTTTCACCCATTCAGCCCCCCAGTCCATCGAGGGCAAGATGAATTTAAAGGTATAATACTGATCAGCGTGATGCTTTTTCCATTTCCGGATCAAACCATGATGCTTGGGAGGATTAAAATGAAAGTTTGTTTTAAAGTCAGCTTAGTCCAGGTTTTTGGGGTTTCCAAATGGTTTAGCCATCTGGGGAAAGCCTTTTTATGCCTTTCACAGAAAGAACCCTCCATGGGAAATGTGAACTAACATTAAAGCACCAAGACAGATTGCAGGAATATTTTCTTCCTATTCGAAGCAGCAGACTAAAAATACAGATGATGTGTCCAAAAAAAAAAAAAAAAAAAAAATCAGAGGCTTTTCCTGTCACCGTTACAGCTGTATTCTTTTTACAGCCTGAATACAGATGTTTTACCTTGTAAAATGAGCTTTTCTAAAATGTATGATGTTGAGCATTTCTAAAAGGTGACATCACTTTTAAAGTGATGGATACCAGAGGACATGGGAAATGACCAGGGAAAATATCCTTGGATGAACTTTGAAAATCAAAGGGATTTGAAATATGCTTGTGTTGGTAGACATTGTTATTAAGTGTTAGGAGAACTTGCTGCTCAAGGAGGACAATGAAAAAAAGAGACCATGTTCTGCTCTTGGTCAGTAAACCTGGAGTAACAAATTATTTCCATACAGGTACTCCAGATTTCCCTTGGGACTGATTGTGCTGTCACCCCTAATTCACACCAGTGTAACTGAGAACAGTACTCGACCCTTCCCCGCAAAAGTCAAGTTTGGTTCATGAGGTCTAGGGCTAGTCTATGCAATTCTAACTCAGGATGGCAAGTGCTTACTTAGGTTTGAGGTCCCATTGATTCAAGTAAGCAAGTGCCCACAACTGTGAGTAAAGGTTGCACAATCCAGCTAGGGACGCTAACTTTCTAATTGCACAAAACCGAACACGCTTGCCCCGCCCCTTCTCCGAGGCCCCGCCTCTGCTCACTCCATCCTCCCTTCCTCTGTTGCTCGCTCTCCGCCACCCTCACTCACTCATTTCACTGGGCTGGGGCAGGGGTGTGGCAGTGGGGCAGGGCTCTGGCTGGTGGTGAGAGCTCTGGGGTGAGGCCAGAAATGAGGAGTTCAGGGTGTGGGAGGGGGCTCCGGGTTGGGGCATGGAAGGGGGTGAGGGCTCCAGCTGGAGATATGGATTCTAGCATAGGGCCACAGATGAGAAGTTTGGGGTGCAGGAGGGGACACCAGTCTGGGGAGTGGGGCTGAGGGGTTCAGAGTGTGGGAGGGGTTTCTGGGCTGAAGCGGGGGTTCGGAGTGTGGGAGGGGGTTCCAGGTTGGGGCAGGGGGTTGGGGCACGGGACAGGGTGAGGGCTCCAGCTAGAGGTGTGAGCTCTGGGATGGGGCCTGGGATGAGAGGTTTGGGGTGCAGGAGGGGACTCAGGTCTGGGGGATGAGGCCGAGGGGTTTGGCGTGTGGGGGGGGTGTTCTGAGCTGGGGCAGGGGGTTGGGGTGCAGGAGGGGGCTCAGGACTGGGTCAAGGGGCTGGGGTGTGGGCTCCAGGAGGAAGTTTGGGTCTGGGAGGGGGCTCAGGGCTGGGGTGCGGGCTCCAGGCAGCACTTATCTTGGGCGGCTCCCCGGAAGTGGCAACCAGTCCCTCTGGCTCCTAGGCAGAGGGGCGGCCAGGGGGCTCAACATGCTGCCTTCATCTGCAGGCGCTGTCCCCACAGCTCCCATTGGCTGTGGTTCCCGGCGAATGGGAGCTGTGGAGCTGATGCTCGGACAGTGCACAGAGCCTCCCAGGCTGCCCCGTACGCCTAGGAGCTGATGGACTAGTTGTTGCTTCCGGGGAGCCACGTGGAGCCAGGTAGGGAGCCTGTCAACCCTGCCAACTGGATTTTTAGTGGCCTCGTCAGCTGTGCTGACTGGAGCCACCAGGGTCCCTTTTCCACCAGGTGTACCGGTCGAAAACCGGACACCCGGTCACCATAAATCCAGCCATTCATAGATACTTAGTTTAAAGGTTCTGACACGTAAGGCACTTGAGCACCTAGGAATTGGTGCTCTGGGGTCTAGATCTTTTAAATCAAAGTAGCACTGAAAACCCAGCCCGCCTTGTACTGCTCTTGAATACAATCCTGCCCAGAAACCTGGCTATGAGTCTGGTGGCTAGTCCAGGTCTCTGCACCTACACTGCTAATTTTAGCGAGCTAGTTTGATCAAAGCTAGTTCAGGTATCCCCACACTGCTGCAAGGACACCTCCTGATTGCATTGTAGACACCACTTGTGTGTTCAAAGAAGTACAAGGTGGGGTAGGTTTGGGGACTGGCAATGCTCATTTTATTTAAAAGTTCCAGAGCACCAATCCTGAGGTGCTCCAGGGCCCCGAGGCATCAAACCCTTTAAACTAAGCTGCATTGTGCAAGCTGTACTCACAGTGGTGGGCGCTTGCATGCACGGGTCACTGGAACCTCATAGCTAGGTAAGCGCTTGCCAACCTGAGTCGGGACTGCACAATCCAGTTCCTTTCTGCTGTCACTCGCCTCTCAAATGTGGTTTTTACAACTGCAATGAACATTTTATGCAGAGGGGAAAGCATGTTTGCTCACTGATTAAAAAATTCCATCCATGGTGGACAAGACTTAAAATACGGTCAATGGCAGACAGGGAGCTGGTATGCTATGGAAAGAGAATTTACAGTTGGGGGGGAAGGGAGGGAGAAATCAATGTAAGGTGCTTGCATAATGCAAAACTACTGCTGTAATTATAATTTTATAGTCAAATCGATTGTAATTCTGATCTAGGAGTACTGTGTACTAATGTTTGCAGCCAGGAGCTAACTGATAAATTAGCAAGGATTATATGTTTGCAAGGGTTTTGATTTGGCACTAAAACCAGCAAAGCTTTTGCCCCTGTGGCTGACTACACCAGCGGCTGAGGAATTTGGAGCCAGTTACGGGAGAGCAGTAGGGCTGCAGTTTGGTTAGGAGTTGTCTGATACATCACAGAAGCTTTGGGGAATGCACACATCTCCATGCATTTATTTATTAATCTGGATTACAGCCCCACCTAGAAGCCCCAATTGAGAGTGGGGCCCGGTTGTCCCTGGCACTGCACGAATAAGGTTTGATGCAAAGCCCATTGAAGTAGACTGAAAGGAGTCTATTGACTTCAACCGGTTTTGGATCAGGTCCCTCGCTAGAGAGTCCCTTGCCCCATGTAAAGAGACAAAGCATGGAAAGCAAGACAGAGGCAGGTCTGTGATGGGAGCTAGCCAAGGTCATCCAATAGGCCAGTGGTAGAGCTAGGAAAAGAACCTAGGTCTCCCAAATCCTAGTCCATTTAAGTGAACATAAATTAGCACCCAACTCCTAGCCCACTGAGTTGGGGATATATTCCAATGTGGTGTTAACCCTCTTTTCACCAGGGAAAAAGGAAGTGTTTTGAGACTAGAACTTCATCTGCACAACGAGTATAATACAGGTGTCTGGACAGCCCTGCGTGTCTGATATAGACTGCAGGCCACTTGGGGCAAGGACCACCCGTACTTGGCAACGCTGAACTGGCGCCCAGCAAACGGCAAAGCACGCATACTATCGATGGGGAAAAGTTATAAACCCCAAATCTAACCCCCTTTATAGTTCTAGGTTGGGGGAGGGAAGTTGAGCTTTGAATCCTCAGACCCAACCTGCACCTACGGTGTTGGTTCAAGATCTGATCCAAAACCAAACCCAAGCAAACCAAAACAAGGCCTAATTTTCCAGATGCAAGTGAAATTTCATGAGAACAGCTCGATATTTTTGTCACTGAAGCAGATCCCAAAGTGAAGCCTAAACCCCAATCTGGGTCGGAAATTAGCCCCATCCCTTCTCTCTCCCTGGAGTCCTGGACACACGAGTTTTGTTTTGTGTTTTAAAAGGAAGGCACAGACCTTGAGCTGTACTGCTAACCAATGTTGCCATTCCAACTTCTTAAGAGATTCCTGCAAAAACTTGCCCCTTTAGCCTGTGATAAAGCCTATCCCCCCACAGATGCATGGAATATGAAGGGGGATGGGGAAAGGGCAAGCAACCGAGCAACCTGTTCATTCATAATCCCAAGTAAATACAAATGCTGTGTCATCATCAAGACCACTGAGAGACTCCGCACATCCTGACAGACACACTGATCAAGACACAAGGTTTATCTAAGGCTAAGGGGGGAATTTTGTGGGAATCCCTCGTTAAAATGTTGGTGTGAACACTATGCTGAGTGGATTGATTATGGAGAGTTGTGTTCAGTGTGTGTAATATGAAGCAGGGTGGGGTCAGCAGGATAAAGACTTGGTAGGGAGCCAAAAAGTTTGTTTTTTTTCAAAACGAGACATTTGGTCCATTTCAGAGAGGCAAAGTTATGACCGTCCCAAAGGGAAATCATCTACCTAGAGAATGTTAGCAGTATGCAGAAAGGGACGACGACGTTAGAAGCAGAGGTAATTATTCCACTGTTCCCTTCAGTTTGGAAGGGGGAAATTAACAAGGGGCTCCTGGGAGCCCACAAGAAAGTGTAGCTAATAAGCCACCATGTACACGCACCTTCCTGCTAGGACTCTGGGCACATTGCCCAAGAGGCAGTTTCCTCCACTAAACCTTCACTGCCATGATAATTCCTGCACAAGGGCAATCTGCTCACAAGGTGCCAGCTATGGCAAGAAAGCTCAGCAGAGTGAACGAACGTTTTTAAAATGAAGTTTGCTTCATAGAAGACAGGACCATAGAAGACAGGATTTTTTCTATGAAAAAGGAAGAATTTTTCACAAGTATTTTTTAAAACTGAAAAGATCGTGAAAAATTTTCATTGACCAAAAACTAGATTTTCAATATACAAAAAAACAAACAAACAAAAAATTTTAATAATGTTTCCATATAAAAGTTGAAAAAAGGTCAGGGAAAAACAAAATCAATCAAGAAAAAAAAACGTTTGGGGCGGGCGACTCAAAGCTACTGAGATGGCAAGGGTCAGCTCTTTGGGGCCGAGACCCTCTTTGTGTTCTATGTTTGTACAGCACCTCGCACAATGGGGTGCTGGTCCGTGCCTGGGGCTCCTAAGCAGCACTGCAATACAAATAAATAGAGCTCAGCTTCCACTTTGGCACCAGGGATCTGGCTTTAAAGTAGAACAGTGTGAACTGCTGGGAGCTGAAGTCCTTCTGAAAAAAAGCAGGCATCAGATATGAACGATGAGCCCTTAGCATTCTGGCCCTGAGCTCCTTTGAAAGTCTAGTCTCATGTGCACAGATTAGGTTATAACCACATACTTGTTGCCTCTACAGTGAAAGTCTAAGGGGGTCTCGGTTGGCAACCCCACCCAATTACCACTTGCATTTCATCAACTGGTGCTCTGCAATGCACTCCACACCCTAGGTTGCCAACTTTGGTTGGACGAATTCCTGGAGATTTAATTAATCAAAGATTAATCTTTAATTCCTGGAGCCTCCAGGACAATCCTGGAGGGTTGGCAACCCTACCACACCCATGTGCCTAGACAGCGGCAGCTCTGGTGGCTGCTTTGGACAAACCTTACGGAGGATGCAAATAAGAAAGGGTGGGTGGGTAGGAAGAAGAACACCGCCGGCCTTCCAGTGAAAGGTGAATGAGAATTGCCTTCTCCAGGGCAAGGAGAGACCATTCTGTTGAACAATGGCAAGTCAGACTAAGATGAGAAAGATGCTGCAGTTCAAGCAAAAAGAAAAGGAGGACTTGTGGCACCTTAGAGACTAACAAATTTATCTGAGCATAAGCTTTCATGAGCTACAGCTCACTTCATCGGATGCATACAAGCAAAGTCTCCTGAGGTGTGCTCAGCCTGGGGCATGCCTGTCACCTTTCACTTGGGCAATGGCACAATTTCACAATTGCCAGCACAAAAGCCTACGTGTTGGAGTTGATTAAAAGAGCAAATCCTATGGATCATCAGAAATGCCGATGGATCATCATAATACCCAAGCCAGAGACTGGTGGCCATGATACCTTGCACTCTGAGTTTGCTTGCCAATTGCTAGGAGGTGGCTAATCATTAACCTGATAATTCGAGATAAGTCTGAACAAGTCTGGCTATCCTGACACTTTGAAAGGGGTGAAGCAGGGGAGCAATTTCAGAATCTCAGCCCAGGGCTGCATCTTGGAACCATCTCTAGTTGCAACTGGAAAGTTGTTCCTTTTTATTATTCCTATTTCCATTATGACAGGTTTCAGAGTAACAGCCGTGTTAGTCTGTATTCGCAAAAAGAAAAGGAGTACTTGTGGCACCTTAGCGACTAACCAATTTATTTGAGCATAAGCTTTTGTGAGCTACAGCTCACTTCGTCGGATGCATACTGTGGAAAGTGTAGAAGATCTTTTTATACACACAAAGCATGAAAAAATACCTCCCCCCACCCCACTCTCCTGCTGGTAATAGCTTATCTAAAGTGACCACTCTCCTTACAATGTGTATGATAAGCAAGGTGGGCCATTTCCAGCACAAATCCAGGGTTTAACAAGAACGTCTTGGGGGGGGGGGGGGGTAGGAAAAAACAAGGGGAAATAGGTTACCTTGCATAATGACTTAGCCACTCCCAGTCTCTATTCAAGCCTAAGTTAATTGTATCCAATTTGCAAATGAATTCCAATTCAACAGTTTCTCGCTGGAGTCTGGATTTGAAGTTTTTTTGTTGTACTATCGCAACTTTCATGTCTGTAATTGCGTGACCAGAGAGATTGAACCCTGGATTTGTGCTGGAAATGATTGATTATCATACACATTGTAAGGAGAGTGGTCACTTTAGATAAGCTATTACCAGCAGGAGAGTGGGTTTGTGTGTGGGGGGTGGGGGGGTGAGAAAACCTGGATTTGTGCTGGAAATGGCCCAACTTGATTATCATACACATTGTAAGGAGAGTTATCACTTTAGATAAGCTATTACCAGCAGGAGAGTGGGGTGGGGGGAGGTATTTTTTCATGCTTTGTGTGTATATAAAAAGATCTTCTACACTTTCCACAGTATGCATCCGATGAAGTGAGCTGTAGCTCACGAAAGCTTATGCTCAAATAAATTGGTTAGTCTCTAAGGTGCCACAAGTACTCCTTTTCTATTTCCATTATGTCTCTGAGCCCAGGCATGAACCAGGACCGCATCGTGCTAGGCGCTGTACGGAACACAGAAGAGAAAGACAGTGCTGTACCAGGCTATCAGCTCAACAACTGACCAGCGCAATCACGTGCATTTCCAAAAGTGGCTCTTTTACGTGTAATTAATAGTGAGGCGGAAAAAAAAATGCATTAACAACAATTTGGTACCGAAACCTGGCTGATGTCTCCTATCCACCCAGAGTTACTCCAGGGGAAAGACATTAGACTATTCACTTACTGTATTGAAGCCAAGCTGCTTTGTATGCATAACTCACACTTAATTTGTGCTGGCATTATCATGTTGATACCAGGAACCCAGTCTGGCAGCAATAATCTCCTCATTCTCTGCCATTTCCTCGAGGGGGTAAAGATCATGGAGCATTAACACAGCGGATGTGCACTTTGACCCAGAAGCTGTTCCGTGGGCTATAAATCAGAAGCCTGCCACAGCAGCACAATGGCCCTGAAATTAATTACCCTGTAGGTTTTTCTAAACAGAAAGCACAATGAGCGCGCGCGCACACACACACAAAAAGGGGGAACGTCAGCAAAACCGGTCAGCATGATTCCTCTGGTGTGGAGGACTCAACCCGATGACAATGTTATCTTGGGGAAAGAAACCGAACCTGCTGATTTGCAGCTTTCCGGGTCAGACGGAACCCGAAGCCACACCTGGTTCAAGGAAGTTCTCGGACACATGGCTGCTGCCATGACAACACCATTTCCTCCGTCTGCACATGGACATCTCTATGGGGCACTGTTCTTTTGAGACGCCTTTGAAAGTGTGACTGAGCTGAGAAAAAAAAGTTAATTCCACTCCCCTCTCCCCTTCCTAGAATGCTGTCGGGAGCTTTCTTAAGAGGAGAAAAGAACGGCAAGGTGGGGCTGCTAGGCCCAGTTGCTTAGGCGCTAATCCTCAGTCCTTGCTCTGGTGAAATTCCCACGGGCATTTTAGCGCCTGGTTTTTGCACACACAATCCTCAGCTACCTGTGGACGTGAGCTGGGACTGCACACTCTGGACTCAAATGCGGCAGCCATCGATGCGCTAAATGCTATAACAAGGCCAGGCCACCGAAGGAGGAGAGTGTGTCAAAAAGTGAGGCGTGTGTTTTGTGGACATTGGAGGCGATTCAATATACAAAATTAAAGATAAAATTTTGAAATTTTCCAGTTTTGAGGAGAGAGAAAATTCTTCATTTCCTCCCCTCCCCCTTCCATCCCTTTTCAGTGGCAAAATGAGAAGAAGAAAAGGGGGGGAGGAGAAGGAGAGGGGGAAAGGAAGGAAAAGGGGGGGAAAGGAGGAGGAGCCTCCAAAACTGAATTTTTAGGTTTTTATTGAAAAAAATTTTGGGGGGAGGGGGAAATAAACATTTTCACAAACATTTAAATTTTGGGTGCAAAAAGGCTATTTTTCATTTTTAAAAAGTTTTTAATAAAACATTTCAATGGGCTCTAGTTAGAGATACAGGAGAGGTGGCAGTAGTCACATGGGTCTGCTCGTTAGCCCTTCTGCTCATCAGCGGATGTACCAGAAAAGTCTCTCAGCAATGCATTTCCATATGAGGATGACGGTAGGGAGGGATTTCAGAGTAACAGCCGTGTTAGTCTGTATCCGCAAAAAGAAAAGGAGGACTTGTGGCACCTTAGAGACCAACAAATTTTTTTGAGCATAAGCTTTCGTGAGCTACAGCTCACTTCATCGGATGCATGAAGGGAGGGAGAGACTTATCAACGAGAAGAAGCTTTAGAGGCTCCCCACGAATAGAACATCTGTACCAGTCTCTCACGCACATGGGCATAAGCCACTGGAGGAAGAGAGACGGAGAGAGAGTGTGTGTGTGGGATCCTGGGCAAAGGTAGGCAGGACATCAGTAAGCAGGAACAACGGCTGCGGTTCAGAGTCAGCATCAGTTTCAACAGGCCAAAGGTCAAAGCCAGAGACAGGTCAGGGATCAGACCGAAGGTCAATACCAGGTATCAGGGTCCATGTCGGTGTTCTGGGCTTCAAGTGGGAGTCAAAGTCAAAGTCAGAGCCGAGGTCAATACTGGGAGCACAGGAACAGAGAATACAGGGTGGTCATGGCAGCTAACGAATGATCCACATTGTTGCCTGGACACTTCCTGGACGGCCTCTTAGGTTTCTATAAGGTGGGAACTGACCAGGCGCCATGAGGCTGCTGCTTGTCAAATACCTTGAGGAGGGGGGTTTCCTGTGGGCTGTGTCCACAGCGTGTTATGGGTAGGAGAGTGCGAACAAGTCACAGCTCCCCTTGGATGACAACGTAGAGATATTTGCTGCTTAATAACTCTGCAGGCCCAGGTTCAGGACTCACTGGGCCTTACACTAACACATCCCCCCTCTGTAATACTTCTCTAGCACAACGTGGCTGCCGACAATAAGGGTAAAACTCATCTGTGTGGCACACAGAACTTTTGGGGGGCGAGTCTGTGGTATGAACTCCCCCAGGAGCTGAGGAGCGCAACATCTTCTGTTCCAGGTGCATTTCTTTGACCTTGTCTTCTCCGACATGAACATATAGCAACAAGTATATCTTAAAACCCTCCCAAAACAAGACACTCCGTTGTACCGGCTTCTCTGCCTGGGTAGGGGATGAGAGACCAAGCAACATGTGACAGATATGTAGTTATGTTGCTTACGGCACTACTGGAAAGTGTTCAGCTACTGTGGTGATGGATGCACTCCAATAACCTACAGAGAACAGAACAATCTGTGCCCACTACCTTTTAGCTCTGGAGAGCCCCAGTTCAAGCCCTGGTGTCAGCCAAGAAGGCAGCTGACACATCAGTACGTGCAGGCATCTTTCTGGTTGCCAGAGGCGCCGGACAGAAAAGAAGGAGTTGGTGCAGGATAAGATGAGGTGCATGTTTACGAGCACCACTTCTACTCTAAACACCTCAGTGTCTCAAATACTGCAGAATTATCTGGCTTCCTCCTTTGGATTTCTTTCCCCACTCAACAGGGCCAAGGATATGCTGCAGAACGGGCATGAGATTTGGGCCTTTCATCTCACAGCTTCAGCACGAACTGTAATTCCCCTCCCGCCCCCGAACCACCACACCACAAATGGGTTCCACCTCAACGGGGACAGCAGCAACCCTCCTCCAGGCTGCGCTATTACTTGCTCCTCCTTGTAATTATTTACAGACATTTCTGTGTCCGTCCTTCACCAACGTGTCTGAGCATCCACTATTAATGCAGCATGTTCGTGTCCATGGCGTGCGATATTGCTCGCATGCATCTTTAATTCCTTCCGGCAAAGGGTAGAAGACATGCTCGCTCATGGGCCACAAGAACAGCAGGCCTTGAGCCTTTCACTTCACTCTCCTTCCAGGGCCTCACATCTGGGTGCTCCCAGACACAGCTTAGCCGACCCACTAAACCTTTAATTGACGCAGACACAAAACTGATACTTGTCTCCTTGATAAAATATTAGGGAGTCAACAAATAGGCAAGCCCTTCCCATGGCTTTATTTACTCACCTACAGCATCCCCCCCACAGCAGTACTGGAATGGTATAAACCAAGGATTAAATCCTGCTCTCCTCAATCACACAAGCCGTTGCGACTATTCACACACAGCGAGCAGGATTTGGCTCTGTGGCAGCAGTTGCCTAGCGTGGTTTTGCTGCACCCTTTCAGGATATTTCTTAGCAGTGTATACAGCACGGCAGTCTATCATCACGCTGAGGAACTAATAAGGGTCTCAGGCAGCCAGTCCCCCCGGGCCCTTTGCAGGTTATTATGGGGTAATTCATCTGCCACCGATGATGAAAGTCTTGTATATGGAAAGGGGCTGATTCATCCATTATTTTTCTAAGGGATAAGAGGAGATCTCTGGAATACTCAAGGGATTATCCGAAGGAGCATGAGCATGCTCTAAAATCCAAACCGTTTGTTTCCTTTGGTATTTATTATAATACAAGGAGCTGTTGCTGCAGGTTTACACTGGCGTGACTAGTGCCAGCATACTCCAGAGTTATACACATAAAGCTACATTAATGTAACATTATTAAGGTTGCAAAGTCATGCACTCATAAGTTAAAAAATACCAGAATTAACACTTTGGCTGCTAAAACTCTGACGTCTCTACTGACCATGTGCAAACTGATCTTTCAAAGGCTTATAGCTTGGCCAAATTTGGGCAGGGTTTCACAGGACAGCTTAAAAACACTGCTCTTGCTGTTAATCAGATGCTATGTTCCAGCATACGCTGGGCTGCGTTTTAGGCCTTGTCTACACAACGGAATTAAGTCAATCTAAGTTAGCTTGATGTACAGTCACCACAGTAATTATTGAGGTGGTTCATATGCACGCTACCCGTCGGAGGTGCATGTCCTCATCAGGAGTGCTTCCACCAGCTTAATTGTGCGGGGCACTGACAGCTGGAGCCCCCTCAACCCCACCCCAGGGCTGACAGTTCGGGCTGCGGGCCCCAGGGTTGACAGACAACAGGCAACGTAAGTAACTCTGCATCTACACTGACGCACTATACCTCTCCCGGGGGTTTAGTTATTAGGCTGGTGTAGTGGGTGACTTAGAGGAGCCCAGAGAGACAGCTTTGTAAATAAATATAATAAAACTAATTTTTTATATAGCCTCTTGCCCCAATTTTGAATTAAATACCAAGTTACACGACTCCGGTCAGAGAACTCCAGCTAAGCTCTGCAGGCACACGTAACAACACCGGCCTTAAATTCCCCTGCCCCCGCTTTGCAAAAGGAAGATTCAGCAACCCAACTCGTGCGTCAAATACAAAACCCTGAATCCTACTTTCTCTGACAATGGCCATAAAAAGTTGCAGAGGTAAGACAGGTCAGAATTCGGCCCAATTAAACACATCTTGAAAGACCACCTTGAGGACAAGCATGTGTTATTTGTTCAATGGAAATGGTCTTTAGGAGAGGTTGGGTTGGAAACTAAGGGATGGATTTTCCTAAATGCTTTGCACATTGGGTGCTGAGGTCTTTTGAACATTTGCCTCTATTCTGGGCACTGGGCGCTTGAAAGCCTCGCCCCACGGGTGTATTTGCCCACCATCATTATAAAGAACACTGGCTTCCCTTAACAGAAATAGTTTGAATGGGGGCGGGGAGGAGAGGGAAACCTTCAAAAGGCAAAACACATATGGAGCCAGAGTCACTACTGGCATAAGCTGCAATAATTCTATTGGGTTCCATGGAGTCGTACCTGCTTACACTAGCTGCAAACTTGGCCCTTAAATTCATCCGAGATGTACATCCTTTAACTTCAGTGGCTTACACCAGGAATGAGTTTGGCCTATGAAGACTCAGAAATGAGAAATGGGTCTGAACCCAAACAGGCCAAATTTAGGGGAGAAGTAGGAAACTCTACTCTGATTTTCAGATTTCAAGGTCAAAAGGGACTATTATGATCATATAATCTGACCTCCTATGTAACACAGGCCCAGAGAAGCTCACCCAGTAACTTCTGTATCAAGCTCTCATAACTGCCGTGACAGCGATTGCACATCATGGGTCTCTTGCTATTTAAAAGATTGCACAAATTGTTCTGGAAGCTTGCAATTTTCCTCCTCAAGTTACACTGATGGGAACTTCATGGAACTACAATAGCATTAAGAGGAAATCAGACCATTCATCTTTAGTAATGAGGCACTTCATCTTGCTGCACTCACTGATAGCCAGAGCTGTGTTGAACATTAAGTCACCCCAGGACTAGTGATTAAGCCACCAGTCCCTGTTTTTCAATTCATACTGATACCTGGACTACAAAAAGCCAGCACATTAGTGAGAACTATACATAAAACGTACGAACCCAGAAAGTACAGAAAGGCACACGTGGTCTAGTGGACTGCCTATGGGACTGTAAGCCATGAACTCCCAAGATTTAACCCAAACTCCCGCACTACCTGTGTCGCCGTAGTCAAGTCACTGAACCTCTGTGCCTCAGTTTCCCCCCCTCAAATGGGAAGAACAGTTCCCCCCCAGATTCTGTCATGTTTAATTCATTAATGTAAAGTGGTTTGAGATCCTCAGGTGAAAGAGGCTACAAGTGCTAAGTAGTCCTACTTCTTTCAGTTGCTATCTTGGTCAATTTATGTGCCACAGTACTCTGCCAGTCTGTACCACGTTACATTGCTCTAATTTGGATATGGGTCCAAAATACTCTTCACATTGCTTGTTACAGAAAAAAATTTTATATATTTTTAGCTGGCATAGTATAGTGAGAGGGAAAAAACCCTATGCACAGCAAGTACAGGATTCTATTGTCTCTACATTTCTAAATTGCCATTTTTAATGATAAAACTAAAGGGCATCTATCCAGAGACCCAAGAAGGTCCCATTTGTCAACAGCAAAGTAACTCAAATAGATGACGACTGAGAAAAGAGTAGCCGGCTCTCTGGTTTGCAGTATGTGAAATATGACTAATGGCAGAAGAGTGCTGGTGATGCATCTTCCTAGCAAGGGAAAGAAAGATCACTTGAATTTAAATTAAACCTGCATTTTACTCAGTCACAAGCAGACGTCATCACTAGTGACTGAGCCACCGTGATTGCTTTAAGAATTAAATTTTCTCCCCCAAGGGCAGACAAATTAGACACAAGCTTCTGCTCCTCGGAGGCATTTAAGTTACCCTGTGATATGAATTACAGTCACGGAGACTTCAGACCACTTCAAATACAGCTGTACGCAATTGCTACATTCAAGTCGGTAGTTAGTCCACCTCCAAGGAAAAACCAGCTTGGGAGACTAGTGTTTTCTCACACACACTAGTTTGAGGAATGGGGGAAGGTGATCAAACTTTTGCGCAGGAAAGTGAGTGAATGGGTTAGGAGATACACCACCTAGGCCCTAGGTGTAGGTTTTCCAAGCGTACTCTGCCTTGGTCATATTTTACTCCCGTTAGAGGCAAGCACAACTGCGATGGATAGGGAGCACCATTAGGCCAATGCTGAATACTTTTGAAAATCCCACAGTAGGAGGGCATTGCCTGACAGCCTACCTACAAAGGGAGAAAGGCAACATGGACTGGGGGGGGAGCGGAGGCCGGGGGGAGATGACATATAATAGGAAGTGAAAATTCCAGAGTGCCACCTGGACTCTGTAGAGAGAAGCACAGGGCCCTTGGTGGGCTGGATGAGGGTGGACACATTGCTGTGAAATGATTTGACTGTTTTGTCTCCATCACTCCCCACAATCCGACAGTATCAAATTAAACCGTCAAGAAAGTGACCAACAAGCCTCAACTGCTCCAGCCTTCCAGGAAAAGGGGCCAGTGTTCACCTGTACTGTATTATTGCTCCCTGGAGAAAAGCCATTTTGCAGACTCTATTAGGAACAGAGCTCTGTGTGTGTGTGTGTGTGTGTGAGATTTTTATCTGTGATTGTCCCTAACTCCCCTGCATAATTTCCCTCCCACAGGCAAGACTCTTCTCAAGTAGCCCAAATCTCCCTCCCACAGCGGTTTGTACCGTGAATAGCCAGTTCCCTAGGCAGTTACATGGCCTCCTCACCACAGCCACGAAGCACCTCACAGCCATTAATGGGTCTTATCCCCACCACATCCAGGGGAGGCAGGGAAGGATTTTCCCCATTTCACAGATGGCAAATTGAGGCCCAGGATAGACTGAGTGACTCGCTCACGATCACACAGGGAACCTGTGCTTATAGGAAGGCCAGGAACAGAACTCAGATCTCCCATGTTCCAGTCCAGCGCCTTCTTGCCACACTAGCACCATTGCTCGGAGATCAGGGGCTGTGCCCGGGAGAGCAGTTTCCTGAATGGGCAGCAAATCTGGCAACTAAAACCTGCCTTGATTGAAAGTAGGTAAGTGGAATTCTGCAAAGCCGGGGTGTGGGGGAGGTTGAACGCAGACGCTGGAATCTGTGGCTCAGAATTCTCTCTAGTTACGTACCAGACCAGCTGTGCCATTCAGAAACACAACTGTACTGTAACTAAGAGGTACAGCAGGAAAATGGGGGGGCCCTGACTGCCAATGGGGAAAGGTTAGTGAATTGCCAAAGAGGATAACTGGCCCGACTGAGAGAAAGTGCAGACTTTCTCCAGTGAAAAGGATTTACTTGTTGGTGTGGGGTTAAACCCAGGTTTGTTAGGCTAGTTTCCAAGAGCGAGAGCAGAGAGCTCGGATACCCATGTGCCCCTGAAGAAACCTACGTTTCCACAGCACCTCTCCTCCCAAGGTCCCCATAGTGTGTCACACAACATAGCAACTGCTTTGCACACCATTACATTTCACCACCATGGTGGCAACAGCCTAGAGTGACCAGATAGCAAGTGTGAAAATTCAGGACAGGGAGTGGGGGGTAATAGGAGCCTACATAAGAAAAAGCCCCAAATATCGGGACTGTCCCTATAAAATCGGGATATCTGGTCACCCTACAGCAGCCTGGCAGCTGTTACAACACACAACACTTTAGGTGTGGGCAATGCCATGGGATTTTTAATGACCACAAGTGACCTTAGGTTTAAGGCTTAAATGGGTTTTCCTCCTCCAACCACCCACACAAGCACGGGTCTGATCCAACTCCCATTGAAGGCAATGGCCAAATGCTCATTCAACTTCAAAGGGAGCATGATCAGGCCCTTACTGGACTTCAGAGCATTTTTCTATCTTAGATACTTTCATGGCCTTGTTGCCATAAGATCCAAGTGCAGGCCTGCCGATGCGGGGAGAGGCACAGGGGCAACTGCCCAGGGCCCCGGTCGATTTAAAAGGGCCTTGGGGCTCCCGGATGCCGCCACTGCCATGGATGGCCCTGGTGCCTGGAATTGCTGTTGGCAGGCCTGTCCAAGTGCTTCACAATCTTATATATTTTCTCCTCAACACCTGTGAGGTAAGGAAGTGCCACTATCCCCATTCTATAGATGCGGAACTGAGGCACAGGATAAAGGAATTGGTCAAGGTCACACAGGTGGGAATTGAAGCTGGCTCTCTGGCTAGCATCCTAGCCACCAGAAATCCCTTCCCTCAACAACTCATCCTTTGCTACACGCAGCCCTTCTTTCTGGGCACACTGTTTCTATGGATGAATTTTTAGTATGGATGCATCTAAGCTGGTGATCCAAGAGAGCTAATCTCCTCCCCACCCTCTCCAAGGAAAACATTACCCAAGGAAAAGAAAGACAGACTCCTCAAATCAAAATACTTGATTAAATTTGCAATTTTCTCTCACGCCCATGCTCAGAGCCCTTGCCTGTGAGCTGCCAAGCTCTGCATTCTGATGATGTAGCGCTACAGAAACAAGAGGACAGAGAAGGATAACCTTGGAGTCCTCCCAACAGAACGGGATCATTTTCCCCTCGCTGCAAAGAGGCGGTGACAGATCTTCCCAGTGAAGGAGTTGGGAGGGGCACAACTGTATACGGCTGCACAGACTGAAGAGGCAAAAGGTCCCGATGAACCTGCCTGCCACTTGTCAGCTCCCTCGTCCACTGTGCAAACCCAGCTCCCCTGAATTCAAGCGGAGCTCCACATGCAGTATCTGAAGGCAAATGAGCCTGCACACAATTAACATCAAAACGAATTCTGGGACCATCAGCCTGGTATCTGGGCACCTTCCAAGATGAAGAACCTTCACTCCCTTTCCACTTACACTAAGGGAGGTGTTCTTTCCTCAGTGTGCACATGCAATCCCCATTAGCCACAATTAAGGCACTGAGGATAGACCTCTTATTAAGTGGCATTCACCATGGTGCAGAGGCCTCTTGTGGCCTCTGCACAGACTTGCCAGGCACCTGTGGTAACGGTCATGCTGCCCATAAACCACCAGAATGGCCTTTATTTTTGCCTTTTGGGGGTCACTGCTTTTATGGTGGGCATCAATTAAATAGCTATTGCCTGGTTGTATTAACTACCTCCAGCCCTTTCCCCATCTCTTTGATTACCACAGAAACCTTTTTAAGCTCTGTTTTGGACTGCGAGGAGTTATTTGTTTTCCCTTCTCCTCGGGTGTTTGATCCCTATTCTGCAAGAAAAAGCAACCCTCTGCCCTCACTGATGTAGACTTGTTAGAACTGCATATGCTGGGGACACTGAGCTACGCAGCACAAAACACAAAAGAGGTACTGTTCTGCAAAGCAGCGAGGGTCACGCGAGCTGCATGGTCATGTGAACAACGCCAGCACCAGAGACCTTGGCTGTCGCACTCTGAGAAGAGAAGAAGGGTTGGAGAGCTTGTTCCATTCCTTGTTTTTGCACAACAAAAGCAGCCAGCTAGGTCACGTTATCTTGGAGAGCCAGCCAAGAGAGACAAGGCTCAGACAGGTTAGCCAAACTCTACATCTACAGCAGCTCCTCCTCCACTGAAGCTTGGTCCTCTTCGCCATTTCACAAAGGGTAACTCCGCAGGCCACTTTGTCTTGTTTTAGAGAATGGTGCTTATGAAGACACATTACTATAGATCTCCACTTTTTTTAGTTACTTATTTCTAACATAAAAAAACCCTACTAGTTCTAGGTCACTAAGCAGGGGAGGTGGACGACAAGAGAGAGACTCAGCTTCCCTGACCCCTTTTGCTGATTTTTTACAGAGAAATGTTCTGCTTAACTGTGTTATTTAAAAAGACAGCTGAGGTATACATGAGGACTGGATTACTGCCAAGACTGCTGTGCTTTAGCTAGCCAGTTTTATCAGCATCAAGGTCTTATTGGTAATCAAAAGGAAGTAGTGATCTAATACAGTAGCATAAGAGGAAAACTTTTGCTTACTAGAGTAGCCACACACATAAAGATCAGAACTAATCATCCTAAGGGATTGGTCAGTTGTTAGCTAGAATCTCAGAAGAAACAGCTGAAACTAGGGTTGTCAAGTGATTAAAAAAAATTAAATCACAATTAATTGATTTACTAAATAATAATAGAATACCATTTATTTAAATATTTTCTACATTTTCTACATGTTTTCTACATTTTCAAATATATTGATTTCAATTACAATGGAATACAAAGTGCACAGTGCTCACTTTATTTTTTTTTTTATTACCCATATTTGCACTGTAAAAAAGAAAAAGGGGGAAGGGGTGGAGTGGAGGCCGGGCCTGGGGCAGGGCAGAGGTTGGGCAACCTTGGGGAAATTAGAAAGTCAGTGCCACTGGTGATTTGCCCAAGTTCACACAGGAAGTTCATGGAGGAGCAAGGAATTGAATGCAGGTCCCCTAGGTCACAAACTTGCACCCAAGCCCCTAGACCATCCTTCCTAACCTGTGGCAGGAATGGAGGTGGCAACAGAAAGGGCTTCTGGTCCCAAACAAAGCTTCCATGAAGAGTAAAATTCTAACCCAAGAACACCACAGGTGTGACTGCACGTGGCATCTCACATCATGCACTGGATGAAATGAAGTTTATTATTTTTTTTCGTGGAATTGAGTTTGATTACGGTAATTATTATTTGTATTGCAGCAGCACCCTACAGTCTATCAGGACTGGGGATCTGTTGGGCTAGGTGCTAAAGCAACACGTAAGAACAGGATGTTACCTGTCCCAAAGAGCTTGCTGCCCAAGAACATAATGGATGCCTTGGGAAATGTCAGTCGACCCTTTACACATGCCGAAGCCAGAGCTGTTATGATAACCATCCGGTCACTTGAGAAGGAAGAATCTTTGCTAGCAGTTCCCCCTTCCCTCCTCCCATCTTTCAGGCAGAGTTCTCACACAGTCCTAACCATCAGCCATCTGCCTCGGGATCTCTGCGTGAACAAGCTCCTGCGAAGCAGTGCTTCATTTTCCCTTGCCAGGCAGGTTAGGCGTAGGCATAGCAGGGAAGTACTGTCATTTGACATGGCATGGAGAGGACACTAGGGCACAAAACCCCAAAACTAACACCCTTGTCCCACACATGAGAGCTTGGGTCTGTCTGGTTCAAGGCCTAGCTCCTGGTAGGCTGAAAAATTTAGTCATCACCTATTTAGCACCAGTGTTCACAAGCCATATCCAGTCAAGGGAGCTGGCACCATTTCACAGGATGAATCAATGTTCTCCACTGATCTGATTACCCACGGGTGCCACTTTTGGGGAGATAGTTTAAACTCCAGCACTGGCAAATCTGGATACAACATACGCATGCTGAATACTCCACATCTATATGGGAATCTGACACCAGTATTGAGATGGGCCTTCTGGCAGGAATCCGTCAAGCCCTGTTGTACTGTACTGAAAGACCCCTTAATCCGGGGAAACTAAATCTGGAGCAGATCCCCCAAAACATCAGCTCTCCCTAGATGACATTACCTCCTGTGGGTTCCTTTATCTCCTTTTAATCTTTCCTCAGTCAGTCTGTCACCTCACTCATTTTTAGTGCTCGTCTGAATTTCCTCTAATCTGTCGACATATTTCTGGTATTAAGAAGCTGGAACTGCAGACAATAATTCATGTGTGGTTTTACGACTGCTACCAGCCAGCACAGTTTGTGCAAGTCTAGCCTTACAGAGCGAGTGGGAACTAGTGATATTGTCCCACTTTTTAGATGGGGGGTGGGGAAGGATGGACCTGTGGTTTAAGTGCTAGCTTGAAAGTCAGATGATTGAACCTGGGTCACCTGCTCTACCAGAGACTTCCTGTGACCTTGGGCAAGTTACCAAGGTCAGATTCTCAAAGGTATTTAGGCATCTAAAGATGCAGGTAGGATTTTCAGAAACATGAAAGTGGGTCAGCTGCCTAACTCCCACTGACTGAGCTCCTAGGCGTTAGGAGCCTAACATGTTTAGGAGCTTTTACAGATACGACTGGGCTGCATCTCTCGGTGTCTTAGCTCCCCTGTGTCTAACACAGGGAGGACAGCACTGCCGTACCTCACAGGATAAATACGTTGAAGATTGTGAAGTGCTCAGATAGGACAGCTGGCCGCATAAAATATCTTAGAGGCATAGATGGAATGATAACCAATTTCCCTGGGTCCGACTTGCCAGGAAATAGACAAAGGAAAGTTTAAAAATGGTTTAAGTATAAAAGGATAAAAAGGATAAAAGGATGGGAGGAAATTTAAAAAAAAAAAAAAAAATCTGCCTTTTCCATTGCCCACCTCATTTGCAGTTCTAGTAAGAGACGATGCACCTGTAAATATCCCGGGGGCATGGAAGAGTCCGTTTCAGCCCTCCAGCTCGGTTCTAACCAGACATATATCCCTCTGAACAGGACACAGATCCCTTGTACGAGTGTCAGCCACTGCCATTCAGTCTTGATTTAAGCCTTCATTAATGGTTCAGTACAGGGATATATTGCAAGAAGTCAGCTTGCTTTGTCACAAATCGCAATGTTATTATGGAAATAAACACTGTACGGGGGGGTGGGGGAGGAGGAAGTGGGATTCCCATGGGGATTTGTCTGGATTAACCATAATATGAATTTAAACTACTAGGCGTTTATATACTCCTACAGCCATAAACCTTTATGCATATTGATTTATATAGGGACAATTTGTTTATTCTTTTTTCCACATTATGAACCAATCAGCAAGTCAAATCCAAGTCATTACTAGAGAGCATGCTGTCATGCAGGCCTTACAGAAAAAAGGGTCTGTCTAGTGGCTTGATAGCCATAACAAAAAATGATTAATAATCTGCTGCAGACACTTATAATTGCCATAGCTTCCTCTTGTGAATTTAAATAGCTTTCTTGAATTACTGCCTTTGACATAATCAATAAAGTTGAGTTATTGCTTTATCAGGCGATTCTATAAAGCATGAGGAAACTAGAAAACTAGCCTTGGCACTTCACAAAAGACCTGTAATCACCTTGTCTGCATTGCGATGCCACACTAAGTGGTCGAAGGCTGCAGGGCAACCGACATGGAGAGCAGAGAACACAAGGTCTAGACTCGCCGATTGATTTCCCACTGTTGGGAAGAAGAAAAGGCAACTGCTGGGAGCCCTGAGACCATGATACTATTCAAGAGGAAAGCAAGTGAGCAATAGGCAGGGGAGCATGAGAAACCATTGGAGAAGAAGGTAATTCACATGGAATTAAGAATGGTCCAAGTAGGCATGGCGTGGAACAAGTATCTTTGAAATTGTTACTGCTACCAACTTGTTTTTTCTGTACAGTGCCCAGGTAAAAACTGGATGTTGCCATGTGGTTGATCCTAGCTAGAAAGTCATTCCTAAGAGGATTTCTTTCCTGAAGCATTAAGTTTTCTTAATGCTGGGAAGGGTGAAGGGTAGGATTCGACATCTCAGGATAGCCCAGGAATTTGCCTGCAGATTTGGATCATGGATCCCCTGTGCACCTCCAGTTCACTTCCTCTGTATGCATGAAGTTGGGCACCTTTTCATAAGCACTGACTGATAAAGGCTCTGCAGAGCCTTTATCTACAGAGCAGACACCACATGGGCAGCATCACTGCAAGCTTCTCTGCATTGCCCCCCAAAGTCCCTCAGCTCTGAAGTGGAGGGACCACTCCTCAGGGTGGGAGGGGAGTTTGGTTTGCTTTAGGAGGTGCGTACTTGTTCAGTGAGAACTGGACATTTACCACTAAGTGATTCTGCAGAGCACATTGAACAGCTGTCGGGCAACACTGAGCAAGCCTAGATTTGCAGAGGCCTTCATCCAGGAAAGAGCTCTTTAGTGCATTCCTGGTCCCTGGAGATACCCAGTCCACGTCACCTTTAGAGTACATATTACCAGTAACCCCAAGGCATCCAGTCCCCCTGTGATAAATGAAGGAGTGGGGGGGAGTAGCTCCCTTTTATGGACACCCAGCCAGCCAGTTAACTATAAAATCCCTGTTAGTAGCTGTTCTCTACTTGCTTTACCTGTAAAAGGGTTAAAAAAGTCCATAGGTAAAAGAAAGGGAATGGGCACCTGACCAAAAGAGCCAATGAGAAGGCTAGAACTTTTTAAAATGAGGGAAAACTTCCCTCTTTGTCTGTCTGTCTGTTGTTCTCCGGAGAGAGGGGACAAAGCAGAGACTGGGCTGGAGCTATGCTGTAAAAAGCTTTGGGCCAGGTATGAAAATTACCAGATCATACCTAGAAACTATTCTTCATTTGAAACCCCAGACACGTACATAGATCAGGAAATGTCTAGGAAGACAGGATTAGGTTTATCTCTTTTCTTTCTTTCTGGCTTGTGGACTCCTCTGGGCTAACCCTAGGTGCTTTTGATTCACTTGTAACCTTTAAGCTGGACCTCAAGAAGCTCTCTTGATGCTTAATCCTTGTAATTTTTTTTTTTAAACAACTAGCAAAAAGCCTACATTCCAGGTATATTTTCTTTCTTTTTGTTTTTAATAAAGTTTACCTTTTTTTAAAGAACAAGATTGGATTTGAGTGTCCCTGAAAGGTTTGTGCAGATATTGTTTAATTACCTGGTCGCAACAGCTGATTTCCTTTGTTTTCTTTCTCAGCTCTTCCCCGGGGGTAAAAGGGCTTGAGGGTACCCCACAGGAAGGAATTCCCACGTACACCTTCCTGGGTTCCAAAAGGGGTTTTTGCACTTAGGTGGTGGCAGCATCTACCCATCCAAGATCAGAGAAAAGCTGCGACCGTGGGAGTTTAATACAAGCCTGGAGTGGCCAGTATTAATTTTTAGAATCCTTGCGGTCCCCCACCTTCTGCACTCAAAGTGCCAGAGTGGGGAATCAGCCTTGACACCCCCTTATCCTATTTAATTCAAAACAGCAAGGCCACAGAGTAATAAACACCACATCTTCATTTCAGTAAGAAGCAGTAGAAAGCTATGCCTCTGATGCAATGTAAAGCCTCTGCTATTATTTATATTGCTTTAAACAGACTTGACAGCTGCACACAGACAGACTGGAAAGCCATCAGATCTTACAACAAATATTTAATGACTACTTGTAAACTCAGCCAACGCATTTACCTTTTCCCATTCCCTAGAAAAGAGCTCTTATTTAGCTTAAACAGGACAGAGAAGCTAAATACATAGTATCATGGCAAACCGGGATCTCTGGGGGATACGTATGGAATTTTTCAACCAGGATTTCCACACTTCCAGCGTCTGATAGAGGGTAACATTATAATTACCGTAAGGTTAGCCATCTTGGAACCATGGGGCACCAGTGGTTATACAAACAATGGGCGAGTTTCACTCCAGAGGCCTGGGAGGTTTAGATCTGAACCCCTGCATCTGACCCCATCTCTACCATTTTGGGTCAGAGTTCGATTGACAATAGGAAGGGGCCTTTTCTCTAGATCCAGTGCAGGTGTGACCCAATATAGCAGAATCACCACACAGATACCTATCATTTCAAGCTAAAATCTCATGAGAAAGCCTACAAGCACGTAATGTCCTAGAATCTGAACATGAATGTGGCTTGGCCTCCACCTTGAACTCCCAGACCCTAGTGTCTGTACCTAATCTAGGCTAAAGGCATCTCCTTGGTCCATCTGCAGTTGGCATACAAACAGAATATCTGAGTTCAATTGCAGACTTGATCATAAGCCTTGTGTGTGACCTCGGTCAAGTAATTTGCTCTCTCTCTGCCTCCGTTCCTCATCTGTAAAATGGGGCTAATAATTCCTCCCTACCTCACATAGATATTGTGAGGCTAAATCCATAAACACCTGGCAGAAGCCAAGATTCTCTATGCTACCGGCACTGTGGTAAGAGAAGGAAGTTGCCTGCTCACAGTAACGGGACCAGGAATGGAAACCCAGAGTCCTGTCTCCTGTACCCTTAGTTCTCTGCTCTGAGAAATTAATCAGGATTGCAATCACTTCCCCAGAAGGCTCGCACCATCATACAGCAAAGCACCCTAAAGGAATGGAAGATTATAAATAGAAGAATGATTATTATGGAATAGGAGGTGAGTGTTGATCTTCTTCTGAAGTGCTCAGAGCAGAGCACATTTTCTTCTTAACAGAGAAAGAGCAGCCTACAAACATTTCTAAATTCAAACCAAAAGGCAGCTATAGAAACTAGAGAGGACCATCCCAGAGCACGCAGGGGATGTTTCACTCAGGCTGTAATAAAAGAGTGGGGTGTTAAAAAGCTACATGTAAATGACCCATCAGGGCCTAGTCAGAAACCCATGTGGCCGTCAGTAAGATTGCCCAGGAAGATGGTGTTTTCTGTGACAAAAGACAGACAGCCATTAGCTAGGACAGTGGTACTCAGACTTCCGTGATTCAGGAGCCCAATTAGAGATCAACATGACCCAAAAGAGGCACCATCGTGTGAATTCATGGTTTCGTTTACTATAGTATTAGTCATATTTAAACAGTATGATGGGAAATATTTAGTTTATATGTTATTCTGACAGCAAAGAAGTTAATAACTTAGTGCACGTTGACAACTTAATTGGTTAACATAGTAAAAGCATCCTGGTCTGTGTTTTAACACCATGTGCTGCACCGTGGTCGGAGCATCACTGAAAGCCAACTACTAATTTCACAGCCCGAACAAGTGGCAGATGGTAATGACCAAAGCGGTTACAGGTCTGGGCTGGATTCACATTCATAGATTGTGGCTAAAAGACACTGTATCCCCATTAAAGTCTTCAGAACCATCTTGTTTCCCAACTGGTGACCTACCCTGATACCTCCCCTCCCTTGCAAGTGAGCCTTCATTTAAATTGATACTTCATTTGAGAGGAGTTGGAGGAGAACCTTATTTGACACACAAGGCAGCGTACAGGGGAAATGAAAATATATGATCTTACTGAAAATAAAGAGATTAATGAGATTCACTGCTTGAAAGTAAAATCTTGTTCAATTTAAGACTTCAGAATACTATGATGTAGGATTTCCATATCTTGGAAAGGAGCTTACTTTTTTGACTAAACAAACGACATAATGTTTCCGTACATCTCCAAAGCCTTCATATCATGTGTTTGCTAAAACCACATACAGTAGGGGAACATGGTATGGACTCAGAAGCTCACTTATTCCAAAGTGCATTTTCTTTGGCAAGGGGTGTGTGTGTGTGTGTGTGTAGGATTAACACAAATAATCAAATCTCCGCTTCAGTGGAAACCACTCTTTAATCAATACAAAAGATATTCCACTAGCAAGATATTAAGCTAATATAAAAGGACTCAGTTGCTTAAGAATGAAGGATTTAAGACTGAAAATGATTTAGAAACAGGAGTACAACTGGATGAACTAGGGATTTATTCAAGATGTTCTAAATTAAATCTTTTTGGCCCATTGTTAGATACACATATTGATTCACCCAAGAACTTGCAGAAAACAAAACGTACCAACTGGTCTATTGCCCTGTTTTTACCAGCAAAAAAGCAATCCAATTGCACAAAGGTAACCTAGAGACCGTATTACTTATTGAATGTGTCCAGTTTTGTTTGTTTAATAAAGATCTATGAATGACAGTTTATTTTCTGTGAAAATTTAGAAGAGTCCCCATCTTTGGAACGTTACCCTGGTCAGCAGATCATCAGATAATTAGAATACAGTACAGAGTAGCAACATCCGTGATGCATCATGCTAACAAGATGACACATGCAACAAGGTCTTTGCAAACAGCCGCTTTCAGGAGAGTGCTTCTGTAGCAATCATGCTTGGGGAGCAGGGGGGAAGAGGGGGAGACAAAAAACAAAACAAAACTTTACCCTGCCTTCTAATTGGTTCAGTCCAGAGGCCTTCCTTGTGCAAAAACCTCATTGTCAGGTGCTGATGTGACCCACCGGGGTAAGTGTGCATTACAGGGCCACCTCTGTACGGATCTGGAGAGGAGTGGAATTGTTACAGCCCCCACCTACAGAAGTCTGAGTCTTTAGCTCAAGCTGTACCTACTGATGCTTTGAGCTCTGGCGCGCCTGGGTTCAACCCCTGGTGGACTGACCCACTGGGTGGCCATTGTGCTTACGTTGGCAGCTTTGGGTTCGATGTAAATATTAAACATTGACGTTCGCTTTGTTTTCATAGAACCATAAAGCTGAAAGGGATCTCGAAAATAAATGAAACAATGAATTCATACCACTGTGCCTCTTTTGGGTAATGTTGATCGCTAATTTGGCTTCTGAACCACTGAGGTCTGAGTATCACTGGTGTGGGGAAAGTAGTAGATAAACTGTTAGCGTGGAGTAGGGTGGCCAGGTGTCCGGTTTTTGACTGGAATGCCCGGTCAAAAAGGGACCCTGCTTGGCACCACCAACCAGGCCATTAAAAGTCCAATTGGCAGTGCAGTGGGGGCCCGGGGCTAAGGCAGGCTCCCTGTGTGGCCTGACTCTGTGAGGCTCTCAGAAACGGCCGCCAGGTCCCTGTGGCCCCTAGACGCATGGCCGCCCCAAGTGCTGGCTCCATAGCTCCCATTGGCTGGGAACCATGACCAATGGGAGCTGCAGGGGTGGTGCCTGCAGTGGGCAGAGCCTCCCTGGCCACCCATGCACCTAGGAGCTGCTTCCTGGGAGCAGTGGAAAGTGCCGCCGGGACCCTGCACCCGCTCCCATGCCCCAACCCAGAGTCCCCTCCCACACCCAAACTCCCTCCCTGATCCTGCACCCCCCACACACACCCCAGCCTCCTGCCCCAGCCTGGAGCCTTCTCCCGTACACTGAAACCCTCATTTCTGGCCCCACCTGGAGCCCGCACCCCCAGGTCAGAGCCCATACCCCCACACATGCCAACCCCCTATCCTAGCCCAGAACCCTCTCCCACACCCCAAATCCCTCACCCCCAGCTAGATACTTCACCCCCCGGCCCGTACCCCAGCTCCTGCCCAAGCCTGGTGAAGTGAGTGAGGGTGGGGAAAGCAAGCAACAGAGGGAGGGGGGAATAGAGTGAGCAGGGGTGGGGCCTTGGAATAGGGGCAGGGCAGGGCACGTTCAGTTTTGTGCGATTAGAAAGTTAGGAACCCTGGTGTGGAGGGCCTGTTTTTTTTTTAAATGACTTTTATATTTTTAGATTCAATTTGACCCCTTGCAGTTAACTATGGGCTCAAAATGGCTGTCAGACACTTGCCTTTAGGCATCTAGCTACTTGGTTTGCAGATCCAGTCCATCTAAATAGCAGCATTTGCACTCTAAATTGCACCTACATAAAACTGAGGCTCACAATATGATCTAACAACACGATTGTCATCCAGCACTTTTCACCCAAAGATTTCAAAATCCTCTGCAAAGGTGCAGAGTCATCATTAGCCCCATTTACATAGGGAAAACTGAGCCAAGAAGAATGACTGGTTCAAAGACACACAACCACTCAGTGATAGAATCCAGAGTGCCTAGATCCTCAGTGGATATAGATCGGCATAGCTCTGTTGTCTTCAATGAAGTTACATGACGTTTAGGATCGGGCCCATGGTCTGAGTCTTGACTCCCATTCTGGTGCCTAGTTCATTGGGACAAGCCTTCTCATTGGATCCTCATTAACTGGCAGTGCTCCACCCATGTTGTCAATTTGGAGATTTTTTTTTTTTTTTTTCCCCCCAGAGTCCACATTCTGAGAGTTGTGACCAAAGGGCAAATATACCTGTGATGTTCAAGGAGTTTAGCAGGCTAGAGCCCAAATCTGCTGGTCCCCACTAATGGCTCAGGGTGGCTCATTTGTTTTGGTCTTTTTCCTTCACTGCCGATGACCTCTTAAGATAATTTCTATTCATCTACCAAAGAAGGTACAAGTAAAATTGTGACTGTGTATGGTTTATATTTTGTATGATGCGCACAAACGTACTTACATTAGTGTGAAATTTACACATGGTCCTCACGTAATGGGAAATCTGTCAATGCAGCTCAGCGGCTCCCTGGACTCAACAAATCAGACCATCCGCTGACTATTTCAGTCTAGACTAGACTATTCTCGCTTCATGCCCCAAATCAGGATTTATGTTTATCAGCAGCACTTCGTTCTGCATCAGAAAGTCATGATTAAACCGTTCCAGGATTATGTCGACCAAGTACAGTTTTGCTAGAACTACAAAGTTCTGGCAACAGGAATACAGTGTTCCAAAGTTAACTGTACAAACGATTACATCCTATAGCAGGACAGAGTCCAGATAAAATGCCTGTCAGTAACAGAAATTATTAAAGGTTTAAAGGAAAGCAGGGGGCGGGGAAAAGGGACACTGCCAGTAGTTCACAAGAAAGCCACGCTACATTGTTTGAGCCAGCATCTGGAAAGAATTTGGGCAAGGCACTTTTCACCATGTAGAAACAAGTCTATACCTAGCTATCTGCTCAGGTATTTCCAACGCACCCAGCACGGTGAGATCGTGCATCAGTTGAATCGGGTTAAGGAGGACGATTTGAACTCTTAGCTGGTGTTGACCATATTGCTAAAAGTTACATGGGACAGCTCTGATTCTGGAGGCTCCCCAATACGAGTCTGTAAAGTCCGTTCCCAACACAGATGTCACAATCACAGATTTCCAGACAGAACATCTTTCCTTCATTATCATTTTGAGCCAGAAGTTCTGTTATTTATTTGCATTATAGATGTGTGGAGAGGCCTTGCGATGGAGCCAGCATTGTGGAATTTACAGGACACCGTATATTTCCGGTTCCCACATTACAAAGTCATTGAGAGGCAGCATGGGGCATTGGCCTGAGCTATATAGCCCCTCATACAAGAAGGCCCCAATCTTGGTTGGAGCCTTCAGGGACTATCCATTTTTAAGTCACCCTCTTGTCATGAAGACACTGGGCCAAATTTTGCTCTCAGTTACGTGGGGGGAAATGTCTGTTGATTTCTATGGTGTGTTTCCCTCCATCCATATACCAGAGCAGAAATTAAACCAATCTTTACCTTCTAGTGCTTTTAATCCTCATCACCCCCTATTTAAAGACCACTTCAACCAGCAGGACCAGGCATGCTTTATAATCCCCTTTCTTCAGGCGAGCAAAAAATCTATTAACACTGAAAATAAAATAAGTCTGTTTAAAGACTGCAAATGCTCTCCCATTGGATTTCTATAAAGCCTCAGCACACTGAAGGAATAGCAAATAGATCTTTCCTTTGGGAAAGAGTCCTCCAAGTCCTTGAGGATGCTGGTCAGGCCAAGAATCATAATCCTAGTGCTCAACAAGTCCCTGGCTTTCAATAACGTAGACATGGAAGGCAGGCGGGAGCAACTAGAGTC
Source organism: Chelonia mydas (assembly GCF_015237465.2). Classification (NCBI taxonomy): domain Eukaryota; kingdom Metazoa; phylum Chordata; order Testudines; family Cheloniidae; genus Chelonia; species Chelonia mydas. The sequence goes on along the minus strand of NC_057856.1, from coordinate 23,912,196 downwards.
TTAAGCAGCGCACGCATCAGGCCTTGTAGGCCCAGCTTTGTCAGGGCTGCTCCAGAACGGCGCTCACTCTGATGCCAAAGCAAAAACCTACGGCGCATGTTAAGAATATTGGTGGGCAGGTAAACATGTAACAGCAGAGGAAATAACTCCCGTGTTTAAACACCCTTGTTCCACCTGCCCTCGTGTCACTGGCATGGTGCTACACAACGGTGATGGCAAAGTATATTGATAGTCCCAAGAGAGGGTGCGGGGGCATCTGCGACTGACAGGCGGGAGCTAGTTATACAGATCTATGGGGATGGAGGCTATGGCACAGCACTGTTTTAATTAGGGGTTTTTTGGGGGGGCATTCAGACTATTTGGTTTCTTCAAAGAGAGTCTTTTTAAAATCATAAGCTAAGACGTTCGGTGTTATACCCCCCCATCTCAGACAGGGCAAATGAAATAACCATTAGTCCCCCTTGCACTGGATTTAGTGGACTGCGGAGCACAGACAGCTCTCGATGCCAGCAGCAGCAGCCACCAGTCCTGATCCTTGGACGCTTTTGAACCCCTGTGTGGGGGAGGGGAGGGGGGCAGAGCTGCCTGTTCCATAGGATGTCTGCTTAAAACGCAGCTACGCCAGCAGAGGCTTTCCTGTATAAAACCTGCTTTACACAGAGCGTGGGAGTGGAAGGTCAGGCTGGAGTGGCCCAAGATTGACCGTGTTGATTCCTGGTTTGTTATTTTCCCCCTGCCTTGTAAGAGATGACAGCTGTCCTTACTGGAAATAATTCAACCTTTTCCCTTCCTTGGTTTCTATTCCAGCAGTGACGGATTTATTCCCTAGCAAAGGTTACAGCACCAAAAATGTCTCTTCCCATCCCCACATCTCTTCATCCTACGAGAGAAAAACCTTCCACAGACCATCTGCACCAAGTTACCTGGGCGTTCCAAGTAACTAAGGAATTTGCAATTTTTCATCTAAGGGAAGATTCCTCAAAGGAGGTTTGTCTCTGATGAGTATCCCAGGTGTTCATATTCTTCTCTTGATGGCTTGGGATGGAACTGGCCTCAAGGAATTTGCAGTACTGTCCTGGTTTTATCCAGAATGGAAATGACCTAAATCTAGCTATCCAAGGTAGTCGTATAGCCCCTATTACTACAGTAACCATGTGCCTCAATGTAATGTATTTAGCCCCATGCGGCAAGGCAGTGCTGTTAACCCGGGGAAACAGGGGCACAGAGACATACTGATTTTCCAAAGTCTCCCAGGAAATCCATGGCAGAGCTGAACCCAGGTTTCCTGAGTCACTGTCCAGTGTTCTATCCCCTATGCTGCGTACCTCTCGGTAAGAGAGCCTCTGCCCTGAAGACCTTGCATCCTGAATACACATGACAAGGCGGGGAGGGAAGAAAGGATCACCACCATTTTACAGATGCAGAATTGGAGAATGGACAGATTAAGGACCCAATTAAAGAAAACATCTCTGCTTAAGGTGCTTTCCTGAATCCAGTTCTAAGCAACTTGCCAGAGTTCAAACAGGAACTGAATTCAGAACTCCTGCTCTCTTAAAACCATCCTTCCTCTCCCTGAGTGAGGATTGGTTAAGTCCTAAATACACCAACTGCTTAGGATGGAAACGATAGAAGGGCAACATTCGATTGTATAAGTTTCCCTTGGTGCTTTATATACATTATGCCCTGATGTGGGGAGATCAGAATCTTTCGAATACATTTACATTTCTGTAATGTCCATTTGGGCCAAGTTTTAAAGCCACCACGAGTACTTTAAGAATTACTGGCCCACAGGGAAGGTGGTGGCGGGGAATATGTTGAAATTGTGATATATGAGGAGTTTAACAAACCCAGATGCCAAAAATATTTCAAGCAGTTCTAAGGTGGCCACAGGAATGGAGTTTCCACAGTAAATAGTTATCCACAAAAAGAGTGAGGAAGGAACAAAAGTTTGATAGATTGGGCATTAGCAAAACAGACCAGGCAGAATGTATCAGGTCAGAGTGTTCCCTGATTGAACAATCAGCTGCAGAATTGACTTGTTGCAAGATTAGCCATGGAAAAGCATGTCTATGTTTATGAAGCCACATAAACATTTTGGTGGTGAAGCTTTTATGGCCACTTTTATTATGAAAGAATCCAAGCTGGATCTGAAGATAGGCAGGCAGCGTTTTCAAACATCGGACCTGCCTTACCTCCGCTTACAGTGGTTATAACCTTGTGAGTGGGAAAGAGCGGTTTGGATCGTTGTTGTTTATATATAATTTTATCACTGCATCAAAACTTGTATTTTATTTTTTTTAAGCCATCCAGTTTAGTGCACCCACCCACCCAGAGAGGTTACTGCTCTTGCAAAAAGAAAGTGAGAAAGACCATTCTTTCCGGCGCGCTGGTGAGTTCACCACGAGCCGTGCACTATGGAAGCAAACAAACTGCACATGCTCATGCAGAAGAATCCCAAGAAGGGAATTTTACCTGCCATTTTAATGAAGGTGTTTGACCCACAGAACTATCCCATTTGTTCATCCTGCTTTAGCGCTCAATCCAAAACTCAAAGAAGTCAGTGGGAGTTTGTAACAGGGCAGGGCAGACAGTCCCCCTTTGGGGTAGTTATGGCTGGGGACCAGCCAGCCCTGTTCTAAGGCCCGGCCCCTTAAGAACTGGTGTTCTGGATCTTGTCGCTCATCTGGACAGATCGCAAGACCAGAAATGGACCTAGTCTAAGCCAAAGTCATGTGACCAAGGCAGAGAACAAAAGGGCAGGGACTATTCCTCAGTCAAGGGTCAACGAGGGGTAGGTCTCTCAACAGAAACTGCTCTTCTTGAAGCCACAGATCACACACCTTCACCTATGGACACTGATCTCATTGTTGGTGCAGTGTGCCTCAACCTTGCCAAGGCATGTGATACAGGTCTATTGCTTGAAAGAGTTCAGGCAGTGGGAGACTTGTGAAGGGTGGGGGAAGGGGCTTGGTTTAGAGATTAGCTGGCATGTTGAAAGCAGCTTTGGATGGAGGGAACAAGAACAGGCCTTCATCCGACAGTTCTGGATGCATCGCTGAGTTGCCTCTCTCACCCTCATTCTCTGCAACTGCTGGACATTCTGCAGGCACCTTTTTCTTATGTGTTTTCCCCCTCAATTCTGCAGAGTAAAGAGATCTGGTTAAGACCTGAATTGGAAAAACTATCTGAATTTTGGGACGCTTTTCCAACCAAAAAGCCATTGGCATGCACCTGCTGCTAGTCAGTCAAACAGCTGGAAGAAAGGATTTAAAAAACAAAGGATGGAAACTTGCAGCGAGGCTAGCTAGTCTGATACTCAATAGCCTGGACTGATCAGGTCTCCAATTTCAGCACTACAATTTCCATTGGGTAAAATTCCCAGAGTTTTACAGAAGTCAGAATTGGTAGAGATTTACTAGGTCATCCAATCCAGCTCCTGGCCAACGCAGAATTGTCCCCATTTTACTTTTTGCCCTGCTTTTCTAATTTTTAAAGTTCCAAGTGATGGGGTTTCCATCGTCTCCTTTGGGAAACTATTTCACAGGCTAGACTATCTCCCTGTCAGGAAGGTTAGACTGTTTTATCCAGCGATTTCCGAGACATGGTTAGTGATTAGATTAACTCGCACCATCTTGCCAGTCAGTTTAAAGAAGAGACTGGGGAACATTTTCTGTATGACCTGTCGAGTTTTAAGTGTCAATTTCTTTGATTGCTAATGGCGGTTATGCACACTTGGAAACGAAACTCACTTCTCATAGAAGACTGACAAACGCCAGGGCTGCCCAGGGGGGCGAGGGGGGGGTCAAGTGGGGGAATTTGCCCCAAGCCCCTCAGGCAGGGCAGGGGCAATTTCAGTAGTGGGTCTTTCAGTCCTTCTCTTCCTCGTCAACGGCACTTCAGTGGCAGCTCAATAGCTCCGTTTCAGTCTTCTGCGGCAATTCAGCGGCGGGTCCTCCTGTCCTCCTCTTCTTCTTTCGGCAGCACGACTTGGGTTCTTTTTTTTCCCCCGTTCGCTGCTTGGGGCCGCAAAACTAAACTTTTTTTTTTTTATGGCTGGGGCCCCCGAAATTGCTTTGCCCCAGGCCCCCTGAATCCTCTGGGCGGCACTGACAAAAGCATCTAAAATCAGTGGGCCACTGGAAGCAGACAACCAGGGCTAGACATGAACAACAGCTGGAGTTGATTTTTAAACATCCAGTTGTTCCTAGATAGTGAGCACCTGGGGGCGTGCCCTTATTTGCATGAGGCACAGCTGTAAGTATGGTCAACACCTCAGCCAGTAATTGCTGAAATAAGCCCATTGAGTGTGGCTAGTTTCCTTCCTGCACTCCCCTTTTGAGGGATCACAGAACCCTAGGGATAGAAGGGATCTCAGGGGTGATCTAGTCTAACCCATCTATAGATAGTGTATAAAATGGAAAAAGGCGTTTGTTCCAAAGGTAGCAGAGACTGGTTTTAACTAGATAACTTCTCCTGTGCTGCTTCTATAGCTTGAAATAGGCTCCCAGAGCAATTATGCTGCTGGAAGTAAAGTTACTTTGGCAATCCAAACCCCAGGAGCTGGACATTTGGTAAATGATGTTTGAATATATTTTATTAGCTGGGGGGATGCCCTATGCTAATTATTTCTGGAGTTTCTTGTGTTCTAGTCTAATCTATGTAAGTTTTGACATCTTGTGTGGAATCCAAGCACCTTCCAGAGTTCAGTATTAAAAGAGTCTAACAACTGTCCAATGGGATTTCCTCTCCATTCCTCTGCTTTATTGCAACATATCAGGACTCCACAAAATACACCCCCTTATTGTCTCTGGCACACAGAGTCCCATACCTGTCTAACCCCCAAAGACTTTAAACCACCTCTGTATCCTACATGCCGGTGCATACTGAGCCTTTAAACAGATCATTCTAGGGGGGGAAGGACTTTCAGCAAGAAGCCTACAGATTGATTTGTTGCCTTTTGTTGATTTATTCACTAATGCTTCAGTTTCCATTTCACACTCATCTTTCAAGTGACAACTAAATCATTTATTGCGGTTTAACAAAGTTCTGCGAACAAAACAAAAAAAGTCCCCTCTTTGGGATACGCATGCCGAAAGCAACTAGAGAAACTAGGCGAGTTGACTTACTGAGTTTTCCCCGATTTTTTTTTTAACTGAATAGGTAGGTTTCTCTTACTTGGCTTTGCATACCAGGGAGGGGGCAGGAGCATAGGAGGGAAGGCAATCAACAAAAAGTATTTAAGTTGTATATTTTGGCACATGCACCATATGCCAAATTCATGCGAGTACCCTACTTTGCCACGAGCATCCCCAGGTAATTGATACCAGGACTTAAGTCAGTGCGGGGCAATATATGGCGTACTCAAAAAAAATACAACAATTTAAAAAAGCAACGCGTCTCATGTCTGGCTCATTTCTTAAACAAATATTTTTTAAAAGGGAGTGTGCCTGGCCCCTTGGACAAGCCCTGCAAAAAACAAACAATCCCTCTCCACCCCCCACCCCCGCACCCTGCACGCGCACACACAGCATGCTGTCAGCACATTGAAATTAATACCGTTAAATATAGTAATCTCGTAATAGTAAATTGGTCTCAACATGAACCAGTTCCTCCGCTGTTTTTGGCTCCATGCTGGACTGGTGGCCAGGTTTAAGATGTCAGCGGCTATATTAAGCACGATATGTGGCATAATGGCCAAGAGGACTCAGATTTGGCCTTTTGACATCTCTCCCACCCACAACCCCAGCTCTTTAATAATCTGCTCCCTTGTTTTAAGGGCACAGAAAAAATCCATTAGCACATAAAATAAAAGAGAGAGTTTATTTAAGTCCACGAAAGCCTCGTTTGCAATTCAGAATTAACAGGCATCATGTAAATGTGAAGCAGTATCAGATCTGTAAGCTGCCTAGGACTTCACAGCTGCAATGATGCTGCACACCCTGACTACCTGGAAACTCACAATCATCAGGGATAGCACTGTGACCCTCTTATCCCTAACGCACAGGTCAAAAAAAATGTCCAAAGCACAGGTGCTCAGCACTTTCTGAAAATCAGTCTCCTTTGCGGTATCTCTGAAGTTGGGTACTCCCTTCCCCGCCACCCCCAAAAAAGGCATCCAGACCCACTAGTCACTTGAAAATCTTGGCCCAAATCCCTAACACGTGACCTAAAGAACAATCTTTAGCTTTTAGCAGTATGGGGCATAGGATGCTGGTGAGGAGTTTCAATTCTATCCAGTAGGAGGCAGTGACGCACACACATTCTTGCCAGTTCATGAAATATTAACAAAATCTCACATGTATCTATAGTGGAGGTCATTGTGAGAAAATCAGAATTAAAGCTTGTCCAAAAATGGCTTTATTTTTAAGGCTGTTTTTCCAACAGAAAAGGAAAACCAAAACATAATTGGGTTTATTGAAAACCAAAACCTACTTTAAAGAAAAACCACCCAAACAGAATAAAAATTTCTCACTTTTTCCATCAGAAAAAACAAAACAAAAAAGAATCTGGCTATTAAGAGGCATTATGCCGCACATACCAACAAGCAACAATCCACCAAGTTTCTCCAAGAAAATTTCCATTTTACTCAAAAAGCCATTTTTTGTTGGAAAAAAAAGTGATCCAGCAAAAAGATTTCAACCAGCTCTGATTCAGATTCCATTTCTCTGACCAACCGAACATTAGTGTAAACCAACCATCTATGGAAGTTTCCACTTCATAAGAAGAAGAGTCCAGGAAATTTGGGAAGCCAACGTGCTCCCCAATAGAACTTGGTAGGAGACGCAGCAGGGCTACACTTCCGTGGGAAGCATCAAAAGAAAGTCATTTAATGCCTTTCTAGCATTAGCTAATATTAAGCAAGTTCTTTCAAGGATCCATATTAAGCCAGTTCTCTTCCACAGTGTTCCCGTCAGAGAGAGAATCTGTTGCTGAGCTTGTGCTAGCCAATTAATAGGTAGTGTAAATACAAAATGCTTAAACATCAGTCTCAGAAGTGTTGGCAGCTTAGGAGACCTCAGACCACCTCCTCCCAGATACCCCGAAGACATCCTGCTGACAGCCAATATAATTAAGGTTTTTGTTTTCCCTCTTGGGGGAGGGTAGGAAGGGGCAGGGGAGAGGAACAGGAGAAGCCTCCAGACATTCAATTAAACTCAGTCCCCTAAAGGTACCATCCCCAATGAAAGATTTAAATTATTTATAGGACTCTAGAATCAATAGAATCCCCACCCCTCTAAAAAGCCTTTTCACAAAGATAATATTTGGAATGCTTTGTGTGAAAGCCTAAAGAGCTTCTTGTTCAACACTAGACCTGAGGCGCTCAGCAGAAAAGGGGCGGGGAGAGTCTAAGGGGACAGCATGTGATTTAGAGGGTTTGGTTAAGGAAATGAACCATCCTGTATTTCACTCTAGGGGACAGAGTCTTGCTACAGGCCATAAATCCACAGGACTCATGCCCCACTGACGATGGTGGATTTCATTGCTCATCCCTGCAGTAAAACAATGGATTGTACCTCAGATGAGCTCATGCATGGTATGCATCTGACTTGTGGGAAATTGTTGCCCAATGATTTCCACTGTGGGACAGGAAGGGAAGGCTGTTGGATCCAACCAAGAAACAAACCCAGTATCCAAATTTATTTTGTAGATGATTGTACCCGAGGACAAATCTCTGCTCTGAGCAAACAGCAGCCCAGAAGCCCTTGTTGCCAGAGACTTGACTAGACTAAACCTGCTGAGGAGAGACTGATGACTCTTTGGGAAGGTCAGAAACTTGATTTTCACTTCAGTTCTTTCATTTACCCTGGGGGAGGGAGGGCAGGCACTTGGGTAGGAATGATCCAGGGAGGCAGCTATTTAGCAACTCAAGGTGCAGAAGTTAGCTGCCTGCCTTTGGGCCCTGGATCAGAGCCCGGTGGACAGGGTGGGCCTGGGCTCCCCTACCAACACCTGAAGGTGGGACAGCAAGAGGAGCCTACCCCTCAGTGGGGAATCCAGCTGGGGAAGACCCTGAATACGAGGGTCCTGGAGTGAAGGAGAAAGTCCTGAAGCCCTCACTGGCATCAAAAGACTTCCCCGTCATTGGACTTTTCTTTCTGTATACCCCAAAAGGAGTGTACTACAATGGGTGACCCAGCTAGAGGGCTGAGCTGCAAAAGAAGGGACCAATCCCCAGGATGGAGTTGTAGAAGAGGATAGGAGGGACCACTGGCCCCACCCCTACCTGATCACTAGGATGCCCAGCCAATGAGGGTCACATTTCACAAGCTCCATTTGCTACTGACCCGGCCAGGGTTTGATAGGTAGAGGAGACAAGCCCCACCTGTCATCAACAATCCACCAAGCCAATCCCCCGGAGGCACAGATTTAAAGCCAATATTACAACGGCCTTTGACTACATGGCTGCCTCAGAGCCAGGGACAGACACACTATGCTGAAGAAGGCCCTAAAACAGAGCCAGCCAATGCCACGACACCACCCAGGATAGAATGGATCTACTGCCTAGCAAGTTCCACTAGAACAGATGAGAAACACATTTTCACATAAGGAAAGGGCAAAAGCAAATAAATAAAAAGGGAGAGTAACGAATTAGCCTGTGTGAGATACATTAATGATTTAATGGGGGAAGGAGAGTGCTGCAAATAAACCTTAATGATGTAAACACATCCTATAATTAACAGTTACCATGCAGAGAGGATAACCCTCAGCTGGAGTCTTTGCTACCAAGGAGAAATGTGGTCATTTATATTCTATGTGGGTTTGTCTGCAAGTTAGAGGAGCCGCCACTCCAAGCAATTGTATGTGTTAATAGCAGCTCTTTAAAAAAAAGAAAAAAAAAAGGGGGGGGGGGGGAATGATCTATAGCAGAACAATTGTGTGCGTGCACTCAGGTATTTTATATTTAAATAATGTGAAATAAGTGATGCTTTGCCATTTTGGCACTACTCACCACCAGAGTCCCAGTGTTCAGTGACGGATATTAACTGATTGAGTGATCAGCTGCCCTACGAAAGGTTTGGGTTTTCTTTAAAAAAAAAAAAAAAATTAAATGCAGCTTTATCCCTCCTGCGTGCTTTTACTGGGGCATTGAAACTTGGGGACCAATTTTACAACCCCTGTGCCCTTCGCAGTGCTCCTGCTGTTAGATACAGTGGCCACCACTTCTTTCGGCCAGGGCTCCTCTGGTTTAATTTCTGAGCATGGTGCCCAACGGGCGAAAGAGCCAGGCTGGAAAGAAGTGCATGGCATGTGAAGTCACCCAGGCTTTCTTTAAGACATATTCGGGGGGGGGGGGAGAGAAGAGGTCATGGTTGGGGCAGAGCCTGGTTCTTTCTATCAAAACTCTCCTTTCAGTAAAGTGTTTACCTGCAAAACTCAGCTGGTGGGAGAAGCCAATTCTGAGTGCAGTTGCAGTGACAGTAGAAGGGAGTGCAGCTTAGCACGTACACAAGAGCTTAGAGATACCCATCTGTCCATTCTGAACAGGTCAATTACATTTGCCGAAAGTGCTCTATGCCCTGCTGGATAGATCAAGGGAGTGTCAATTCAATCAGATCAAGTAATAAGGCTTGTGCATTTCCTACTTTAGCAAACAGGACCACTAAGTCGGCTGTGCATTGTAGATACTGGAATGCCGAAAAATTTTAAGTGTGCAACAAGAGCTTCAGGGCCAAGAGATTAAAATATTGCACAAAGACTTTTCCCGTTGCAGATGGAATAAGAGGATTGTGATAGGAATATAGATCATGCAGTGGTTTATGGCATTGTAATATCAAAAAGATAAATACAGATGCTTAGAACTTTAAGTCAAAACTCAACTCTGCCTTCATTGTGGAACTATGACCAGTGCTACTATAATGTAGGCACCTCACTTGTCACATCTGGCAGAGAGCAGGGCTTTACAACGGAGTTTGTGTAACTTTATTATTTAACTCCATTTTGATACAGGCTACAGTTTTCCTGGTCAGAATCTTTTCACCGACTATGACTGGGAAGATTTCCCAAATGGCCTAATATAGCCTAATGGGCCATACAATTTATTACCATTTTAGTTCTGGCTTCCAGCATAGACCACAGAGAGACAAGACACCCAAGTACTCTGACAAATGGATTGTCCCAAGATGGCAATTCCTATCTACTAGGAGAAGATATCGTACGTTTCAGAGAATATAAATTGCAAATATACGTTAAAGATCTTATTGGGAATATTAACGCATATAATTTGCGGCCATCAAATGCATTTCTTTTATGTTTCCCTGAGGCTAGAACAAACCTTTCTTTCAGGTTATTCACAAAAAAGGCCTCCTAAGACTATAATATATCTCCTGCCATCATCATAAATCTTTAAAATTAGTTGTCTGTTTGCTAATGACCATAAATGTGTTAGCTAATAGAGATACTTTTTAATTATCTTGCAATAATAGATTTGCATGTGGAGGAATGTTGATTTTTTTAAATTGCAAGTCAATATTTGCATAAGATACTTGAGATAGTTCAAATTAAATGTCCTATTTCCCCCTCTTTGACACTTTACCAACAAAAAGACTGTCCAGGTTTAACTAATTACACTCTGAGATCATTTCATTGTAGAGTACTGGAAACAAATGCAGTGTGTTTGAACACTTTTTGTCCTTCTGGGGAGCCATTCCAAATGCAAAGACCCCAATCAAACCCCCAGAATGTACTTGTGACCAAAGCATGTGCACGCTTAGGTACCACCCTTCTGAGTCTGCGCTTAATTTAGTGCTGAGGTCAAGTCGCGACTTCGCAAGAAGTCAGATACAAAGGGAAAAGGTCTAGGTTTGCAGTTTAATTAGCAACCAGATAGCTTTGGCGAACGCGTGCAAAAACTGTGGTGCTGGAATTAAAGCTTATACCTGCTAAGAAGATCCTCTTCAAAGCATTGGACCACGTTCACTACAGCTGGTACTGGAAGATGCAAAGTCCAGCTATGAGGCCCTGTGTGACCCAGCCGGGGACAGAACTAGAGAGCAGGATGCACCACTACAGCCATCCTTCTAGGTTTCCTCCTGGAGCAGCTTTAACGGTCATTGGAGCCACCTAGGAGCTCAGCCATGGGAGCCGTGACTGGAACAATCCATTCCCCCACCCTTCCCAACCAGTGCTGCTCACTGCCTGAATTCCCACCTTTACTCTTAAATACTTAGTGAAGTCAGATATTGACCAGAAGATATTGGATACATAATGAATATGCCAGGAGAGGCAATTTTCAGAAGTTCACCTTGCTGGATTTTTCCACAAAGCAGCTGAATCTAGAACTGGGTTTCTGGGAGCATCAGCAATTGCAAGCAGTTAGACTAAATGGATTCTTGCCCTCTGACAAGCCTAAACAGTTAACGGGTCCATATTTTACAGGGGCAGCAGATTTCCGATCACCATTGCAAGATGCAAGGCTACAGATATTAGTGCTCAGAGGCATTTTGCAAGGAAGACATTTTAATTTAAATCAATGAGTTATTGATTCATTTCTCCTGCTGGAAAGAGAGCACGCAGTGTATTTCTGCCACTCTATCTGTACTTCTGATGACCTCAGGCATACAGTATAAACCCGATGTAAAATATTTCCTTTCCTAATAGGGGAGCTTTTATAGCCTTGGACCTGAGCTAGCAGAAAGTCACTTGGGGAGGACTGCCTGAATAGGAAGCCACTGCAAAGAGGGTAATTTATGTTCAGGGCTTCCTATACAAGGATAGGCAATGAATCACAACTTGAACTTCTCTCTTCTTATAGCCTCAGGCTCTGGTGTGCTTCCTGCCGTACAGGAGTGGATAAAGGAATTCGTTTCTTAACGGTGTGGATTCTTGTGCTACAGTGGAACTGTGGAACAGAACAGTGCACAGGTGCCAGATTAGTTAGGTTTCAAGAGATTACATAACGTGGTTTTATTTGCTTGTATAATAAGGTTGATTTGTTCTTTTCAAATAACCCCTTCCACGTGGCTAAATTTCATCCGTCAGATCCTCAGCTGCTGTAAATCAGTCTGACTCCACTGAAATCACCCGAGCTAGGCAATTTCCACCGGCTGGAAATCTGGCCCGATGTGTTTACTGTGTAACCCGCCCACCCGCAGCAATGAGGAGCTGCCAATATTTCAACAAGGAGCTCCCACACGAAAAATTGTTCTCCCTAGTGCCGTGCTGGGGAAGGGGTTGCTGAAGGAAGGAGCAGGACAGAGGGCTGTTTATCTCCTCTCATACAGCTTTTTTCTTAAAAGCACCTGGCTCTTTTTGCAACCTGGTGCATTAAGAAAGAATTTGCTCTTCACAGGTGCTGAGTCAAAAGAATAGTCTGACCCCCTGTCAAGATGCAGGATTTGTTGTGTCTAAACCATCCAAGACACATGGTTATCCTGGCGCTTTTTGAAACCCTCCTGTGAAGGAGCTGCTACAACCTCCCCAGGCAGTCTGCTCCATTGTCCTACGCTTCTTACCGTTAGGACGTTTTCCATGAGATTTAATCAGCCACCTCTATGGCAACACTGTAACATGCCCTATTGCACAATGCAAAAAAAGAGAATGTACCACGGCACGCTGCCTTCCCATCACTAGTCTTTTCCATGGAAAGGAACGGCTTTCACTCATCCGGGGTGCAAAAAAGCCAAACCAACCAACAACGAAACCCTGGGGCAGACAAGACACTGTACAGTATAGAAGTAGCAGTTTAATATGAAAGAAAAAAATTGACAAGCAAAAGCAAAGTACCATTCACCACAGGAAGAATCTTCTTGCACAAAGCTTCACTCTCTGTGGTGCGTCCCATAGAACGCACTGCAGCTCTTCAGGACTGCCATACTCCTTCACAAACTTTCTCTACAGCAGCATTCACCCTCCTTGTTTGTATTACGGTAGCACTTACAGACCCTGTAACAGGGTGGCTTGTCCCAGGGGCTGGCGAGTCTGCGTTTAAGCCAGCCTTGATTACAAGACAAACCACAGCTGAGTTGATTCAGGTGATGTCAGGACGATGCAGTGAAGGGGGTTGCGGGGAGCCTAGAAGAAAGCTGCTATGTCTGCAGAGAGTAAGAAAGCTCCGGCAGGGCCCTGAGCCAGCAGGGGGAAAGCTGAAGAAGCAGGGGAGAGTAGGAGAAAACTCCCCAGGCAGGGAGGCCCAGGAGAGAACCTGTCCAAGCAGGAGAGAGCTTGTAAAGGCCAATGGGATGTAGACTCGGTGTGTGTTTTGTGTTAGCTTGGATTAATCAGGAGAGAGATGCTGAACTGGGCTGAAGGCTTAGAAGGGCAGTATGTACTTGAGGAGTCAATAAACTGGGCCCCAGGAGTGGGTCTGTCTGAGCTGAGCAGGTTCTTAAAAGAGCCCTGAAGTGGGGGAAGCAGAGCCGGGGAGTGCCAAGGCACCCCTGACCCTGAGGGGGCACTCGGGAGGCAGCCCTCACCAAGACTAGGGCCTTATTATGCTGTATACATACGTAGTAAGACTCAGTCCCTGCTCCAAAGAGCTTATACTCGAAGGCAACAAGATAGAGACAGGATGTATTATTATCCCCGTTGTATGGCTGGGTACCAAGGCCCACAGAGGTGAAGGATGAGATGTTCAAGGATCTAAGTAACTTAGGAGCATAAGGGCTATTGCAAAAGGATGGCACTTGTAGGTGGGACTTTCAAAAACCCTCAGCACTGATTTAACTCTGTTCCTATTGAATTCAACAGGAAAACTCCCACTGACTTCACTGGGTGCAGAGTTAAGCCAGGACAAAGCATTTTGAAATTCCCAGTCTGTGCCCCTAAGTCACTCCGATGTTTTAAAAATATCCCACCCTGAGTGACTTATCCAAGGTCACACAGAGGATCTGTGGCAGAGCCAGAGTGGACGTCCATATTTCCTGTGTCCCAGCCCATCCTTGGAGAGCCACAAGACCAGGGGTAGGCAAACTTTTGGGCCCATGGGCCACATCGGGGTGCGAAACTGTATGGAGGGCCGGGAAGGGAAGGCTATGCCCCCTAAACAGCCTGGCTCCCACCTCCTATTCGCCCCTTCCCACTTTCTGTCCCCTCTTGGGACAGGGGCTGGGCCGGATGTGGCCCGCGGGCCGTAGTTTGCTCACCTCTTCACAAGACCATCCTTCCTCGCTGTGCATGTAGGGTGTGTATACTCCACCTCAGTCCCCTTGGTGCTAGTCACAGCAGTCTCGCTGACTCAGACTCCCCCTTTGCCTCATTCACAAGCAGTAGCAGCTCACTTTCTCCATTACCCCCCTCAGTCACACTACATTAGATGATGAGGTATTTTCGTATTTCTCAGCAAAGGAAGCCAAGAAAGAGCCAGATGTTCGCTCTTCCTAATGAAACTGGAGCCTAAGAAATTCCTAAATGAGACCCCAAGACATCTGTTTCCCCTTACAATAAACATGCTCATATTTCTAGAAATTACCACACAAAGTGTATACCTCTGAAAATGGGGAAGTGATACCTACAAACCGATGTTGGAAAAGGGCTCTGTTCCCCATTTCCACCCACCCCCACTTTCCCTCCCCTCCCCCAACTTCCATGACTTTTGACCCACACACTTGCAAAGCTAAAAGAGCTGCAAGAATATACTGCACAAGAGATCTGCTGCACCCCCAGAAGATCTGAAGCCTGTGCCACCCCTGAGACCTGGGTTCACATGAATCCTGGGTAGTCAGAACACCACAAAATTTGAGTGGGGATGTTTCAGACGTTTGGGACCATTCAGATCCAGGTTTTCAGCTCAGCCGGTTTAGGGAATGGGAGAGCTGCCAAGTTTTGACCTGGATTCGGAGCGGAGTATTCAAATCAGGGACTTTTGCAGATTCTCAATCCCAGCATGAGTGTTCAACTCCCAGAAGTTGGTTCCTAATGGCCGTGGAGAGAGAAGCCAAACAAGCCAAGAGGCCAAGGGAAGAACCAGTTTGAACCCTTGGCCTTGCTTCTAACCTACTCCAAAGGGCCAGCTAACTGCTCTCCTTGGATCCTATCCTACTTGAAGTGAGAGAGCCAAAATAACAGAAGCGGTCACCGGGAGAAATCCAGGGCTAATTTGAAGGTCCAGGGGATTCAGCTGAGCATCCATGTTTTTGGATAGTTTTCCAGACCTGTGACTGTGGAATTCTGTCCATTACTAGCAGAGACAAAGAGAACCAACATACCTCCAAGTGCAAGAGAGGAACAAGAATGATAAGAACCATGCTGCAGAGGTCAGTCGGTCTCTCTCTCTCTATCAGTCAATCAAACCAAAAGACAAAGAGCCCATAACTGTCTTCTTGTCCCACCTCTAGTCTTATGCTATATTGGTATTCTACAGGGAGAAGGGGAAAAGGATTATTCAAGCTACAGTTCCCAACAGTACAATCCCTCTGCAATAAAAAACAAACAAAAAATAAAACAAGCACACTGTGAAATCAATTGCTCGTATTTTAGATGGAGTACAAAACTGTGTCTCTGTGGTTTTCGCTCTGGATTGCAAAGCTGTTTGAGCAGAAATCTGAAGTGGATGACTCAAATACTTTTGGGTGGGTAGGGGAGGTGAGGAACGGAGAGGCATCCCAAAGAAGCCAAGAACTCAGTTTATATGGCTGAGATTTCCAAAGAGGCATAAAGGAGATAGACTCCTGTTGATTTTCAGTGGGATTTAGCACCTAATTCTCTTAGGCACCTTTGAGAATCCCAGCATCTATATTGGTGTTCCCTATAGGCCAGCTCCAGACTGAAACCTAGAAGTCATTTAATGAGTCAGGAGAGCATGGCAGAACACATGTGACCACACAGACACACAAACATGCACAGGCCATGGAGAGAAGCTGAAGCACCAACATGCAGGATCTGCCTTGCAGCCAGGGTGAGGAGTGAGAAAGCAGAGATGCAGGAATGGCTGAATTTCTGCCACTTGGGCGGTTTGGCCTTGTGGAGTCATGACATGCACACACCTGCCAGTCCCACCCATCCATAGAATACATGGAGGTTAAGTCCTGCCCAGGCTTTCTGGTGCTTGGCCCCTCCAGGCAGCAGAGACTTCAGAGGGCTCCATGGACTTAGCCACCCAACTCCCATGGACTTGCAATAGCATTTGGGCACATCATTCCCTTAGGCTCTTTGAAATTCCAAATTAAGTGTTTCTTTTGGATTTGTCCCGTTGAGGTACTCAATGGAGGGATGCTCTCTGAAAGCCAGTGCTGGCCCTCCTCATAAAAGTAAATTTCCCACAGAGAGCTCCCAACCTGACCATTCCTATGGGCCAAATCCAGGAGACATACCTTGTCCTTTATTTGGATTGCTGTAGCACTCGGAAATCTCAACAGAGGTCAAGGCTCTGAACACAGACCTAGTGAGAGACAATCCCTGCTCCAGAGAACTTGAAAGCTAAACAGTCAAAAGACAAACAAGGGGAGAGAGGATGAATTATCCCCATTTTACAGATGGGGCATGGAGGCACAGAGATCAAGTGACTTGCTTGAGGTAACACAGGCAGCCTGAGGCAGAGCCAGGAATTGAACTGACATCTCTGGGATTAAGGCATTGACGGAGACTCTAAACTATTCTTCCCATGCAGTTTGCATTTCCTTCTTACTCTCTCAGGAAAGAGACTTTTCTGCCAACAGAACCTGCCTTTCCTACAAATTCATCTGCTCCTTCAGTTTACTCATGACCCTAAAAATCATAATCACCACAGTGACCTCTATGGCAACCAATGGGATGTCACAGAGGACAGATGTCCAAGCAAGGAAGGGAGCAGATGAACATTAAGATCCAAAGATCCAGTTTTCCTGTAACTGTCCTCAAACAATTCTTAAAATAAACCAGACTAGAAATACACAAAACATGACCTACCAGACAAACTGTCCCCAAACTGAAGGTTCCCTCCTCCCTCCCGCCCAGTTTTTCATGAGATGTCAGCAGGTCTTGAAGAAAATTTTGCCCAGAATGTGGGTTCGCATCCTTTAAATTCTGGCTCATAAAACAAAACAACACAAATCAGTCTAATGTCGCTAATAAAGCAGAACTATAAAAACCATGACCAAGCTGCCAAGAAAAGCTTCATTGTACATGAGTCAGGGAGCCAGCCTGGGTTTTAACTGATTGCAAACCTTCAGCTGGGTGACGGGAAAGGGAGTGACTGAAAAAACTCAGCCCACAACTGGAGTGAGTATATAGGAGATGCTACGCTGAGGAGAAAGTGTGTCAGTCACTGAGGAGGTATAGTTCACACACAGCCCTGAAGTTCTTGCCTAGCTAAGTACTTCGTTACTGCAGTAACTAGGAGCCACAGAAGTGTATCCCAGACATGGACACCTTCATCCTCAATACAACCCTGTGACCAAGAGAAGTATGAGTAGGCCTGTTTTATTCATGGGAAACTGTGGCACAGAAAGATTAAGTGATTTGCCTGAGTTCACACAGGGAGTTGGACAAAGCCAAGAAGTGAACCCAGAACTCCTAAGTCTCCCTGTGCATTATACCAGAAGGTCTCTCTCTCTCTCTCACACACACCCCCCCACCACACACACACGCCATGTGTAAAGTACCCGGTGCCACGAGGTACAGTGAAATCAACGCTACACTCTTGTTTTTACCAGATATATGTATAAGAAATGCTAAGACTCAGCAAAACTCCTCTGCTGGCTGATTTTGGGCACCCACATTCACCCACCAGACACTAGGAGCTGTATGTGACTTGACATTTTGCAGTTCAGCAGCACAGGTACGTTGTGTGTCTGCATGTGTCTTTTCACGGTGGGGAGAAACGCTAAACCCTTTCCCTCTTTAAATCTTCTCTGCCCCAGAACCCTGTCCCTTTCTCTCGATGGCTCCAAGGTCTG
Organism: Chelonia mydas; assembly: GCF_015237465.2. Lineage (NCBI taxonomy): Eukaryota > Metazoa > Chordata > Testudines > Cheloniidae > Chelonia > Chelonia mydas. The sequence goes on along the minus strand of NC_057856.1, from coordinate 23,894,386 downwards.
AAGCGATGCCTTGCTATTTCCCCGAGAGTGGAGTTTCCATCTTGCAGGCCCACTTTCTCCCTATCAGGACTCACCAGACGCACACGTTAACAAGACACCATTTTAAAGCCTCCTGTGAGGTGAAGACTTGCTTCTTTCACCAGAGCAAGCCAGCCGCTGAGTTATCCTTCGACTGAGATTTGCAGAAGGAGCCTCAGGATGCTGGGACGAGGACTGTCTTTTTGATCTGGGATTGTACAGCACCTTGCATGATGGGTCCTGGCCTCTGACTGGGGCACGTGGGTGCTGCAGCAAGAAGAAAGTACCCAACTGCCATTGGATTTCAATGGGAATTAGGTACCATTACGCTCTTTTGGAACTACCGGCCCTTATTATTAATACTGCACTAGAACCCAGAGGCCCCAACCAGGTCAGAGTCTCGTTGTGCTCAGCGCTGTACAGGTGTATAACAAAGTGACAGTCTCTGCCCACACCTATTATAATCTTGGGCCTGGATCCTGCAAAGGAGCTCTAACTTGTGTCTACAGGGAGCCCGGCTAGCTTCATTGCATCCCCCCGACCCCCCTGGCTCACTGCAGGATAGGGGCCTAAATCAGTTTATTCCCTCACCCCCCAGCTTTCCCGGTGCATTGTGTCGTGATGCCAGCTCTCTGGATGCTTACATCATGTGAGACAACCACATGTACGGAAAATGGAAACATGGATCCGATCCTAGCAGCAGAAATACTGAACACCGAACCCTTGCGCCAACCTCATTTCCCACCCCATACGCAAACGGTTCAGACTCTTCGCCAGGGCATGGGATGTCTAAGGTGCATATACGTTAATGTTGCCGACATCAGAGGTAAGACCTGACGTTCCTGTGCAAGGGATTTGCAGTGTGTGCGCGTGCACATGGTTTCTTTTTATATATATAATTCTGGTGCCTGGGAGCAACCTGTGGAGGGAGAGCATTTGTCTACGAGTAATTAGCATAACGAGTGTGTTAAGGCGCAGTTCTCAAGGACTCCTTCATGTTAGGTCTCCTTGTTTAAGGGTTTGTGTAGGTGGGTTCCGTACCTGGTTGTTAATGAAAGGATTTGGGGGATAGGGCAAAGAGGGAGAAAACGCACCATGGGTGGTGTTTCCGTAAAGCAACAGAGATTGTGACTGAAACAAACCAGTAAACAAAACAAAATTAAAAAAAGATTTACAGGTGAAGGGCTGGGGGGGGGAGGAGGGGGGGGAGAAAAACCTTCCAAAATAATATGGATAATTAAAAAAAGAAACCCTTGTACATGATGTGAAATAGAAAATGACAATATCTTCTCCGCCGCCAATCACAAGTTGCTGCAGACACAAGGTTTAGACGGGGACAATCCTGACAGTGACAAATGAGAACTGCCGACAGACAGACTACCCTTCGCAACTAGACGGCGGGGAAATGCCATGTGTCAGCATTTCCAAATTAAACTTGTAACACGCAGCTTCAGCCTGCGAGATGAAGCCTCTCAGTTAACAAAATTAATTCATCTGAGTCACTTTGGTTCAGAAGGTGGCTCTCTCCTAAATTAGAATGACTATGGGCTCATCTGTAGAGAGTAAAATGCAAGAGCCTCACTTGTCATGTGCCAGGGTCCCAGCAAGCATCGTCCTCTTCAGCTTTTAACCCTTTGCCTGGGTTTTCTCTCCTAGTTCAAATAGGAAACTGCTTGTTACAATAGCAAGGTTCTCCAGTAGGGGAGGCTGTAATGTGATTATGCACAGGGTTATGTCTAGTAACTTAGAGAACTCTACTCCCTTAGCAAGAGCTTCCTGAAAGGACAACGCATCTGGAGGAGGGAATAAAGCCAGACTGTCGCGCTGTCCTGGCTCTTTTTTTATGCTCACACACTGAACGTGGTGTCAGCAGTGAGTCAGGGCCTTAGAATATTTCAATAAGTAATCATGGCGGCATCCCAGATTCCTGTCCCTGAGCAAATGGACATGAAGGGGGTGGGGGCATGTTTTGCAATTGGCCATTCTTTAGATCAAAATATGGAAACTACGGAATTGCAAGGAGGCTGGATAAAAATTAGAGCAGCCACACTGTTAGTGGTAATGAGCAAAGGCTGCGCACATGCTCCAAAGGCATCTGGGTAGGTCAGCGGAAAGCCGTGTAAAACCTTAGCAGCGTTTTCAGCCCACAGAGAATGTCCTATTACAAAAAGGTATCCTTTCAACCAGTGTCATCAAGAACCTGGAGAAACTATACGTCAGTATATTGCCAGACTTCAAAATGGCTGATTTATGTGATGATCAATCTTAAAAGATGAACTAATTCGTGATAGGTTTCAGAGTAGCAGCCGTGTTAGTCTGTATTCGCAAAAAGAAAAGGAGTACTTGTGGCACCTTAGAGACTAACCAATTTATTTGAGCATAAGCTTTCGTGAGCTACAGCTCACTTCATCGGATGCATCCGATGAAGTGAGCTGTAGCTCACAAAAGCTTATGGTCAAATAAATTGATTAGTCTCTAGGTGCCACAAGTCCTCCTTTTCTTAATTTGTGATAGGTTAGTAATAGGGGTGAAAGATGCACGAGCTCAAATGAGCATGTTTTGAGCCCCCACATTAACTCCATGAAGAGCTAAAGATGCACAGAGCTAGCGAGCAAGCTCACATCCCAATGCAGAGAGTAAATGGAGCAGACACTGAGATCATTAACCAAGTAGCACAGGGAAGGCATGAAAACAAGGAAAAATACATCAACATTTGGGCTAACGCCAATGCACAAATACAAAGCAGACGAAACAAACAACTTTGTTTAGTATTTGCAAAGGAAGAGCTGAGGGTAATGTGGAGGAGAATAGAAAGTGCCCTAAGTATAGTCCCATGCAATAATTTTGGCAAGTGAAATTATGCCAGAGCTTGAAGACAAGTAAAACAAAGACAAAAAATGCACCGCCACAAGGGAGAAACCACAGATTTTGCACGTATATGACAACAATGTGGTGCAAAACAGCAGAAATAAATGATTTGTATAGCTCAGACGAGTACCAGATTCAAAGACAAGGCAGCAGCACACAGACAAGAAAATGAATGGGGGGGGGGCATCATTGGATGTGCTAGGCTACAAAGATTTCCTCAGCATTGTGCAAGAGAACAAAGTGAATTTGCAATCAAGCAAAACTAAATTAAAGTTATGATGGTACCATCATAATACCTTTCGGACAATGTAATTTACAAGCAGAATGCCACGGGGAAAAGCATACAGACTGACATTTCAGGGAGTACAGAAGTCATCGTTGTCAGCTAAAACAAGCTAATGCACTAATTTAATGACACTAAACTTGGGACAAAGGATTCATAAAATAGACACAAGCAAAACAAAAACCATATCAGAGCAGACAATGACTTGTGGCAGCCCTGCCACAAAGCTTGCTAAAAATTACCAAGATGTTTTTGATGGACCGTGTTGCCTTCCGGCGTGTAACACCTGGAAATAGGTAAAATGATTCAACCAGTACAGCATCCGTCCAGCAAAGCGCTCGTCCCATTGCATTACGGGAAAAAAATGGGAGCAATAAAGTATGTGGGAAAAGAAGCCTCATGGCTAAAGGCACAGAACCCACAAGTTGGATGAGCAGCCATTGAGAACCAGGCAAGCTGCACATAGTAAAGACCCAAGCAATTTAAACAAAGCACTAAAAAGATCTCACTGTCACATGCCTACAACTGAAGAATTATTACCTGACTTGCAAAACAAACATATTTTCAGTACCTGATCCAAAGACGGATATTGCCAAATGCTACTGGACAAGGAAAGCAGGCTCCCTCCCACCCCCTCTCATTTGGGGCACCAGCAAGTAGATAGAGATGGTGGAAAATGCCATTTGGGATCAAACTTGGGTGAGAAGAATATCAATGCTGCTAGCAAACTGTACTAAGAGGACTTGCAGAGATCAGAATGGATGGCATTCTGGTGTATGGCCATGGAGACAGCATACCGAAAGCTGTGGCAGATCATGACCAAAACCTCATCTGTCTGCTGGAAAGAGCCAGGGATCCAACTCCAGAATTAAATACAAACAAGATGAAGTTGCAATGGACTGCAGTCCCCTACATGGGACACTTCCTGACCTCCCAGCGGGACCCTGATTAAGGTAAAAGCAATACAGCAGATGGCCACACCTAGAGATGTTAAATCAATTCAGAGACGCTTAGCACCTGACAATTTTTTTTCCAAGCCTCTCAGATGTGAACCCAGAGGCGACTACAGGACAAAGATGCAGCCTGGATGTGATTACGTCACGATGCAGCCATTACACATATCAAGGAGGTGGTGACCCGTTATCCCATCCTGAAATCCATGGGCGGTGAGTATCAGAGGGCAGGGCAGGCTAAATCCTCCCCTAACCCAGGCCATGGCCCCACCCATGTTCTACCCTGAGGCCAGACCCCCCCTCCCCTGGGTGGACGGGCTGGGGCTCCTTCAGCCGCGGGGGGTCGCGAGTGGAAGAGGCAGGGCTGGCGGGTTAGCCCATGCTGAAATCCTATGCTGTGAACACAGAGGCAGTCATGCAACGTGATGCCAGTGAGTCAGGACTGCGGGGTTCATTCCTACAAAAGGGGCAGCTGCTTGCTTTTACATCAAGGTCACTATTACCAAGAGGACAAAGATTCACTCACACTGAAAAGTAATGCCTTGCAATGGTGTTCACGGGTGAAAAGTTCAACCAGTCTGTTCAAGAACAGGAAACAGTTTGAGTAGAAGTGGCCATAAACTACCAGATAGCATTTTTTAAAAGCCACTGCCAGCCACCCCAAAACGCTTTCAGCACGTGGTCCTGAAACTGCAACGCTACAACTTAGATCATGCAACAAGAAAGGGACTGAGACGTGCTTAGCTGACTTCTTATCCAGAGCTGCGTTGCACCATGAAAATACGGCAGTGAAACAAGAATATGAGATCCTCAACCTGCTAGACATAGAAAGCGTCCATCAAATGCCAGTTTCAAAGCAGGGGCTGGAAAAAAGCCAAGAACACACTATACAAGACAAAGATTTACAAGGACATTAGTCTAATCAGAGTGGCTAGGCACAAGGGGAGAAATCCCACTTACCTCTCAAGAGCACTGGACCCATCAAGACAAGCTGAGTGTACAAGATACCATTATGTACAAAGGGAGTTGAATCATAATGCTCAGATAATTGATAACTGAGACTTTCATACATTGGAGCCATTCTGGAATAGAAGCCTGTGTCCAGAAAGCCAGAGATAAGACAAGTAATATCTCCTCTGGACGACTGTTACTCATGGTTCACAGATTACTGTTTGCTTCAACCTACAAAGGTTTAGCTGAAGGCTAAAAGCCTGTTTTGAGAACTTCAGAGAGGAGAAGAGTATATGGGTCACTTAAAAATGCCAGTAGGCATATAGAATACTGCAGTCTGATGTAACCACGAGCTCTCTATGAATCTAAGGAAGCTGATCTACAGGCTTCCCATGTCCACTGCGCACACATGAAACTGTGTCACACTTGGAGCCAATCCATTCTGAAGCTGTGTTTCCATTGTCTTATAACCGGTACTGTGCGTAGCTTTCACAGACAAACTCAAGTTAAAGGGTCCATCACAAACCCAGAACTCTGTGCAGGTTTGAAACTTTTGAGGCTGATTTAGGGGCTTCTATATGGACACTGAAAAAATAATTCCCCAAACCAGAAAGTCTCCACAATTTCTATCTTTACCTTTTAAATTGGGGAAGATGGGATGCGGGGGGGAGGGGAAGGGGAGGATGCTCAAATTTGAAAAAGCCGAATGAAATTTTCGAGACAAAAAACAAATCCACAAGCTGTTTTTAAAGGCTGCTGTTTCTCATGCCAAAGTCTTAGCCCCACTTTTTTAACTTCAGCATTTGCCATGTAACTTCATCCCAGGCCCTTGTTCTCACTGAGTTGTTTAAATGTGGATCCAAATTTCTGTAGAGTCAAAAGTAATTGACAAGGACATGCCAACCCGCTGTTTGTTACTGGAGTTGGGTTGTTTTTTTTTTATAACACTCATCGATAGCAATGGTCCTTGGTAACTCATCTACAGTCACCTCTCATTCTGTCAGAAGCCTGACAGGCTGGCTCATCCACTCCTGTAATGAATGAGGTTTCTTGCATTTGTGTCACTCCTCAAACATGTGCACACGAAGTGTATCATTTCCCTCTTTTTTGGGGGATGGGGGGGTGGGGGAGAGAGAGAGCGCTCTTCTTTATGAGCTTCTATTGCCTGTTAAAAAGGCATCAGAATCTCTAGCCAGGGGCCATGTGCACAAACAAAAATAAAAGCCATATTCTCCCTGCTGTGCAAGACTTAATACATTACTGCACACGAATAATCTATAGCCTCCACACATGCCACTGCATTGCCCTGCTCTGACCCGAGACGAGCGGTCTCTCTGAGCTCTTCCAAATGTCTTTCCCCACTTTACATTTCAGTGCCTGTGGCTAGGGAGAGGAGGGGAGGAAAAATAGGAGGAGAGTGAGAGACGTTACACCCTCCACTTGTGATGTGTGGCCAAGTGTCCATGTGCTGCCACACATGGGGCTGCAAGCGTTTCGGTTTTGGAAAATGTAGAGGATTGAAGTGGTCTATTGCGTGAGCTTCTCCTTTGTGACTGTTCTATCAATTATATAGAGAGGTGCAGAGAAGCTTTATCAGAAGGAAGATCTTGGCTTTTGTGTGACCTTGCCTAGGCTTAATCTTTCCTGAGGTAACATTAATATATTCAGTATTGCCGCCTACTTCACTCCTCCACAACGCTCAACAATGGATTTGATCATGTGGGTCAGGTCTTATCTTTACGAGAAACTCAGGTTGAACTTCAGATTTCACTAAAGGCTGATGGGTCAAAACGTTTGCTTTAGCTCAGTTATGTTCCACTGAACAGTCAAAGGAAACTGGTACCAAAGCCTCCTGCTTGGCCTTTTATACTGAACAGATGAGGGACTGCACAGACTAGTCAGGTTAACTTGACAATGGTTAGTCTGTTACCGTGCTGGGCCCACTGCCTCTCGTATCGACCAATATTGGCTCACTGTTTCCTTGTTCTCCCCCAGTCAGTCAGTCTGTGTCTATCTGCTGTTTCTTGTCTTAGAATTAGCTTGTAAATAGAGTAGGGCCTATATTTTTGTTGTGTGTTTGTACAGCACTGAGCACAGTGAGGTGCTGCTCCATGACTAGGGCGCCTAGTCCCACAATAATACAAATAACAATTAATAACTGATTAACCACTTGCTAGAGATCTATTTCATTTGCTTTTTGCTGATGCAAGCATTCACTAACAGACTGGGCTTTTTCTATCATCTTGGTTTCAAGTTCCCCAGGATGCACTGATTTAGAGCATTACTGATGTTCCTCCTTAACTGTACTGCTAAGGAGTTTGGGTCTTTTTCACGTCGTAGAAATTAGGAGTCTGATTCTCCACTGCCTGGGTGTCACTGTTTGTGACATGGTGGGGACAAAGACACAAAACGCTAACGCTCAGACGTTGTGGCATTTTACACCCGTTTGGCACAAGTGTAAATGACAACACGAGGTGTAACACGGGGAAGGATCAGTCCTTAGGAGCCTGACCAGGTTGCCAAGGGAGAAAGCCCAATAGGTGCTGTACAGCTGCCAGAGATCAGGCACACACATCAATCAGTAACACATGGTGCGGGGTGCGCAATCTCTGCATTCCAAGAGTCATGGCTGAAGTAAGCAAGGCTAGGATAAAACCTTCGCGGTCTCCCTCCCTGCAGAGCAAACAGGTGGTTAACATGAGTGGCCATTTAGGTAGCTACGGCCACTTGTCCTAGTGTGAACACGGCTTGGAGCTAAGTGGGCAAACGATCAAAGCACAGTGTAATTCAGCAGTAGTTTCACTGAACTTTCACTCAAGGCGGTAGCCCTGCAGAAGAGCTGGACTCGGAGCCATGCGCCGGGTTCTACAGACTGCCAGTCCTCTGCGACAACCTTCTCCTGCAAGCACTGGTGTCGAATTTGACTGGGATACTTTGGGCTTTTCAATTGGACGGGCTGGAGACGAACCACGGTGCTTAAACACAAGCCTCATTTCACCAAGGTCATCCCTTATGTTGGGCTTCGATCTGCTTACTCTGCCTAGGGTGACCAGATGTCCAGTTTTTAAAGTGACAGTCCCGGTTTTTGGGACTTTTTCTTATATAGGCATCTATTACCCCCGCCCCACATCCTGTCCCGTTTTTTCACAGTTGCTATCTGGTCACCCTAACTCTGCCCCACCCAGTGTTTAGTAACATTCCCCCCCCCAAGAAACACTACCATCAAGTTGGTCTTATTAGCCACCAGAGCAAGTTGGGTGCCCCGCCCTCCAATGATGCGCCTTCAGAGTCACTGTTGCAGCCCTGGATAAGACCGTAACGTGGGTAGAAATTGGCAGCCGTTGATCCCAATATCCCAGCTCCTATTCGTAACAGTTCAGTGCAGAGACAGCAGCTGTTCGAGAACCTGTGGCCTGTCAATAAATCTCCAGGGCTGAAATCAAGTAGGACTCCAAGTAGCTGCATCTAAAAAAGGGGATTACTTTCCAATGAGTGTCCTTTGAGCCATGTTTGTATTCAGTGTTTCGTGGAACCGACAGAAGGAGACCAGCAATGGATCGTAAATTCAGATTTTTTTTTTAAAAAAAAAAAAGGAAAGAAAAGAAAAAAAAAAACAAACCACACCTGTGCATTGTTCTCCGCTTACTGCCCTACGCTGGTTTTATTAGGTCTGCTCTTGCTGACGTGTCATGCTACTGGTAGACAGCATTTCCATTCGACATCCCGTCGGAGGGACTTATAATTTTGTCGTAAGCATGCTGCGCGCTGGCCCAGCATTTCGGCTTTGCACCCGTTGGGATTACTTGAACTGCCCTACTGGCCTGTACAACGTGGGCTTCTCGGCCAATATGGCAAAGCTCTTGAGCACCTACTTCGCTTTCCGCACACAAGCGGTCCCACTGAAGTCTATTAGATCGGGACCTATACGGCTCCACAGAATTCCATGGTCAGTGTTTCAGCAAAAGCAAAGGGGGAAGCAGTCACTGTCACATGTCTGGATTGGCTCCCGACAGAGTGCCTACCTCAGGGCAGACTCTTAGAAGCCAGGGCAGGCACCCCAAACTGGTGGGGTGTTCTAGAACTAGATTTCACCATGCCAGTAACAAACGTGGGTCCTGGGTCACTATACCACACTTACCATTGGGCCACAGGCAGTCCCCTTGCACTCTCCAGTCTATCTTGCCACCGAGACAAACTGGACTTAGTGATAAAAGATCTCTTAAACAAAAAGTCACATAATATTCAGGTTGCTCCCAGTCCCAAGAGACCAGCCACATACCCCAGGTTAATTGGTCTCTAGATCAGCGGTGGCCAAACTGCAGCTCGCAAGCTACATGCGGCTCTTTTAAGTTAAAGTGCAGCTTGCAGAGCTCCCCATGCCCCCCCCCCATTCTCCACCTACTTACCTTGCAGCAGGATGATGGGACTAGGGGCTTCTGGCAACTGGGGGGGGGGTCCTAGGGGCTTCAGCCCTGCGAGAGATGCCTGCCGAGGCTTGGGGTTTCAGCCCCACTCTTGCTGAAGCCCTGAGCCCAGCAGGCACCTTCCATGGGGCTGACGCCCCTACCCCCACCACCCTGCTGCAGGGCAAAAGCCCAGAGTCCTGGCAGGTGCGCCCGACTCTCAAACTTCTGATAATTATCATATGTGGCTTGAAGGGTCAGTAAGTCTGGCCACCCCTGCTCTAGATTTTACATGAAAGACAACACTGGTAGCCAATTCAATAGTAAACTAATTCAAGGTTTATTAGCTAAGAAAGGGAAGTGACAGTTATTGAGAGGTTAAACCAGGTAAAATATATGTACAGGTATGTCACAGTCTATCACTCCAAATGGTAGCAGAGATGTAATAATCTGCCAGTTGCCCAAAAGTCTCTCAGGGCTACCCAGAACAACTCTGGGGATCTTAGTCTTCTTGTTCAGTTATTCTACCCTCTTAGAATCCAAACAGTCCAGGGACGAAGGATCTTTCCGTGAATCCATTCTGATAGCTTCTCCTCACAGGAAACAAGCTGACAATGTCACTGCCTATGTGGGCTTTTCCTTTGGGGACAGAGAGTGGGGAATGCATTTAGAGTCTTTGACCTCCGATCCCCACACACAATGACCACTCGCTTTGAAATTAGCACTTTTCTGTTAAAGTTCTTCATTTGCATTCCACACGGCTTTTTCCTCATTTGATGGGTTATTTAGTTACAGTTGCAATGTCAATGTTTGCTACTCCATTATAAAAGGATATAGATAAGTAAAAACAATGAATGTAACATCCCATTAGTTTTCATGAAGTTTAAACACCAAATACACTCTTATGCATTTAATAATTGCTTTGATCTACACTAATATACAAGTGAATTGACCCGGGGCTCTGGCATGAGCTGGCACCTGGCCTGCCAGCATCAGTCACAAAATTAAGAAAATTCCTGCTGCTTTCCTAGCCACTTGCTGATTTCTGGACCACAAACATCCCATTTTGGATCTAGAGCATATTGAAACCTGATCCAAAGCCCATCAAAATCTGTGGGAACCTTTCCACTGGCTTCAATGTGCTTTGGATCAGGCCCTTAGTGAACGAAAGATTTAACTATGAATGGCCAACGACTGGTGAGTGTTCGCAATATTTATATTAACTCTGCTTATTGATATACTCCTCAGTTTTAGACATTCTGGTCCCCTGGAACTAGGTACTTGGTGTGCATTGCATAGGGATGGGGTTGCAAAGGTAGAAATGTGAGTTTGTTCTCTCAAGTCATTGAGTCTTCAAGATCAGAAATCCAGCCTAAGGCTCTAATGACCCCTGATCTCACCATTAACTAAACAGCTCTGATAAGCTGAATATGAAAAGTGTTTGTACCTTGATGAATATTTTCCAGCGTCACCAGACACTCACATGTGGCCAAAATTTAGTTCAGCAGCCAGTCACTTAAAATAATGCACAGCCACCAATTCTGCAAGAAAACAACATGCTAATTCTGGATAGTGGAGCCAAAGTAATGAGCCATTACCGGCACAGAGTGCAAAATTATCATCTCGGTCACTGAAAGGCAGCCCATTAAGCATAGCACAAAAGGTGCTGCGGAGATTGCACTCAAAGACTCCAGACCTGCTGATGACTAATCCTGAAGAAGAGTTCATCAGGAACGCAGGCATTAAGAGACGAAAAACTATGCCAAGCACATTGATCCCAAGAATATATTTAAGAAGGGACTAGGATATTAGCACCAATATCATCAAAGGTCTCTTTTTCTTCTTCAATATGGTTATCAATTTTCTTTTTGCAATGCAGTTTAGTGGCAGGTTTGTCTTGATTCACTGGAGCGTGCAATAAGAATATTGAATGCCCGAAAGCGGTTTATGTTTTCCGCAGCCGTGACGGAGGTCAGTGTATTTCCCATTAAAATACGTATGGGAGGTGAGGGTCATAACTCTAATGCAAATGCCGCACTCTGGAGCGTTTTTAAGTCATCAATCGCCACAGATCTGACACGTGCCAACCCATATGCAGCGGTCAGAACAGAGATTATGCCAATTTTAAAGTTAGTTTTTAGACGTTAGTCTAAAAAGTTAGAATAAAAGAATCTAGTTAGAAAGAAAAAGCTTAGGGCCCAATTTCCAGAGAGGCTGAGCATCTGCAACTCCTACTGACTTCACTTAAAACTCAGCACCTCTGAAAAGCAGGCCCGACCTAGCAAAGCATCCCAGCTTGTGCTTAAGTCCATCTCTGGTCAGCAAAGCGCTTAAACACATGCTTTAAGTCACACTGAGGTCAAAGCCACCTTCCCACCAAATTGACTTCAAAGGAGAGCATACGCTTAAGTGCTTTTCTGAATCAGGGGCCGGGCCTTAATGATTTTCTGGGTAGGGTGAAAAGGAGAATGAAAAGAAAACGCAAAGATGAAAGAGGAGATAAAATCTTTGAGACACAAGAAATTTTAAGATCACTATATTTTTTTCCGTAGAGCCAACTATGTGCTCATTTTTGACTTTGAATTTTATTTTTATAATCAATTATGTTTATATACCAGTACCACTGTTTAGCACAGTGAAGGTGTAGAACCCAGGAAGTTTCTAAGGATTCATCTACATGTAAACCGCTACAGCTGCACTACTGCGGTGCTTCAGTGGAGACACTACTTATGGGTCTCCCATCAGTGTAGGTAATCCACCTCCCTGAGAGGCGATAGCTAGGATGACGGAAGAATTCTTCTGTCAATCTAGCGCTGTCTACACTGGGGGTTAGGTCAGCATAGCTACATCTCTCAGCGGTGTAGATTTTTCGCACCCTTGAGGGATGTAGCTCTGCCAATGTAAGTTCCCAGTGTAGACCAGCCCTAAAAGTCACAGGTCCTGCAATTTATTCCTTCCTGTTAAATACCCCTCAATGACATACATCTCGACCTTGCTTTATCAAATGAATGCCCTTCACCTGTCTTAGTCAAAACCAAACAGAAACCCAGCCCTGCCAACCTCCTCAATAATCATACCTATTACATGACGATTTTGCATGAAAGTTAGGACCAATCCATAGAAAGAAATTCTTGACTCATATTGGTAGAAAGGTGGCATTTTCTGTATATATTATTCTCTTATAGCCGTTTAAATACCGTTATTCTGGGTGGCGGGGGATCTTTCAGGAAAATCCACTTTACAGAAGTTTGTTTCTGTGGAGCTAGAGCCAATGATAGAGCAGCAGCTAGGCCAACAGCCTAGAAGTTAGGAGACCTGAGTTCAAATCCCTCCTCCCAACGATTTCCCATGTGATCTCGGGCAAGTCACTTAACCTCACTGTGCCTCAGTTCTGCATCTGTACAATGGGGATAATGCACTGCCATGCTTAATAGGGTTGTTGTGAGGCTACACACACACAACAATACTGGAATAATGGGGACCATATCAGCACCTGAGATAGCAAGGCCATTAGCCTAGCAATATTTGACCAGTGTAAGGTTGGCCCTGCTTTACTGCACAAGTCTCCTCGGTTACAAACCATTTGTTACCTACATTTTGCCATTGATTTGGATCTTCTAGTACCTACTTGACCCTAGACGCCTCCCAAAGTTAAAGAAAATAATGTTTCCATGCTACGTTTAAACTCATTCACATACTTACAGAATGGCCTTAATGGCAGGTCCCATCTCTAATGAAAGAAGCACATTGGCTATTCAACTCCCACCACTGGCTAATTTTGGCATCTTCAGTAAGCAGATAGCATCAAGCAAGGAGAAGAGGTAAGAAGTTGTCTAAAAAAAGGGTCCACAGATTGTCTTTAATTTCAGTGCATCTAAACAGACTGTCCCCTATGGGGTGAATTTAAGAGTTTTCAAATTAAAGAGTAATGTTCTTTTGGCACTTTAATTACAAAACAGCGGGTAAGAACTTCTGTAATGTTCAACAGGAAATTCAACTGCATAAGCAAATCAGCCATATTCTTACAAGGCTCCCTTAGCAGCTCTGGGACAGTTTCCAAATCACTGCACCATTAACATTTAAGGAATCCTCTATAAATTCTAGTACTTAAACAGTAAGAAGAAATAAGATACTGCTCCATGTAAGGTCAGTTACCAGAGGGCAGTTTAAAACAAGGCTTGCAGCTTCACAGCTTATGTGAGAGTCCCGTCTTAAAAGTCAATCATCTTAACTTATCCTCCTGTTGTGACCATTGGCCAACTACAGCAGCATCAGACCTTCCAGAGTCACAGAGTGGAGGGATAGCTAAGAGGATACAAATACTTTCAATCTGAGGTATTAGTTCAAATCCAGATCACAGCAGGATTTAGTGGCCTTTGTTAAATAAATTGGTGGTCTTATTCCCATTCCTTTGTCACCAGTAACCACCAACTCAACAGGATGTCTCAGCAGAAATGTCACAAGAAGATCATGACTGAGGGTAACTCAGAGATGATTTCCCAAGCAAGGCTGGCCTCTACTGAAGAGCATGGTAGCTGCTATCTCTACAGCTGGTAATCAGGCACCATTCTTGAGCCCTGACTTCACATCAGAGGTCTGTCTTGGTGAGTAACGCAGCAACTCCACTGAAGTTGCTTTTAAGAATGCTAGAAAACCACACATATGGCCCAAACGCAAACACACATTTTATTTTCAACTCCAGTAGTTACTAGTTGTCTTTTTTTCCAGGTTGTTTCACATAAAGACAAAGGCCAACAGTCTCTGAAAGGGACTGACCCTTAACAAACATGAACCCTGCCAGGGAAACCTCATTTATTTTGATACCAGTAGGTGGTAGGAGATCAGAAATGCCTCAGATTCACGCTCAGTTGTGTTTGAATAATTTAGTGCTGTATTTCCTGGCCAAGTCCCTGTGTACGTACATTGGGCTGAGAGAGGACAGCGTGTGTGTGTGTGTGTGTGTGTGTGTTTGTGACAGCTCATTGAGTAGGCAGCTTGTTGTTTCTAAGACCACTGATGCAATAATTACATACCATTATGGGGTATTTTATATAAATCAATCTGTATTACGGATGTGATTCTCCTTTGTGCTAGTTATGCCTGGGCTTCAACCGGAGCTTCTAGGCTCTCAGCTTTTTTGGAAGCCAGTCCCCTTCTTAGGTGAAAAAAGATGAATTTAGGAGCCTAACTTTAGGCACCCAATTAAAAAAAAAGTCAACCTATGACCTAGAGACTCTTGGAGAGATTCCCAGGTCTGCTGCATTTTCACTGGATTCTCTAAGGGTACATCTACACTGGAGTTGGAAGGAGTCATTTCCAGCTCAAAGAGACATACCCAGGCTAGCTCGATCAGAGCTAAATACACTAAAGACAGACATGTAGCTGCCGTGGTAGAAGTAGCAGGAGGGACTGGCTGCACTGAATACATGATGGTCAACATAGTCGGTCCTGCCAGGCACACCATAGCAGCTGCACTTCTGTTTTTAGCATGCTAGCTCTAATCAAGTTAGGGCATGAATGTCTCCTTGCTTTGGACATTACACCTTCCTGCTCTAGTGTAGACATATCCCAAGAGGCACAACACACATTAGAACTCATAGCCAAGAGGGGTTAGAATGGCTTAAAGCCAGCTTTACAACCTCCAGGATGCCCTGGGGGACATGTATGGAATGCAGTGCTGTAGCCCCACCCCAACACACCCCCACTCACCCACCCCCGCCCCACCCCCAACACCAGAGCTCAGAGGGGGAGGCTCAGAAGACAGCCTTGCAGTTTTCTCTGCAGTGCCTACTCCAGGAGGGGTCATGAGAAATCTACCCCAGCTGGACAAGGGGCCTTTTATGGCCCCTTTATGCCACTTCAGCCCTTTTTCCTCACCTGCCATAAAGAAGCTGGAGCAAGGGCAAAAACCTGGCTCTCTGTAGGCCACCAGCAATCCTCTAAGCCACCCCAATGCCTCTAGCAAGACTTTTGTTGGAAAACGGACATTGCTTGCTCTAGCTTAGCCCTGGTGCACCCAGGCAAGTAGCACGGTGCAACAAAAGCCACAGCAAATGCCAACTCTTTATATTAAAGCCCATTTCAGCTATTCAGCAAGCCCCTGCCTTCTCCAGCTGCTGCGTCTCTTGGAGCAAGTAAATAGGATAAATGCTCACTGTAATTTATTGTTCCGCTGAAGAGCTAGCCCCTGCTCAGAACCTCAGTGGATATACCCGGCCTATGATGCATTCAATTGGACTGTTCAATAGCCAGTTCTAAGCACCATGTGAAGTATTAACGTAAGTACAGTCCCCCGAAGAAGGTTACAAAAGCAATTAAGAGCTCATTGAATCCTGGTGAACCTTTATTTCATTCCTCTTTATTCACAGGGTATCTTAAACCAGTGTCACTTATAAGCATTTTAAAAGTTGCATGCCTGCCATTTCCTCTGGCGCAGAACTGCCACCTGACACATGGCACCGTAGCAGGGCTTCATTAATGTGCCATCAAGAACGCAGGTATGAACATTCAAGTGCCGAGAGCATCTATCCCTATTGTCTGGCTGTGGGCTGCCACTCAGACCCTTGGCTACATTCCCCCACTCAGACCCTTGGCTACATTCCCCCACTCAGCTTGCTCTCGTGGGAGTTATGAACGCACACCCACCGCAGGTCTTCACAGCTGAGTTAGCTCAGGCGATTGGCACCTGGGTCGGCCTATCCAGGCAGTGCAATGTCCTACCCAAGTTGCTGTGTCCTCACTGGCCCTGCACGTGTTGCTAGGACTCCTGGGGGCCTAGCCCGTGATTCTTGGTGCGGTGCTAAGCTGAGCTGAGGGACTCTGATAATTGCCCAGTGAGATGTGGGAGAACTTGTCTGTCCTTCTGGGGAGAATTGTGGGGAGGCATTGGAGGACTGCCAGTATTTGGGTGATTTAGCCTGCATCGTCACTCCAAAATGGGCAGTTCACCAGCCCCAGTGAAAACAGAATCCAGGGCCTAACCCGCACCCCTGACCAGCCCAACTAGCCCAGGTTGAAACCACCACCAAACTTGGGTGAGCGATTGGTGTGTGTGGACTGGAAAGGGGCCAGGGACAACACCCACGTAAACTTTGCAGTGAAGACACACCCTAAGAAGGGTCTATACCCCAGTGCCTGAGGACTAGTACGTATAGGCCTTGTGGAAGCTACGCGTTCAAACCCCAGCCGTTCTGAGTCAGCCCTGCATCTGCCTGTAGCAGAGAGGACTGTTTTAGGGAGCGGGGCAGGGGGAGTAGAGCGCATGGGAAGTAGGTGATTGCTCTGAGTCGTTTGGCAGCCCATCATTGACCCTCCCTGTCTTCTGCTGCAGAAGCCGCAGGATCCTAACACACCAACAGCATCTGTATGTAGTTAGGCCTTTTATGTTTGTATGTCGTTACTAAACTCAGTTATTTGGAACCCAACTGCGTCTATGCGGTTTCCTCATATTCTTCACACTGTGTGGAGAGCAAAGACACAACTGGAGGTATTGTTTGGACAAGACCCTAGAAACAGACCCTCTCTGGTTTATGGAGACATTAAGATTTCACAGCCATTGTAAAAAGAGGCTTCTGGGAACAGCATGACTGCACACAGGAGGCCATTTTGATGACCACGCCGGCCCACCCCTGCCAGCATGACCTCGCATGCACCATGCGTGCAAGGTCACACCAGTGGGGGCGGGGCAGGGCGTTCTTCAAAATGGGGTTCCCTGTCCAATACCAGACAAAACCACTTCCGGTTTTGTCTGAATACCGGATGGAGACAGAGCTTGGGAAAGCAGGACTGTCCAGCTTAAAACCAGACAAATGGCCCGCCTGTGCTGGGTGGATACATTAAAATTGTGTTTGTGTAGATGTAACCCACACAAACTGTGGGACTCTGTCCCCCTCTAGTGGCCGGACCACATACAAGTCTGGATCCAGAGTTTGATCTCCACTACTACTAACCCGTTCAGGCTGTCACGTTACAAGTGATGGCCCATGTATTTTAGGCCTCTTCTGGATGAAGAGCTGTGCGTGTGTATATTTTACTATCCTATAAATGTGTACAGTGATTTAGAGAGAAATGTAATTTTAAATATAAGCAGGCAATGGCATGCTGTACCAAAGCCTAGCACTATGGGGCCTTGATCTCATTTAGGGCTTCAAGGTGCTACAGTAATACAAACTAATTAATTAATTAAATCCTATGTAACGAAGTCATAAAACCACCACCAATTCCCTAGTGGCTGTCCTGGACATACAATAAAGCAGATTATGCTACTTATGAACCATAGTGCCAGAGCTGCTGACTTTCTGGTTTCCCCAGGGGTTTCGACCCCTGCCCTGCCCCAAGCCTTGCCCCCACTTCACCCAAGGCCCTGCTCCGCCCCCTCCCTCCCTCCACCTCTTCCTGCCCCTGCTCCTCCCCTTCCCCCCAGCACACCACTCAACAGCTGATCCATGGCAGGCGGGAGGCGCTGGGGGTGCGGGGAGGGGAGAGCTGATCAGCAGGGCCACAGAGTCAGCATCTATGCATGGCACAATTCTGCCTCTTCCCCGACCTCATTTCAGTGCCTCCCGCCCACTGCAGTGCGCGAAAGTCCTCCTTAGACACCCAGAACATTTGTAAGAACCAAAATGTACCCCACCCCCCACTACCAACATTTGTGCACGAGATACCAGAGGCAGCCTAAGAAACTCAGATTCACGAGGGGGGCTGGAACAATTTGTATAGTGGGGGTGCTCAGAGCCATTGAACCAAACTATAAACCCTGTATTTGATGGAAACCACTTCAAGGCAGCACCCCTCATTCCAGCACCTATGAGATTCACTGTCTGGAGAAGATAACAAAGCACTTGTATTTCTATTCATCCCAGATGTTTCATAAAACAATGTTGTTTTTCTCATGTTCGCAGTGAGGAGAATGAGGTTTCTGGAAGGGTTCTGAGAACGCCTCATGGGATTCTGGTTCAATAATTGCTGGTTACAGATATGTTTTTCCCCCCCTTACGCATTATTGACCTTGCAACTTTTTCTAAAGCAAACTGAAGATGAAAGCCCCAAGCCGCTCCCTCTCACCCCTCTCTGGGTATGTGGTAAATTGCAACATGTATCACTTCAGAGCACCACGTGTCTCTCTGCGGCTGTCTGCAGCGGCCTGTGGATTTAAAACTACACCCACCACTTACTGCAAGAGCCTTTCATCCCAAAGGGGTGCCCATGCTGAAATGCACTCACCCCTGGGATGGAATGAATTATACGGCAGTAGTGTCTAGGAACCCCAGTATACTCGGAACCCCAGGTTTGGGCCTCATTGTGTCAGGTGCTGAGCAAACAGAACAGAAGAATACAGCCAGATTCACCGTTGCCCTACACCTTGTGCAAGCATATTGTGCACCAGTGTAAAATGATTGCAGAGGGAGTGTGAAATGGTGCTAGATCCAAATGGTGACCGTTCACATCCACTTTGAACTCACGTAAGTAACCTCCCAACATGCCAAGCGATGGCGAACTGGACTCCAATTGGAGCCAAACCCTAGCATGGTGCTAAGCTAATGCTTTGTTTAATGGCAGCCGTGTAACCGGTGCTGTACAAATCTGGACCCTAACAGCTTGCAAACCTAGAAGACTGATGAAACAGAAAAGACAGGCTATTCTGGGAAAGCCAGGAATGAGAGAAGGGGAGTTATATTTTGGTGCACAGCACACTGGACTATACTGGGAAGTCCCCTACTCAAGTACCATACTGACCTGCAGCTGCATAGCTTGAGACCCGACAAGTTCAAAGCCGAAGAATGTAGACTACTGTAGCAACACGTAGCGTGCAGGGACGCTGGAAGAATTAGCATCGTGGGGGAGCTGAGAGCCATTGAACTGAACTGTAAACCCCGTATATAATGGAAACCACTTCAAGCCAGGAAGCGCAGCAGCACCCCTAGTTCCAGCCCCTATGTTAGTGTTCTGTACTGATGCCCTTTCCTCATTATCCATGTGGTGGGTGCAGCCCCCTTGAGTCCCCACCAGACCGAGATGTGGGTTGCTTCTCTTCTCTAAGACAGAGTTTTTCCCCTGCTTGGGGCATACAAGAGTTTCTCTAAACAAACAAGATTCTTTCCTTCCCCCTCTCCAGGGAAAGGGAGAATCAGAGCAAATAGAAAAAGGTGCTCAGCTTACCCGCAGGCTCCAGCATCCTAGATCAGGGTTAGGGCCTGTCCGTAAGCCCCCTGCTTTTGGGAACCCCCACTCTGTACCTGGTCTTTACAGTCTGAAGGGCAGTAGGGTCTGTGACTGTCTTCCTCCTTGCTGATCTCTCCCAGGCATAACAGACTTCCCCCAATTACCAACCCTGCCTATTCTTTCCTTTTCTAAGCTTCCTGTCTCCAGGCACAGCAAGCCCTCAGGTGTGTCCGGTTAGTGCTGGCTGAGCCCATAAGAGTTCATTAGCCTCCTCTCTGCCAGGGTGCAGGTGTGCCCCCTCACGTTCCATCAGACTGATATTAAACTTGCCTCTTGTAGGAGGATTTGACTTATTCACATGATAGTTGCACCTCGAAGCCTCAAGAGACTGGAGCCCCACTGGGCTCGGCCTTGTACAAATACATAGCACAGGCTAGTCTTAGCCCTGACCAGCATACAGGCTAAATAGACAAGCTGCAAAAAGAATGGGAGGGGAAAGAGAGGCACAAAGAGATGAGTTCAAAACAGGTCACTGCAGACAGCTGATGAGTGGCAGAGTTCAGATCAGAATCCAGGCCTCCTGAGTCCCAACCCAGTGCTCCACCAAAAGGGAAAAAATAACCCACTCTGTCTTCTCCCCTGCCTTGTCCTGTCTGTGATTTTAAGAAGTCATTTGACTTTTCATTAAGTATCAGCTGCTGGGGAGAAGGAGATGACAGCGCCTGGGAGAAAGGCCCTAAGTGCCCCCTATTCTTTCCCATAATAAAGATCCTGCTATTTAGACAGGAGACCAACTAAAACCCAGAGCTGAACTTCCCCAACTTTGGTGAAGTTTGGGTCCAGATGTGAACTCTGGAGCGTGAGTAGGCTCTGACATAGAACGCAATGGCTCCCAGCCAGGATGCTGGAGAGGGGCCCAGTCACCTCTCACCCATTCATAATTCAGCCAGCTAGAAACCAGAGCGTCCAAAGCACAAGACAGCTTTAAAGCCAAGTTATATACACACAAACACACACCGCATTTGTGATCCAGTGCTGCTTGATTTATGGTATATTTCAGCCAGTCAAAATGCAGCTGGTCAATAATGGTACAGTCATAAAGCATCACTCAGCTACACCAGCATCCCTCAGATAAAATGACCCGTCGGCATCCATCACTTGGGATAGGAGAAATAAAGGCACTGGAATATTGTTGTCCCAGGATTAATGCCTCCTGCTGCTGTGACAAACGTTCCAGCGTTGCCTCAACATTTATTGTTGATAAACGATTTGACTTTGCCTTGACATTTCTGTAGCAGCAGGAGACCGTTATCCTGTGACAATGTTTTATTCTATTGACATTATCTCTTAATTATAACGTGAGTAATGTAGGAGAGAGAGAGACCACCAATGGCTCAGATGAAAGTCGTCATAGTTTATCCTGTCAGGGTGTCTTGGAAAGATTCTACTCTGCTGTTTTATGACCCGGTCAGCTTTGAGAAGCAAAGGGCTCATTAACAGAGGGCCGTATCCTCAGCTGGTGTAAACCTGCATGGCTCCACAGAAGTCAATGGAGCCGTGACAATTTGTGCCAGCTGGAGATCTGCATGTTGAATGACATCCACTTGCCTGGGATTAAAAAACAAACAAAAAAACAAAAAAACACTGAACAGGGAAGTGGGATTTTTGGGGAGAAAAGGTCATTTGCATATTTTTTTTAGAATGAGAATTTAGCAAGATTCAAAAAGGGATTGGACATTTATATGGCTATCAAGGATATTCAGAGTTATAATTAATTAGAAAGTTTTTGGATGGGATATTAAACCTCATGCCTGAGGGCTTGAGCCAGCTGGTAACTATTGGAGATCAGGATGAGACCTAGTGTGGGGCCAGATTATCTCACAACTGCCTATGGCAGGATTTGACACCTTCCTCCAAAGCATGGGATTCTGGCCACGGTCAGAGACAGAATACTGGACTAGATGCACACAGGACCAGACCCGAGTTCCTAGGAGATGCTGCTGCATGGTGGGCAAGTTTATGCTCTGCACTGATTGTTTTCTGGAGTTTACAAAATTGTTTTGCATATGTTGAATAATGGCTGGCGTTAATTTAATAAGGGAGGACATCCCACTAAGGGGATTCCCAAAGCAAAATCTAGGCAGTCCCATTTACGGGCTCCTTTTTACGCGATCTCTCTGGTTTTAGAACACAGACTGGGAATTCCAAAGGAAGCTCCACATGGGACTTGGGTATTGAACTCCCTTTAAATACGTAACTAATACAGAAGCCCCGGTCCCGTAGCGAGTCTGCCTTGGTGCATCCCGGATTGGATTGGAAGCCCTGATAATAACCTTATTATTAAGGCATGTCTGCGTCTTCAACACTGATGGCACAATACCTATTTTAAAAAACAGTCTGTAAAAGAATACCCAGACAGCAGCATGACAAAGCCCACAGCTACAATGAACTAGGAAATTTAAAAACAGCAAAAGAATACACCACTCCACCCATTCCAGCAATGCCCTCAGCCCTCTCCAAAAGTCCTAGCCCAGAGATGACCTTTGCAGCCTGCCCCGAAAGTCAGAGGGGAGCTATTTTATACCAAAAGAACTGGGGGAGGGAACAAGTTCTAGAAGCTAGGGGTCCTTGTGGAAAACGCCAGGCCAACAACCACCTCTCTTTTCTATCACGGGAGATCCAATTCAAGTGCTTCTGCTGACCACACCGCCAGGAGAGTAGTGTCATGATTCCGCTAGATGGAAGCCTGCTAAAAAGGGTGATTAGAGTCTCAAGTTAGACAGCATCTAGTCCACTTTGGAGCCCACAGGTAGGCAGCCATGTTTAGCTGTTGTAGTCAGATACTTCCCCTTTGCATTTCTAAGGAGTCCACTTGTCTTGGGGGGTAGCTGCCACTTTGGGAGGTAAAGTGATGCAGTAGGATACAAGGGAAACACACAGACACTGTGCTTTCGCATGGAGACCTGACTGATTCCTCCTTGTTTACACATCTGCTTTTTGTGCATGGAAAACATAACCTGGTGACTTTCTTTTATTAAACTCTAGAATTTCCAGAACATATTGATGTTCTTCATACAGCTCTTCCCAGGCTGCCTTGATCCTGCCCTGCTTGTTGTTTACAATGGTAATATTTATCAGATTCCCCCACTGAAGCAATTGCCTTACTAATCGTTTATTCCAGATCAAGAGTCTATCCTGCTAAGAAAAGTAACTCACTTCGCATCCTTTACAAATCCCTGAGTCAGGAAATCACATCTGCTTCTTTCAGCAAGAATGCTGCAGAACATCAGGTTGGAGCTTTTGAACCGTCTCTTTGTAGAAAAACAAAAAAGCTAGAGAATAGCATTTTAATATTTAAACAGGGCCAATTTAATTAACTTCCAAGAGGATGCGGCTTGGTACTTAGCTACCGGGATGCACATATATTTAAGACATGCAGAGAGCCCTAGTTTTCATCTTGTAGCCATCTACAGCTTATGTTAATGCATACCTATCATTGATTGGTGGGGAGGGATAGTTCAGTGGTTTGAGCATTGGCCTGCTAAACCCAGGGTTGTGAGTTCAATCCTTGAGGGGGCCATTTAGGGATCTGGGGCAAAAATTGGGGATTGGTCCTGCTTTGAGCAGGGGGTTGGACTAGATGATCTCCTGAGGTCCCTTCCAACCCTGATATTCTATGATGTTTTAATGCAGAACATCTAGAAGCATCGACTGCTAAGGCATTTAACAAAACAGGATGAGAAAAACTATATGGACTATCATGACATCTTCATTCTTCTTCTGCATCCTCTAGATCAGGGGTTCTCAAACTGTGGGTCAGGACGCCAAAGTGGATCGTGACCCCGTTTTAATGGGGTCGCCAAAGCTGGTGTTGGCCCTGGGCCCCAGCAAGTCTGAAGCCCAAGCCCAAGCCCCATTGCCCTGGCCTGAAGCCCAAGCCCCACCACCCAGGGCTAAGTTTACATGCCCCGTGCCCCAGGCAGAAGCCCTTTGGCTTCAGCTTTGGACCTGCCACCCAGGGTGGCAGGGCTCAGGCGGGCTTGGTCTTCTGTCCCCCCTCCTGGGGTCATGTAGTAATTTTTATTGTCAAAAGGGGACCATGGCTGGAACAATGAAGTTTGAGAACTGCTGCTTTAGATTTTGGTTTCCTCAAATATCAGTATTATTTATTTGTACTAGTGAGATCAGATTGCATTATGTCAAGCACTTTACAAACACATACTCAGAAACAGTCCGTGGCCTGAAGAGCTTAGAGTCTAAATAGACACGACAAAGATACCGGGTGGGTTAACAGTGGCACAGAGAGATGAAGGGCCAAATTTTCAGTGATAAGTAGGCACCTAAACATACAGATAGGTGCTTTTTGAAAATCCCAAGCAGGTTAAGTGTCTCATTGAATCCAATGGGAATTAGACACGGAATCTGCTTAGGTGCTTCTGAAAATTGCACTAAGCACCTACCTGCATCGTTAGGCACTTAAATAGCTTTGGGAATCTGGCCCAAAGTGACTTGAGTAAGGCGGCAGCTCAGTGGCTGAGCTGGAAATGGAACCCAGCGTCCCGGCTTCCAGCCCAGTGCGCTCTTCACCTTATGTCCAGACAGCAAACATGGATACAGAGGAGAGTGGAAAGCAACTGATAAGACTTCCCCCCCGCCCCCCAAAAAAGCAAGGTAAGCAAGGTCCAGCAAGGGAGGAGTGACTCACTGGGGAACCTTGGAGGGGTTTTGGACACGATTGCTGGAAGAGGAAGTGTATTGTCACCACCACGTGTAGCAATATTCAGATAGTTCCCATTGCTACTGACCTGCCAGAAGCATCCCCCATTTTCTTTACTTCATGTATCCTTTCGAGGGCGTGTTCACAATGGGC
Source organism: Chelonia mydas (assembly GCF_015237465.2). Classification (NCBI taxonomy): domain Eukaryota; kingdom Metazoa; phylum Chordata; order Testudines; family Cheloniidae; genus Chelonia; species Chelonia mydas. The sequence goes on along the minus strand of NC_057856.1, from coordinate 23,869,879 downwards.
GAAATACACCCCAGCACAGAGTCAGGACAAGGCCCAGGTACCGCGTTGGTCCCAAGGATTAAGGATCGAGTGAACTCTGGGCTGGTCATCGACGCTGGGGAGAATTTCACTCTCAGCATTTGACCTGGCCCCACGCTGAAGTTCTAATATAATTAGAGACAGTTCGGGAATGGCTTGAACCAAACTGAACTAATGCACGCGACATACAAAGCTATTTGATCAATGGCTGTAACCAGCCCTTTCCTGGAAAGCCAATTACCTCTAGGTAGTGCCCATTCGCCTGATCTTATTCCATCATTGAAGTCAGTCTGTGGTTAAGAAACTGTGGCTTTTGGGGGGAGGGAGGAAAGGGGGGGAACGTAGTTCATTTTAAATGAAGGAATACAGATTATGTGGATTGATTGTGTCTCTCTCCAGAAAGCACACACAATAGGTACATTCCAATATAACGGTCCCATTACACTAAGCACTATACAAATACGGAGAGCGACATTCCCTGCCCCAGAGAGCTTACAAAATAGAAAAACAAATTAAAAAATTATTAAGATGCAAGTCACGTTAGCAAGGATTTCCCTACACCCCCCTGAACTCCTCCATCCCCCCTAGTGTTCAACTAGTTACATCACGTAACTAGTGTTGCCAATTTAGTCATTTTCCACCCCCTACCCCTGTAAACTCAAACACTCCCTCTAATTTCAATTCCTGGGGAAGACTCTGCCTGTGAGTTACCTTAGACCACGATAGAGCTGGCATATGTTCAGTATGGCGCTACATAGGCCGACAGCCTCTCCCTCTGAGATGGTAAAACCACTCTTCTACCGAGGCATGAACCCTTGGTCAAGACTTGAACAATCTCTTTCAGAAGTGGTTACCAAAGATAAAACAATGGGAAAGACTTATGTCTAAAAGTAAACCTGGCTCCCAGGACTTCCAGCCCATTGATATGCTGCCCTTAAAAAAGTCTGTCTACACTGAAGTTAGACACCCATGGCTGGACTGCGCCAGCTGACTCAAGCTCAGGGGGTTCAGGATGTTTAATTGCAGTGTAGACTTCCGGGCTCAGGCTGGCGCCCAGGCTCTAGGACCCTGTGAGGTGGGAGGGTCCCAGAGCTTGGACTGCAGCCCCCATCAGCTAATATGGGCCAGCCCGGGTTTTTAATTTCAGTGTAGACATAACCCAAGACTCCAGCCAAACACACCACTTCTCTCCCTTAATCTGACTTAAACATTCACCCTTCTCCAGCAAGAAGCCATCACAAGAGTCCCTGACTCAAGGATTGACCAGGCTTTCTGAACATGTTCACGTGTTGTTCAGCTTTAGACTACAGCCTATGCCATGCCCAGGTGTTGTACAGGGCTGCAAAGGACCTATGATCAGCTGTAGCTTTCAAGGGTTACTTGACCTATGATGACGTAGATCACGTGTAAATGGGGGTATGGCATGTGAACTCCTCCAGCCAACTAAGATTGCTAAATCCTCTGGTTTCTCTCAGAAGTCTTGCAGCTGAGAAGAAAAGCTTCCGACCAGTTATTTGCCTGGAGGAGGTGGCAGGGGAAGGGTAGGCTTTTCAAGCCAAGGAAGATCTGAAATGTGTGCCCCTAGGGCTGCCCTCCATCGGAGCTGATGCATGTTTGCTGTACTAAGGCAGGTTAAGCCCAGGAACGAAGGAACATAATCCATACATAACTTTCGCCCCCCTAGGATGGGCAAGATTGGTTACCTCTGTGAGGATCCTACTGCAGGGATCTCAAACTTCCTATCCATTGAAGACTGCAGATGGTAAGAGCGATGGTCTATATAACAATCACTCCCCTCCCACTGGCCACCACACAACATCCCTGGAGCAGCCACGGGAACTGCTTTCATGGAAAAGTAACCTTGTTAGCCTACTTCAAGTGCATTAAAAGAAGCTGAAAATGCATTAACAGGCATATACGAGGAGAAGTCAGTGCCATGTGACTAGCCAGCCATCCACTGCTTGAGAACCACTGGGCTAGAGTAGAATGTGGAAGTCTTATTCTTTGCAGACCAACAGTCTACCCAGTGATGTGGGATGAAACACAATTACCACTCCTGGCATGGCGAAGCTGTGCGAGGCAGAGCTCTAAAGTAACACACAGAGGGGACTCCTTATTCCTAAGAGGAAGATGGTTTATAAAAGGGCCTCACACAATCAGTGCAAAAGTCAGAGCGACCCCCTCTAGAAGATCAGGGCTTTGGAAGTGGGGATGTTTGTGGTTTTGCAGGCAAAGGATAAAGACAGGTGTTGGCTCATCAACTGTGTTTCACCAGTACACAGCATAAAGCTTTAACCGTCTGTCTTTTCTTGGCATTGGGGATTGTCTCACTGCAGCACTAGGCACATCGTCACGTAATAAATAAAGCTACACCCACAAGAAGGGTACTTAAGACAAGACACTAGAAGTGCTTATCACTCCCAAAACAAGTATAGATTTGAAAGAGGGCCAGCCCGAGCCTGCAGCTCAAACACTATTCCAATGGATCCAGCTGGTGACTCATTTGATTTTCTAGAAACATGGAGTCAAACCAAAGACTGACTTGGAAAACCAGAGAATATCTCGGCGCACAGGGGTGAGGGGGTGTTCCTTTAAATATTCTTCGCTTTGGGAAGACATTTGTAATCACTGGACATTCCTTCACCGTCAAATTGAGACTAAGGCTGGCTCTCGCTTCGGGTCTGCATCCAACCTAGAGAATTTAGTCTGCTCCTCATCATTTGCAGGGGGAAAGGAAACTCAGACTTCCAACGTCAGTGGGTGGAAGAGAACGAAGGGAGCGCGCAGATATTGTGCAAAGGAGTAAGAAATCGAGATGTGCTCCTTGGCACCCCGGAATCAACAGGAGGCTTCTGATGGGAACTGCAAGCCCCAAGGAACAATGGCTCACAGATGAAAGAGACAAAGCGGCAGGGTCCTTACCTAAGGAAGAGGTTGCTGCTTTCCTAGATTTCTGAAAACACAGAATTAACCCTCAAGTGCAGCCAAGGAAGTTCTTGGCAATATATCAACAACTTCAATAAACCTACAAACACAAGAATACCACACACACACACCCCCAAAAGGGTGGCATTCTTCAGACTATCTAGCTGCATCCTGCCCCAGCATGTGTTGGTGTCTCATGCAAACCACTCCAGAGTACCAGGAAGAAGCTGCCCCTAAAGCAGCCATCCTAAGCAGAGCTGGTCAGGAATTTTCCAATGAAACGTTCTTTTTCTTTTGGTTTCAGTGACTCGGTGTTTTCCAAACTGTTTGTGGGAATGGATCAGTTTCAAGGAATGTTTTGCACAAAGTATCAAAAGATTGTTTTGATATTTTCAAAACGGAAAGTTCTGTTTTTCCGGCTCAATGTGATTTTTTTTTACTACAATGAACAAAGTCAAAACTGAATTGATATAACCTCACCCACCTTGTCTCTCTCATATCCTGATACAAACACAGCTACAACACCACTGCATCCAACTGAAACGAAACATGATTGACCTGAACCAATTTTTGGGGAGGGAGGAGGGGGGGAAGGGGGGGGGAATTTTGGGATCGTAATGTTTGAGGTTGACTTTTTGTCCCAATTTGGTATTTTTCAATATCTCAAGAATTTTCACAGGACAGGACAACTGTTTCCTGACCAGCTGTATTCCTAAACCCTGATCTTTCAAGTAGCCATTTTAAAGTATCTCTAGCAATCAATTACCTGCATTTGGTAAAAGTCTAGTCAGAAACTCTATGCCAGAATTTCAGATCCAAGTGAGCAGAAAGGCCTGGACTCCTATCCACGTCTTTTCCCGCACTGCATCCCAGCATGCCGGGCTTTTGCAGCTTGCAAAGTGGTACTCTGAAGGTTAAGCAGGAAAGCGTGGACGCCACTTGAAAGACATGATCTAAAATGGACACTTTGCAATGATAGCATCTCTCATCAGACAATCTCAAAACACTTTTCCTCAAGCCAACCGGTAAACATGACTTCCCTGTCAGAGCCTGGGAAACTGACGCACAGCCTGGTTAAGAGGCATTTCAGAGACAGGGAATTCCTCTTTTCCGCACTCAGTCTTCTGCTCATATCAATAGATACCATCGCCTCCACATTCAATAGGAAACGTTTGAGAGTAACATTCAAGTTGTCAGTGACCCCTAATGGAGAAAGGAAGAACATACTTACACGACCTTATCTGCAGTACTGTACACTCCCTTTCTGCAAGCCGACAGCAGTAATCTATTTAAGCTCCTCACCCAAATTCCATAAACTCTGTTTGCTAGCTACTGCTTCAGATGGTCCGGCAACACTTCACGTGTTGTTATAAAAGCGAACTCAGCATATTTACTTCACCACCACCGAAGGGCTGCGAGAATCAACGGCCACTAGGAAGATGCAGCCTGCACAGCTGAAATACAGCACAGCAGGCAAACTGACCAAGGCACTGTGGATGAAAAGCGGGGCTTGTTCTCTCTGCACTTCGTTTGCAGCCGCAGGACTGCAAAGTAAAAGACACTTGGAATAACTTTTAAGCGCATACGTGAAGAAGTGCTCCTGGCAAGGCAGAAGGGTCTCCCCGGTAAATCCAGCCGCAGCAGAGAAAGAGAGCTGGGAGTAGCACGGTTTTACAGGAAAGCAAATAAAGGGATTTTAGGAAGGACCATCTGAAAAGGCAGGAGGGAAGGTAGCCTGCTGGTAAGAGCTTGGGACAGTGGTGAGTCAGGCCTCTGTCACAGATTTGCAGCACAACCTTGAGCAAGACAGACTGAGGCAGCAGGCAGGAGGACGTTAGCTGCAAACGCAGGTATAGCATTATTCACAGTGTAGTTTTTAGAGTTTGCCAGGCACCATCAGCATGCTCGAAGCTGCCAGACAAGACTCTTGCTCCAAGGAGTTGACAATCCCTGGTCCTCATCCTGCAAAGCAATGGGTTCAGGCCATGCAGGAGCCCATAGGAGTGCAAGGCTCTACCCACGTGCATCACGCTGCAGGATCAGAACCTGAGACAACCAACCCAAACCCCCATTTAGAGTGGTCTGCAGTCCCCGGATGAAGGTGCAAGGGATAAAACAGAGTCACAAAATGTTTCCATTGGCCACGGATTTCAGTGGCACAGCTCAAGGTTATCAAAGGAGAACACAACACCATGCGGTAATTCCATTTCAGAGGCGGCACAAGACTAATCCCCCTTCCCCCCCCATGACATTTTGTTTGTGCTGGAAAATGTAAACTTTGATTTCCACCCCAGAGGTGGCTGCCTTTCAGGCGTTGTCTGGAGAACACTTTGGAGTCGCGGTACAGAAAGTAAAATATGACTAACTTTAATCGAGAACCTTTGGTTCTGAGGAGAGTTGTCCCAGTGTGTAGTAGCAGCTATGGTACCTCAGAGAGAAGGCAGGTGATGTACTTACCTGGCCCCAGCACCACAGTGTCTGAGCACCTCTGTGTCTTCAATATATTGATCTGCACAGCACCCCTGTGAGGCAGGGCAGTGCTATCATCCCCATTTCACAGATGGGAAGCTGAGGCCCAGGGAGACTCAATGACTTGCCCAAGGTCACACACAGAGTCTATGGTGGAGTGGGGACTTGAACCTGGCTCTCCTAAGCACCAGCCTAAAGGCACTGGACTATCCTTCTGCTCTTCTGCTTTTCAACGACTGAGATAATATGCTTATCCCGGGCCCCCATTTACAAGGCGCCAAAGCCTTTGGGATTTGCCCAGCTCTGGTTTTCCTGCTGAGGCCATTAAATAAATACGCAGTAGGGTTCACTCATTACAAGACAGAAAGCCTGAGAGGAACACAGGTTTAGAGCATCCTTTGTACAGTCCGCATCCCAGTGGGTTCAAAGCAGTAAGTCTTTGCCAGATCGGGGTCTTCGATACTATATATTGATTAGTGAGGCAAAAAACAGAGAGAGAGAGAGAGACAGACAGACAGAAAAGGGGCATCACTGTAAGTGTGACATCTTCCTTGTATTCCTTAGAAGGCCAATGGCCAGGCCAAGCTGACCACACTTTGACTGCGGGCAACGGCCAGTGCTAAGGTGGGCAAGGAGCTTACCAGGCCACAGAAGAGCCCTGCAAACTCCCAGGGACAGACACCGTTCTGCCCCTCACAAGTACGCTGCCTTTGTGGTATGTGGGTACTGAGCTGGCTGGCCACGGAGCCTGGGGTAAGTTAAAGCAGCTCTAACTTACAGCAGCCTTCAGCCCGGCTGCCCCACTTCCCAGAATCTCCACGGTGCTCCTCTTCCCACCCCGACACATCCCCACCTGTGATAGGAGCAGCATAAGGACATGTAGGTGAATCCTCCTCCGCAAGGGTCAGGCCCCTGTCTGGTGCCCGTGCACTGCAGAGCCGTACACAAGGGCTGGGGTGCGGGCCAGAGCCGGGCCAGGTGGCTCTCCTCTCTCAGTGCATGTCAAGATGCAGCACTCATGCTAGAAAGGACACCACAGGTCATTACGTCCAAAACAACAGCCTCTGCCATCTTTCACTCATTCGTTTCTCGGAAAACCCATTCAGGTCTGGGGGAAAACACAAACTTAAGGCCCGAAAACAAAAAAACATCCCCAAAACAGCACGTCTATCTCCATCGCCTCCACCCCAGGGGCACAGGGTTAGAAATAAAACCCTATTTCCAGGGGGAGCGATAGCCCCATTTGGGATCAGTTTTCCATTTAGCTGATAGTTTGGGGGGATTGTTTTCTGCGGTGACAGAAACTGCATTCCTAGCAAGCCTCTGAAGAGAGGGCGGGGGAGGTCCTGGACTGCGGCCCGCTCTGCACTGGGTAGTTTCTGAGGGCCTGGCATGCCCCAACAACGCGAGCATTGCTTTCCCCCTGAGGCGCTCCTCCCTGTGCCATGCACTCAGTCGTTAACGGAGCACAGCCAAGTGAGACAGAGACCACTCAGAGAGCATTGCAGCGGCTTGCTCCCACATGCACCACGGAACGCCATGTTGATGGAATCTGAATCCGTCCCTTCTCCTGCCAAAAGCAAAGCCAGGTATTAGAAAATAATCCCTTTCTTTGGCTCACCTGGAAGGCCTAGGTTCTAGGGCAGCCCTGAAGTTGGCACGGGAAGAGAACAGCATGGCACCCGTGCATCTCCTCACCCACCCCAGCAGCAAAGAGAAAGCAACCCAACCCAGACACCCTGTCTGAGAGTGACACTTTCAGGGATGGTCCCAGTTCGGGGAGAGCCAGGTTCGGATCTCATTACAGGTGACCTCCCAAGGGGAAAAAGGTGGCTTGTGCCCTCTTGTTTCATTATGATGGACAGAGAAAGCCTGAAAAGTTTGGTCAGAGGGGGCTCCCTCCCCAAGTACACACATTTGTTTTTCCAAATTAGAACATCAGATTTTACCTACCCTGGAGGAACATAACAACTGGTGAGCTGGTGAAGTTATAACATTGCAAAAGCATAAAAGGTAAGCCCCTGGAGTGGGGAGGAGCATGGGAATTTAGTCAGACCACTTAAACACAGTTGGTGTTTTCAACTCCTCATTTAACTCCAATGGCCAATTAACATTTTGGAGACAGGACATCTTTGTTAAATATTCAGCAGCCCTCCACCCCTTCCGTTGAGGCAAGAACTGACAGTGCGCATCTCAGAAACCCTCCAAACGCCTCCAGCAAAACAAAGGCAGGACACATTGGGAAAAAAAAAAAAGCAGAAGCACGCTCTTTCTGACGAAAGGGAAGATGGTTTGTATGGCACAATCCAATTCCTTATAGCATAAAGATCAAAAAGGGAGCAAAACCCCATCCCTAACCCCTTTTAAAAAAAATCCTTTGTATCCTAAGGGGTGGAGCCTCCCACTGCCAAACGAGTGAAGATTTGGCCAATTTCCGCAGTCTCAGAGCGGGCTTGTGTCTGTTGGCCCCAGCCCTGGAGTGGCTGCTTTATATACACACCGCCTGCCCGCCACGCATGTGCACCTGGCTAGAGAGATGCCGGGTTAGCTGGGATTTGATGCCGGTGTGTGGCCACAAGCCGGCGGAAACGAGCAGCTGCCTAGCTCCAAGTCTCACATCTGGGAGAAAGGGCTAACTAGCAAGGCACCCAGGGCAGCCCCAGGCAGAATGACCTGTGCACAGCCAGCCAAGGCACTGCACAACGAAGCTTTACGAAAACCCTGACTTCTGCTCTCGGAGAGCTGGAGTGACTGGCTCTCAGCTTCCCAACAAGTCCAGCTCACCTTGGCAGTGCTGCAGGGGCAAGCGTTATGCAAAGGGCAAACTGTTCCTGGACAAGTTCTTCAGCGTATCAGGCCCCAGTGGGCTTTTCTCCAATGTCCAGCAAGTGCCTCATCCTCCGTCCAGCTGTTTTCCTCCTTGGACCGAAGCCGAATCCAAGAGAAAGCAGGCGCCGCGACGATGTTCAAATTCCCTTAGCGCTTCCGGGAGAGGTTCCCCGCTCATACTGCAATGCAGCCTCCTCACCAGGTTTGTTTGTGGCCCATCTGCCCAGTCTTCAGCAACTGGCCCAGCAGGCCCACAGCCATCGGTACCAGCAGCGCTGCTTTGGCAGCGAGAGGAAAGGAGGAGAGCGCTCCTTGGCTAGAACTTGGGTAGATCCACAGCATGGTACCTTCCACCCCACCTTGCAAGCATGCAGCAGGAATGACTGCAGAAGGTGCCCTGTCTACAGATCGGTGAACTTCAGCCAGAACGTTACGTGCAGGGGAGGTGGGGCTCCTGTAATCTGGACTAAAGCGCCCCATTACCACCCTTCCCCCCACAACCAGACTTTCATTGCCAGACACTGTGGTCAGTGACCAACAAGCAGTAACTCTTGAGTTTTCCCAAGGGCTCCACAATCACGGAAAGCGCCCCAGAATTTAGACTAGGGTTTTCAAAGGAGCCTAAGGGAGTTAGGTGGCCCAATCCCAGTGCAAATTGGACATCCAACTCCCTTTGGCCTTGTCACAGGAGCTTTAGAGTCCAACACAAAGCACATCCACCTCCAAGACCAGCAACACTGTTCACCACATAACTGAGAAGCAACACAAGGCCTGAGTTTTCTTACATGGGTGTATATCAGGAGCTATTGCACTGACGTCTGTGGTGTAATACAGGTGTAAACGAAAGAAGAATCGGCCCAGACCGAACAAGCCTGAAGGTAGGACTCAATCAGCAGAGGGGAGGAGATTAAAATCATCTTTTAGAAAGGACGAGATCTATGAGGAAAGAAAGTCCTTCCAGTAAATTTAACTTCAGGTGGGAATGAGATGAGGGCAATTTTCTGTGTCACGCAGACAAAGTCAGCCGCTGGACAAAGCGCCACAGATTTTTTCCAGTGCGCTTAAAAGACAAGAGCCCTCAGGCTTTCACTCACGTTCCCCATCCCGCATGGCTGTAGCTTTGTGTTACTGCTCGGGTACAGAGCGGGTGGAATTGCACCACAGTTACACTGGGCTTAGCCTGGAGAAAGTAGTTCACCGGTGAAGTGTCTGCTCTATAACAAAAAGCAAAGCAACTCCCCACCCATCTAGGGGACGAAGGTAAAACAGGCACCTGTGTGAAGCCAGGAAGTTACACTTAGGGCTACCTAGGTTTTTAACACAATCCAACGAGCTGGGGCAACCACCTCCACTCGGCAGCCAGCCTAGACAGGTGTAGGGGACAACACAAAGTGCAAGGCCCTGGGCATCAGGTCTCCAGAGCACAGCCATTTGGAGAGTTCAAACCCACCCCTTTTGCTACCTCACCTGGGCTTGCCTTTGTGCCCATTAACCTGTCACAGGTGACATTAGCTGATTTCCTTGCATCCAGCCCTGGGGCTTATCAGACTGCTGACAGCCCCAAACTGGGCTCTAATTAGCACCGAGGAGAAGGGAATATAAAGGGAGAAGAAGAGCTAGAGGGATGTGGCAGTAGGAAGAGAAAGTAATGATCATCCTCTGTTTATAAGGTGCCTTTCCTGGATTCACTCAGACTGAAAAGTGGCCACCTCTGGGGTGGAACATGGCAGCTGTTTAAAACCATACAACAGTTTAAGGCAGGAAATAAAGAAGGCCATATTCAGCTGATACTGCTGAGGGAACTTAGTAGCAGAAAATAATTACCCAGGCTCAGGTGGGTGGATGCTCTTCCTCTTACAGACAGCGTGAGGGGCTCTTCAGTGATTACAACTCATGTCAGGGGGGCAGTTTTCCAAAGGGTGCAGAGAGGAAGAGCAGGATAAAGCAAAGGGGCAAGGGAGACTTTGCAGCTGGATCAGAAGAGCTTTGGCTGGCTCTGTGTAGAAAATGAACAACAGGTGCTGTTTCTGTCCCCACCCGCAACCTGCTTTCCTTGCCGCTGACCACCCCTTCTTTGAAAGTGGAGCCCGGAGCCCCAGTGTGAGTGTATTAGAAGTGCTAAGTAACTAACATGACCTGAGAGCAGTCTCTGGGGAAGCAGGCTAGGCTGAGAGCAGGCCTGTTCTCACAGAAGCATAGATTCTCCTGGGCTTTCAGGTTCTGGAGACCCCTCCTACCCAGGCCATGTATATCACAGAGGATGCTTGTCTGCAGAGTCCACTGTGTTTATCAAAAAATAGAAGAGGGGACCAAGTCACCCAGTGATGTCAGAACTCCAGGAAAGAACTGGTCTGAACAAGTGAGAATGTTCATCCATGCCCACAGCTGGAATAGAATAGGCATAGAATAGAAACAGTCTTTCTATGGAGTCTATACACAGTTTGCACAGATGCAGCGCTTGCCATCGGCTGGCTCTTAGAGCATTTTTCCAGCACCAGTCGGTTTCCACAATACCTCGGTGATGTATGTATTATTATTGTCGGACCATTTTACAGATGAGTAAACTGAGGCCCTGTGAAACCAGCCTCAAACAAAAGGAAAAGAACACCAGAGCCCCGTCTGACTCCCACTCCTCTGCACTAACCACGGGATAACACTGTGATGTTCCCTCTCCCGCAGCATTTCTGCTCAAAATAATTCTGAGTCAAATGGGCAAGCTGAGCTTTTCAAAGTGAATTTGCTCCACTTCAGTTCATCAGGAGACAAGCCACAGAGATTTCTATTGGTTAAATGCATTTTGATTAGCAATAATTCACTTATAATGGGCATTTTTATGGCACTAATCCCCATAGAACGTTAATGAATGGTGTCTCCCATCCTTTGCATGATTTTTCAGGGGCTAAAGGCCTGCTCTTCGATGGGATCCAGGTGCCTAAATACCTTTGTGGATCTCGGCCTAAGTGACTTGCCACGGTGACATGAAGTTTGTGGTAGAACTGGGGCTAAAACCCATATAATACATGTTCCAGACTTACCTCCAAATCACATGCCTTCCTGTAGTATTTGAAGCCTGAATGACCCAGAGGATTGTTGACGGGGAACTGGAGAGAGTCTTTCTTCACTAGATCCTGCTAGAAGTAGGTCTGCAGCAAAACCCAGGCCTGAACCCTACTAAATTTGTGGGCATGTGGATCTGTTTTGTCCTCTTTCTAGATGTCTCTGAGTTCAACTAGGGCAGGACAGATAATACCTTCTAAAATGAGCCTCCCAAGGCTCTGTATGGTAACATGAGATCATTCTAATAATTACCAAGCTGGTTTAGGCCAATTAAAATCCTAAGGCGAACATAAATGTCTTTAACTTTGCTTGGAACAGAGAGCGGGAGGGGGGGCTGACCTGGCAGCAGAAAGCAGAGGGGGCACATTAACCAAGGCAGGGGTCTGTGCTTCATCTGTATTTGCGGACATAATAGTCCTGTGGCCAAGGAACATAATGTACAGAGCCGAGTAGAAAGGAAATTGGCCAGAGAGAGTGAGTCAGGGCCATGAAAGGACTTGAGGGTTGCTCGAAGCATTTTTAAACGAAATGGAAATTTCAGAGGGAGCCAACGAGGTGAGTGAAGCACGGGGGAAGTAGACTCAGAATGCTCCGAGCCGATGAGGAACCATCTTGCAGAACTGCCGACCAGCTGTGGCTTCCGGACAGTGTGTGCCGAGAGCCGGAGCAAAGCCGATCAATCCACAAAGGCACAAACGAGCAGAACGGAGGCAGCTGAGGCGAGAAAGTGGCTTGATAGGCTGGTGAGCTTTGTCCATTGATCAAAGATCTCATTAGTGGGCTTAGAGCAGAGAAAAGGAATCCTGGAAGTCTAAATTCTATTCCCAGCTCTGCCACACCCTCACAGCCATGCTCTGTGCCTCAGTTTCCCCTTCTGCAAAACAAACATCATAAGGATGCTCCCCTTCGTCTCCACGTTGTCATGAGGCTGGCTTGTGAAGTGCTTTGAGATTTGCTGAACATCTCGGCAACTTATATGTATCTATGGAAATTATTATGCAATCATCTGACTTGGGTTGGGATTCATATTTTGACTGGGTGGGTGGGTGGGAGGGAGTGCGAAAAAGGAGCCTAGATGTCAGGTGGGGACAGCTCAGCATTCACCATTTCTGAAGTGCCCAGCTGCGTCTTTCATGCTGCTAGGGAGGGAGCCAAGAGATGCTGCCACTTGGAGCTGCGGAGAAAGCCAAATACAGCCAGGTATTGTTAGCCCAGGAGAGGTGAGCAGGCCGGTGAGACAGGACAGAACCCAGCGGGAGCACGTAACCACTGTGCTGAAAGGGGCCCGCCCAGCCCAAGCCTGAGAAAGCGCCACCTCGTAGCTCCACTGAGTCCGATCTTGTGAATATTCTGGGCTCGCACGTGAAACCCAATGAGACAAAGGCCAATAAAATTATCATGGCCAACATCAGTATTGCATCATCGCTGCATTTCTTAGCTTTCCCTTCAGTCTGCAGGTGTTACTCATGGAAGAAGTGCTGGGTAGCGGTTAGAACAGGGGCTGGTTCTGTTCCCTGGAGTGCCACTGACTCACTACATTGCCTTAAGTGAGTCATTTAACCTCTCTGGCCCTCACCTTATACTTGGCTGTAAAATGAGTATGTTGATGGGAGAGGAGGGCTGTATGTGCACCATTGCCCTCTACTGAACAGAATCAGAACTGCGCAACTGTGTGTCATGTGCAACTGTGTGTCATGTGCCCTGCACTGCTGACAGCTAATGAAGGTTCTCCAGATGGAAACTGTGTTTTATCCCAGCTGTTGCCATGTTGTTCTAAGTGGCCGTGTTGGATGCAGCAAAGCAACCACCATGAATTCCTAGCCGGCCATAGATCTATTGCAATATAACAGCACCTGACCCAACAGAGTGTTTGGGAGACTTAATCAATGTTCGTAAAAAACTTGAAGATCTTCAGGGCCTTTAAACAAGTGCAAGGTGTTCCTGGCCGGGGCACGTACTGGGAAGAAGCAGAGGTTAAAAATGTATTGCCAAGCGATAGGAAGCATTATTAAAATTGTCCTGTAAGCAGCTGCAAAGGGATCAGCTGGGTTGTCAGATAGACCTGAACAAAACAAAATGAAAGCTTGTACGTTCCATCCTTTCCCCTGCATTGGGAGATTAAATTAAAACTTTATAAAAAGTTCCCTTAGCTCAGTCAGTTTTAACAGCACTAACAGCAGCCACTCACACACGCTCCTTGTATTACTGGGCTGGGACTGAGGGTTTGTTGGCATAAAACACTCATCCTACCTCCTGTGTACCAACAGTGCCCCCCAGTGACCACTCCACTGTACTTCTAGCAGGAGTTGTTTCCTGACACTCCACCTTTAAACACCGATTTCATGCCCCATGAAACTCAAGTCCTCAGGCTCTAATCAATGATTAATTATAGGGTAGACTTCTAAAACTTTCTCTTACTCTAGATGAGGCTTTACAAACAAAGCCACGTGATTTACAGAATACTGCTTTCCAATCTATATAAAATCCACTATCTGCTATTTTAAAGCAACGTTAGCTTGTCCATTTCAGATTTGTTTGCGGAAGAGTAAACCCAGGGTTGTGAGTTCAATCCTTGAGGGGGCCATTTGGGATCCAAGGCAAAAATTGGGGGTTGGGTCCTGCTTTGAGCAGGGGGTTGGACTAGATGACCTCTTGAGGTCCCTTCTGACCCTGAAATTCTGTGAGGCACAGTAGCACCAGCAAGTGCTTGAGTAAGTGAGGGCTTTAAGTCATTGCTGCTGGTCTGGACACAGTCCTAAAAGGCTGGGGCAGCCTGGAAAAGTGTCATGTTCCTATTTCACTTGCTTAAAGAGCATATGGCTCGAGTGAGAGGGATATATGTTTACTTGCAGTATGTTATTCAGCCAGTAAATATCTCCATGGTCAAGCATTCCAGACAGTGGAGAATCAGGTAAACAAGAGAAACAAAGCTGGCCCTCAAAGTGCGTGGAAGCCTTCATGTCTCTAGTGAGAGCTGTTTTCTTTAATAAATACCTCCTGATGAATGTAATTCCACACAGCATGACTGCCAGAGAACAAGCCTGGAGAGGGGTCCCACAGGTGGAGTCTAATATTTGTACTTTGAAAGACCACTGGGAAACTAAAGTTCCTATTTTTAAAATGATTCCTTACCTCTTAGCAGCTAGGTACTTGGTAATGATCATTTTAAAATTCAGGTTATTTATAGGAGAAACTAGAATGAAACCAACTTCCTTCCTGTGAACTGGTAGGGAGTTTTTAGGTGGTAATAATTTCTGATCACACAATGGTGCTTAAAATAATACTCCCATCCATTGGACATTTTTGCCAAAAAAACCTCAGCATAAGGTGGCCTCATTGCCTGGTTTGTCAATCTCACACACACACACGCCCGCCCACCATATGCAGAGACTGGGTGGGCACGGTATTTCTCAGAACTTTGGCACAATAAAGATGGTGACAGTCCCCGTGACTGTTGCTAAGCAGTGTTGGTTTGTTTTTTAAGTGCTTGTGGTGGCTTTATACATCCCAGAATGACAGACATCAGACAAGCAGAGGAAACGCAGCCAGCTGCTGGAAGGAGGGTGCTTTATGGGGGCAGGGCAAATGTACATCACAGCAAATTTTGCAAGTAACATTTATGATGGGGCCAGAAGACAGTAAGGAACGGAGGGATTGCACAGCCATCTCGCTGCCTCCCTTTCAGAGAGTTAATATTCCCCATCTCCTGTACAAAACTAATGTGGCACAGGAACTATGCCAAACTAGGCATAGGGCTCAAGCTGCTGGAGCCTTGTAAGCAGATGGGCTTAGCAGCCATTATTTCTACCAGCATAGCACCCAAGAAACCAGTCAGGTTTAGTCTACATCTAAAATGTTTTACTGCTATCATAATGGGGTGTGTGTGTGTATGTGTGCATATATCTATCTATTTGCACCCACATAGCTATGCTGGAAAAAACCTTCATGGAGACAGTTATACCACTATAAGGGATTTTATAACAGTATAACTTATTTTGCTTCAGCAAATGCTACATTAGCAAAAGAATTTTTATAGACACTGGCATAACTGCAGCCATTTTTATTTATTTATTTATTTTTTAAGTCTAGGAGCAGAAAGGGACCAATAAGCACAGAAGGGAAAGTTATTTTAAATGATCAGTTGAGTTGGGGGTAGCAAAGGCATTACAGTACAGTGGTTACACATGGATATTAAAGTGTTTTTAATGCAACGGCTGAGCTGACTTCACTGTTTAAACATCTTCTCCCCTCCTCCGCCTTACCTTTCCCCTGGCAGCAGCAAGGATTTGGACTCTGGCCCCACCCACCTACAGCTGATGCCCACCAAAAGAAGAGGGTGGATTCCCACTACTGCTGCTACACAACAGGGCTCTCCTGCACCTAGAATCGCTCTGCTCCCGTCTCAGGGCTGCCGACAATTTTTACTGGGGGAAGGGGTGGGCTAGACTTAAAAATAAAGTATTTGCCGTTGAAGGTCACTTTAGTGAGTAGTTTTGTAGCATGACTAAAGTTGTCCACTTTTAATAAAGCTTCTGTTCCTAACTCACTGTTTCCTTGGTTAAAGCAACCCCCTACATTTGGGGGAGCTGCCCCCCCACCACCACAGGTGAGGGTCACCAGTCTCACAGAGGGGACCTGGGCTAAAGACTGTTAGTGCACAGGACTGGAGCTAACAAATGGTAATTCATAGACCTTGTTCAATTAACGATCAGGCCCTAGTCAGGGGGTGCCATTGGAAGAGGAGGAGCTGGACCTGCTGGCAGCGAGGTGCAGCTGTCCCACCCAACACCCACGTGCCCCAGCTTTGCGATCGCATCAGACTTTAGAATGCAGCTGGCTTGACAGAACGCAGAGTCAGCTGGAGAGCGGAGGTGGGGCCGGGGAAAGAAGTGGGGTGTGAACCCTACAAGTCATTTGCCAAGAGTCTATGATCTAAGCTAGTGTCTTGATAGATGTCCCTCCACATCCCATACCTGCCAGGCATGCCCAACACTAGCACAAGAGCCATAAGACCAGCCCACTGAGAGTGTTCTCAGAGCACTGATCCAGGCAGTCTTGGGGCACAGCGGTTAATTGCAATTTGCATGGTAAAAAGAAATCCTCAACTCCTCTGGAAGCCCTACACTGTGTAAGGCCCATGCACCCCCATGCCTCACATAGGAAAGTCCTTTGCTGCCATCAGTACTCGCAACGCAAAGCTTAAGCCACAGGAGTGGTTTTCCTACCATTTGGGTGTATTTCAGTTGTTACTGGTCTGTAGCCTTTAAGGCACCCTGAGAGCCACCCACTAAGTTAGGGAATCTCCTGACATGGGAGGGGCTTTACTGTGTGGAAAGCTACATGGAACACACTGCCTGCAGAGTGAGTGTTTTTACTCTGCTGTTACAAAACTGCCAGGTGGTCTTCCTGGCTGGAGTGTGACCTGCCTCACATTCTGCCAGCTAATTTTCCGTAGGTGGTAGCACACCCAGTGTCACACTGCAAGGAAGAGATCTCATTTGATTGGGGAATGGCACAGTTCTGGAATAGCTCTTACCCCTGGTGACATTTTACAATGTCATGATTAAAGACACTAGTGGAACAATGAGACGAGTGATCTCATATGTGGAACAATGCAAAGCACCTGGCTGGCTCTGTGTAGGTAGAAGAGCTCAGATTAATCTGAAATGCAGGGAAAAAACTAGATACTTGTAAAGAGTAAGTGGTTTCCATACAAGTTAAAAGTCGGTGGCCTCTGCATGAATTTCACCACAGAAGCGCGAGTGGGAGAGCCAAGAAGCTAAGCAATATTTCTTTGGCAAAAATCAAATGAGCGCCACTGCCACATGTCTAACCCACAATGGCACCTGGGAACCAACTAGCCAGATAAACCAAGTTGCTCATTTTAGAAAAACCCACTAAGCTTTAGAGCAGTGACGAATGAGCCTTCAGTCTAGAGCACCACCCCTCCAAAACAGCAATCACCACAACCTTGAATCTTACACCCGCACATGGCTGCATAGCCTAATACTGGTATATAAAAAAAGTTGGCAGCATACATCTCTTAACCTGTGCAGCATGTGAGAACTCATTTCTACTCAGTGAACCCGAGCAAATGAACCCACCCCATCCAGTTTAAAATAGGATTCATAGGACCTACTGCAAATCGCTGCCAGTTTTCCCAGATTAGCATTAGCCTCCTGAATGGGAGTGAACTTCAGCCAGCGTAGATCTATTTAGTAAGCACCTCTCCATAAACCTTGAGTGGCACAGGTTGTTAAATACTGATGTATTTTCCTTTATACACCAGTTATTTTTACACATGTGAACCTTGTTTGCTTTAAAGGATTATCCATTACAGTGCCTTTTTCTTTTAGGATTCTCTCAACAGCTTCTAGGTGAAGAGAGACTACATGGGCAGAGGAAAGGACTCTTCAGGGGATTAGCCACCAGGTATTCTTCATCCCTGCCAGGCTGGAAATAGCAAAAAAGAGAGGTCTCAGCCCATGCCAGCCCCAGGCCAACAAATGTTTTTTGAATGTTTTGTATTTCAAATGCTAGGACTGAACTGGTTTTATCCTCATCTCAGGTCTTGATGCAGGAAGTGTGAGCCGTGGCAATACAGCTCAATAGCCTTTGAGTATTTTGTGCCTCTCTCAAGATAGTTCGGAATCAGGTATTTTATCCAACTCTGCATCTCCTTTCTAGGATCCTGCTAATGGACCCAGAGCAAGTCTGATCCCTAAGCAGAGTCAGGTACCAGTGGGAATCACCCTTCTGTAAGAGATTGGCACTTCAGGCTTCAGCAGCATCATTCTGGTTTGTTTTACTATCATCTTGAAGGAGTGGTGTTGTTTCGGAAGACTGAGGTGGTTCAGTCCGTGGGTCTGGCTCTCGTGGGCTCTTCTCTCTGGCGTTTCTCTGAATAAATAAAAGCAAGGACAGGTGACTCAGGATGCAGCTAGACACCAGCACTGGTCATCACATACGCCAGTGACTAAAGATTTACATAGGCTACCTGACAGTATGTTCAGCACTGGAATTTGTCACCATGTAAAGACTCCAGACTAACCTGTAGTTTAATGACACCCAGAAAGGGAGAGCAAGCTGCTCCCCGACAACGTGTCCCATTCAGAGACCAGAAACTGGATGTTTATTAATCCACAGCTACTGTCCTCTCAAGAGCAGCAATAAACCCTAAGATGAAGTAAATGCTTAAGAGCACCAACACGTGGTCCATTTTATCACAGAACATTCTACACAGGTTTCTAAACAAAGCCAGGATGAAATAAAGCTGAAGAATGAACTACAGGTTCCAAGAGGGGTGTAAAATTGGCCTTTACTACAATAGTATCTCAATGAGACAGTAAATACATCAGGCATTCTAGATCAATACATTACCCCAGAAGCCTACAGCACTTGATCCATTCCTGGGCTGTTCCATCCTGCCAGTGAAAGTTTAGTGCAAAAAGCCTTTTGAATATACAAACAAGCCGTATGGCAACTTAACCCAAAAAGCTTTCCAAAGTAAGCATCATGCATGAGAACAGCGTGACCTGGTGACTCATTCTTTAGAAGGTGGTTGACCTACTTTTCTGTAATAAATGAAGAGCCATCCTAATATATGTGAGTATGAAATGGTCAGACTGGTAATACTGGGACACATCTGTCAGTATTCTTTAAGTGTAAAGATCAGAAGCAATAAAACCCTCTATTTTGCTTAATGAGAGAAGTATTCTCAGCTCCATGTGGGTGCTCCATATTTGTACAGAGCTCTGACTGTGACCTCATGGAATCCCAGCAGATGCCCCTCCTGGAAGATTTTTACCCCAAGTTAGGTTAAGCAATCTCAGGCTGCTCAACCTGGAAAGCACTTAAGCATATGTGTTAGACTCCCTTGTAGGAAGGGCTCCTTTCTTGATTATAGGGCCTTTAACTGGAGTATGTCTCTCGATCCACAAAGCGAGCACACATTTAAAAGGTTGAACAGCTCAACACCTTGATATAGAATCTAAAAATATTTAGCAGGTGCCAAGAAAGTTTTACTCAATCCATTCCTAAGTCACGGCTTTGAAAAGTGTTGCCTAGTCTCTCCTAGTGTTGGCTGTATCTGTTAACACTAAGAAGACTGGCGAGTAACAAGTTTTGGTCTCCAAATTCATTTTCAGATTTAGCCAAAGTGAGGGAGGTCCACAGGTGTCACCCAGACTCTTGTATGTCATTGCTGATTTTACACCCTCCCCCCCCCCACCCACCCCCATGCCCCAGCAAGCAAAAGTTCTTACAGATGATAGGACCTCACCTCCATGCCAACTGTCACATCTAGCCAACATTGCACCCATCTCCAGGACTGCAGATCATGCTTCACATCAATCCATCAAGAAGGGGGTTTGAAAGAAGAGTTACCTGTACCTTCTCTCCCCAACATCTACTGAAATGTGATCTAAATGCATGCAATATTCTCATTTCCTAGTTTAAACCCAAAGCAAGCTTATTAGCATGAATAAAGTTTACCAAGAGGGCATATTTTACACGTGAACATTGAGCACTTCAGTTTGATAGCAGATTTAAGCAACATTTCAGCAGATTTATCATCAAGTTAGTATTGTTTAGAGAAGAGGAGTTTTACCTTTACTGGGTACCCACCTACAGGCTGGCTTCCTGCAGCACCATCCCCTTAACTGGAGTCAGTGGTTTTTCGGACAAGGCCTGGTTGGCCTCTTTAGTCTTTTTATTGCTACTCCAAAATAAAAAGCATTTTTCCTAGAAGATAATCAGGCTAGTTTATGTTGTATTTTAAAAGACATTTGGAAGAGGTTTCATTTGAAAAAGGGCAGCTGTGTTTAAGTTGTAATCATGGTTTGCTTAGTTACTAAATTCTAGTTCTTTACACGGTGTTTAAATTAGAGCTACAACTTTATTAATCTTCTGAAAATAATCTGTACCAAGCCATCTTTAAAATGGTCTGTTCACATTTCAGACCCTTTAGAGACTTCTAATGAAATGTAAAAGGGTTTGTTCAGTGGATTGGGATTGTCACACACAGTCAGCTGCAGGTAAGCTCTACTGTGGTTGTGCAAGGGGGGATCTTTTTATTTTTTTTTAAAAAGCTTTTGTTTGGATTGGTAGGACAGACAGACACCATTTTAAATTGGCTCAAGTTATAATCCAGAATCTAACTTTGCATTTAAGAGACTATTTAACATTTTCCAGTATCTCACTGAGGTTGAGTTTAAGCAACAGTGCTCCCTCTAGAAAGCTGCTCTGGGAAATGAAGTACATTTTATATGCAGTTGCAAGAATTTAGGGAGATTTCATAATGGATCACAGATGGATTTAGAGCCTTTGCCTTAGCTCAGGTGCTCAGTGAAGAGCATTCTGGCTCTTCAGAGGGAGGACTGTGGTTGATTAAGCAATCTATTAAGAGCTGATTATTAACCCTTCACTAGATCAAGAATACACCTTAAATGCAGCATTTATTTTGACCTGTGTTGCAGTTTGTATTATGCATCTATTGATCACTATAGAGTTACATAATCCTAAATGCTCAGCAATATTCCCCTACAGATTTATAGGGCCACTTCCAGGTTCTCTGCTGTGATTTTTGTTAACTCACTTTTTAGCGAATAAGAAGAAAGTTTCTTGAAGTTGCATTTGGTTGTGTAGCACCAATATGTGGCTTAGCTGGCAACACTACTTAGCTCACCAGTGGATAATTGCAAGTGCCTTGTGCCCAGGATTCTCTTTTGCAGATCGGTATTCAGTTTGTTACCAGAGGCCTCCATTCATGCAAGTGGCCAACTGGAGTTTGTTAACCCTGTACTGAATCCCCATTGACTGAGTGCTCCCTGTAGAGGATACCCATGGCTTAGGGTCTGTTGTGGTGTCCCTGTTAAAGCCAACTCCTGCAGAGTGGCCAATTGAAGGAGCTGTGGGGCCAGTGTATTGGACAGCAATACACTGGTTGCAATTGCCCTGCATAAACACCCTCCACAGGAAGTTCTTTGGGCTGGTCTTCCCTACAGAATTAACTTGGGTTCCTTGCTCTGCGCTCAAAGCCCCACCTCCATCTAAGGGTGCAGAAGCAGAGGGGTAAAGTCTCAGACCAGTGTAAATGTGGAGTAGCTTCTGGTTTCATAGATTGCAAGGCTAGAGGGGACCACGGATCTAGTCTAACTGCCTATATCACACAGGACATAGGACTGCCCCAAAATATTTCCTTTCAAACTACAGCATCTCCAAAAAAAAAAAAAAAAAAAAAATCCAGCCTTGATTTAAAGGATGCCAGGAATTGAGAACCCACCCACAACCCTTGTTACAATTTCCTATGGTTAATTACTCTCATTGTTAAAGAACAATCAAAGTCAACGATCGTGTGGTTCCCACTTTATGACAAGGAATAACAGCACTTTGCTTTTCACATAATGGAGCTCGCTACTAACAGGTCAGTCACTTGGGCAATAGTTTTGATCATCATTTATCCCAGCTAATTTACTAATCTAAATCACTTCAGAGAACCATCAAGTGAATCAAACACTAGTGAATCAGTTTCAGTATACAGTAAATGGCTTAGCTTTAAGATTACACACACACCCAAGTATTCCTTCGGAATTGTTCATCCACGCTCACTTTGCAACAAAGGGATTTGGAAATAATATGCCAAAATCAATTATGCTGTGGTGTGGCTTGGTTTAAATCCAATTATTTACCACTTGGAAAACCTGGGCAACTAGTTAAAATGGGTTTGAATATCAGCAGTTAAGATAAGTGGGATAAGGAAAAGCTAGCCATTTCTTTAGTGTATGCATAAGTCATGATTGTTTCAAGGATTTAAGGACTGGAGGGTAAAGCATGATCTGCTTTGGGCATCCGTTGAGCTAACATTGTAGATATCTCAATCACAGGCGAGTTGAGCCAAAGCAACGAGTTCTAAGCCAGATTCAAATGAGCTGGGAGGAGTATGTACACACACGCGACTTGCTGGTCAATAACCACGAGGCTGTTTTAAAGCACACATGGACTATTTGGAGTCTTTTCAGGTGCACATTTTGGGGCCAAAGCTGAAAGACGTCACTATCAAGGGTTTGTTTTTAAAGCTATTTTTTGCATCTCTTCTCCTGCGTTATCCTCATGTTACACAGCAATCCTCAAGATTACTCCAGCACAGTAAGGGAGTGAGACTGCCCCATAATGCCGCTGTAAGTCCCAAAGCCACTCATGTTGAAGTGCCCTATATGCTGCACTCTCAGTAAACAGCACAGATTCTCAACACACCTTGATGATCTTCCCTAAGCCCTGGTCTACACTTGAGGGGAGAAGAATCGATTTAAGTTACGCAACTTCAGCTACAGCTATGTGAATAACGTAGCTGAAATAGACGTACTTAGATCGACTTACAGTGGCTTCGTCACCATGGTGACTCGACTGCTGCCGCTCCCCTGTCAACTCTGCCTGAGCCTCTCGCAGCACTGGAGTATAGGAGTCGACAGGAGAGCACTCAGCAGTTGATTTATCATGTCTAGTCTAGACACGATAAATTGATCCCTGCTGGCTCGATTGCTTCCCGCCGATCTGGCGGGTAGTGAAGACATACCCTAAGAGAAAGGGCACCAGAAAGTTTTCCTGCCTTAAGTGTACCTGGGAGGAACTACTGCAAGTGTACACTGGTTAACAGACTTCTTAGGAACTTAGGAATTGGCTTGAGTCACTAAGGCCTGGTCTACACTACAGTTAGATCGCCGTAAGCTGCCTTGCATCAACTTAACTACGTCCGGGTCTACACTACAGCCTTGTCCCACCCACATAAGTGCCTTACTACACCAGCAAAACTATTCCACCTACACGAGAGGCTTACTTCGGTGCAGTTAGGATGACAGCATCTGTGTAAACACTAACTTACGTGGGTTGGCCCCTGCTCCCAGTCGGGAATGGAGCGGTGGGGAGGGGAGCCTACCAGGACCTGGTGGGCTCTCAGCTCCCACCAACCTAAGAGGGGCAGTGAGGGAAGTGCTCCTGGTGAGAATGCGCACCACCAACCCAAGGAAGGTAGAGTGGACATGCACGACTAGTAATTACTGTGGTGGCTGTAAGTCGACCTAACAAACTTCAGTGTAGAACTATCCTAAAGTTGCTAAATGCAGCAGAAACCAGCAATGGATTCTGAAGTCTAGAATCTGAACTACTGTCATACTGCTGCCTTTGGTACTGGGGGGAGAATAGGAATCAGGGTTCCAGGAAAGAAGAGGGAGAAAGCAGCTTACCCTCTTCTTGCTAGCTTGCTGCATTGAACACAGTGAGCTCCTGGCTCTGTTCCAGTCTGTTTTACCCACTGCAAAGGATTATAGCCCCTACAGAAAGTATTTGCAGTCCAGACTGCTATGTGGTTTAGCAAACCCCACTGCGAAGGCACTGAGTGATCTTAAATAGAGATGTCAGTCAGCGCTAAGCAGCAGCTAGGCAAGGGAATATCTTTTACTGGACCAACTTCTGTTAGGAAGAGAGACAGACAAGCTTTTGACCTTGAAGTCACCTGAAGCAGAGCTCTGTGGGAGCTTGAAAGCTGGTGTGTGTCTCTCTCTCTCAGCAACAGAAGTTGGTCCAATAGAAGACATTACCTCACCCACCTTCTCTGGCTAATATCCTGGGACCAACTGCCATGACACCGTGTATAATAAGCCAGACTTCTGGAGAGTAAGCTTGGGGTTTAGTGAAAGGAAGTGTTCATATACTTTGAGCCATTCAAGCAATAATTAACTAACAAGCATCAGTGGCTACTTCAATGCTTGCTCTGGTCAGACCAAAAAAAAAAAAAAGGAGAGTGACCTTCCCACACCTATCACATGGCGGAAATGGCTTGTAGGAACATTGATGAGGAATTTGGAGGCAGGGCTGGAAGATACAAAACAAAGAAGCCTCATTGGTCTTAGAGTGTCAGCTAAAAAGACCCACTCATTTATTGAAGTCTTTCAGGTGTTAAGAGTTAGAAGTGAGCAGAGGTGAGCAATGCCCCCTAGTGCCTACTTCGCAGCAGGGCGTGTGACCATCAAGCTATGACATCTTACCTAAAAGATCAGCAATCTTACATTGGATTAAGTAGCACTACAGGTGAAAAATCAGAAATTTCTGGATTAGGTTGAAAGTTGGCATCAGTTGATTAAGTCAGGAGTTTTGCCATTTGCTTTTTCCTACCTGTCTCTTCACCTCCAGTACAATGGCAGCAACAATCAACGCGACACCCAGACCGATGCAGATATATTGCACGTACTCCAGCACAGATGGGATCAGTACCAGGTTGGTGTAGAACTGCTTTAAGACTGAACCTTCAATGGCTCCGCTCTGCCCAGAAGAGAGTAGTTTTCAGTGGCAGTTTCACAGCACAGAGATTCTGTATTAGTGGTGTCCCCACTTCCTCTAAAGCATGGCTTGGAAAACTTATTTTGGTATATAGAGGAATTCAGTGAAGTGTAAGAAGTTAACAGACCACAAGGAAATAAATGCTAGTCTTTAAAACAGAAGCTGCGTTGGAACTTGTACTACAAGTACTACTACTGGTGGTAATAAATGCCTAGGCAGCAGGGTCTAAAGCGTTTGGGCCAGCGACAATCACGTTTTATTCATTTCGTTAAGTGACAAATACCCAGCATGCTCTTCCAGCTTGTACAGCTGGTAGATATTTGCCCATCTGTGTTAACTTGGGAGACCTAGACCAAGAAGTTAAGGTAGAATATCACCGATGCTTTCTAAACACATACAGAAGTGGACAGAAGAGGTTAATTGCTCAAATTGCAAGTCTGAGTCAGGAAGAGATTAAGTGTGCAGCCAAATGTCGAGCAAAGTGTTTCTAATCCATTTATGCAAAGTTCCCAGTTAAGAACTGTGCAGCTTAGACCTCTACTCCAGTTGAAGTTTCTCCAGTACAGACATGTAACGCTGCCCTTCTAGTCCCTTCCCACACTGCTGCTCATCACAAGCCATCTACTTCTTCCAGTTGCCCCTAAATTTCCTCCTCTGCAGTACAGATTTTGCATGGTTAACGTTACTTTTCCAACCAAGAGGAGGAAATCCAACTCACCTCTGCAAACCAAAGTATAGGCAAGACAACTGGCTTGATCTGTCCCGTTTGACTAAACGGAAAGAAAGATTCACACTTATATTTATAATCACACAGTCAATCTACACAGACCAGCATTATGCTCCAATGGTTTCTAAGGAGCTGGTTTATTACTAGACATTTCAATTTTACAGGCATGAAGACAATGCAAAGAGTTGGTAATTTCCCCCGCCCCTCCCATTTCAGTGAATTCTTTCTATGCAATATTAGGTCTGATTAAACTTCTCAGATGCAAACTTTAAAGTTGTTAGTTTTTAGGAGAAGAACTTGAATTTTAGTTGATGTCTAATAAGTAGTCAGCATTTCCCAGATATCACTGTAGTATCTGAAATACCACTGTTCTTCCCTTAGACTTCCAATAGGAATCACTTTGCAAGCATTGAGTTTAATAGGAACCTTTGTGCTCAATCCAAGAGTAGTTGTAATGCATTCTGGTAACCTATGGAGTACTGGAAGTGTAGGTAATAGTGTTGCTGTCTCAGCTAATTGTTAGAGGCTGGAATAAAACTGGTCGAGAGAGAGCAAGTTTACCTCCTCCTACAAGAGCAAGTAACCTACTGCTCCAAGTACTATAGCACCAGATTTTAAGAGCTCAGAACCCAGTTTGGAAATCTGACCACTTGTTTTGATACTTGAGTGGTAGGAGCATGCTTTTGGAAGGCTGACTGCAATTGTGAGCACACAGCATTTTAGGAATCTGACCCAGGGAGTCTACTTTGTATTTTCATTTGCAACAGGGACATCAGAACACAGACTATTGCATGACTAGGCACTGCTACATTCCAAGCTCTTAGCCTAACATCAGGCTGCGGCTTTATGTCTACACTAGAAATGCTTTGCCAGTAGATCTCCCAGCGTGGATGCAACTGTAAAAGCAAAATTGCACTTTGCACCAGTATAGAAGCCACCCCCACTCCAAGTGAAGCAAGCTACACCAGTAAGAGTACAGTTTTGCCAGTATAAACACATCTGCACTTGGAGTTCTGATAGCATAGCTGTGTCAGGGTTCACACCTCTTCACACTCCTGACCAACACAGCCATGTTGTTAGGAGTCCAGTGTAGACATAGCCATGAACTGGTACAGAGGTGTCATCCACACAAATAGCTAAAGCAAGCTAAAGAAGAAAGCCAATTGAAGAGGCATATATCTGCATATGGTGTGTTAAAAAGAAAAAAACACGTAGAGCTTGTCTGTTCATGAGCTCAGCTGAGTAGTAAGATACTAAATGTCTTTCTCTCAGACAGAGAAAGCACTAGGCTTTGTGAGGTATGTTTATGACAATATCTTGACAAGTTGAGGTTTAACAACTGATATGGAACTGAGGAATGGGATTAGACTGAACAGATTGTACTAAAGTAGAGCTGTTTCTTTGGAGCCCGAAGAATTATAACAAAGAAGCTATTCAAACAGCATTACATTTGTGAAGTTAGTCTCCTTAACTTTCAGGCATGTAAGCCACATGCCTCTTGGACATCCCCAGAGGAAGCTACTTACCTTATGCCAGAGACTTTCTTCATATACAGACTCAGTTGCAGCTTGATGGAGCAGTTCATTGGAATTCCCGTGACCTGCATTAGAACAGGAAACCAAGCACTTCTCAGCAATACCTCCTGGTGTTCATGTAGAGGAAAGCGCTTCAAAAAAACGACTAACAAAGAATTGCAACATGTGAAAGCACACAGTGCATACAAAAGAGGCAAGGGAAGGAGACCAGAAAGAGGGTAAACGGCTCTGAGGAAGACTTTGCCTTAGGAGGCAAACTGTATCATTGCTTTTCACTTTGAGCCTGGGCTACGGGGAGGTGCGGCAGTCGAGTCAAGATTCAGAAGACAGAACAGTTGTCTAGGAAGATCGTAACAGCCTCTTCTGGGAAATCTGATGTGTTAGCAGAACTACTCTGCTTTCAGAAGATATTTGAAAGGGTCCTCCAAGGTGGGCAACCAAACGATTCCTCAAATCACAAGACAAGACCAAAACCAAAAGCTGGCACATAAGAACGGCTGCTACTCTAACAGAGAAACACTAGGTGGAGCTGTAGCAGACCAATATTGTCAAGTCAGCACACAGCAACTCTAGAAGGCCAAATAACTGACTTACACTCTAGCACTCAAAGGCCTAAAGGCAAGTTGGACAATCAAAAAATTGGGCATTTGTATCCTAGTGTAACTTATGAAGATAGTTTTAGTGCCACTTCAGCTTGCTTTGAAGTTTAAGAGCATGAGGATATTGCCCTGCAGACAACTAAGTGTCAAGGTGGTAAGAGGCACAAAAAGCGAATGCCCACCCACACAATGTTTCATTCTTTGATTCAAGCAGTTTACTCACATTACTTCCACAGTTGTGCTAACATTCATGAGGATGACTGACAGGTGTCTGGCTACAAACTGTTGCAATATCAAAACATCTGTCAAAATGATGTTACTATGGAGAGTAAAAGCTAACAAGATTAAGGCTTTAGCAGGATTGCAACGTCACTACAGCTTCCTGTTTAAGAGTATTATGCTACCCATACACTATTTAATATCTTCCCCACCATCCCCAGCCTTTCCCACTCCTCTGCTACTAGCCTTCAATAGCTTTGTAGTGCAAAGCGACAGAACGGTTTGTGAATTGTGCAGTACTGAAGTTTTATCTCTACAGTTCATGTTTATTACAGCTATTTTAATTAAGCCTTTATTGCCATGGACTTTATTTTATGATCTACACAGATTAGCAAGTAATTGGGGGCGGAGGGTGGAGAATTAATCTTTACCTTTTAAAGAGCCAAAGTACACTTACCTCAGCCCAATATTGTAAAAACATGGAGTGCTTAGCTCTAGAACATCTATTACCCCTCCTTATCCCTGCAGATTGACAAGACATTTGCATGAGAGCTATTGTTTTGGTTGTTTATTTTAAGCCTGTGCATTCGTCTATAGGCAGGCTTAAAACAGCTCTACAAGCGATATCTAGAAGTCAGAACACAGCCCCTTAATGTGTTCAAGATTGCTTCATTGCCCTGCAACCCAACCTCTGGTAAGAGCACCACTGCACTCTCTGCAGCTCCCATGGCTGCTGGTCAGGAGGAAATCCCTAAATTGCATTCTCTGGAGCTTACAAAAAAACCCACCACACTTTACTGAGCATGCCTTGGGCGCTTGTTACCTGGAGAAACCCTATAAAATACAGGATCCAGAACAGCAGCTAGACTTTACGATGGTCCTGGTAGCCTACCAAGCTGGAGGTGCCACGTCTACATTGGAAGTGGAAGAGAAACAGGTGAAAAACAGAACAGTCACAAGAGAAGCCAGCCAAAAGCTAGTAGCCAGAAGGGAACAGAATAAGGAAGATAACCTTCTGGGGGTAAAGTTTTGGATACAAAATTTAAGTTTTAGGATAGGCTTGTCCAAAAGTGTGTTGAAAGGGGTCCAATAGCAATAAGAAGTGCAGGATGCAGAAAAAGTATTTATTCCTCTTTTTTTTTTTTTAATGACAGCAGCCTGTCAGGAGATCACTTATAGTTCTAGCTGTTGCACAATCACTCGGAAGTGTGCCCTGTTTGTACATTTGCGTATGCTACTGGGCTACTTCTCACAGCATCAAATGGCTTTGCTCTGTAACTTCATGGATAGCATTCCTGTTTGCACTACAGAGCAGAGTCTTACTGCCAGATACAAAGGAAAAGGAAGACATTTCACCCACTACAATAGGTTAGCGGTCAGCTCCAGGTAAGTATTTCCTCCAGGATTAGCTGGTGCTCTTGTCAGACCTGTATGTTGTCTTGACAGACCGTGCAAGAGAACAGCTAAGTTCTGACTAGATACAGCAAAGTGCAGGATCTTGGTGAGGTTCAATGTGCAGTGAGGAACGGGGGAGGGTTTGAACCTAATTTATTCTATTTCTTTAGCACATATTAGACTTATTCACTAATTTTGAAAAGCCCCTTAGCAGGGTGAGACGTCATTCCCAGCGGGGCAATTAAACCAGAGCCATCAACACAATTATGCTGGTGGTGTGTCTGGCACGCTGTATTTTGCAATTCTCTGGAAGTAGATCAGAAAGTTTTAATTATGATTTTACAGCCATTTTATCTAAACACATCTCAGCAATAATCATTTAAAATCCTTGTACTATGGAACCTGCTCTTGTGGCAGCAGTTTTAGTGCCAGAGTGTGAGGAAGTTGACGGGCAGCCAACGTGCGGCTCTGTTGAGAGCCTACGCTGAAAATGACAGGTTTCAGAGTAGCAGCCGTGTTAGTCTGTATTCGCAAAAAGAAAAGGAGTACTTGTGGCACCTTAGAGTGGAAAAGCATTCACTGAATGCATCCGATGAAGTGAGCTGTAGCTCACGAAAGCTTGTGCTCAAATAAATTGGTTAGTCTCTAAGGTGCCACTAGTCCTCCTTTTCTTTTTACACTGAAAATAGAATTCCCAGACACCTCATTGTGCAGAGCCTAGACAGAAAAGCATCTAGAGTCACTCTCTCAAGAAACAGCCTGCGTGAGACTTGAAGCCAGCTCACCGGATGAACATCAAGGAAGAGCCCATGCTGCTCCTTATTGGGATGTAATCCATCGACGGCTTCCACCAATACAGGGTCAGCATTGTAGAAGTGCGGGTGGGATATGAACACTGGTGCATCTGAACAGAGTTAAGTCACCTTAGAGGGTTTGCATGAATGTGCTTATTTATAGGAGTTACTGGCTAAAGAAATGCAAACATGAGATCTTTTGTGTTGCAAGCCAGATCCTTGAGGGTCTACTTCCCCCTGCCCCCCGCAGCCCATCACCCCATGCCCCAGATTTGGGCAGAATGACATCAGTCCTAAGCCTACTTTAGCAGATGAGCGTGAAGGAAGGAGATTTCCATACCTTCCCCAGCAGTTTATTCCATTGCTTAGTGAAGCTTAAAATTTCTTAATACTTAACCTACTTTTTCCCTGCTGCAGCTTAATCCTACTACTTCTCACTATCCATGCTGATTTAATAACTCATCTGTATTGTCCAGCATCTTCTATGCCTTTAGCGATCATGAAGCCAGAGGTGTCACAAAACTGACAGGGGCCTGCTGTTCTCCAGAGCAACAGCTGAAAGGTGACTGGGCTTCAGTTTAGCTTCTTTACACCCATGGGTAATTGTGCGCACCCAACTGATGCATCTCTCTTCCCAATTGTGCTTAATTATTTCCCCTCCATATCAGGTTAGATATGTACAACTTGACTATAGGACAAAAACCTTGCATGAAAATTTATCCGTCCTTACTGCTAATCCCCTGGAGATGCTCAGGATACAACGAAGGGGCTTTTGTATAGCCTTTGGACCCATGCCATCTTTGTACACAGCACAAGCCAAGAGTAAAAGGCTTGGTTCTGGAGGGCAACATTCACTGGGTTCTTGTTATGATCTGGATATTAACAGGTTTAAAACCAGATTACACGGGCAACAAGCATTGCCAGAGGTGGCATGCCGAAAGATAGTCTGTACAGCCCATCAACAGTGGTACAATCTCAAATTAAGACCTGTTGACTATTTTTCTTGGGCCATCAGGCAAGGCAACAGCCTAGAATGATCTTTTTATTTTATTTTTTTTTAAAAAGCAGAAGAAGTAGAACTGTGCCCATTTTATAAATTAGTAGAGCTCCAGCATAACTGCTCGGAGGAAAAACCAAGCATCTTGTCCCCTATTTTCAATAAGCTTTAGAGAACTACATTTGTTGTCATTCTAAAGTGACTGACAATATCCTAAAACCAGTTCTTGATTTTTTTATTTTTTTTTTTTGTTTGCTTTAAAGCTTCAGGCCCTACTCCCCACTTCCTTACACCTTACTTTACTTACACTGGGGGCAAAGCATGGGGAAATGTGCTACACAATCAGAATTCCCCAGACATGCTGCCATTGGTAACTAGTTGTATTACTTAAACAGTAGCAAGACCACAAAGAGATTTGCCTCAAGGGAGTGATGGGAGAACTACTGCTTATGGCTTGAGATTAGCCTAGCCAACACAGCAGAGTAGCCTAAGGTGCATTCCCCGCAATGCAAAGGGAATGGACTGTGTTTCATAATAGCTGTGTCTCCAGCTGCTATTAGACAGACACTGACATACAAGACTCACTCATTCGACAGGTGCTGACATTCTGGATTCCAGATTCCCTGCAGGGGCAGAAGCCTTCATTTGGCGGATAATCTGTTCCGTTGGCAAATAAAGTCTTCGGAGCCACAAATCGATAGGTTGGCACCCCTTTAAATACTCCAGACTGCTCATACACTAGCTTCATGGATCTAGAGGGATTACAGTGAAATATTAGAGAGAAGGAAACAGCTCTTCTTACAGATAACTAAGGGGTGCAGATGAGCTGCTTTGTGGTGTCACTAGACTATTTGATGGGCCATATCTGCTCTCCCTTGTTTAGTCTCAAGTTTAAGAGAAGGCTCTCACCCCTATTGCATCTGGGGCATTTCTATCAGGGGTCCTAAGCAGTGGCACAAACAAACAAGTCTATGGGGCACTCTGGTAAGAGGGGAATCAGGAAAGAATACATTGCTGCACTCAAGGAAAGTGAACAGGGATGCAGAGAAGATTCCATGGCCCCTTCCTCATGTAGTTTCACCCAGGTCTCTAGGAGTCGGAGTCCTTCCAGTGGCAGGGCTCCTCCCTTGTCTGGTTCTGAGTACTGCTATCCCAGAACATGTTACTGACCTCTTGACTGGAGACTAAGTACTTAACCCTGCATTCTCCCTTCTAGGAAGCCAAGCTTTTTCTCCTACAGGAAAGGCAGGTGATCCTTATAGACAGCAGCCTGCAAGGTTCATATAAATACCATGCCAGGCACTGGGGAAACATTCTGTATAGGCGTGGTGTTAATTTCAGTTTGTAAGAGCATGAGAACAAGGCAAAGGGACTGAACTGGAAGTGACCAATGTCATTTCCTTACTGGGACCCACAGCACTATGACTTGACTGGAGCACTTGAGACTCCACAGGCTTCCATATGCGGAGTGATCTATTTATTTGGAGGGGAGTGGTGACTGCTGTGTGGCATGGAGCTCCAAGAGAAACGGATGGTTACTTTGGCCTGCAGGATATTGCTCATCCTTGGAACATGACCTTCTGCTTTGTTAGAGAAAGAGAAGGCCAACAAATTATCCTTGCTTGATTCTCACAACCCAAGTCTTGGGACTCTTAATTACTAGGGTGCCCAACCCTGTGACCTTAGCACTAAGTTCTCTTGGTATTGCTTAATGCCTTCTGCACGCACAGATGTTACGTTTCTCTAGTAAGACGGCCTTTGGCTTAGTGAGCTAGTTTGCATGGTAACTGGGAAAAGTTAAAAAATCCAAACATTTTCAATTCCGTTTGCTGTCATAGCAAGAACTTGTTTTGCATTGCAACTGCTACCCAGCAACGCAATTAGCATTGTCGTTAGTGTTGCAGACTGAGTCCGTTTTGAAATAAGAACCTTATCTGCCCCAGTGATGCAGACATGCATGTTATAAAACATTTTCAACAAATAGCTGTAACCCACTGCCAGGAAAGTAACCTCCTTGCTTTTCAGCACATTTCCACAGATTCTACAGGTATCACGACTTCCAACAATAAAGGTCACCGCTTAATACCAAAAGGGACATGCTGCAGACCCTTTAAATACATGAAACAGCCCAAAGGCAGCAGTTGAGTACTTCTAGCTTCCCTGAAGTTACTTCTGTAATTGACTGTCCTAGAGTTCATAGAAGTTGAAACCAGAAGGCACCACCGCAACCATGGTCTGACCCCCTGTCTAACACAGGCCTGTATTCATTCTAGTTTGAACTAAAGTATAGCGGAGAAAAACACCCAGTCCTGATTTTTAAAAAAAGTTTCCAGTGATAGAGAAGCCACAGCCACCCTTGTGAAGATGTAGTAATGGGTTGATTACCCTGTTAAAAGTTTGCACCTTATTCCTAGTCTGAGTTTATCTAGCTTCAACTGCCAGCGATTGGATCTGCTACACCTTTGTTTGCTAGGTTGTTTGAGTCTTTAAACACAGGTGTTTAGAACATTTGACCGGGTGGTCTACAGGCTAAAGCAGGGAGTGCATGAAGGAAACCTTGATTCTATTCCTTTGCCATGCAGGATTTCCAGCCTCCATTTTCCCCTTTTGGGGATGCTAATATCTGCTCACCTTCGATGAAAAGGCAGTAGA
Source organism: Chelonia mydas (assembly GCF_015237465.2). Lineage (NCBI taxonomy): Eukaryota > Metazoa > Chordata > Testudines > Cheloniidae > Chelonia > Chelonia mydas. The sequence continues at coordinate 23,836,331 of NC_057856.1, read as the reverse complement.
CCAGTGCAGACTCATTTTTTGAGAGCAGCAGATCTTTTGATGGTAAGACGTGCCCAATCAGACAAACAACTGCACTCTGAACATTTGAGATCACTTCAGAACTCTACCTTGAACACTGGATGGTAGCTGAAGTTTAGTGCTACAAATCAGTGTTCTTTTAGAGGACAGGTGAGTTATAATGAAAATAGCTATTTAACTAAGCAAGACCATACATCTTCCAACCACTTGCATCCTAAAGCTGAAGACTTTGCACTTCCAGTCATGTGGATAGACATGCAGATACAGCATATAAGACAATGTAAGCTAATCTTACCGGCAGGCATCAGGACTATAAAACTCTAGAGAAGAGGAAGGGGTCATGAAAGGAGGCCACATCTCTCCAGAAGTCCCATTGATCATGTTACACTCATCAGACTGCCAGTAATTCAACTGCAAGAAAAGTTAAAAGAGGAATTTAAAAGCCAGACTGACAACTATGTTAGCCAAACAGCCAAGCTAACAGTTTCCTCTACATTTTAGCCCTGAGTTGTTCGCTTGTTCTTCATCCTCCACTTCAAAAATAGTCTTCCAGCAGTCCTACTTGGTGAGCAGCAAAGCAGTTCAAAGAAGTCTAGAGAGCTCAAACTAAAAAGAGACCCTTCAAAAGAGTGCCATGTAAACCTTGTCTCCCATCCAACACCAAGAGGAAGTCCATTCCCTCAACATTTAAGGACTTTAGCCCCAGGCAGGTGGCCTGTAACTTGAGCCCTGACATTCAGGGCTGAACCCCTCAGGCTTTGGCTTCAGCCCTGGGCAATGGGGTTCAGACTTTGGCCCTGGGCCCCAGCAAGCCTAAGCCACCCTTGGCGACCCCATTAAAACAGGATCCCAACCCAATTTGGGGTCCTGACCCACAATTTGAGAACCCATCTTAGACCTTTGTCTAGCATCAGGCACCATTTTAGCTTCAGAAAAAAACTGGTCAGCCATAAAAAGAGCTCTTGACTTGGTTAGCAGAATGATGTTAGGCAAAGAGGTGTCTTTTTAGAAAGCTAGAGTTGCTTCCTAGAAAGCAAGGGTACATTTACCTTTTTTAATCCATTCCATGTATCCACTATGTGGATTTGATTGATGTCTGTGGCCCCTGTATACACTGTGAACATTCCTGTATTCGAGTTGTTAAACTGTACAAAAGAAAGAAGAACAACAACTTCCCAGGACCCATCCTATGCAGCAAGATGACAGCATGTGGCAGCATTGCTACCTTCCTAAGCTTAGTTCTGGGGACACTTTCTGAAGACTAACCAGGTTATTAAAGACTTTGCTGACTAACTCCTTTGAGGTATGCCTAGGGACATTTTAAGTTCCTCCCCTGCGGGGGCAATGCTGCCTAGCATTTAGAGAAGGGGAATAGGAGTCAGGACTCCAGGGTTCCATCCCCAATCTTGGTACAGACTTACTATGGGACCTCAAGCAAGACTGTGCATCAGGTCCCCTATATGCAAGACACAGATAATGCGGTACAGGAATATGGGAGGCTAAATGAACTACCGTTTCAATGCTTTGATGCAGGGTTCCAAGCAGTGCAGAAGTGAACACAGCGATACTTAACCCATCTCTTTCAAGACCCGTGGCCTATGAGACCCGTGGCCTTGTGGGCGACATTCACCTGCATGAACAATCCTATGTTGGCAGAGGGGTGGCCTAAGAGTTGGTTTTAAAGTTACCAAGCACGGGTTTACTTACATCCACAAATAAGCCAAACTTCCCCTTGAAAGGGATCAAACCAGGCACAAAATTGTTCAGCACGTCTATAAGAGGGTCGTCATAGCCCCACATGATCTCTCCCACGGTGCGGTTCATAAAAGCGCCCTGTCCCATGCCAGCTAGTGCGCCACTTATTAACATCTTCAACAATTGAGGTAACGTCTCCAGCATAACAGCTGCCCCCTAGGGTAGAGAGAGATTCAGACAGGGGATACCAGGATGCCATTTGGTATAGGAAGTGAATGGTAACAAGTAACAAGGGAAAGTGAGTGTCAGCTCCATTGTTCGGCCAGCTGGTCTGAAGCTCCAGGATGGATTCCTCAAGCCAGAGAGTTCCCCCCACCTCGAGCCTTTTGCAGTTACCTCCCACTGCAAGCACAGGATACACAGGAATAATTTCTGCTTCGAGTTCTGCTAAATTCTCATTCAAACCCCATGTGACCCCTGGTTTTACATGGTCACAAGCTAAATTCAACCCAGGTTAGCTAAGGTTAGAGAACCAAAGCCAGCATTCCCCACCCCCACATCAATTCCCTGGAAACACTTGTTTGGTTTTTAGAAAAAACCAAACCCCAGTGACACTCAGCAATCACACTGTAACAAGGTCACCAATCATCACAATCCAAGGTACTTTCAGGAGTCCTCTGTGGAGGAGGCCCAACTCCACCAGGGACAGTTTGAAGCGCTATGGGGATGCTTTCGGTACATGCTCCAGTACCACGTGGTGTGAGCAGAGGCTCTTGTATTGTCCAAGAGCTTTGCTGAAGAGAGACTTGACGCTTGCTTCCCCCCATCCCCCAGCTGCTTTACCTCAGCGCTGGCTGCAACACACCATTGGTTTAATACAATATCCCTCATCTACTTGAGAACTGAGCCTGCCCCCCAAAACCATACCCCCATTCTGGACACTTTCCTAGTTGCCTATACCTCCACCCTTTCGCAGGAGTGAGCTATTAACACGCCACCCCTCACTTCCCCCAAGTTTTGAAAGTAGGGATGAACAGGGCAGTATTTTCTGAGGTGGACTGCTCAATTCTGGGTTTTGAAGCTGCCCCCCTCCATCATCTGTGTCTTGACTGAATGCCTTTATACTTGTATGGAGCCACATTTTGCTCAATCACCCCTCCTGCTTACCCAAGAGCAGGTAATTACCACTGTGCAAAGCTATCAAAACACCCCCAAAAAGAAACAAGTTCCCCATGTCCTGTAGGCCAGTGCTTCTCAAGCTCTCTGATGTAGGGGACCAGCAATTTTCCCCCCCCGCAATGTACGCGCAGACCAGCAGCCGATGGCTCCGGTCTGTGGCACCGGTCCCTGGACTGCCATTTTGAGTAGCACTGCTGTAGGCCACAGCAGCCCTATGGAGCCGGTCCTTGATTAAGTCTAGTGTCTATCGTCTAAGCAGGGGAATGCACAGCCTTTGCAAGGCAGGCTGGCAGAGTGTCATTTTAGGGTACTGCAGCAGAGTAACTCTCCCAACCCCTGCAGATACAAGGGTAAGTAAAACCCCTCTGGAGTTTAAAGTAGTCTTACCATCACAAGGATGTTTGGCACAACAATGTAATCCTCTTCCATCCCGTGAGACAGGTCCGGCTGGAAGTAAAACCTCCGGTATTCCAGGAAGGAAACTGTACCATTATCATGGAACGTTATATTGGTTTTAAACCTGTACTCTCTATTTTAAAAAAACAAAAACAAAAACCCACCAGGCATAAGTAGTCATTGGGGGACTTTCTCCAACAACTCCAGATTACATATCTCCTGCAGCATGGGGGTTGGAGTCAGAGCAAAGCTCACACAACATGCTAAGGTTTTGCTAGCACATCACTAGTGCCCTTTCAGTTCTGGCTTCATTAACTCCATGGCTGAAGTTGCTATTAGGTTCTCTTCTGCAAGAGGAATAGGTGCTTATCCGGCACTTCATGACATATTCTGTAGGAACCATTTCAAGAGATTTGGCTTGGGATGGGGAGTCTGGGATGAGATTTGCGGTGGGAATATAGCCATTATAACTGGCCACCTCTCTGCTGTTCTCAGTCTGATATAAAAGAGCAGTCCTGAAGCACTTCTTGAACTGCAGAAGGCCAGCTCTAGTACAATCCTGTGCAGAAGAGTGAAAAGCAGAGGGGAGGAGGCAGGATATGTAGCAGAGAAGACAAACAGGAAGCCAGAGTGAAATGCAACTTAAAGGAAGGGAGTCATCTGGGGAACAGAAAGTAAAATCAGGCCAAGAATTGAGATGAAGAGCAGAGTGCCTGGCTACTTGATTTAACACCCTTTGCTAGTGGAGAGATTCTGTTGCTAGCAGACAGGGATCTGAAAGATCAATGCATTCTGGGAAACACTGGAACCCATCTATGGCAGCAGTTATTTGCTATTAGTAGCTAGTTACCTTCCAAACCAGTTGACAATCAAATGCAAACTGCTTGTGTGACTTGAATATCGTCCCCTCCCCCAATCTGAGAAAAGAACAGAGTTGTCTACTACCAGTTCACACAAATTCAGCGAATCACAGCTATTAACAAGGGGCAGGAATGCATGACCCTACTCACTGGGGAGCCCAACAAAAAGGAGACAGGATGGTAAGAGTTAATCTCCCCACCCCGCCCCAAGGCGGATATCAACCCAACATCTAGCACGTCCAACTGGCAGAATTCCCACGCGGATTTACGTTAAGATCCGGGATTCAATTCACGTTCACGTGGCAAATACAGTACAGTAGACCTGCTCCCCCGGGGCTGGGAGTTTTTAGTTTGTGACACAAAGCGTGCACGTTGTGGGATTCTGGAGAACTAGCTAATTATGCCACTTTGAATCAGTGGCAGCCCAAAAGAAAGCCTCGTATTGTGTGAGCCAGGTAAGAATAGAGACCCAATAATTACAGCAGAGAAAGGACAAGAGTCTCGATTAATCCTAATCTGCTGGAAAACACATTTATATTAAGCAGCTTTGCCTGTATTCAGTTTGTAGGCTCATAATAAACCTATTCAAAACTGAAAGCATGTTAAGATATCGCAACCTACAGGTGGTCAACATGGCTTTAGCAGAGTGCTGACTTGCCAGTTCTGACGGTAACGCCGATGTATATATACAGTCAGGCTCCCAAATCCTACCCAACCAAAAAGGGATTAAAGAGAGCTAATCTTCCCACACAATCTTTCTTGGTCTACTGAACTGACTTTGGGTACAAGTTTGTGTCAGGGACATCTGGTAAGATTACTGTTAACAAATGGAAGGCCATCTGGTCTAATGCCTCCCCCTGCAAACACACCAAAGCCAAGATTTTCAAAAAGTTACTGATTTTTGGATGTACTCCTTAACAGTTCTGCTCCCTTTAAAAAAGGCCAGATTTCAGAGGACAGGTGCCTGGTACTTTTGGAAAAAGTCAGCCTTGTTAAGAGTGAGTGTGTGTAAGGGGTGCACCTCAGTTTGGCAACCAAAATATTGGCCTGAAGTATTACAGCTAGAGTTTAAAAAAAAAAGAAAAGTAGTGCTTTCAGACTTCAGTTTTTACCGTGCATTTTTCTCCTGTGCCTCCTAGCTGCTCTCTTGTTTGCTCAGCCCTGCTTACAACCTTGATCATCTTAGCTAGCTCTGTTTTAATTGACATAGCCATGAGCTGGAGGATTAAAAGACGACTTAAACTGTTCCCTGTCTTGCCTTGTCTGGGTTCAGTGATGTATGAGACAGAAGCCCTGGCATGGATTTCAACTATTCCTCCCCCTGGAGATGCATCACTCAGCCCCAAGTAAACCTTCACCAAGCTGGAGCAGAACTCCAGGAATAAAGTCTAACAGTGAAGCCTTCAATTTGGCTCAGCTTGTATGAAGGTGATTCTGCCAATAGCAATACTAGACCTGTAAACATAAGGCCCACGCTGATTCACCACTGGCTTGGCTCCCAGACGAATCTCGTTTGGATTCATCACCTCAAAGAAGAAGGCTGACAGGTAAAAAGGAACAGGAACGTCTTTCCACATACTGAAGGCGATGCTATTGGGGTCAATCCTCACATTCTGTAAGAGAAAGCAGACATTTGGGCTAGGCTTTATCACACCTGTATTGTTCCCTCTCACAGAAGACAGTGATTTTACTGTCATTGATGCAATGGACTCGTTACGGAGCAGCTTTTAAAGTGTACAAGACAGAACAGACAAGCGATCCTTACACTGGTCATACTAAGGGCTAAACTGGAAGAAGGCTCTTCATATGCTGAACTTTTTTTTTTTGGCACAGTTAAAGCCCCCTTGTGAACCTGGGAGCTCGGCCTTTTATCAAATTCCTTTAGTGAGAACTAACCTTTTTTAATAAAGTAGAACTTGATCAAGTAGAGCAGGTTAAGGAGATGCAGACAGCCTGGCCTTCGAGGCTATTGGGGGCGGGGCTGCTCCATTTTGCACGATGAGGTGCCTGTTTTGGATTTGAACTAGTGGTCACTGTGCTACCACCTTCAGCACATGCAGGTACAGTGGGCTCTTGATATATTGAGCTTGATATATGGAGCTGGCTTCTCCAGTCACTTTAACAAGAGCTTGCTGACTCACACTCAGTGTTCACACCACACTTTTCACACACATGCTAAATGCAGACACGGTCTTTGAACAAGCCAGCAATGGAGGGTAGAATCTTGTTCAAACTAATTTTCCTCACACCAACCATTCTCTGCCCTGAAGCGCTTACAGTCTAATGCAACCAAGGACGAATCACAACACAGATGAGTGCATGGGATAGCCGAGCTCTGGGAAACCTTTGCATACAGGGCTGTTCCAGACCTAGGGAAGGGGAGACAGCATGAACTAAAGCATATGCTGAGAGCGGTGGAAGTAAACAGAGTGGCCAGGACAGGTGCTCAGGTGGCACAAACAGAACAGGAAACTCTCAGTTTTGCCATAAGCAGCTTTGTCTAAGACAGTAATTTGAGCGTCCACAACATGCTTCCCTTTAATCTGCCTGTATTCGAGCTGCAACAAGCCATCCAGGTTGAAGCCTGATAAGAATCTAGCAGAATCCTCATTCCAATGAGAATGGAAGGCAATTCTTTCTCAAATTCCACAGCCACAGCAGGATACAAGACCCTAAAAAGATTCTTTGGAAAGCCAGAGAGAGCACCTCTATCTCTGGATTCAACTTGGCTACGTTTGTTTGTACAACTGCACTGCCCCAGAAAAGCCTGCTCATTGGAGGTACAGATGTCAGCAGCACTGGCAAGAGCAACACAGGCTTGGAGGAGGGAGATAATATTGATCCTGCAGGGTGATCTACATGAGGCCCACTGACCCCCAAGGAACCCTACCTGCATGGATCGAGACTATTTCGCTACTAATGTGTAATGGGATCGCCCTGGGGATGCAGCCTGGGACTGTGGGACCGCTGTGCCCCCTTAATGCTCTCCAGCCGGGGCTGTCTCTCAATACCTAGCTAATGACCAGCAGCAAGCCCCTCCAGGCGCTGTGATCACTAAACACAAAAGCATGTGGAGCCCCGCACCTGGCTATACTGCACGAATGCTCCCAGAGCCACTCATTAATCACAGAGAAAGGCACGAGAACCAAATCCTCCCAGCACTGTACCTCAGGAATATATGGTCTTGCACTGCTCAAGGTGGGCAGTGCAGGTTTATTAATTGTTTCACCACTTCAGTAACGGAAAGTTGACATACACCAGCCTGTGCCAGACCTGAGCAGATCTGCCCCACACTTCATACAAATGCACTGGTAAAGATAAACAGTAAAACAAATTTATTGACTACAAAAGTGATAGGCAAAAAGTCAGAGTGAGTTACCAAAAGAAATAAAACATAAGCATGCAGTCTAAACTCTCAGCCCTATTAGGCTGGGCAGCAACTAAACTAAGCCGTTTTTCCTCACCCCACTGGATATTTCAGTCCTTAATATACAGGCTTGTTCCTTAAACTTGGGCCAATCTCCTCTGTTGGAGTCTTCAGTCTTCTTCAGAGTCCTGGTTGCTTGCAGCGTAGGTGGGGGCAGAAGGGCCCAGGATGTGTCCACTCTGTGTTTTATACCCTCAGTCCAGGTGCTTGGAAAAAACACAAGTCCAGGCATGTCAGGGCATTGCTGAGTCTCCAGGCAAGGTTTAGCCATCCCCTGGTGTGGTCTCATGCAGGCGAGTCATTGAATTGTAGCTCCCTTGCTGGACAATGGCTGTTGATGGGTTGTTTGAAACCCTGCCCGGGCGTTAGTTACTTTCCTTGCTGTTGCCTCTGGGGAGCGAATATCTAGCTAATTCCCCAGCTTACAGCATGTTTTAGTGACAACCATACAACACAATTCTCAACTTCATATGCATTAATGATATACATGTATGGATAGAGAAATGACTTTCAGCAGATCATAACCTTTCCCCGGATACCTTACAAGGCATGTTTTATGCAAGCTCACAATTATATAAAAATGAGGAATGTGGGGGTTACAGGATGCTCCTTCAAGGTAAAGCATGTCATAGGTATATCTGGAAAAGGGCACTGGACTCTACTAAGCTGGGGAGGGCGCAGAGGGAACTTTACAGCTTGACGACGGTCAGGGACTCATCTGATATCAAGAGGACATAGCTTGTGGTTTCCTCTGTTTGCAATTGTCAAGTCCTATTTGGCACAAGAGCATCTTCAAATGGACATCAGTGCATCAGCTTTGGCGTTTCCCCTCCAGCCACTACTCAATCAGGCATAAGCCAGAAGAGAAAGGATACTGCATGAGCTACAAGACTCCGCTTGTTTGTCCTCAGACAAGCAAAATTTCCACTGAATGCATCCGATGAAGTGAGCTGTAGCTCACGAAAGCTTATGCTCAAATAAGTTTGTTAGTCTCTAAGGTGCCATAAGTCCTCCTTTTCTTTCTTCAAAATAAGGAAGAGGAGGAGGGTCTATTAAGTAACATGGCTCAGACAGCAAAAGTGCTAGAGAAAGCAACAAGATTTTAAGCTATTCTAATTGGAGAAGTACTTCCACCAGATCCAGATTACACAGAGCCTTGTGTCCAAGAGCTCCGATTGTAACCCAAGTCCCAACCTACCATCCAAGGTGGCATGACATGTGCCTAGGCAGCAGGCGGATTCCGACAAGAATGTTCAAGGTCTGGTGTTTCTTTATAAGCATGCATCAAATGAAGAAAGGATCACAGATAGGCAGACAAAGGAAAGATGCCTTGACTGAAAATGCCTCTGCTGTGTTAAGGATACCAGGCAATTTTGGTGTAATAAGCAACATTTCCAGGGCTTTTAATGAGAGATTTTACAAATCCTTAACTCAATAGCCCTGAGACAGGTAAGTTGTCTGGAAATATTCACTGTAGGCCAGCATCTATGTATTAAAATACATATGAAAATAAGATCCTTGCCCCAGAGACTTTACAAGCCCCAGGCACACAATGCTCAAACTGAAGAGGGACTGGGAATGGAATTTTGCTCTGCTGGATCTGTTAAAATGAACCCAGCCTCTCAACAAGTAAAGTTAGATTTCTTTATGTCACGAGTATCACTTTTGATATTTGATTTGGTGCCTGTTCAATGGTTAGTTTCATTTGTTTCCTTCCTTTGTAAATAGGTTTAAACTCCATTCAAATGATTAAATAACTCGACACTCTTATGGAACCAGATTAAAGTTGTGTTGATAATCAGTTAAGGAATTTCAGCATCTATCATGCTTTGTGCAGTTTTGTTCCGTGACTGGTCTTTAAAAAGGAAAGCCACATGAAAGGCTCAGAACTCTGCATCCCATTTATGTGAGTTTTACATGACGTCCATTACTAAACTGGATTTAAGATGCTCCGACTATCTGCGTCAGTTATTTAAGAGCAGCATTTTGCAGTCAATATGTAAACAGCTCTAAAGATACCCTACTTTTGCCCCACCAATGCCCATTCACTGTGGTCACCATCATGCACAGGGCTGGCCACAGTATCTTGGGAAGGCTCACGCTAACGCAGTGGGTTCATTTTATAGGGGGTGGGACAGAGGTCATCTTTGGACTACCATCAGCCTCTGAAGGAGCACGAGAAGCAAAGCACAACTGTTTTGAAGGTTCTTCCTTCAGATCAACAGGGACAGGCCCTCCACCAGGTCCCCAGCCAGAGGAAGACTGTGCACATTTGACAAATTGCTTTATTCAGATTCTTCCAGTCCCTCCACTATAGAATCCACAGTCACCCGCAATATTAACATAAGTACTAGAGACAGCCACCCCATCCTCACCCCCGAGCTTGGAGAGATAGGACATCTGGTAGGAAACGGTGAGCAGAAAGGAGTCACTTGAGTTGGACTTTCTCTTGTCAACCCCCCACTACACCCATTAGCCCTATAAATGGAAGGCAAGAAAGGAATAAAGTGATATTATCCCATGCTTTTATAGTCAATACTTTTCAGTCTCTGAAGAGCAAATCTCCTTTCTTTTCATTTCTGGAATCTTATTCATCCCCTATTCCGTTGTCCACACTCCTCACCCACTTGTATTCTCCTCTCTTCTGCCTCCCTTGATCACCCTGTCCTTATCCCACCTGTATACAATCCATAGCACTTAATGCTTCATAGACACTCACTCTCACAACACCCCCCTTAGGCAGTAAGTCAATATCTGATTTTACCTACAGGGATGCCAGAGTCAAGTGACTTGAAGGCCAGATGTGAGAGAGGAGATTAGATGGCAGAAGTCCTCAGCTCTCAGTTCCCTGTGGAGCTGCAAAAGGCAGCTTGAGGTGAACTGGCAGATACAGCAGAAAGGCTGTAGTTTGCATTAACCTGGCATTCTATAAAAATACTAGAATCTACTGTTGCTTGTGTACAGCAAAATCATCCAGGCAGCTGGTATTAAAGCCAGCAGTGAGCACTGCTTGAACCATTCACATACTGGATTTTTAGCAAAAACAGAGGATTAGCCCTATCAGGGCAAGCCACTGAGTCAGGTAGGCTTTGAGACAGTTAGCAATAAATTGCCCCTGCAATGTGTACACTTTGGCTACTGACCAGGTGTATAATGAATTCTGGATCCTCTGATACTGGCTACTAGATTAAGTGGCCCAAAGGCCTGACCATGAACAGCAAATGTCATTTGTACCACCAAACTGGTATGCACTATTCACAAACAATGCTCAAAGCACAACAGCACTTTAACAGGACTTAAAATGTTGTCATCTGGACTAGACTTACTCCAAGTTAGATTTCCCCTCAAATTAAGACAAGCTTTCAAATATCTTATGCAACAGATAAAATATGTGAGATTAAGTGTTTGAGGTTTTAGACTGTGGAGGTTACAAGAGATTTTAGACCTCATGAATGTATGCCATAGTTGAGACAGCATTAAAGCTCAGAGGCATGAGAAAACTTTTAGCTGATATTGCGAAGTATTTCTGCTAATGAGTCATTAACACTGGGGTTAGGCTTTGCCAGAACCCTGGAGACCGTGATAAAGATGGCACAAGGGAGACTAGTAAACTGGTGACTAAACATAGCGCTGGAATAAGCAAGTCCAACCACCTTTCAATAAATGGTCTGCCAAACTCCGGCAGATGGTCAGACTGCATGTGTCCAGTACTGAAGAAATTAGTTTAAATTAATTTAGGTGAGCAGGGAAGTATTTAAGTGGATTCTTCCAGCTAGATCATCTCCTGAACACAACCTGCACCATAGCCAATAGACCCTTTAGTCTAGTGCAAGTTCTATTTGTAGTATTTGTTGCATTTGCAGCAAGCCAGTGCTATGGAGCCAGCAAGCTCATCCCTGGGGAAGGGAGTGAAATAAAAATGTGATGCTCTACCAGCCAATTAAATAACAGTTTTAAAAGTTCACCCCGTACAGTCCTCAGCTAGAAGGATGGAAGCTGAGACAGCCATTCACTGGGAGGGTTCGAGATGGGTAAGGGTTCTTAGGGTCACTGCAAGAACGCATCAGAGGATAGGAAAGGAGATAAAAGAACAGCCACTACGCAGTGATTCTTACAGCGGCAGTTTTACTGAGCACACACCAAGATTTGTTTTACTTCGGATCAAGTGGCTCTTCATGTGATGTGACTGCAAAGATTGGATTTATGAACCAAAACAAATGCCTTTCTACCTAAAAACCCAGAGCATTGTCTTGCTTAGTTCACAGTTACATCATTTGAGGATTAAAGACGTTTCATGAAGCACATGAATACCAGAAAATAGGATGATCTTCCACTTCCTGAGCCTGCTTTTTCATGCTTAATGGTGAAATCTAATATCATAGGACATTGTAGATGCTGGGCCACATGACTCATCTGGTGGCATGATGTCCTTTCCACGTGGGGGTGTTAATTTTTGCTGATGATTTGGAGCTACTACAAAAATAGCTGACAAGCACCGAGAAGTCTTTCTGAATTATTTGTGGATAACTAGGACCACAGCCATGCAGACAGCCATATTTCCAAGCAAGACAATCACGCTGGTCTATTTTCCCACTCTGCTTTGGAATAGTGGGATCTGAATGCTGAACAGATGCTCACCTGTCTTCCAGGTGATATGTGAATGGTACTCCTACCACCCCAAGGCAGTGACTCAAGTCACTGACTCAGTCAAGGTTCTCCCACTCCTTAGACAAGCTATTTACTCACTCCCCACCGCCAGAGGGCTAGTGTTATAAAACAAGAGCATATGGTCTGTCAATGTTCTCTATTGTTGCAGCACTCAGTCTCTGCTGAATTTCTGCAGTATGCAACCCAAAACAGCTCTGCCTTGCTAGCAAAATGGGCCAGTGCAGCAACTGGTCCTGCAGCAGGACTTGGCAATGTGAACTCAAGTGCATCAAGCAAACCAAAGTGTGAATCTGACTCTTCCCAACCTAGTGATCTGATCTCTCTTCTCCACATCCCTCCTCACACCAGGAGTTCATTTGTCTTCCAGCTACCAGACTGATCGGGGGGGATTTTTAATTCTAGACACACTTAAGCCCAGACCCTCCAAAGTATTTAGGCTCTTGAAATCAATGGAAGTTAGGAGCCTAACTACCTTTGAGCGCCATAGTGCCTTTCCCCACTTTAGAAATAGTTAGTGCCACATCTGAAATTTGAGCCAGTGGGGTTGCATGGACCTAACAGAAGGAAGAATGTAGGTTATGCTTAATGCCTTATCCAAGTAAGTGTCTGGATCTTTGAATTGCTCTACCAGAGCTCTGGGTGTTTCACACTCTGAAGAGTCAGGACTCTTTAGCAATCATCCTAGCTGCAGATAACTGCACACATGCCAGACCCCCTGGCCTGCATGCCCCCATTGCAGAAGGGAAGGAACAGTAGGACATTAGCTGCACAGCACTAATCAAACTGTCAGCTTTTAATCCATCTTAATGCTTCTTATGGGGACACATGGCATTTTCAGAACTTCCTGGGGAGCTAGCCAGAGAGATTCCTCTACTGCAATAATCATATCGGTCAAAAGCTCAGATTCATTTACCGTAGGGTTGGGACATTTGACTGGTCCAAAAATAATTGATCAGTCAACTATTGGTCAAACATGGTCACATGTTAAAAATGGTCTAATATTTTAAAGCACTAATTTACTAGAACAGTAACAAAAAGAGTAAGACTTAATGGTCTCCATTTGGCTTAGCCTTAGATAGATATTTATGTATAATTAGCAAAAACCCAGATTTAACTGAGTTATTTTAGCACAGAAAAAATGTTATACAATGAAATGAAGTCCCTCCTGCACTGCCTTCTGGTTAGTTTCTATAGGTTTGTCTAGTCAGTTTAGACTATAAACTCTTCAGGGCAAGGACTGTGTCTTAACTTGTTTAATGTGCTTTGTAAGCCACCCCATAGGTTTATGGCCTGCTATACAAAGAAAGATATTGTAGAAGATTCCAGGCAATAAGAGGCTTTATATTCAATTATTTGGTCTTTCTTCCCCTCCCCTTGCCCCACAACCACCAGATGGCAAAACAGGTAGTAAAATGACATTTAACCAGCCTAACGGGGTATCATGATGCAATCAAATATTTAGGTGACTGCCTACCGCAAGACCTTCTTGCTGGAATATTTGACAATATTTAACAGTGATCAAATAATAGGTGGTGACTGACATGTCACAGGCCCCCCCCCCATGAAGCTACACTGCTCAGGCTTCAGCCCCAGGTGGCAGGGCTCAGGGACCTGGGCTTCAGCCCCATGCACTGGGACTTCGATTTGCTACCCTGTGCCCCAGCAAGTCTAATGCTGGCCCTGCTCGAGGCCCACTAGGAGGATTTAGATTTCTACCAGCTACTCAAAAGCTTATAAAGCCTGGCAGCTGTAGCCCAGAAAACACACTGAACTTAAACAGTTTTGCTGCATGACGTTTGTTTGTTAGACAGTTGTCCAACTACATTGGCTGCAGAAGCAGTACAAGCTTGCTAAGTAAGCCAGTGTTTCATTCAAATCCAGGGTCCTTGTAATCATAGCGGCAGAGTGAAGTAGTAGGACCGATATCATGGAAATTAGGGGTCAGCCAGGAATCAGCCCTAAATTAAAATCTGCTAAGAATTAACATTTCTCATTAATATACAGGTGGTTATTTGACCCCCAAGCCACCTCCTTTACAATGTTATGACCGCTATGTCATAACGGTGCTCTCTGCATAGGCTGTACCCAGCTTTCATCCAATGATTCGAGTGTATCACCATGTCGAGTATTTGTATCGCCGACATTCACTAGATCAAGCCTCTTAACAAGACAAGTACTTACAGATGGACAAGTCATGTTTCTGTCCCTATGTCATCAAACACGCATGGTGTGGGGAGGACCACTGAGACAAAATAACTACAGTTGATGGCATCACACAAAGACGTTCCTAGATGTGGAAAATCTCTGGGGCAACCCAGCAGGCAGCACCTGATGGAGCCAGGGCGCACATCCTTTCGTGTATCAGAGTCTGACAGCTCAGAATGCTGGGGTGTCTTAGTCCGTCCTGCCAACATGTCAGAGGAGCATCCAACACAGCTTTAGAACAGAATGAGCGAAGGAAGGCCAGATCTCCGAGAGGCTGACATTTCGTACAAAGTAAATCACTAAGTCCTTGTAGCAAGTCTGAGACAGCTGCCACTCATGGTTGTCCCAATTCCAGTCACCCCACTACAATCATGCTGGTGCTCCATATGTTTTTATGGAATGTAGAACACTGCCTCAGTATAAACGTCCAGGGGCAAGTATAATTGACCGATTTATACTAAGGTTTACTCATGCTGGTATTCAGGGAAATAAGAAAGAGCCCAAGCTACCTGGAGGCAGTTAATCAGTAGCCCTAGTTATTGACGGCTGGTCTAAAAACATTTTAAAAGATTAAGACTTGCATATATTGAATCCTTTACTCTGTTATCACGGCAAACCTCAATCAGTTACACAAGTATAAATTTTGCAAATGGAATAAGAGGAAGGAGAAATAAGGTATTAAAATTAGATCATGCTAGTAAGAGGCAGAGGAATAGAGGAGGGGGAAGGTCTCCTCAATATCCAATTTCTTGCTATCCTTGCTACACATCTTGAAGTGTCAGCCAGTTCATCTCACTATCTCTTCCCTGGACCTTAGATACTCTTGATTCCCAAGTCAACATCACATGTTCAGGAATCCCATTTAGCATAAGAGAACCTCTTGCTGCCAGGCACCTGGTATTATAATCTTTGACCTGCTACATAACAAGCATATTAACTTCACTGGCATCCTAGGCAATGCATTAAATATGCTGTTAAGACGATCTTCGACCTCAGGAGCAAGCGGCAGCAGCCACCACTGCCACTGCCTAAGAAGCTCGCTCCACCTTGCCAGTTCAGGAAGTTCAACAAGCAACTTGCCATTGCTGAGCACTTCCTACTATTGAGAGCAGTCGCCCAGGACCCTAGTAGGGGGAAAGCCCAGGATGAGGCTTCAAATTTTTCACCAAACACCCCGTAAGGACAGCACCACATTACACAGATATTGTAACCAGGAGTCTGCTATCTAGGTACTTGTATTCAAGTCATGTGAGCGCCATACAGGCACCTACTCACCCACTCCAAACACATATGGCCTGAATGCTGAACTGCACCTCAAGGTTTGATTCGGCCAAAACTAAAGAAAGTGACTTGTCAGCATTTTACGGGAATAAAAATGCTCTGAAGTATAGCATGTCCTAAGGTTGGGATTTTAAAGGAGACTAAGGGACTCTGACAGCCATATTCCATCACTTTAAAGGGGATTTGGGTGCCCAACTCCCTGGCTCCTCTGAAATCCCAGGCTAAAAGGCGTTAGAATGTAACAAACTAGTGTCATAAAACAAGTATTTAAGTCTCTAGCTTGTACGGCTTCCTGATGACTCTAAATACTGTCACAATCTATGGCCACTTACAGCTTTATGTCTATCACAAAGCCACATGCCATGGCCACCACTGGAACTTGACAGCAACAGTAAAAGTACATCTCAGATCCCTCCTGCTCCAAGAGGGCAGGCCTCCTATCACTTGAGCTAAAGAAAATCTCCTTTAGCTCTGAGCAATATAGGGCCTATGTCAAGTGAGCAGCTCTGACTCTATCCAGATGAATGTAATGGAACACATGCTACCTAGTACAATCAATAAAGTTGATCTTTCGCCACAAGAATTATTGCGGGTCATCCAGGATGTTACTTGATGCTGAGGGCAAAACCTGCTAAAAGATGCCATTAATTATATTATATTAGTTAACCTCACAAGTTTAAACAAGTCCTATGCAGTCAGGAGGACATGCTCCCTTGTCAAAATGAAATTTAAAAACACCTAATGAAAAGTTGAGGAAACTTAAAATCACACTGCTTTGTTAGGGGAAAAAAAGTCACCCTCCAGTGATCTATTCTCAATGGCAGCATAACCACTTACGAAAGATGCTATATAAAAGTCTCTGAAGGATCCCAGACTGAGGAGGGATATGATAACAGATTTCAAGTACATAAAAGGCTGTTACAAGGAAGAGGGAGAACAGTTGTTCTTGTTAACCTCTGAGGATAGGACAAGCAGCAATGGGCTTAAACTGCAGCGAGAGATTTTTAAGTTGGACATTAGGAAAAACTTCCTAACTGTCAGGGTAGCTAAACACTGGAATAAATTGCCTAGGGAGGTTGTGAAATCTCCGTCATTGAAGGTTTTTAAGAGCAGGTTAGACAAACACTGGTCAGGGATGGTCTAGATAATATTTAGCCCTGCCTTGAGTGCAGGGGACTGGACTAGAAGACCTCTCAAGGTTCCTTCCAATCCTATGATTCTATGACCTTGTCTATACTAGATAAGTTTGAACCATTGCAGCTTCATCAGTGGTAGCACTAGAGTAAAGTAGGCACAAGGGTTTTTTGGGGTGTTTTTTTTTTTTTTAATTAAAACATCATCTTTCCCTGCTTAAAGAGGGTCTACACAGCACAGGGGGAAAAGATTCCAGCAGCCACCAATTAGAGCTAGCAGAATGTAGGTAAAGTATTGGCAGGAGACCTAGTCAGAAACTTAGTGATAAAACACAGCTAGCCTGCGAGCCGGGAAGCTCCGGAGTCTCTGCCCCAGGGCAGACTCATGGTTTGGCTGCTGCCCTCATGTCACAGGCCCTGAGAGCCCCAGCAGCTTTGGAGTGAAACTGGCATCTGCTGGCAGTGTCACTGTTGCAATAAACAATGTCATTCACTCCATAGCTGAAGGTTGGTCGGGTAGACCAAATTTTCGTTTGGAAACACCATTCCAGAATGTCTGGTTTTGTTGTAATTCAAAACAGAACCATATTTTGAAATGCCAAAGTTTCTCGTGAACTTGAAATCCTGATCACTGTTGCCAACAGGGGTAGAGGCAGGAAATTTCAGGGAAAAGGAATGTAGCAGCTTTTCACATAGCCCTAATTTGTTCAGGTTTGGGAGGTCTACTTATATTTCTTTTGTGCTAACCCTTCTGGTTGGAGGGGGGGGGGGAGGGGGAGATCTGGATTTATGCTGGAAATGGCCCAACTTGATCATCATACACATTGTAAGGAGAGTGATCACTTTAGATAAGTATTACCAGCAGGAGAGTGGGGTGGGTGGAGAGAAAACCTTTTGTAGTGGTAAACACCCATTTTTTCATGATTTGTATGTATAAGAACATCTTCTGTATTTTCCACAGTATGCATCTGATGAAGTGAGCTGTAGCTCACGAAAGCTTATGCTCAAATAAATTGGTTAGTCTCTAAGGTGCCACAAGTACTCCTTTTCTTTTTGCGAATACAGACTAACACGGCTGTTACTCTGAAACCTTCTGGTCTTCTATACCTACCTATCCCATGGACCAAATACTTCATTTTCATTAACAAATGCTGCCGTTATGTCACGAAGCAATTAGAATTAGTGTTGCTTGGGAAGGGAACAGAGACCTTAAAATATACTACAGCACAGGTAGGAGTTTGTTAGCACGAACCCCGAGCTTTCTACAGCATCCTTCACTTCAATAATGGTTAGCATTTTGAACACATAAGGGGCAATGCATGATTTATTACAATACTCAGTACAGCAATAGTTTACAGAAGTGTTACTATCTAGGACTTGGGGGTCCATTAGCATTGCTCACTATAGTACATCTTTAAGAGCTGAAAGTCAATCAGCCAAAGTTATCCATATCTGAAGCAGGACAGAAAAGCTTTTTGACAAAGTTTTTCACCTAACAGAGAAGTAGATCATGTTTCTGAAGCACTCCTAATTGGTTATGTTACCAATGCATTTTAGGGGGGCAGGAGGAAGCATGCAAGCAGAGAGCCCCACCACCCAGACATCACTCCTGTAATGCTGGATGGGAAGGAGGGCAAATTTTAACCACATGCACAAGGAGCAGAGAAAAAAAAAAAGATATTGTGGGGAAGTGTAAGAGCCTCACACCCCCACCCTGCTCATTCCCCCACCAAGCCATCCGCAGACCAAGGGGACAAAGGAGTGCTTCAGGTAACGAGCCACGGCTGACCAGAACCCCCCAGTCTGTCATTTGCGCATCTGAGCCCAACTCCTCACATGAGCATACATAAATACTTCATGTCAATAGTATTTGTCCCCTCACCTTGTTTACTCCTCACCAGAACTGACTCCTTTCTACCTTAGTATCCTCTATGGACCAGCTTTAATGCTTATTGATTTCAGGGGGGAGCTAGAGGGGCCAGCACCTGGCAGGGTCAATGCAGAAGAGTTGACTAACTAGAACAGAATTCACTGTTCCTGGGGCACTAGAGAGGACAGATGGGGTGTCGTGTCAATCAACCCTGGGCTAGCAGGGGGTAGTCTGCCCTTCGCCCCACATGGGGACATGTCATTACCCAGCCAGCTGCAGCCCACTTCTCCTGTCCTGTGTGCCCCCATCCCTTCTGGGTAGGAAAAGGGTTCCCCAGCCCTGCCAGGGGGATCAGGCTAGGTGACCTAGTGGGGTCCCTTCCCTTCCAGCCCGAGACTTCTAGGAGCCTCAGTGGAGGGAGATTTGAAACATCAGCCCGGTCAGCACCTCAGCACGCAGGCAGGCTGGAGCTCGCAGGGAGGCTGGAGCTCGAGCGAGCCCAGCAAGGCGGATCTGGAGGCGAGAGGGGCACGATGCAGATATTAGCGGGGCGGGACCTTTGATGGGGGAAGGCAAAGGGGTCGCCAGCCCGGCTGGCTCCAGCGCAGGACGCACCCGCCCCCCGCACGGCGAGCCCAGGGCGCGGGTATCACCTTGATGACCTGGTCCCGGACCACGTCGGGCAGGACGAAGAACAGGACGAGGCCGAAGAGGGCGAAGACCAGCCCGGTCAGCCCCAGCGCCAGGGGGACTCTGCGACCCGCGGGAGCGGCCATGGCGAGCGGAGAGGCGTCCCCGGCAGCGCAGCCACCGGCCGGGCCTCGCGGCCGCCTCCGCCGTTTTATTCCCTCCGCCCGGGCCGGGCCCGCCCCTCGGCCGGCTCTGCCCAGCGCTCGGCGGGAAGGGCCGCGCCCGCCCCCGGCCGCAGCGGCCTCTGGCTGGGGGGGGCCCGAGCGAGGCTGTTCCCCGCCCCGAGGACCAGGCGGCGGGGGCGGTTCTCTCAACAGCCCCCGTCACAGGAGCCGCCCTGGGGAGCGTTCTTCCAGAAACCCGCCCCCGCCACGATCCTGGGGAGCTTTTCTCCAACCCCCCACCCGCTCCCCCAGGATCTTGGGGAGCTGTTCTCCAATTCCTCCACCTTCCCCCCCCCCCAGCTCCCGGGGAGCGTCTCTCCAACACCCCCCGACCACACACACACACACCAAGATCCCGGGGAGCTGTTCTCCAACCCCCCCACCGCCCCTCCCCCCAGATCCCGGAGAGCTTCTCTCCAACCCCCCCACCCCCTCCCCCAGATCCCAGGGAGCTTCTCTCCAACGCCCTCCACCTCCTCCCCCAGGATCCTGGGGAGCTGTTCTCCAACCCCCCCACCTCCCCTCCCCCCAGATCCTGGGGAGCTTCTCTCCAATCCTCCCCCCCCACCAGATCCCAGGGAGCTTCTCTCCAACCCCCCCCCTCCCCCAGGATCCTGGGGAGCTGTTCTCCATTTCCCCCACCTTCCCTCCCCCCAGATCCTGGGGAGCTTTTCTCCAACCCCACCGCCACACACACACACCAAGATCCTGGGGAGCTTTTCTCCACCCCACCCCCCGCGAGATCCGGGGGAGCTACTCTCCAACCCACACACACACACACCCCAAGATCCTGGGGAGCTTTTCTCCAGCCCCCCCCACCTCCTCCCCCAGGATCCTGGGGAGCTTTTCTGCAACCTCCCCCCGCCAAGATCCCAGGGAGCTTCTCTCCAACCGCCCCCCCTCCAGATCCCGGGGAGCTTCTCTCCAACACACACCCCCCAGATCCTGGGGAGCTTTTCTCCAACTCCCCCACCCGCTCCCCCAGGATCTTGGGGAGCTGTTCTCCAGTTCCTCCACCTTCCCTCCCTCCCCCCCCAGCTCCCGGGGAGCTTCTCTCCAACCCCCCCCGCCCCCCGGCAGTTTTTCTCCAACTCCCCAACTAGGGTGGCCAATTTTGGTTGGACTATTCCTGGAGGTTTCATCACATGACAGTCTTTAATTAAAGATTAATCTTTAATTCCTGGAGACTCCAGGGTAATCATGGAGGGTTGGCAACCCTATCCCCACCATTCCCCCAGGATCCTGGGGAGTTTTTCTCCAGTCTCTCCCCGCCTCCTCCCTCAAGATCCTGAGGTGCTTTTCTCTAATCTTGCCCCTCCCAACCCCCAGGACAAATACGCTTCTGCGTTTTTTTTTTTCCCAGCAATCCACTCCAAGAGACCCATGAGAATCTGTGAAGTCTTGTATAAGGCACTGGGAGTTCTTGTAATTTTTCTCGCTTTGAGCGAGTCCTGGTTCGTGATGGGTAGGTGTCCAGGTCACACAACTTCCTTGTCATTTGGCACTAGCTGGCACTCACTCTCAGTAGAGAGGCCAGGAAGCAAATGGACCCTGGAGGCAAACTAAACTCCCATGCCAGAAGTGGTGCTGCCAGCACCAGGGGTGTAGCTGAGGCCCACTGGCAAGGCAGAATTGATGAGCTTGCACGAATGCTGTCCTTCCCGTATCCTAGGTTGTTTCTGTGAACAAAGAAAGGCATTGGGTCTCACAGCTGTCAAGCCCGCGGCTTGCTGTAGCACTGACATTCATATCATTGTTTTTTTTTAAAATCATAACATCACTAGTACCAGGCCTTATATTTCAAATCAGGGGTCTTAATAAGGTGACAAAAAGCAAGCAAAGGTAAGGACATCATTAAGGCCCTCAATTGTGCAAACAGACATGCTTAACAGTAAGCATGCAGCTTTTTCCATTCTGTACTGCAAACTTCTGAACTACTTTACTTGGCACATTCATAAGCGTTGGCAGCATGGAGGTCTACCACAGCTGCTAGTCCCACACTCAGCATGAGGCAAAGATGCAAAATTAGCTGAGGGGACAGGTCCTTATCCAAAAACCCACATCAGGGGATCCAGGTGATGCTTTTTGGTATTATATTGTATTTCTCAATGTGTAAGGTACATGATATCTGCAGGATTGCATGTACAATATTTAAAAATACATTAACACACTGCAGCAACTGGCTTGACACAATAAGGAACTCAATGAGCCTTCAAATCCAGGAAAATACAGAGCCTCAGTACCCACTTTAATATACACAGCAAATAACCTATGTAAATTGGCATTGGAGCCTGGCTTGAAGGTCACCAAACACAGTTGCTGAGTGTACCTCCCATGCTGTTCTAGTCCTTTTGAGCACAAGGACGTGAGCAGGCACTAGCTCGCCCCAGCCTAGGGCGGATCTACTGAACCCAGAACCCAACCAAGTTCAGGGGACAACAAAGACAATAATGGGAACAGACATGGGGGTCAAAGGGCCAAAACTAGGGAACCAGAAGGGGACACCAAGCGGAGAACCCCAGACAGCACCCATTGCTTCTCAAAGGCATTGAGAGAGCCAGAGGACACTGCCCAGAGGATCTCTGCCCTGATACATTAGCAGATAAAAGAACGAAAGACAGCCCCACAGCCGCAGGGCCCCCCCCTCTGCCAACCTCCTCTCCCTGGTGTTACAAAAGGCCACCTTGGCCATGGCCAGGAGGTGGTCCCGTGACTTCATGGGGCTTCGGATCAGGTGTGCGTAGATAAATAAGTACAGGGAAAAGTGCAGCCAGAACCTCAATAAGAGGTTCTGGAGGAGCTGGAAAAGGGGCTGCAGCCTGGCGCACTGAAGGTACGCAAGCGCCAGAGTCTCCCTCACGCCACAGAAGGGACAGGCTTCAGGGACAGAGGTGAACCGCGCCAAGTACATGCCCGTGCTCACAGCTCCATGTGGGAGCTGCCATCAGATATCCCCAGCAGACCACAGGACTGAGATGGAATATAAGCTGGCCCACTGGGGTTCCCCACACTCTGCTGCTGCTAAAAGGTCCCGCCCTTTGGTATCTAGGTGGGACACTAGGGTGGGGAAATGAGGTGTGTGCAACACAAGCGCATATTGTTCTAGTAGGAGAGAGGTAGTCCCATATGTCAAAATGCCACAGCTGGCCGAGTATCTGCCTATAAAGGGCCAAGCTGCACATTGGAAGTTCTGACCTAAATGTTCCTACTTAAGCCCATCTCCATTTTAATATATTTATTATCTGTTAGCATTGGGGAGAACAAGGTTTAAACTGTTCTTAGATAAATTTTAAATCCATCTGATAGCACTCCCTATTGTTAAGGTTGCCTGACACTTCCCATTAGAGAGGCCCTGTTTTCAGTTGCTTATAAGTTTGCCCAAACTTGAGCATTTAGGTTGACATTTTCCACACTGGGTGTCTGCCTCAGGATTGTATATATAATTACAGTCAAAACGGTTTAGCCGTTTCCAAGAACAAAGTCAGGAAAAAAATATATTGTTTTGGAACGTTACCAAAAAAATGCTAGTGACCCTTTCTTTGAGAAGCTCTAGCACATCTATGCTTTGGAGCAGGAACTTGATATATGATGAGGATGGCCTTTGGGTCAGAGATGTGCCTTTTGCTGTCCTTGGGAAATCCACCCAAATTCAATGAAGTGAGCTGTAGCTCATGAAAGCTTATGCTCAAATAAATTGGTTAGTCTCTAAGGTGCCACAAGTACTCCTTTTCATTTGAAAAATGTGTTTGCACACGCTCCGTAGAGCCTTCTGGGACAAGGAACCAGGGAGTGGCAAGACTGAACTTGGATGAGAAGCCCAGGGAAAGAGACCAGGATTGGGAATCAGCAGCGTGAGGGAAGATAGGGAAGGGAGAGACAGATGGAATGGGGATGACCAAAAATCAACTGTGTAATAATTACGGGCTCAATTTTGAAGTCTATACTGAGGCAAAACAACTATTGGTTGGTTCCAGCTGGAGTTTTACCTAATAAAGACCATAGAATTGGGTCCAGTTATGCAGAGCCCTGTATTCTAAATCAGCCAACCTAACAAAAGTCCAGTTCAGACTGTTCTAGAAAATTGTTTATGAAAGTCAGCAAAAGGTGAAGGCAAACTGGTTCAAAGTTAAACTATAAGTGATCTTTTTCAAGGCTCCTAGTGAAACCACATGCTGAGATGACAGTGAGCTGAAAGATTCTAGAAATGGGAGGAAATGCTTACAGCTGATATCACTGAAAAGTGTTTCAGAAGGTTAATGTTCACGGGATGAAGCTGAAGTCTCTTTGTGGCCATTCAAAGGAGCCAGGGGGCCAAAAGCTGAAAGCTTTACTGGGATAGCTGCCACCCCAGTCACCTGGAACCCACCATGATACCACTGGGCCTTCATCAGCCTGATCTTAAACAATGGTCTAACCTCCTGAGGCCAGAAAGGGGGGCTCAGACAACATCACCACCAGCTTTGGCTAAATCCAGGACGTGACACTTTGGGCTGGTGGACACTACAAAATTAAGTCAACAGACAGCCACTGCAGTAATTAAAGCAATGGTTCACTTCCACACTTGCTTCTTCTGTCAGGGGTGCACATCCTCACCACGTGCACTTCAACAGACTCAAGTGAGATATTGTGTGACACTGGCAGCTGGAGCCTGGGGCTGACCGCCTCAGCTGTACATGTAGGGTTCACAGCTGCCTCTGCCTCCCCCAAGCTGTCAGCCTAATTTCTGGCTAACAACTTGGGCTGTCAGCACCCAGGCAGGTCTCAAAGCTGCCAACCCAGCACCTGAGTGAGTTTGGGCTGTCAGCTTTGGAGGTCAAGGGAGGGCTCCAGCTGTCAGCCCCATTTGAGGCAGACAGCCAACAGGTGATTTAAGTAGCATAGTCTACACCCATACTGCACCATCCTAACTACATCAACATAAGCGCTGCGCCTCTCCTGGAGGTGGAGTTATGTCAGTGCAGCTGGCCACTTCAGTCATGTACTGTATTAAGGGCTTTTGCTCAATAATAAATGTTATGCTGTTTTGTGTTTAAATTCCAGTTATCACAAACCATGAGGAAAAATTAAACAATGAATCATTCACCATTTTCTAACATACTGAAAACAATTAAGAAGGCAAAAATATTAAGCTATGTAGTTGCTTAATTTATATATACAAAATGTTCCCTCCCAGAAAACAAAAACAGGTACCAAAAAAAAAAAAATCTAGTGTAAAGGCTCTATCTAGTTTCAAATCAGCATGTTCTAATATTTATATTAAGCAATGAGAATGCACCTCCCTTTAGAAAATAATTGAAATACAAATGGAAAAGTTTATTAAAATGGATTTAAATCAATCTATCCTGATTCTTAGTCTTTAAATAGTGCTTTATGTTCAAAGCACTGTAATACATTAGTTTATCATACAAGTAATCTGAATTACATGAGAGGTACTCTCAATTAGAAATCACTGCTTTGAAGTAGATTGGCACCCACGCCATGTGCTCCCCTAGGACAGGAGTTGGGAAAAAATATTTGAAATTACATAGTGACTTTATGTAGGCTGAACTCACCCAGAGGACCTGGCCTAACATTTTTCCAAAGTTTCCCACAAGAATTTTGTTCCCAGTGGCCAGAACCTTAGTTACACATTTATTCAAAATATACAATTCTCCAGCATCCTCCTAGCACACCATCAGCACTGTCTCAGAAGCTAATGTCACATGTTGAACTACCAATGCAGCTTCCCTGTCTCCTTGAAGGCCTCAGGAACTTTTGATTGCAGTCTGAACAGCAGGGCTTGACTCCTGCACAGACCAGGAACAGGAAACAGCATAGCCACCATAACCTCATTAAGCAACTGTGTATTTAATGTAATGCATTACTCTGCTCTACCAGTAGATTACACAAACAGAAGATAGGGTTCCATAACATTCACGATGTTCCATATAAATTTGTCCTACCAACAATCAAAGCATTTCAAGAAAGAGGCATTTGAGACTCCTGCTGTTTTTCCATCTCTAATTAGAAGAGCCCATCCACGCCGAGACAGATCACTTAGGACTAGGTTGGATCCCTCAGAATGTTTCTAATTACCACCAACTCCTTGAATTCCACTCTAGTTCCATGGGTTTTCAGCAGCAGCATTTCTAGCACTGTACTGGAGACAAAACTACTGCTCAATTTAATTCACTATTTCAAACCAGGGTGTTGCATTTCTGTATTAGAAATGCAGATGCATTGTCGAAATTTTAACATACTTCAAGTTCTCTTCAATTATTTGGCGGGGGGGAAGGTATCCAGCATCCTCATCTTTTATTGCTGTAAGGTTATTGCTAAATGTAGCAGCAAGATGTTTACACTAGACTTGAGGCCTTAGCTACAGTGTACTCTGTACCAGCGGTTTTCAAACTTCTCTTCTGGGGACCCAGTTAAAGAAAATTGTTGATGCCAGTGACCCAACAGAGCTGGGGATGAGGGTTTTGGGCTGTAGGAGGGGCTCAGGACTACAGGGTGGGGCTGAGAATAAGGGGTTCAGGATGTGGGAGTGGTCTCTGGGTTTGGTGGGGCTCAGGAGAGGATAAGGGCTCTGGGCTGGGAGGTTTGGGATGCAGGAGAGGCTCTGGGTTTGGGGGGGGCTCAGGCACAGACTTACCTCTGATAGCTCAGCAGTGCAGCCCGGGGTGCACTGTGGACCATGCCACACTCCAGAAGCGTCCAGCAGCAGGTCTGGCTCTAAGCAAGCAGCTCCACGTGACTCTCACCCACAGCCAGTGTGCCTGCCTGCCCGTCCCCCCAAGTTCCCATTAGCCCAAGTGTGGAGCCAGTGCTCAGGGTGGGGACAGCACACACAGCCCTGCGGCCCCCCCCGCCTAAAGGCTGGACTGCTGCTGGCTGCTTCCGGGGCACAGTGCAGTGTCAGAAAAGGTAGGCACTAGCCTGCCCTAGCTGCGAAACACCAAGACTTTTAATGCCCAGGTTGGCAGTGCTGACCAGAGCAAAGCGACCCAGCACCTTACATGTCGCAACCCATGGATTGCAACACACTGCTCTATACAATATGTGCCCAACTTGTTACAGCTATTAAAATGAATTCCTTCCCAGCATGCTGTAGGGGTCAGGTGAGACCACCTTACCCAATTTTAACTAGGTTTATTTTTTTTTAAAAAAGACACAGACAAGCTGTTTTATTCTTCAATAGCAACCTTTAAAGGTTAGTCAGACTCTAGTAACTGATAAAGCTCAGCCACAAGAACCTAGATTCCAGACATCTCAGAAGTACCTTATGACTCAGTGGTCCATTTTACCACCTTTATCAACAGCGGACATGCTTTTACAGTTGGAATAATTGAATAAAATTTACCAGCTGTGTCATTATATAATTCTAGGTCACTGAATCAAGTCTGACTAAATGAGTGCACCTTTACATTAGAAAGGGACAGACAAAGAACTTGTGAATGCAAGCTTTATTGGAACAAGGTGCAGTGAAATTTTTATTCAGATGCTAGCAGGAGCAAGTTCAGTTACCGCCCCTTAAACGCAGGACCAAGTGCAGGGTGGATTCTTTCTGGATATTGTAGTCAGACAGGGTGCGCCCATCTTCCAGCTGCTTTCCAGCAAAGATCAACCTCTGCTGATCTGGAGGAATGCCTTCTTTGTCCTGGATTTTGGCCTTGACATTCTCAATGGTGTCACTGGGCTCCACCTCTAGGGTGATGGTTTTGCCAGTCAAGGTTTTCACAAAGATCTGCATACCACCTCTCAGGCGCAGGACCAAGTGCAGGGTGGATTCTTTCTGGATGTTGTAGTCGGACAGGGTGCGCCCATCTTCCAACTGCTTTCCGGCAAAGATCAACCTCTGCTGATCTGGAGGAATGCCTTCTTTGTCTTGGATTTTGGCCTTGACATTCTCAATGGTGTCACTGGGCTCCACCTCTAGGGTGATGGTTTTGCCCGTCAAGGTTTTCACAAAGATCTGCATACCACCTCTCAGGCGCAGGACCAAGTGCAGGGTGGATTCTTTCTGGATGTTGTAGTCGGACAGGGTGCGCCCATCTTCCAGCTGCTTTCCGGCAAAGATCAACCTCTGCTGATCTGGAGGAATGCCTTCTTTGTCTTGGATTTTGGCCTTGACATTCTCAATGGTGTCACTGGGCTCCACTTCTAGGGTGATGGTTTTGCCAGTCAAGGTTTTCACAAAGATCTGCATACCACCTCTCAGGCGCAGGACCAAGTGCAGGGTGGATTCTTTCTGGATGTTGTAGTCGGACAGGGTGCGCCCATCTTCCAGCTGCTTTCCGGCAAAGATCAACCTCTGCTGATCTGGAGGAATGCCTTCTTTGTCTTGGATTTTGGCCTTGACATTCTCAATGGTGTCACTGGGCTCCACCTCTAGGGTGATGGTTTTGCCAGTCAAGGTTTTCACAAAGATCTGCATACCACCTCTCAGGCGCAGGACCAAGTGCAGGGTGGATTCTTTCTGGATGTTGTAGTCGGACAGGGTGCGCCCATCTTCCAGCTGCTTTCCGGCAAAGATCAACCTCTGCTGATCTGGAGGAATGCCTTCTTTGTCTTGGATTTTGGCCTTGACATTCTCAATGGTGTCACTGGGCTCCACTTCTAGGGTGATGGTTTTGCCCGTCAAGGTTTTCACAAAGATCTGCATTTTCTGTACAAAAATAGAAGTTATGAAGTATATAAGCCTTTTCGTACTCCAAAGTACTAACGTTACATCACAAGAAATCAGAAAAGTATGGATTTACCCTTTCGCTGAATCATCAAGCAGCGTAGAGAGCTTTTGACACCAGTACACACCTTGTGTCCTCCCCCCCACCCCCCATGTAGGCTACTTCCACCTCCAAAGCTCACTCCAGGGCCCACTCCCGTGAGTTGTGTCACACTGAGATAACACCAGTACCCCAGGGCCACTACGTCAGCACGACTGGCCAGCCGCGCCCAATGCAATGGGCCAGTCCGTGCCAAACACCCGCGCCGGCAGGTCCGCTCAGGCGGGCCCAGGAGCCGGTCCCTAACCCCGCCCCCCGGCAGGCGGGCGTCAGAGGCAGGGGGCAGCCCGCGGCCATGCAGGGGCGGGGCCTCCCGCGCGCCCAGACCGCCATTTTAGCGCCGGCCCGACTCTAGTCCCCCCTTCAACCAGAGAACCGCCATTCGCCCGTCCTAGCGCAGCGAGCCGGTTCCCTCAGGCCGCGATCCGTAGGTCCCCCCCGCTCCGCTGCGGCACAGCCGCCTCCCTACACGCCGGTGAGCGCAGAGAGCTGCCTCCGCGCCCCGCCCGCTCCCCGCAGCTCATCGCCAGGCGCCTCACGATCGACACTAACCCCTCCCCCCACAATATCCGCGACAGCCCGGTCCATTTACCCCCCCCCGCCGCCCTCCGTAAACGTAGCCACCGGGCTGGGCTCTCCGCACAGCTTCGGACCCTCTTTTCCCTCAGGTCGGACTCGCCCCCCACGGAAGCCCAACAGCTAGCCAGGCCCGTTCCCCACTCACCGCAGGGACGGCGTTCCAGGCAGACAACAAAAAAACAGTCACTGAGGGGTCACGGAGATGTAACTGCGTAACGACGCTGGCGCGGTCCTTATATAGTCTCTTCCGCCCCTAGCTGAGATCCCTCCGCCGGGGACTATCTCGTCTCACTGCATATTGGCGCGTGCACCCAGCATGGGGGCGGGGCGAGTTCCGGTCGGCAGTGTGGAGGAATCAGCCGGCCGCTCAGTGTGTGATATGACCTGATGATGGCAAGGGCCAAGGAACGGAAGATGGAGCGTGGAGTAAAACCCGGACTGGAGTTTCGCCTGCCTAGAATGGGGTCTCACCTCAGCCTGGTTCCCTGAGCAGGGAATAGACCTGGGGGACACGTCCCTTCGTGTGATTGTGATAGGGTGACCAGACATCAAATGTGAAAAATCGGAATGGGGGTGGGGGGTAACAGGAGCCTATATAAGAAAAAGACCCAAAAATCGGGACTGTCCCTATGAAATCGGGACATCTGGTCACCCTAGATTGTGAGTTGGGGCTGTGTGTCTCATTGTGTCAGCTGTGTGTTTTCTTCTGTGTGTATGGTTCATTGCAAATCTCTACATGAAAATTAATGTGGAAAAAAGGGCAGAAAAAATAAAATAAAATAAACCTGAAGCATCGTGCATTCTAGTTTCATCTGATAATACTTCTATTCTTTTTCCTCTGGGATCCAGACCCTGAGGTCAAAGGGGGCCTGAAACACAAAGCAGAGTAGGAGCAGCAGAATGGCAGATGGTGACTGACATGTAGGGAGGAAGATCAAAGCCTTGGAAATGTGAGGAAGACAAGGTGGAAGAATGGTTTCAGAATGGTAGCCGTATTAATCTGTATTAGCAAAAACAATGAGGAGTCCTTGTGGCACTTTAGAGACTTATACATTTATTTGGGCATAAGCTTTCATGGGCTAGAACCCACTTCATCAGATGCATGGAGTGGACAATACAGTAGCAGGTATATTTATACATAGTACATGAAGAGATGGGAGTTACCTTACCAGGTGGGGGGGTCAGTCTAACAAGACAATTCAATTAACAGTAGAATACCACGGGAGAAAAAATCACATTTGTAGTGGTAATGAGGGTGGCGCATTTCAAACAGTTGACGAGAAGGTGTGAGTAACAGTGAGGGGAAATTAGTATGATAAAATTAGGTTTTGTAATGACTCATCCACAGAAGAGTTTGTCTGGAGTTCCCCAAAGTGAGCCTTGTGAGCCATTCAGTCAAAGTGTCCAGCGCTGCAACAAGGCCATAACAAAATAGGCTTTGTTTGCGTGATTCATTCAGACGGTATTTAGTTCATTCCACCTACAAAATCCTTCCTTTGTATGTATCCAAAAGATACAGCTGCCTAAGCGTTCACACACAGAACAAGGAGTGCTGAAAACCAATTGAAAAAGAGCTGAAACCCAGCAACAGCTACCTGATTGGGTCAGACATGACACCCATAGAATTTACAGAAGGAGGGGGCGGGGTTTCTCTTTGAGGATTTATTTCAGCCTGTAAGTGGGTTGTAAGCTCCTTCTGTATTAACATTTACTCAATAATATAATAATAGGTTTAAAAAAAAACAGTCCAAACATTGAGTTGGCTTAGTTGAAGCAAAGGTCCCTTAGTTTCTGATCAAAGTAGGGTTGGAATTGTAGGGAAGAGGTTGCATTGTGTGCATTTTTAATTATAGAAAAATAAAAGACTTGAACAGAAGCTCAGCTGTAGAAGGTGAATCACCCTAGTCTGAAAACAGGCAGGGATGTTAGGCTTATTCTGCGAGTTATCGGCTGTGCATTTTGGCAGGACTGATTTGAAAATGATCAAATCTAAAAACTGAAGAACAACCCATTTTGCTACAAGATGGAGTTTCACAGCATGATTAGATAGACATGGATACCTGCCTAATTTTCATGCCCTATGTGCCATCTATCTACATTGTGGTGTAGGGTCTAGTGCAGGGGTGGGCAAACTTTTTGGCCTGAGGGCCACATCAGGGAATAGAAATTGTGTGGCGGATCATGAATGCTCACAAAATTGGGGTGGAGGCCCGGGGGGTGGGGTGAGGGCGCTGGTTGGCAGTGCAAACTCTGGGGTGGGGCTGGGGATGAGGAGTTTGGGGTGTAGGAGGGTGCTCTGGGCTGGGACTGAGGGGTTTGGAGCAGGGCCGGCTCTCGTTTTTTTGCCGCCCCAAGCAAAAAAAAAAAAACAAAAAACCCTCCAAGAGCGCAACTGCCAAAGCAAAGAAAAAAACAGAAAAGAAAAAGAACCTCCAAGCGTGCAACTGCCGAAGCAAAAAACAACAAAAAAACCCATCCAGAATGCCGCTCCTGGAATTGTGCCAGCCCAAGCACATGCTTGGTTTGCTGGTGCCTGGAGCTGGTCCTGGTTTGGAGGGTGGGAGGGGGATCAGGGCTGGGGCAGGGGTGGGGGAAGGGGTTCAGGTTCTGGCTGGGGATGCGGGCTCTGGGGTGGGGCTGGGGTTGAGAGTTTTGGGGTGCAGGAGGGTACTCTGTCCTGGGATCGAGGGGTTTGGAGAGCGGGAGGAGGATGGGGGCTGGGGCAGGGGGTTGGGGTGTGGGGAGAGGCTCAGGGGTGCAGGCTCTGACTGGCGCTTACCCTTAAGTGGCTCCTGGAAGCAGTGGCATGTCCCTTCGTCAGCTCCTACGTGTGGAGCGGCCCCTGACTCCGCTAGCGCCAGAGCAGGGCCATGCGACTGCTTCCGGGAGCCGTGTGGTGTGGCCCCTGACCCAGTGCCCTGGCTGGAGTGCCAGAGCGGCCCCCAACCCGGCGCCCCGGCTGCAGCACCGGAGCGGGGTCGAGCCATATGGTGCAGCCCCTCACCTGACGCCCCCGCTGGAGCGCCGGAGCAGGGTAAGCCCCAGACCCTGCTCCCCAGTGGGAGCTTGTGGGCCAGCTTAAAACGGCTCCGGCCCGCAGTTTGCCCACCCCTGGCCTAGTGCCTGGCACTATGGGTGAATTTCCCCCTGAAGGCTGACTCCTGCACTTAGATCTATGGGGTGCCCCACTGGTGCAGAGGCTTGTGCGAGAGGCTCAGATTGCAGGCCTGAGACCTTAAACCCTGATTCAGAAAAGCACTTAAATGTGTACTTTGGGATGCTTTCCTGAGTTGGTACTAAGATTGTAAACCATTTACCGCAGGAAACTTGTCTTCAGGCTTGTCTGTAAAGCACTTTTAGTTCAATACAATAATGAAGAATAACAATAAATAGCACATAAGACCTATTCTTACCATGTTGCTAGAAACATCATTTTATTGCTTTTTCAGTTTAGATATTCATGCTGGTCTGGAGCACCAAAAAGAGTAGCAAAGAGTCCTGCGGCACCTTATCGACTAACGGACGTACGGGAGCATAAGCTTTTGTGGGCGACTACCCGCTTCGTTGGATGCACGTGGACGGCGAACGTAGGCTTCCAGACCACCGCAGAATTGTATCATGTTGGGGGGGGGTGGCGGGGCAGAAAGAGAGTCCCCGAGACAGGACAGACTCTTCTGCCGGGCTGAGCGTGTCGCTGGAGAGCGACGATATTGCTGGGTGAGTTAGGGGTGGCCCCATGAGGCAGGTAGGATTTTAGACCGCTTGCAGTCCTTTTTCCTCTGTAGAGAGGGGAAGGGGTGCCATGTAGACCCCCTGTCTGATCTTTGTATGGCGTCTCCAGGTTGGAGAGCTCGTTTGAGATGTTGTCCCCTTTGCCACGGGCTGCTGGTACAAAATGAAGGTGGGTGAGGAAAACGTTGGAGATGCCGGGGATTGAACCCGGGGCCTCATACATGCAAAGCATGCGCTCTACCACTGAGCTACATCCCCTGCCTGGCGGGTGGCTGCTCAGAGACGGGGATAGACTCTCGCCCGGGGACGATGGTTTCACCAGGCCAGGACGAATCCTTTCCGCGCTGCAAACACCTGCCGCCCGCGCGCCCGCGCGCCCCAAATGCCTCGCCGCTCCGCTCGTTCCTTCAACGGCCCCGCTCTCCACGCCACAGAAAAGGGCGCGCGGAGGGGGGGGGCGGGGCTACGATGCAGGGCGCAGACCGACCCGCAGTGCCCCCGGGGGGGCGTGCAATGGGGCTGCGCTGCCCCTGTGTGGGGCGCATTGAAATAAATCCACCGAGAGCAGGAGGGGCCGGGGGATCGAGAGTAATGGGCGGGCACGGCGGCGCGCAGCAGCCCCGGGGGGGAGGGGAGGGGGGGGCGAGGCTCGGAGCGGGCGGGCAGTACGGAGCTCGAGGCAGCCCGTCGAGGCACCGGCAGCAGCCGGGACGAGGCGGCCCGCCCCGCGGCAGCGCTTGGGGGGGGTCTGTGGCGTTTTGCGAGACAGGCGCGCGGCTCAAGGCCGCGTGGGTCCGTTGTGCGG
Source organism: Chelonia mydas (assembly GCF_015237465.2). Lineage (NCBI taxonomy): Eukaryota > Metazoa > Chordata > Testudines > Cheloniidae > Chelonia > Chelonia mydas. The sequence continues at coordinate 23,802,864 of NC_057856.1, read as the reverse complement.
CTGCCGACGGAGGCGGGCTGAGCCCCCCCCCCCCCATTCGCCAGACGTCAGCAGTGGGGGGGGGCTTGCTCTTGCCCGGCTCTTCCCCCCCCACAGAGTGCCAAAGGCTCGCGCAGCGCGGGAATATCAAAAGGTAGAACAGCCTCCCCGTCGGGGAATCGAACCCCGGTCTCCCGCGTGACAGGCGGGGATACTTACCACTATACTAACGAGGAGAAGCTGAGAGGGGTTGTCCCAAAGCGGGTACTCGAAGCCCCCACTTCCGGAAGCCCCCAGGTGCGGCTTGGGCAGCCCTGTTTGCTGCCGGAGGTTCGTTAGGCAACAGGCTCACACAGCTGCAGCCCAGCCAGTACCGCCACAAAAGCAACAATCACCCCCGCTCCCCCCAAAACGCCCTGTTGGGGTTAGCTCCCAGGGGGCTACGCAGTTCCAGCGAGCCCCCTCTCCCCGCTTGGCAACCTGCCTGGGCGGCCCTTACCCCCCACCCTTCCTCCTCAAAAGGGGAAAACTATCTGCCGAAACCCGGGATCGAACCAGGGACCTTTAGATCTTCAGTCTAACGCTCTCCCAACTGAGCTATTTCGGCAGGTAAGGAGAATTGTGGCTGAATGTGAACACCACCCTGCTGCAGAGAAGCAGTTCATAATGCATAGCAGGATTTTTTGGTTTGTTTCTCATATTTTGTAGGGTCAACCACCCGCCTCACTCCAGCAGCAACTCCAATCTCATTCTTGAAACCCATTTTTAAGTGCTCTTTCCTTTATACAGTAAAAAAGCAAGTAAGATGCCAGGTGTGAAGGACAGGGCCAATATTAATTCAATAATAATAATTATTAATAATTAAAGGCAGCTTACATCGACTTAACTATGGAAGTCTAATTAGGCCTGGTCTACACTACGGAGCTAAATCAACCTAAGTTACGCAACTCCATCTACGTGAATTACATAACTGGAGTCGACATACCTTAGGACGACTAATTGTGGTGTCTACACCACGCTGGATCAATGGGAGAAACTCTCCCGTCGACTTACCTTATGCTTCTCGTTCTTGTGGATTCCTGGAGTCAACGGGAGAGTGATCTGCGGTCTTCAAGAGACCCACTAAATCGACCCCCTGAAGGATCGATCGCCGCAGCATCGATCCACAGTAAGTGTAGACATACACTTCGCTCCTCCCGATGTAACTGCCCAGCTACGCCAATTTAATAACTCCAACTCCATCTCCATGAGTGGTGTAGAGGCAAGCTCAGTGTAGTTAGGACAATGCAGTGTCAAAGTGTAGACACTGTGTTGCTTATGTCGACTGTTACTAGCTTTCAGGAGCCTTCCCACAATGCCCTACACTGACAGTACAATTGATACAAGTGCACCTGGTGAGGACGCACACTGCTGACACAAGGAGCAAAATGTAGACATGCACAAGTGATGTAATTACTGCATGGCACCTGTATGCCAAAATAAGTTATGTTGACTATTTTTGTAGTTTAGACAAGCCCTTGGTCTTTTCAGCATTAGGGTCTCATGTTGCAGACCTTGTTTAACATTAATGATTGTTGTTCTCTGGGGAACTTTGTTCAAAGAAGCTAGTACTTCATCTTCATAAATAATGACCTCACCTTGTAACTTCAGGGTGATGTTTAATAGTCAGCAGAGGTTGGCATTTTAATGAGGAACCCAATGTTCCATGTTCTGCTTGTTCTAATTATTGCCACTAATGAGACGGTTACACAAGGCATAGGTAATCAGATGACAAACAATATATTAACTGATGAAATATTATAGCATGCGTTGGGCCAGAGATTGTATATTTATGGATGATGAGCCAATTTTATTACATCCTCCTGCTTTGACATGTTCATACATTTGCTAAATAATGTTATTTCATGAAAGCTTACGCTCAGATAAATTGGTTAGTCTCTAAGGTGCCACAAGTCCTCCTTTTCTTTTTGCAGATACGGACTAACACGGCTGCTACTCTGAAACCTGTTGTTGTGGATGAAATTCTTGTTTTCTGTCCAAAGGAGTATTTTGTGTATATACAGAGGAGTAATTGTTTAAAGTTATTATTAATAATAAATAATAATTAGGCTGGACGTGAACATGGACCTGTACTGTGGGTTAGCTGTGCCATTCAATAAATCCAGACTCATAGAGAAAGACTAGATCACTTAAGATACTTTTGCAATAGAGAACAAAGGGCCTGATACCGTACATTCTCATGCAGAGAGTGCCTACGGTTTTTAATAGATGTTCCTAACATGAATGGCCTGCAGGATTGAATGTAGCTAGTGGTGTAGTGGTATAGCTGAAACAAGTGGGTGTTCAGGAGTTTTTGAAGGACAGGAGCAAACTCATCTTCAAAGAGTTTGGTCATGTTCAACTTGTCTGAGCATGAAAAGTGTGTTTTTTACACTTAATGGAAGCATCCAGTTATTGTACGTGTGTGTTCAAATAACTGAAAAATGCTTTCGGTTTAACACTTGAAGCATAGCACATGCATAAGCTTCAGTGAGGCCTGCAGCTCTGTTATATTTTTAAACAAAAATCGTTAAGAAATAAGGAAGCTGTGAACAAGAGGAAACAGAGCTGGTTAGCATAGTTTTCCTTGCCAATTTTAGCACTTGCTGAATGCAGGTTACTGTGTATATGATTTGCATCCTTGCAACCCTGCCCATGTCCCTCTTGCACAGGTACCTGAATCCTCCTACTCTTAAAATAGCACCCAAAAAGGCCCTCAATGTTTTTCTGATGCTTGCAGCTTCCAGTGTTTCATGTGTTCTAGCCTGAGCCCTAGAATGTGAAAATTTGCTTTGATTCTGAGAGGTACTGGGCACAGGCAACTCCCACTGACATCAGCAGACCCCTCCTGCTCCCATTTAAGTCAATGGCAAAACTCCCAGACTTTCTCCAATTTGAACCAGGTCAGGCCTAAACAGTGGTGCAGGTGTTCAGCCCCAATCAGGATCTTGCAATCCTCTTACCCTCGTCAACTGTGCCGGGCTGCCCAGAGGATTCAGGGGGCCTGGGGCAAAGCAATTTCGGGTGCCCTTTAATTAATTAATTACGCGCCTTTTTAATGTTTACTCACCCGGCGACGCTCCGGGTCTTCGGCGGCGGGTCCTTCACTCACTCCGGGTGTGTTCGGCTGCACTGAAGGACCCTCCGCCGAAGTGCCGCTGAAAACGTGGAGCACAGCCCTGTCAGTAAAAGCGCCACCGGGTGACACCTTTTTTGTGATCGCTCCCCCTGTTTGCTTCCCCTGGCTACTCCACTGGCCCTTCCGTCAAAAAAAGTTGCAAGACTATAGAAAACTGTATTCTCATGGGGGCCCCGGCGGGGCCCGGGGCAAATTGCCCCACTTGCCCCGCCCCCCCCCCGCCGGCCCTGCAAAGGTGTGTTTATTTAGCCACATACAGAAAAATACTCTGTTGCTTTTCTTTTCTGAACAATGAACAGCCATGTTAATCTGGCGCTGGTAGTGAGAGACTAAATACACAACAATGAGGAAACGCAGTTAGGATTTCCAAGGCAACCTTGGGCCCACTCTCCACATATGTATCATGGCCCAAAACCTGACCCCTTCACTGCTTTTCTTCCCATGCATGTATCCTACTAACAAAAGGTGTAGCTAATTGTTTGACGACATTCGGGTTCATGCTGAAAAACGTTCAAGAGACCAAATATCCAAATTTAGCCAAAGCAATCCACTATGAAAAGGAGACATACATACCCTCCTTCCGGGAAGCAATTCTTGTCTCGCAGCATGTTCCCCTTACACAGAAGGTCTGTTTCAAAGATATGTGTTTCATCTAGTAGAATTTATAGGGTGATGTTATAAGTTACAAAACTCTTTACACCAACCAATTTGTAATACTTCCTTAACTTATTGTATTGTTCTGATTTTCTTATCTCATCTCTGTTTTGGACACTACGTTCCAAACCAGTTGGGGGGAGAGGAACAGCCCGACCTCCGCTAGGAATCACCATTTGTGTATCTTGGCTTAACTGGCTTCCTATTTTCAAATGCCAATGCTGACTTCAGCTTTGCAAAGTGTTGTGGGATATTTGACATAGGTAAACAGAATTGTGGGGAGAGTATACACACACACACACTACAGTGCACACAGAACTAGTGTGGTGGTTCCCTTGTCCCCGGGGATTAAGCAGGGTTGGTCTGCCGCAGACAGTGCATCCTTACAGTGCTCCAAAACTGTGAACTTTTACAAGATTTTAATCAGTCAGAGAGCAGAGCAGCCATCCCCCTCTGACATTGTGGGGTGCAATCCAGACCAGTGAGGGGTTGTGTCACCATTGCCCTGCCATCTGGGCTGCCTCACAATGCTTTGCTGCTGTAGCTCCCACCTGGGCCAATCACAAACAGCATGCAGGTCACACCCTGAGTGTCTGTGTATAGCCACAGCCCTGGTCTAGCCACTCTGACTCCAGCAGCCTGTCCCACCAACCAGGCTGTCTTGCAACAGCCTTGGTTACTATTTGTGAGGTGACCCCAAAACACTCCCAGTCTCGAAGTTTCCCCAAAACACATGTGTTCTGCACTTTCCATCCCTCTCCTGGGCAGTCCAGATATATTAGGTCCATTGCCCCTCTAAGGGGATCAACATACACCAGTGTGCCACCCTAAATGGAATTACCCACATAGTTCACAGTTTTGATGAAAGAACAAAACAGGCTTATTTAACTACCAGGAGACAGGTTTTAAGTGACTACAAATATAAGGCGTTAAAGTCAGAAATGGTTACATGAGAAATAAAATGTTACAAGCTAGACTTGGTTCAAGATAAAATTCTTACCACATGCTTCCAGCATCAGGGCTGACCAAATTTCAGATCAGGATCTTGCCCAAAGTCCAATAGCTGCTTCTTTTGTCTTCTTAGGTGAAATGGAAAGAGATGGATAGGAAGGGATTAACTTGGGGTGGTTTTGCCCCTCACTTTTATAGTTAAGTCATGCTTTGAAATGCATTTTCCTGAGGGCTACCCACGGAGAAAGTTCATTTCCATTGGGAGGTTGGAATCAAGGGGTCTGGTGGTGAAAGAGGTTCCGTGCTGTTGTTTGCTAAGAGGCAGATCTGTTTGGTCCTGCCCCGTTCCTTGCCAAAGAATGGCCACTTGAGAGGTAATTGTCCATCAGCTTTGATGACACCTGGCTAATGTTGTCAGCTTGTTCTTTGTCTTTCAGAAACAGGTTTACCCACTCCCCGGACCTGTCTGGTACACACGCGTCAGTCACAATTTCAGCTTATGTTCGTAACTCTACATATAATGTCGCAACACACATTTCATCATGACATTATTGACCATTGAGTTATTAGTTTTCAAACGATACCTCACAAGGCATATTTTGTAAAAAGATTATTACAATAGCATGTGGGGTGTGAATAGAGAAGTGCATTCTGCCCCCCCCCCCAGTTTATTACTCCATTAACTTCAAAGCAGGTTGCTTGGCCCAAGATGGTTTCTGTGCTAGGACTGGCTTGTATCAATGCTGATAGGTTTCATGAAGGGTTTGTCCTCCCCATCCTCAAAGCCAAAATTCCCTTTGAAACAAGAGGAAGGAAACAAAAAACATTGCAGCCTCCCCGTCGGGGAATCGAACCCCGGTCTCCCGCGTGACAGGCGGGGATACTTACCACTATACTAACGAGGATACACTTGAAAAATTCTTCCCCACAAGCTGTGATATACTGGAACCTGCTTACTACAGCTTGTGCCCAATGAGAGCAGCCGGGTGCATCCATGTAGCTCCTGCTTACAAAGTTGTTACCAGGAAGGGGATGTAGCTCAGTGGTAGAGCGCATGCTTTGCATGTATGAGGCCCCGGGTTCAATCCCCGGCATCTCCACATTTTGGGAGCTGGGCTCGTCTGTGGAAGGCAGAAGCAGAATTTTGCCCACTCGCTCTGCCGGCAATGCGCGTGAGGAGCTGATGCAATCTCATTGCAACAAGGGTGGACACCTGGGTGCAGGCCCCCAGGGCCCTAAAAAAAAATCCATCCCCCCCCACCCCCCGCTTAGTGCTGCTTCGTATCACTCCCGCAGTAATGTTTTAAATCAATGTCCTGTATTCGTCCTGCAAAAGAGACACTCCCCTAGGGTTCAGAGTAGCAGCCATGTTAGTCTGTATCCGCAAAAAGAAAAGGAGGACTTGTGGCACCTTAGAGACTAACACATTTATTTGAGCATAAGCTTTTGTGAGCTACAGCTCACTTCATCAGCTGCAAACCATAGACGAAAGTGTGGGGTGCATTATTTCTACCCCCCCATGACCACTGCTGCCCTCACCCCCAAACTAGCTTTAAAGTAACACAGGGTTAAGCAAGGGCAAATTGATGTGGCCTGAGCACTGGATTTAGCAATAAGGAACATTACAACAGTAGGTGAAGGGAAAGGGAAGTTTAGCTGGTGGTTTAACCCCAAGAATGCACAACTGTTCCTTGCGGCCAAAGGTCTCACTCTGAATGTGTGTAGGGTATGCTAGGGCTGTCCTTTGCCACCTCCCAAGTGTGCTTGCAGCTTCCTTTCAATTCCCAAGGCAAGGGCAGAGGGTCCGTCAAAGCTGCATTCTGTCAGGCTCATTGCAGAATACAGAAGGGTATGGTACAGCCAGACCATGGGGCAGAATTGAGAGTATGGAAAAGCAGCCTCAACCCCAGCGGCTTAATCGGTTAACCGTTTAAATGAAATATTTTTAGTCGTTTAAACGGTTAATCTTTAAAATGGTATTTACATCCCTAATAAGGGCATGTCTAGCACTCTGCAAACCTGTTACAAAGAACAGGAAAAATTAGCCAGCAGATATAAAAGAAATAGACAATAGTTTTAATTCACAAAATCCCCTTTCAAAATATAAACAATTTTTACATTTTTTTACAATGTATAAACAGTTTCAAATAGCTATTTATGGCCATATTTCAATAACTGCAGGTCCATGGTCTCTACTAAGGATAAAAAACACCTATTTTATACATAATAGCTCATCACGTTTCTAGAGATACACATTGAACAGACCCCAAACAAAGCTGCATCAGCTTTTTCCACACTTAAATATATCTCCGGTTTAGTTTGGGATGCTGACTTGCCTACGCAAGGAAATCATGATACCCTTTTATGATGCTTTAAATCAGGCTCACTTTTTATATTAAAGATTATATCTGTAAAATAATCTAAGGCATCCCCCCCTTGCCCTATATTCCTTTTCAAAAAGAGTTTTGCACTGTACAAATTGACAATACAAATAACCCTACAGCATTTGCTGACCAATTGAAATATGACCAGCACCAATTGGATTTTTGGCAAGACACACTGTGTTGTCTAGCAGGACAGCAGTCTTGGCATTCTTCCCCACTGGGGCTAGACACAGGCAGGCTGGTTGCAGAGGGAAGTTGCAGGAAAAAAAAAAAAACAGTTGGAAAAAGTGATGAGACAGGAAAGGAATTAGAAAAAAGAAAAAGTGGCTTGAAGGTGTGAGGTTTGTGGCTATCCTGGTTCTGTGGTGAATTCAAATGACAAAAAGGAATATTGGAACATGAAGGGGCTATATACTCATTTGTGTTTTGAACTTCAGCTGTGCATATGAGGCGTTCATCCTGGATGACCAGGAACACTAGAGAGATTTTTTTGGTTTTTTTAAGCTACAACATACCACGGTCACATATACCCCCCTTTACTTGCTCAAGTCAAGTACTCTACACATCTGCTATAGTCCGATTGACTAATATAGTCTAAAAAGAAGCTTTTAAGAAAAATCAATTAAATACAATGGATAAAGTTACCCAAGAGATAATAAATATTACAAAACACCCTAGCAAAAACAGCTGGTAAGATGTCCTCCATTAGTAAATCAGTCTCTCCCCACCAAAATATGGACTTTCCTTTTTTTCCCCTAAGTCTTCCTTCAAAAAGGGAGTTCTAGAGAAGTCTGAGATAGGGATTATCCATAGAAGGGAAATCTTGACAATTCATAATGTCACAGGTGGCCAGCGTTTGGCTACGTCATCATGCATAACTTCGGGGATCCATTGGCAATACGCAGACAGCAAGTCTGAAACAGAAAGGTATGAATCATCAGTCCATGAGTCAAAAATAGCTAACAGCAGAAGAGGGTCTACTAGAAGGCAGGACTAACAACTGGGTCAGTTTGATCATGCTTTCAAGAGTCTGTAAAAGAATTAAACTCTGCTTACAGCCAGTGAAATAAAAACATAGCAATGGAAGGCTGGATTATTTTAATTTCTCTGTTGCACTGTGTTTTCCCACGAAAGACCAAAGAAGAAACTCCTTTGCACACATTCATTGCACAAATCTCAATATTCAGGGCCACAAACTTGAGAGAGAACTTTTCTCCTTGAGAAAGGTACAGCTGAAGTGTTGGGGCATTTCTGCTTTTTTGTGATGAAGACAAATCTTCATTAAATCCAAATTAAGGCCCTGATCCAACAGAGTACTTATACAAGTGTGTAGTACCATTAATTTTGATGGGACTATTCCCAGGTTAAAGATAAGGCCCAGGGCTCAAGAGTGAGCAGGAGAACATAGAGAGGTACAGGACTGGAAACCAGGAACTGCTCAAGGCTCTCTCTGGGACCTTATACAGGCCACTACTCTGCCTCAGCTTCCCCACCTGTAAAAATGGGGAAAATACTTGTCTGACAGTTAACACTTTTAAAGTGTTTTAATGATCTAAAAGTATAACAAGAATGCAAGAGTTATTGTTAAAGTTAATACTGGGAATCCTGTTAGGAAAGGATTTTTTTTACTCCTTGCAGCATCTGGTATAAAGGTCAAATTATTTGGTATGCTTAATATTGTGAAAAATAAATTTAATTGGCACAGGATTCTTCCTATATCATGGCCACTTTGTGACAGAGCTGCTACAAAATCTGCTTAGCATCATTTACAAATCCAGACAACTGTATGACAAAAAAATAATCTTTTCAAATATTCATTTCCAGAGGACGACAGTTTATGAACTCTCTTAACTCTTCCAGTCCTACTGGAAGACCAAAACCACAACATGAACTACCCTAATGGGAAAAGGAGTACTTGTGGCACCTTAGAGACTAACCAGTTTATTTGAGCATGAGCTTTCGTGAGCTACAGCTCACTTCATCGGATGCATAGCATATCGTGGAAACTGCAGAAGACATTATATACACACAGAGACCATGAAACAAAACTTCCTCCCAGGAAGTTTTGTTTCATGGTCTCTGTGTGTATATAATGTCTTCTGCAGTTTCCACGATATGCTATGCATCCGATGAAGTGAGCTGTAGCTCACGAAAGCTCATGCTCAAATAAACTGGTTAGTCTCTAAGGTGCCACAAGTACTCCTTTTCTTTTTACGAATACAGACTAACACGGCTGTTACTCTGAAACCTAATGGGAAAGACACTGAAATGATTGCTAATTTCTCTGTCAGGGTATTGTCTGTTCCTTTTGTAAAAGTTCGAAAGACAGCTCTGCTTGAAATCAGATAAGAACCCTATGCTGGAATGGTTAATCGCCACCACCCAGCAAATGGATCACTTACACCTGGGATTTTTTTTCCACGCAGCCAGCAAAGCATCACGACTATCAGCACTTTCTGAAACAAGAGCTGTCAGCAGGATTTCTGTCCGGGGCTGAAGCCTGAGTGAATTCCAAAATGAAAGGGGATCAGATATAGATGTGAGCTACGTTCATTTATTTAACTATATTATGGCTGCATCTCTACTTCAGTGCTTAATGTCTAGCGTTCTGCATTTGTTTTATAACAATACTGGTTAGAGGTTAGATGTAGACATAAAACATGTAACCTATGACTAAAGGGACAGTCCCAACTTGAAATCTACCACTGTTGTATGCAGGGTTGCTGTCGCCATGTTCGTCCTAGGATATGAGAGAGACAAGGTGGGTGAGGCCGTATCTTTTATTGGACGAACTGTTGGTGAGAGGGACACAAACTTTCAAGCTACACAGAGCTCTTCTTTGGGTCTGGGACAGGCACTCAGTGTCACAGCTAAATACAAGATTGAACAGGGAGTTTAACATAAGTAAAAAGAAAAGGCGTACTTGTGGCACCTTAGAGACTAACAAATTTATTTGAGCATAAGCTTTTGTGAGCTTTCATGCATCCGATGAAGTGAGCTGTAGCTCACGAAAGCTTATGCTCAAAAATTTATTAGTCTCTACGGTGCCACAAGTCCTCCTTTTCTTTTTGCGGATATAGACTAACACGGCTGCTACTTTGAAACCTAGCATAAGTAGTTAGCACATATTCAAGGTGAAGTGGGCCATTAACGCCCCTGTAGTCATAGGATAAAAAGGGGGTGAGTGGGTTCCAGATTGTTGGAATGAGTCATAAATCCAGTGTTTTTATTAAGACTATGATTTTTAGTATCTAGCAAAGTTATGCATTTAAGCTCCCAGGTTCGTCTTTTGAAAATGTGCAGGTTTCCTTTGAGAATGAGGTCTGATAGGTCAGATATAGAGAGAGATCACTTTGCGAAAAGGTCTGTATTCGCAAAAAGAAAAGGAGGACTTGTGGCACCTTAGAGACTAACCAATTTATTTGAGCATTAATATAAATTTGTTAGTCTTTAAGGTGCCACAAGTCCTCCTTTTCTTTTTGTGAAAAGTGGCACCCACAGGTAATGGGGTGTTGCTGTCTTATCTTTTTCCTGTGTGAGCTCATTTGAAAGTGTAGTGATTGTCACTCTCATAGTTACTGGGGCATTTAGTGCACTGGATGAGGTACACCGCATGTTATGATAGGCATGTGTAGGTTCCATGGATCTTGAAAGGTGTGTTGTGTACGGCGGTGCTGATCATTGATAGGGTCCTACCAAATTTTCGGTCCATTTTGGTCAATTTCACAGTCATGGGATTTCAAAAATCATAAATTTCAGGATTTCTGCTATTTAAATCTGAAATTTCATGGTGCTGCAATTGGAGGGATCCTGACCCAAAAAGGAGGTGTGTGTGGGGGGGTTTTTGCAAAGTTATTGTATGGCAGGTTGCAGTATTGCTACCCTTACTTCTGCGGTGCTGCTTTCAGAGCTGGGAAGCTGGAGAGCGGCGGCTGCTGGCTTGGACCCAGCTCTGAAGGCAGAGCCGCTACCCGCAACAGCGCAGAAGTAAGGATGGCACGCAGCCTGCAGAGCTGGCCCCTCAGTCAGCAGCTGCCACTCTCTGGCTGCCCAGCTCTGAAGGCAGTGCAGAAGTGAGGGTGGCAATACCATGACCCTGCCCCCCTAAAATAACCTTGCGACCCCCCTGCAACTCCGTTTTGGTTCAGGACCCCCAGTTTGAGAAATGCCGGTCTCCCCCGTTAAATCTGTATAGTATAGGGTAAAAGCACACGAAAGACCAGATTTCACGGTCCGGGACACATCTTTCATGGCCACGAATTTGGTAGGGCCCTAATTATTGTACTGCTACAATGTCAGTGTCACAAAAGGCAAAAACCTCTTTGGAACTTCTATTTTGTTAGACTGAAAATGGTTTAGCTGGCTAAACTGTGAAGAAAATTAAATACAGAGTCCCAGAGACTGATCCTGCAAATAGTTACACACAAGTAATTTTACTGACACCAATAATCCCATTGAAGCCAGCGTAACTACTCACATGTGTAAGTCTTTACAGGATCCTTACAGTTCACCAGTTTCCCTTGATAAAGGCCACTGGCCTTAGGTTTACTAAGACAATTTTCCTTCTCTCTCCCTTTAACAATTGAGGTAATTATCTTCATGCTCTTCCCAAAAGTCCCTCCCTTTTAAGAAGGCTCAAGTGACTAACACCACTCCTGGGTGGCATGACCTTGTTTAGCTGATTATTTTAACAACTTACTTGGACCATGTCTTCAGCATTGTGAGTGGACTGGACAGCAAACAACGCTTGTAAGAGCCCAGCTGTTTAACAATCTAAAATAAAAATTAGCATTCGTTAGACACTTGCCATAAAGTAAGAGGATGCTCTAAAATGTAAGGGGAAACCATGCAATACGCTTACCTTTCCTTCCAGTAAAAATTTGGCAAAGTATTTGTAGCGATCAATACCCTCTGGGTAATCTACCTCCACTGCTGGAAGCTGCCAGCCTACTCGATCTGGAAATACAGGTCATATTAGGTCTTCTATTTAATTCTCAATGTGCATTTTCCCATCAGCGTAAGATTGCAGAGCAAAGAGACACTGCAGGCATTTAGAGAAACGCACAGCTAGTAAGAGTGACATCAGAAGTCCTCCAGTATAGGACAGGATGTGACACACATCACAGCAATACCAGTGCCAAGAGGTGGGTATGCTAGCAGCTCTATGGTAGCTCTGGAGAACTCAATGGAGATACATAAGCCGTGTCAAGGCACGTACAACATTGACAACTAGCAGGATTCAGTCCTTTTGGACATAAAAGAGTTTTTATTTCATGGCCTTACAGCCAACAGGGCAACACAGAGCAGTTTTCAGGGGAATGTAATATACATCGGAGCTACATTCCAGCATGCAGTGCTTCAAGAAACTTACAGAAAACACTTGGTCTGTGGCACCTTATTCTGCCTGTATCCGGGCAATAAAATGGAGGAGGATTTTCCAAAGGTTTCCCAAAGTGACAGTACGGAGGTAGCAGGACTGGGATCCATTCAGATTCAATGGCCGAAACACCTTCAGAATGAAAACACATACTACAAAATGAAGCATCTTTGCCTTCAGAACAATCTGTTCAGTACTGTTTACGCAGGGGTAATGTTCAGTGAAACTCGCATTCACTGGAGGTGAGCTCCTCAGACAGGTTGCCTCAGGGTCCATTTGAAAGTATCCCCATGGATTCCAGCACAGTTTTGTTTGACCTAGAGTCAAAGGAGAGCGGAGAGGGACTCTAAGCCCTTGTTTCAGACCCAAGCCTCACTCTCCTGCCCCGTACCATTTTGTTGGGTGGGACGGGAGGCAGAATCTGACTTGATCGAGCCCATTTCTCTTTGGCTGGTCTGTGGAAAGCAGCTGCCAGCCATGGGGCTCCAGCGCCTCTTTTGACCACCTGGCTCCTTTGAAAAAGTCTTTCTCCCCGCTTAGGACAGTCAATTGGGGGCGGGAGGAGAACCACGCGAGCAGTCGGAGAGAACGCAACGTGCAGCTGGATGTCGGTTTCCTAAGCCAATCCAACTCTGCACCTAGGAAGGGAAAGACCACCAGGAGCCAGAGGGGGAATGGTCTGGGATACTGTGAAACAATGAGGAAATCAGCAGCAATTTTCATGGCTGCCTCAGGGAGGCCCAGAGCCACCAAGGGCTGGCAGCTCTGGAGGCTGTTTCCAGCTGGACAGGGCTCCTTGGTCCTGGGGATAAGTCAATGAGAAGTTAGTCACTGCCCTCTACTGATCCCCACACTCCTGGCCAGCACCAAAGGGCAGGTGGGACTTGTGCTGCGAGCAAGTGAAATACTCTGATTCCACAGTAAACTGCTGGACGGATCTGAAGACGGAGGAGGAGCTGAGCAATCTTACCTTTCATGTACATTTGAGTAGTTTCAACAATTTCTTGATACACCACAAACTCTGGGAGTTGTTTGAAGAGGACAGAATTGGGGTGGATAAAGACAGGGTCATCCAGCAGAGGAGTCTTAAAGAAAGCACAAAGGGCTCGAGATGAACGGTAGCATGGAAGGAGACCGTGATTATTAGCAATCCAGTTCCTTGAGAGCACCTAGTTTAAATCCTTCACCAATTTACCATGTTCTTTAAGTGATGGAGATTTTTGGTGACACCCTGGTTTTCTGCATCACCTTCCTTCTAGGGACCTCACAGCACTTTGCAAATCGCCATTCATTACGTTTCCTAAAATCTTGACGAGATACCATAGAAAATAATGGCCCCAGACTGGGAGTGGGTTACCTGCAGCATGGAAGAGTTAACTTCCTATCGTGACACTGGAGCAGGGCTGGGAACAGAGCCCCAGTCCTGCGTTTGGGCCACGAGACCATGCTCTGCAGAGAACTCTTATTTCTAGATCACAGAGTTACAGGAGGAGGGCGATGGTCAAATTGAGCCATGCCACTCATCTTTACCTTGTAGGCATTTTTCCATTTCTCATCCAGAAGTTCCTCCGCCTGGATTCTTCGGGCAATATGGTCCCCTAACCCTGCCAACACTATCTGTCTCAAATAGGTCACCTGGGTCTCCGTGGGGGGGTTCATTTTTGGATCAACGAAGAGGCCAGCATCGGGGCAGACTGAATTCACTGAGAAAGAGCAAGAGTAGTTAAGATAAGTAAATACTGTCTTCTTCTCTAAAGCCATGGATATTTGCCACTGAGACTTAACCTCTAGTTTAGGATTTACGAAAAATACCACTGTGGTGAGCCTCAGATCATGGGCTAGGCTGCTGGCAGCATAAAAGGCTGCACCGTGCTGAACTGAGAAAGCCCAAGCCCGCAACTGAGTTATCTGCTGCTAAACATTTACCTGCTGTTGTTAGCTGCCCCCGTAAGCGCCTGATTTCCACCATAGCTTTGTATCGCAGCCCATTCGCTTCACAGAATTTAGGAGTACACCCTGCATACTCACAGGCCCCCACAGCTCCTGGAAAAGAGTATTTATTCAGCAGGGAAAGAACAAAGAGCTTTAACAAAACAAAACAGAAACGCCAACTAGCTTCCCAAAGATGAAATTGATTAGGCTGCAGAACATTTCCTCGCAGTGGGGTAGCGAATCCCATAGTTTCTATCTATTCAGGTTTGCTCATTGGCTGGAACTAGCCTGGAGGATGCACTGATGAACATATTACAGAACACCAGCTTCCAGAGGGCAAGAGATGGACTACAGGACTCAACTTCTATGAACAGCAAGTATCCCTCGTTACACAGCATTTCCCTTTGCTGCTGCACTATGAATCCTTTAGCTTTGTATATCCGATTACGTTGATTGAAATTAACCACCTCCCCGCAACAAACAGTATGTTCAAGTCACTGGCAATAGATACCTAACATCACCATGAGGTCTCCTAGCTTTTGAAAAGGCCCTTGTCCAGCCCAGATCCTTTGCATCTGTATAACTCTTGCTTTCTTCCCCTTGAGCTTCTCCGTCTCTTCTTCACTTACAGCTGGTCTAAACCAAAAGCACAATCAATACACTTTAAACCTTTCTAGCAAGCACCAGAAGCCATGTCAAAGCAGCTCTGTATTTTCCCTTCCAGAATCACTAACCACCAGACAGACTGATATAAAATTGGTAGCAAGAAGCCTGTATAAAACTGGAAGATAAAAAGGAAACCCAGGGATCAGTCGGTTCATTCTCTCAGGCTGATCCAAAATAGATAAAACCGGGAGACTATCAGAAGAAAGCGCTGCCCCAGGACTCCAGGGGTTGTTCTACCACCTGGGAGAATGGCGTGTGAATGGAACGCCATCCCCAGGGGTATTAAGAGGCTACAACAAAGGATCAGGGACACTGCTGCTGTTGAAGCCGGTGCTGCATCCTATCAGAGAGGTGTACGTCCGAACAGGGTGTTGAGGAAGCCACTGGACTAGAGACTCAGACTCACCACCATGCCCTTGCCTACATATGGACCCAACTCCCCCGTCCAGCAAGTGAGACTGAACGGCAAAGCACAACTCCCAGTGAGCGGTTTTAAAAAGCTAAGTCGTTAGTGCTGGGGAATCAGACAGCGCGCTGGTCATGTTTAACAGAATGCCCTGCCTCTACTCTGATCTCCCCTACAGCTTTCCAACTTCAGGCTACTGGCAGAATGGCCACTGATGTCAGCTATACATGGGATGCATTTTAGTCTGTTATCTGTAACTCTTCAGCAATCACAAGACAAATGTTAGAAATGGGGAGACAAGATCTTTAGGTGTCTACAAGGCTATGGTTAATTAATGCCACCAAGCACAGAACACAGGAGTCAGTCAATGATACTTCACTGCCACCTTCATGCTTACCTCTATAGGCACTAGTTTCATGGGGTAACCATTAGAGATGCTGTATATATAAGGGGTTAAACAAACATTTCCCTGTCCAGCTTCTCTCCAGTTTTGGCTAGTATTCCAGAAAGCAATACCTAGGCACTCTTTAAATGGTATCTGGTCCTAAGGGAACCTATTTGTACTCCAGCTTAAGCCACTCACCTCTCAAACTCCGCAAAAAGCTCTCGAACGGTCATTGCGGACACTATGGTAATGGCATAGGGCAGGCAGTCGTGCTGTTTACTTAAAGCGAGCATCTTAGCGTAGCGTGGGGCCACAGGAAAGGACGCCATGGTCACGCCCAAGGGACTAACTGGACAGCTCAGCTTTGCTATCTGCAGCTCTTTCAGCCTGGAAGAAGCGGAAACCAAGTCATGAGATAACAGCATTTCCCCCCCCTTTCGCACAAGCTTTTTCTGTAGACTTTGACTCGCCAGCTGTTTATTACACACTTGCATTTTTCTCTCTCTGATTGCATATGTGACTTTAATAGCGACGAAAGACTCCAAATTCAGGCTGTGAATTCCTTTCTTCCCAACACTGCCTCCACCCCCTGCCCTGCCGGGACCACCTCTAAGTGTCAGGAGAGCTCATTCTCAGTCCTGGGACTCTCAGGATGTGAGCAAGTGTGGGGATGGCAGCAGGAGTTAGGCTGAAAAACCAATTCATTTCACAGAACAAGAGTCACATGGTGACAGTTTCTGGTCCCTAGCAGCCTGGGCTGCATTTGAAACAGTCACTTAGGGCCGATTTACCCAAATTCACAGCAAAGGAACTGCATCGGTTTCAATTCACCCCTTTTGTTATTTCATTGCAAGTCTGCGTGCGAACCCTCATTTCAGAATAAAAGTGTCCAATTTTGATGTAGCTTAAATTGATTTTTTTTTACTGATTTAGGTGAATATCAAAACAGGGCACTTATTCCAGAGTAAGAGTGGCCACGCAGAAACTCACGGCAAAACAACAAAAGGGTGAATTAAAACCGTCTGTTATTTTGCTGCAAGCGTGTTGGGTAGCCAAGGTTTTAGAAATGAAAAGCTTCATATTCCACTATCAATCCACTGAGCTACTGGGTCCCCTTGTTTCACCTTTATATTTATCGGCACAAACATTACGAGGCCTGGAAAGGCCTCTGAACGTTATTAACCAAGATTTCAGTGGTGCATGAAATGCTCCCCATTTGTAGGGTTTATACAGTGCTTCAAGAGCGGTGTCGATTCAAAGTGCAGAAGAAATCCAAGCCATTAAAGTCTGAATCCGTCTCAGCTTGGCTGGTTTAAACACCAGTTTATGACAGACTAGGAAGTGCAAAGGATTCTGGGAAGTAGCCCGGCTGACAAACCTGCTACAGGATTGATACCAAGGAGAGACGGACAGAGAACTAGCACAGAAGGGAGACTGGCAAAGCTCCGTCTCACCATCATGTAAAAGAGGCTGTATGGAAAAAAACCCACTTATTGCTGCCTCCAGCCACTGCTATAATCCTCAGTAACTCATCGCTGTGAAGAAACTTGTGGGAGACCTCAGACACCCTACCTTCCTGTCTTGGGTGGTTCCTGCAGGGCTCCGAGCGCTATCAGGAGCTCTTCAGCGGCTGCAAGCGCCTCTGTTGGAGGCGGGGTTGGAAAAGGGAAGTTGATCACCTAAGAACGCAGGAAGAAACAAATGTATAACTGACACTGAACAGTAGCGTTTAGGTGTAGTTTATCTGAGACAAGTCCTCTTTGGTTTCAAAAGTCAACAGAGAGGCAATATATTTAGGAGAACTCCCCAGCACAAAGAGAAACAGTCACCTGGAAGGTAGTGGCAAGAGCACACAATTAGGAGTCAGGAATCCAGGGTTTTATTCTTGACTGTTACTGAATAAAAGTATGGTCTTAGACAAGCCACCTGAAGGCCTTTTCAGAAGTGCTGAGTACCCAGAACTCCCAATTTAAGGCAATGAGAGTCTGGGGGGACTCGGTACCTCTGAAAAGTAAGCCCTTAGCCTGTGTGTCTCAGAGTACCCCTCTGTAAAATGGAGATATTGCCCCTCATAGGGGAGTTGAGAGGCTTAGAGGACACCTGTGAAGTTAGCATACACAAACAATGGACATGTAGGCTTTATTGCTCCTTTTGCATGAACATAACCTCAGTTCTTTTAAGGAACAATAGATTCCATTATTTTCCTTGCCTCATTTTTGAAATCCCAGGTCTGTGCTTCGCTGGCTGTTTTCATGAGACTGTTGCTGAAAAAGCACAGTGCACGCACAAGTGGAGATGAGGCTGTAAAGCCTATTGAGGAGGTCTGATGCAATGCATTGCAAGATCAGAGCCGATGCAAACCAAGCCCTGGGACTACAACATAGCACTCCCCCCCCACCATCTATGACACAAGGCACAACGTATCCTCAAACCAAACAGGCAGCGGTACGGCAATTTATGCTTATTTCTGGCTCCCAGAGACATTGAAAGAGTGCTATAATGTAAAGCCGGCGTTTCGGCTCACCTTTTCAATGTTTAACGCTTTCATCTGTAGAATCAAGTCTTCCACAGGTCGCCTTGTAATTTCCGGAGGAGAAAATTTCTCAAAGTCACTGAAAACTGCAGATGAATAGAGCCTAATGAAAGAGAAGTGCTGGTTAGAGACTTATATGAAATCTGAACCAACATACACTTCACCGAGATGAAAACAAAAGCAAATAAAGGGGTTTTTTTTGTTTTTAACATTGCTTTGGAATAAAAAAAAAAGTGAATTTTCAAAGGTTTAACCTTCAGATTTTAAAGCATTTTAACCACATTTACATCTGAAATACCACAGAAGAGAAATCAATTCATCTTCGTGCATAAAGTACTAAGACAGCATCATTAAATCGGAACTTGACATAAAGCGTTAACAGATATTTCTAAAATCACAGTGGTACAAATTAAGCCAGCACGAGCAAGCAGCTCAGTGCATCTGTCCCTCATTGACCTGCAATTTCATCTACTAGATGAAGTCGTACAGTCAACGTATTGTACTAGGTAGCTTGTGGAAATGATCACGCTACATCTGTTTCAGTTAAATAAAACATAACTGAACTGCTGACTATGCTATGATAAAAGTTAAGCCAAGCTAATGGGCTAGTGCCACACCAATCATTCCGGTCTAGCTCCTCCCACTGAAGTCTCATTCCTTGAGCCAGAGGCAGCTAGCAATGCTGCAGTTAGGAAATCATGACTTCTTCTCAAAACTATAGCTGGCTCTAAAGTCCAATCCAGACCTCCTTTGTTGCTAAGACAGTGGGCAGACAAGAAATTTTCAGGAAGGCGTCCAGGAGTTAATATCCTGCAATCTTTTCCCTCTTTGCTAACATTATCTAGGGGCTATCTTGGGCTGGGCAGTTCTATTTGGATCATTTTAACTGTTCTGTATTTGGGCTGTTTTACCAAGTAGTGCTTCAATGCCTTGAGAGAGGTGCATTCTAAACAAGTGAAGTGCACGAAACGAGAGCTGTCTACTACAGGGGAGCTGTCTACTACACAACGGCGAGTGTTGGTATTTTCCTTTCATTTGGCTGCCCAACAAACAGAGAATGGTTTTCAGACCCTGACCCCTCCTTTGCAAGAAGCCTATGGAGAGGGAACTGACTAACCTGTAACAGTGCCCTGGCTCCGTGCGGCCAGCTCGTCCTGCCCGCTGGTTTGCAGATGCTTGAGACGTCCAGGTGACTCTGAAAGACGAAACCCCAGTAACTTTGTCATAGAAGCGTTTCTTGACTTTCCCGCAGTCAACCACGTATTTAATGCTGGGGATAGTGAGAGACGTCTCAGCCACGTTGGTTGCGACAACACACAGTCTTGTTCCAAGAGGAGGAGGTCGGAACACCTGCAGCAAACACAGTTCAGCAGATGAAATGCATTGCACGTAAAGCAAATTAGCAAGGTCAACTCAGATGAGCTAGAAAGACAGAAGTGATCACAATGAGCGTGACCTCACATCACATCTCTTGGTACGTGAATTGAGCACACAGGTCAGCAGAGGCCTGTTTTCTCCCCTACCTGAAGCTCCCACTGGGCCCATTCTGGTCTGCCCACTGCAGGCTATTTCAAGATGCTCATTTTAGCACACAACCCAAGAGCTGCTGCATACATTCTAAAGTCAGGTATTGAGAATGGTCACTTATTCCTGTGCAAATAATCCTTTACCTTGGCTTGCTTTTCTGGTGCTAGTAAAGAGTAGAGTGGGAGCACGTAGAGTGGAAGGGAAGAATCGGACTTCTCACCTGTCAAGAAACAAAATGGCATTCTTAAAAACACGGCAAGCAAACACTAGGTGTTTCATTCCCAACAGTATCCTGGCAAACTAAACTTTTATACACCTTTCAACCTGAAAAACATCAGATTTTATACATCACTTCTTTTAAAATTGCCATCAGAAACCCTGCAATGAGAAACCCACGCTTTGTAAATAATGGTTTACACTACACACCCCAAAGCGTTAACACACCAGTTTAGAAACAAAGCAAACAGGACAGTTTCACATATTGGTAAGTTAGGTTTGACATATGTGGTTTTCATTTCAAAGTATCAAACCTTCCTCCAGTCCATCATCCCCCAAATCTAGGTCAATGTCAGAGCCCACAGCATCCTCATCATCATCCATTTCAGCTTCTCTGTCCTCATCGCCTTCGTCCACTGGCAAAACGGAGTAACTGTTCAGATCGATTTTGGGTAGCAGCTAGAGGCAAGAGAAGGGAGAACCATTAAGCCTTTCTAGATTTAATATAAGCAGTTGTGCAAATTGTCATTAAAAGCTTTTAGAAGCAGGTAACAAATGCAACTCTTGGGTCCCAATCCTGAACTTCCATTGATCTCAAGATGCACGGGGGATTGGGCTCTAAATATTTCATTTGTACTACATGGCAGGAACATTAAATCAGCATCCGTAACAGAGGGGATCAGGAAAGACTAGCCGATTAAATGTATTTAAGGACATTTTGTGTAGAAATGATGTCTTGTACATCAGGTTTCTCCCTTCCCCCCAATCCTCCTTCAGGCAATTTTACCTATTAGGGTCTAAAATCAGAGAGCAATATTTTAATAATGTAATGATCTGTTGACAATAAAGTTTAAATCACTTACACGGTCAGCAGCCAAACACCAGTTTTCCTCACAAAGGAATCCTGAACCCATCAAGTCCAGAGTTCCTTCCATTAAAGTGCTAATTTATTAGTGCTTAATAGTGGAAATCCATCTCCCCTCCTTGTAGTGCTCAGGGGTGCACTCAAGCCCTCTCCCTCAACCACCACTTAATGCAGCAGTTGCAAATCTAGATCAAAGTGGGATGGAATTCTTTACTTAAGGGACAGCCACACAACTGCAAGTTGCTTATAAATCGGACCAAGTATTAAAAAAAAAAAAAATTTGTTTGAAAACCTTCCGTTTTCCTGAGCTATATACAAATGACTGAAAAGGAAGTTCAGTGTTGGCTTTCAACAGGGGTAATCTAGATTCCTGCTCTTTTGAAACAATTAACCACTCACATGAGTGCCAGTTCCGTTCAAGTTTAAAATATATTACCATAGTTTTCTTCTGTTTGGATTTCTTAAATTTCCTGGCTTCTTCGACTGATTCTTCCTTCTCTTCATCTCCTATGAAGAAGCATGTGGGATTCTCAGAGTGCTGAAAGATGACTCTGCAGAGCAGAGCTTAACATTGTCATTGCCCCAAGGAGCTCACAATTCAAGATGTCAAAGCAAAAAGTAGCCAGTCACCAAGTGGGTGAAGGGGCCGCAGTGGCATTTTTGTTATGTTAAGGAATCACAGCATGTGAGAGGCTGAGGGCTGGCAGATTGCTGTGAAGTGGTGCATTTTGAGGAGGACTCTGAAGCAGAGGATTAGCTTGCTGCAACAGGAGAGGATGTGAAAATGATCTTCCATTTTAGGAAACTGCACCATTCTTTGCAAGCTCCTGTAACCATTGCAAGGCTGAAACAGTGGCGACATGCAATGGACCCCAGGGGAGTTAAGGATGGGGAAATCACACACAACACAGAAAGATCTGTTTTCTCAAAGGTTATTTAGCTGAAGCTGAGTCATCAGCATGTCTCTCAACAGTTCTTTCCAAAAGTTTATTTCTGGAACACTCGTTGCTTAAAACCTTAAAAGTAAACTTGTGTCTCCGTGCGATGTAACGGTTAAACGCTAGCAGCCCTTTAGTCCCTGGAGTTACCTTCAGTTTTATTTTTACGAAACGGAAAGGCTTTTCTTAGCCTTCTACAGAGCGAGTGTACTTCTGCTTGGCCTGTTAAGAATACCAAAATCCCTCCTGCAACAGAACAGATCATCTTAAATCAGAAGACAGGTAGTTTCAAAAGGAAAAATCACAGAACTAGTGCTCACTCTTCAGAGAGGACAATGCCAAATACATCATAACTGTGGAACATACCGCATATCCCTCTTCACAATTCCTTACTAACACATGTGAGAAATCATGCAGCATACCAACGCACATTTAAGTATAGGCTTATTCTCCAACATCATCCCTTGCAAGGAATAAAGTACAGGAGACAGCGCTGCTGTTTTTTATGGGTTTTTTTGTTTTTAAACAAACAAATTTTAGACCCTAAAACACTTAGACCCTTCTGGGAAACATTTTAAGTGTAAAGAATTTGAGATGCTGAAGAGTTCTCTGCAGCAGTCCTACCTGCGGGTAACATTCGGTGGATTTTACAGACTTTTCTGAAACATTCCCCATTGTAGTCATCTACTGGAGTTCTCTTATTAAAATGAACAGCCACAGGGAATTGCCTTGCATCTACCTAGAAAGGAATACAACAGGAAAGAGCCTCGTTTTACGATTACAGCAGAAGTGGGTTTTACGTACTGTGGCTCAGGAGGAATCAGAAAGCTCGTTAAAAGCCTTGACAATGTGTCCTTTCACACAGTTAAACAGATATTTCACCACGCTCCATAGAACTGGCTTATACATTTGTTTTAAATAACCTATTCTTGTAAACCATTTTATTTCTTCTCTGTATTTACGCTCATATTTACTGTTTTGACGCTCTGAAAATATGAGTGAAGCAAATCATCTTAAAAAAATAAAGAGAATGAGAATACATGGGAGGTAACCCAGTCCAGCAATTGCTTTGGTAAGTGTTCTATCTGCAGCCCCAGTGTCTAGCATATTGTTAGTTTGAGACCCCGAAGACGGGAAGCTCACTACAACCAATATGTTTGGCTTTTGCCCTAAGGTATAACAGTATTTTTCATATTACAAAGACCTTTCCAATGATACTTTACGTTCAATCAACCAGAATTACCACTTTGAATGGAGACCTCTCTTTCCAGTATAACTTTCTAAACAATCAAGGGCTTCAGATTCCTTATATCTAGCTTGCTACCCACAGAAAACTAGCTGTCACATTTAAAGCAACAAACAGAATAATCACGAACATCTTGCACTGCTACTAAACACAAACGGCACTAAATTAACATTAAAGTGACTTCAGACTTTCAAGTAAGAATGAAGGTGCTAATCTGGCCCCACGGTGCCTTTCACCTTCTGTGCATGGGCAATATCAGCACAGCTCTGATACTATGTTCACTGCTTCAGCAGAGCCAACATTTTGTAGGTTACCAAAAATAGCAGACGTTTCTCCAGCCTCTACCACACAAACTGATGACAAGTCAGTAGAATCGGAGACTCAGGAGAGCTACTTAAGAGTCCAAAAGAGGCTTTTTAGAAATTATTGAGTGTCAAAATTTGAGGGATTCCACTCTATGAAAAGTAGACCTCCACTTGGATCATTTTCTAAACTGTAACCGTCAGTGTTTTGAGACCACTTTCTTCAGTGGGAGCTGGAATTCTTAGCAAGAGAAGCTGTAAAATACATAGTTCAAAACAAATT
The DNA here is from genome assembly GCF_015237465.2 of Chelonia mydas. NCBI lineage: Eukaryota > Metazoa > Chordata > Testudines > Cheloniidae > Chelonia > Chelonia mydas. The sequence continues at coordinate 23,779,042 of NC_057856.1, read as the reverse complement.
ACAAGCAGGACAATTGCCTGCAGTGCCATCGCTGAAATGACTGCAGTGCTGGCTGTAAATAAGAGGCAGCAAAAGGAAAAATGCCTCTATAAGCATCCAGATTTAGAAAGGAAACCCAAGTCAGACCCCATTCATTACAGCCATGGCAGCAGATGCCACTAGGATGACCGTTACCTGGATAGCAGGGGGAACAGCAGGAAAGAGTTTCTTGTTATCAGTGAAGTCTTCAACACGAAGGGTGGCAGACATAATGATCAGCTTCATAGGTTGCCCTTTCTGTGGAAATGCAAACATGCAGTCTTACGCTACAGTCTGGCCACTTGTAATCATTTATGTAGCACTAGACACGCGCACGTGCGCTGCCGTAACAGATAGCAAATGTAAGCCTCCGCCCCAAAGCCCTCACAGTCTGAAAGGCACAAAGTGCAATACAAGGCCAAATGACAGCACAGAGACAGGGCTGAATACTGTGGTCCTTAGACAGACAAAAATCCTATTCACAATCCTGACTGCCACAGACTCACCAAGAGGCCAGCCTTAAGCAAGGCACCGAACCTCCCGCTGCATGTTTGCAAAGGTACAATGAAAACAGACTCCTAGGAATGGTCATGCTGAAGTAGCCAAGTGGTCCACTTACTCCAGCATCCCTTTCTCCACCAGTGGCCAGTACCAGATATTTCAAGGTACATAAGAACATAAGAGCGGCCATGCTGGGGCAGACCAAAGGTCTATCTAGCCCAGTATCCCGTTTTCTGTCAGTGGCCAAAACCGGGTGCCCCAGTGGGAATGAACAGAACAGGTAATCATTAAGTGATCCATCCTGTCACCCATTCCCAGTTTCTGGCAAACAGGCTACGGACACCATCCCTCCCCATCCTGGCTAATAGCCATTGATGGACCTAAACTCCATGAACTTATCTAGTTGTTTTTTGAACCCTGTAATAGTTTTGGCCTTCACAACATCCTCTGGCAAAGAGTTCCACAGGTTGACTGTGCGTTGTGTGAAAAAATACTTATTTTTGTTTGTTTTAAACCTGCTGCCTATTCATTTCATTTGGTGACCCCTAGTTCTTGTGTTCTGAGGAGGAGTAAATAACAATTCCTTATTTACTTTCTCTACACCAGTTATGATTTTATACACCCCTGTCATGTCCTCCCTTAGTTGTCTCTTTTCCAAGGTCAATCTTATTAATCTCTCCTCATATGGCAGCCGTTCCATACCCCTAATAATTTTTGTTGCCCTTTTCCGAATCTTTTCCAATTTGGTGAGGGACCTTGTCAAAGGCTTTCTGAAAATCTAAGTACACTATATCCACTGGATCCCCCTTGTCCACATGCTTGTTGACTGCCTCAAAGAATTCAAGTATATCAGTGAGGCATGATTTCCCTTTACCAAAACCATGGTGTAAGGTAGATGTAAGATTCCCCCATGGGAAGTCTTTTCCTAATCGTTGGCTTATACCTTGAAGGATGAGGATTTACATCCACATGTAATGGTGAGTGTCCTCACTTTCTGAATAAATGTCTAATTTTAAATCCCCCTCAGTTCTTGGACTTGATGTCTTGTGGCAGTGAGTTATGCAGGTTAAATGGGTACTGTGTAACAATTTATTTCCTTTTTATCTGTGTGTAAGTGTTTTACCCACCCGTTTCACGGAACTTCCCACAATTCTTGTGATATAAGAAAAGACAAAAGCGGCCCCTTATCTACTTTTTCTTTGCTATTCATTATTTAATCTAGCTTCCTCATAGTCCTCTTTATTCATCTCAGCACAACCATCTCTGCTTTTCTTACCTTTCCACGAAGGGGCACGATGCGAGATAGGAGGCCGATCAGGATATCTGTGTACACGCTTCTTTCATGGGCTTCATCAATAATGATCACTTTGTACTTCAAAAGCAAGAAGTCCTGGAAATAAAGACGGAAGCTGACTCATCTCATCACATCAAGTCAAGCCTCAGCCGGGTCGGTCTCTGCATTAAGCTTGGGTCAGTCATCGTAGCCATCCATCGAATCTATCTAGGTTTATATGATCATCCTCATTACTGTCCTATCTGAGCACATCACAATCTTTAGTGTACTGAAATGGATTGTCTTGAAATTGGTTGTGCCTCATGGGGGAAGAAGTAGAGGTGATTAGGGATCATTTGTCCTCTTAACATCTCTGTGAGGTAGGAAAGTGCTATTATCCCCATTTTACAGATGGGAAATGAAGGCACAGTCCTAGTCTAGCCATATTTCACAGTCTAAGTGACTTGCCCAAGGTTACATAGGAAGCCAGTGGCAGAACAGGGGCTTGAACCCAGGTTACCCCAAGATGTAGGCTGTTGCCCTAATCCCTAGACCATTCTCAGACTGGAGAATGTGATGTAGAAATCCCAACGTCTATTCCTATGAAGGTCAATACAGGAGCTGAAACAAGAACTGTACCTCCAACAAGCATAAAAAGAATAATCATAGACACCTAGTCACCAAAAATACAACTTAAATGCTGAAAGGGGTTTTGTTTTAGAAAGGAACGCTTGTACTCATGGCAAGTGCTAGCAGGAATGTGTGGAATTTCTCTCTAGAGACATTAAATACTTTGTTTTTTCATTGCAGAAGGTAATTTACCTTCTGAATTTCTTTCAGTAGCACACCATCTGTCATGAACTTAATTTTGGTTTCATCTGTAACGTTTCCTTCATAACGTATTTGATATGAAACTACCCTGTAGAGAAAATACATCAGTATTACACAAACAAAGCCACACTCTTTAAAAAAAAAAAAAAGAGCAAAGCATTATAGACCGAATGTAAAAAGCTGGGAAAGGAAGAAAGTCAGAGTTCAGTTTAGAATGCTGCCTTCAGCCCAATTCAGCTATGACTTGGTACCACCGCATAAGGCGCATGGAACATCACAGATTGCCTGAGTCTCCGCTTCCCAGACTCTAGCGCATGCAGAATGCCACGGTCCTATACAGGAACCTTCCCCGCTAAGAAAGCTGGATACAGAATGGCTTTATTTTCAACTAGCCCATTGTTATGGCACACCTGCTCTCCCCTTCACACAGCACAGCCATGTCTCCTTCCCCACCTCCTCAATAATCCATGGACTCCCCAATGGGAGCTATGAGGGCTTGTTAACACCAAGACCGCCATCGATTTTTCTAGGGAGCAGCAGTGCTGAGTTCACTGAAAGCTTCCTACGGTTCCTCTCTGGAAAGGCCAGCAGAACAGGCTGCAACTAATCCGACCCCAAGGTAACATCCCTCCAACCTCTCCCACTCAGCAGAAGATTTATACTAGGAGGGGACTGGGTTTTGCTGTTTTTGACTTTCCTGGTTAGCCCCTGATCTTTTGTCCCTTACCTGTGTGAAGAATTCATTTCCCTAGCGACCCGATGAGACATAGACACTGCGGCTACACGCCGAGGCTCTGTGATTCCAATGATGCCATCGGAACTAGGACAGAGGAGAAAAGCTTTTTACAGACAAACCTAGGAAAGAGACAAGAGGCTTTCCTCCGGGTGGGTTTTGAGGTTGTCTTACCAGACCCGCAGGTTCTCCTTTATTGTTGGGAGGACCAGGTAATCCCTACCAAACTGGCTCTTTTGGAAAAGAAGTCTGGGCTGGAGAGGGAATACTGCAGAAGTGGAACGTTTATTGCCCCTGAATGAGACTGAGCGGCGGAAGGCAGGCAGCATCTTGGTTATGCCACCTAATCCTGTTAAAGGGACCGTAGCACCTGACAGGCTGCAGATGGGTTTTCACTACATATGATGGTGTTTATTTCAATTTTGCAAGGAACATGTGGCGTGTCTTGGAGAGATGAACCCACCAGCTTTCCCCCTTAGCTAACCTACCTTCACGGTTAGTGACAAGTATTACAGCCCTACTGTGAAAAATAGAACAGTGATGTTTAAAACACGGTAGCAGTTTAAAAGCTCTAAAATAAATTATCTGGAGGGATTTTTGTGCAAACTAAGGACTGCCCACAGATTTTTCTCCTTCAAGTTCATTTCACCTCCATCTGATGTAGGCACTATTGCTGCTCATAGAGTTAATAGCACTAACACAGGAGTCTTAAACAGAGACAAAATTCAAAAAACAGAAAGGGACGGAACTTAACTAAAAAAAAAACCAAAACAAATTCTCAACAATTTTCAGTATAAAAGAACAGAATCCTACCTGGCATAGCCGGCTTCATACAGAAACTGAGGCACTTGAGTGGTTTTACCACTCCCGGTTTCTCCACATATGATGACAACAGGATTCTCGTTAATAGCTTCCATGATAACTTGCTCTTCAGCGAGGATAGGAAGCTTTAGTCTCGCTTCCTATTGAAAACAAAACAAACTTTATTTTCAGTCTGTGTGTCTTGATCCCTCTTCCTGCTTTACTTTTTAATGGGTCAAGCTCAGTAAAAAAAAAGCTGTATGAAAAGTCTGAAAGATTCAGGCCACCATGGATTTTCCACTCCAAAAGTCATGAATGATATTTACACACACAGTCCAATACATGTAGGAGCAGAAGTGGCTATAGACCTCTAATATCTAGGTTATTTTGGTAACACTCTGCCCTCCTCTTCCTCCTGGCTTGAAAAGTTTTAAAATGTAGGGTAACACACCACCAGGCCAACCAAGAACTGGGATCAGCAAAATATTCCATCCTGACTTCTCAAAAGGTAGCTGGCAACTCAAGCATGAAACTAAACCAGTCCTCCGATTTGTTAGATTCCATATAGTCATCTAAGATTCACTTGAGTTTAACAAAATTTCAAATGGAAACTCATTCCATAACTCACTATCATATATCTGCTCAATAAGTGGACCCTTTCAAATTTCTGCAGATTAAATCTATCCGAAACTACACTTAGCATAATGGAGAATAAAACCCAGTTTAACAATTAAGATTTTCAGTTCATTACACCAAAAGGGTTTAAGATCTCAGATCATTAATAAATTAAATATTTAGAATTAGTGACTAATACATATGTTTTGAAACAAAACTGAAAGTCGTTTCCTTCTTTATTCACTTGACAAGTTCAAAGCCCAAAGTTGTGTCTCTAACCAGCAACACCTGGTATCAGTAACACAAAGCGATGCTGGGAATGCACTCTGCACTGTTTGCAGTCTTATCGACGTTAATGACTGATGCAGGTGAATCCCACAAGTCTCCACTCAAGTACTTGCCATGAATTAGTCTGATGGAGAGCGTCACTCCGATTTTTCCTCCTTGAAGAACGTTTATTGTGATGAATCACTAACAAAGACTGACCTGTATCTCAGGCGACCTGTCCACTGGGATGAAAACCGCAGGCTTGGAAGATGGTTTATGAAAAGCTTTTTGATGAGCTGACGTGCTAGGAGGAGCCGGATCACTATTCAATGGCTTCGTAACGCATTCTTCCACCTTTCCAAAGTTAAAGCTGTCAGCGGCTGGCTTTTCAATTGTTTCTTTATGCTCTTCCTCTTCACAAGAGCTATCAGAGGATTCAGTCTTCTTCTCAGCCTCCAGTTCCAGGTCTAGTCTGCACCTTTTTTTATTTGCACCACTGATGCTACTAATCTTCTCCAGACATGTGGTGCCTGCTTCTTGTACTGTCCTAAAGCGGAACATTTACACATTATGGGCATTTTCCCCAATATAGCGAGTGTTTTCACACTTCAGATCCTCACCTCCCCCCTCCCCCCAAAAGGAAAACAGCTCAAAGAACATGAGGCTGTAACAAGTCTCATTTTCTTTCTACCTCACCATAACTACCAAACTATTTTGGACTTTAAAAAATTTACAAATCTATCAAGTAATATGTATAGTAACATAGGTGAAGAAGCCATTTAAAGGAAAAAAGGAATCTACGTGCAACACAGAGACTGAGAAAGCAATAGTATGCCTGATTCATAACTGCAGCAATAGATGGAAGTTTACCGTTTGGTCTGGTACATGCGTCCTCCAATACCCAGCTTGGAAGTGGTGTACAGAAGTTTCATTTCAGCCTCAGAAGCCTGGACCTCATTTAACTTACTTAGCAATTCAGCTCGCTACAGGGAAAAAAAAAATTATACACACACACACACAATCACTGTTAGAACTGCTGTACCAGCAAAAACGATTCACTTCAAGTTCTCTCTTACTCAGCTACCAAGTCAACTGGAGTTTAGCTCGAGTAAGGACTAGGGGGACAGAACCATACTATATTTGCATGCTGGGAAAAACCACGATAAGGTAGAGAGAGACGCTATGGAAGTGTTGCTAGTGACCCCATGAGTAAGGCTGGTCAAGGATCTTCATCCTACTTATTTCTCTACCTTTTAATTGATGGAATTTTGTCTCATATTTTGGTACAAGAGGGGTATTGGAGCCTTTCATTCTGCCAGTCATCTCGAAAAAGGTAATGTTTGCCCAATGCTTTTTATTTATAAACAATATTTTTCACCTTCAAAATACTTTGCAAATATTAGACAATCCTTAGAATAATACTTCTAAGAATCATCCCTATTTAACAGACGTAAAGTGGTTACGTGACTTGTCCAAAGCCGGACTAGACTTCAGAAGTCCTAGGCTCCCAGACCTGCACTCCTGCCCTCTCACTGCATTCTGACATCCGTGGTAGGACTCTACTCAAACTCTGTCTACAGCCGCATGCTGTACCAATAGTCCCCGGGTAGCTGTATACTTTTAGCAAAACAAGCAGCAGTTAAATAGCGAACGCTGTTCCAACTTAAACTGGCAGCAGGCTTCACTGTCAACCTCCCACTGAAATGCATGTGGCAGTCTACACAGTTCTTGACAATGCACTGGACCACAATAAGGTGTCTAGACACTTCTCCTCTGCTCCTGCAAGCTGGTGATAGGCAGATGCTATAAAATGATTCTAAGGAGAAAATCCTTGCTTATATTGCCAGGGAAGCGACTCTGGAATCTTGTTGACAACAGGCCTATTTAAACAGTTTTCTTTATCACCGCCTCAACCACAGCTGGGCAGAGACTTACGACCAAGATGCAACCTACCTGATTTTTCTTCTCTTTCTGCTCTAAAACTTTCTGCAAAATTTTCCTCTGTTTTTTGCTCAGGGGCTTCTTCTCTCGTTGTGTCTCACAAGCTACTTTTTTCGTCTTTGTCTTTTTAGCTGGCAGGACCAGGGCATTACTTTCATCCACTCCTTTCAGCTTTGCCTCATCTGAAAGTGTCGATTTTGGTCAGTCACATGCCCTAGATAGCTTATTTTTAACAGGCTTATTACAAAGCTCACTGATTTTAAATAAAAGGGCAATAGCAACAATTATATTATTGACAAAGCCAATAGGATGGCTGAGCAGGGAAACAATGCTCCTCTCCTTTCATGGTTATTTTCATGATGAAATCTGTCTTTTCTTGTTTTTGAGTAATACCACTGTGGAAAAAGGTTAAGTTTTCATAATCAAAACATTGTACCAAATAATTCTCCCCTGGGAAATGAGTACTACCCCTATTTTCATAATGAAGAAAGGGGTACACACAAGGTAGGTGACTTGTCCAAGCCCACACACCAAGTTAGCAGCACTCAAAAGCTCTACCACATGGCTCTAAAACTTGCCTTGACTTGGGTCTGAACTTATTGACACCTCTTGTTGCTGCTAAAAGGTAAATAACCCTGGATTCATTGATACGCTTGTATCTGAGATTCGAGCACGTACAGCACAAGCAAATGCAGTGCAAGTTTCCCCACACTGCCAATGACAACGTACCTCAAAACCATGACAGATGAAGGTGAGGGGCAACTCAACCTCCCAGCCAGTTAATTTTCTTCCAAAGAAAGAGACATTAGGGCTCAACAGGAGTGACTTACTGTGTAAAGGGGTCACGCATTCGGGAAGGAGAGTGAGCATGCAAGGAGGTGAGAGCGTGCAAAGGGGGTTACCCACTCATGAAGGTGTGTGTGTGTGCAAGGAGGTATGAGTGTGCAAAGGGCACCCACTCAGGAACGGGAGAGTGTGCAAAGGGGTCACTCATTCGGGAGGAGATGAGTGTGCACAGTGGAGGTGAGGGTACAAGTGTACACGGCGAGGTAAGGGTAGAAGGGAGCGTGCCCATTTAGGAGGCGGTGAGTGTGCACGGGGGGGGTGAGCGTGCCAGGGGCGCCTCCTCAGGAAGGGGTGAGTGTGCCAAGGAGTCACCCACTCGGGAGGGGGCGAGTGTGCCCGGGGGGAGGGGGCGCCCATTCGAAGGGGGAGGGGAGGTGCCCCGGGCCGCCCATTCCGGCCCCTCTTCCCCGGGGGCGCTCACACGGCGCCGGACTCACCTCCCAGCTCCAGCTGCACAGGCTCTGGGGCGGGCGGCGGCGGCTGCCCCCCGGCGCCCCCCGGCAGCCGCGCCTTCCAGTTGTGTCTCTTGCGCGCTCTGCCCATGGCGGGGGCGGGCGGGCAGCGCTAGGAGCAGGGACCCTGCCCGGCACCCACGTGCGGCACCGGCAGCAAACACTTCCGGGGTCGGCGCCCCAGATCGCGCGAGAGCGGCGGGGTCAGGGGGCGGGGCGAGAGAAAGAGGCGGAAGGAACGATGCGGGCGGGCTCGGGGGCCGGGGCGTGGATGGCTGGAGTGACACAGAGGAGCAGGGGCGGGAAGGAGGAAGAGCGAGTGGAGGGATGGCGGGAGAGAGGCGGGCAGTGGGCGAAGGGGCCGAGGAAGGGCTGCCGTGCAGACCCTGGCTTTCCTCTCCTTTGTGCGAGCAGAGCAGATCAGTTGCATCTTTGTATTGCCCGTAAACTCAGCACACCAGCGCTGGCTGGTTCACCTCTCAGATAAAAATACAGCTACCAGGAAATCCCCGCTGTGTGTGTGTGTGTGTGTGTGTGTGTGTGTGTGTGTGTGTGTGTGTGTGTGTGTGTGTGTGTGTGTGTGTGTGTGTGTGTGTGTGTGTGTGTGTGTGTGTGTGTGTGTGTGTGTGTGTGTGTGTGTGTGTGTGTGTGTGTGTGTGTGTGTTTTGCCAATAGCAACGTGAGATTAGCGTGAAATGCAGCTAAGTGGAGCCCTCAGGTTCCTGGCAAATAGCCAGCTCAGTATCTCATTCTGGAATCATACATAGGCGTGTGAGTAGCCCCATGGATTGCGATGGAACTTAAGCGAAGTTTGTCCATCTTGGAAGGATGAAGGGCGGAGTTGACTGTGCTAGTAGATGAAAGAATTGTTCCTCAAAGTCACGCAAAGTAACTATTTCTTCAAGATGTGTTGTCCACACAGATTCCACTTCGTGTGCACACCGTGCTCGTGAGATTTGATTCCACTGGGGCTTTCATCAACAAAAGTTGGTCCAATAAAAGATATGATGACCTCACCCACCTTGTCTCTCTAATATCCTGGGACCAACGGCTACAACCACATTCCATATCATATGTATACGATAACACTGAACTGCAATCACGGGAAACAAACTGGCATAATAACCCTCTGTGCTAGGCCCTGTACAAACACAAGGCATCCCTTTCCTGGATGATCTAAGTGTAAAAAAGAGACCACAGATGGATACAAATGGGGACAGCAAGATACCAGTGGGATGAAACTGTTAATGCTGAAAAGTAAGCAAACATCTTTGTTCTCACATGTACTTATGCCTCATTGCCAACCCCAAGTATTCAAAAATCACAAGACAGACACCTCCAAAAATCATGAGATTTTATTTTTTTTAAAATGGGGTTCTTTTTATTTGGTTTCTGTTTTTTGAAGCTTTGTGGTGCATGGTTACATTTGCAAGCTTTTCTCCACAATCATGAGGACTAGAAATTTACTGTTTTTGTTTAAAAGGTGATATTCTCACCTAATCAGATGCTTCCAGGAGCTCGGTGTAAAGCTGGCAGGCCAGATGCCAGCTTTTATCCAGGCTGCAGGCATTAGCTAAAAACTGACAACCTCATAGCTAGAGACCAGGTATGGTAGTTTTGCTCAAAATAGGTATTAGTCTTATAAGAATGTATTTAGTATTCAGACTCTATGAAATGCTTGTAAGTTGCTCCGTGCCTTAAACTCACAGGTAATGTTAGTATTCCGTGCTATAAGAAAATATGTACGTTTTGCTTCCTAACTTTGAAAATGTTTGCTCTGAACTTATGAATTCAGGCTCAGGAATCATTCCCTTCCCCCCCTGCCAGGAGGCGGGGACAGGGGATGCTCTCGGGCACCATGGCCCCCTGCCCAGGACAGATGGAGGGACCCTGGCCCTCCATAGGGGCCTGGGCTCCCCTGGGCAGCTCTTAGCATGGCCTAGCTCCAGTTTGCAGCCTGACCAGGGGGTGGGGAGGAAGATGAGCAGGGCCACAGGGGAATAAGAGGGGCAGGGCATGGGGCTCCTACATGTGTATATGTTTGCTTTCTTTAATCTGTTAACATTTCTTTTTCCTAGTTAATAATATACCTTTAGTTAGTTTATTACAGGATTGGCTCCAGGTGGTGTCTTTGGTGTAAGATCTAGGGTACCAAATGATCTGGGGGTCAGTGACTGGCCTCTTGAGCCTGGGAGCAAATTGCATATTATGTGGTGTTTTGTGTAAGTGACCATTTATCACTAAGTCCAGTTTGTCTGGGTGGCAAGATAGACTGGAAAGTCTAAGGGGACTGTCTTTGAGTCCATGGTTAAGTGTTACAGTGATCCAGGAGTTCACATTTGTTACTGGCTTGGTAAAATCTAGTTATAAAACACCCCACCAGTTTGGGGTCTCTGCCCTGTTTTGACAGTCTATCCTGAGGTAGACACTGGCACTCACGGTCATGAGCCAGACAGCATGATGGGGGGCTTTAATAAAACCATCAAATAGTGAGAAATATTTGCAATATTAGATCAAGAGATTAGCAACACGGCCCTGCCCCTCAGGAAGTCCCATTAGCAGGGTGGGACAAGTTTCTCCAATGACACAACTGCAGAAGGCCTCCCTGGCCCCTGCTCTATCACCTCACCCACCTTTTGTCTCCCTTCCAAGGACCACACTCATAGGATCCTGCTTAGCTTCCCTCCCGCTAGGTAATTTCACCCCTCCTCTAACGTCAGAGAAGTGGGGGAGAGATAAGGGGGTTTGAAATTCCCGCATGCCGCCGACCGTTGGTCTCGTGTTGTCTCCGCCGCGCCCCGCAGCCGCGTGAGATCCTAGCTCGGGCGGCGATAGGCCCCGGCCCCCGTGGACAGGCCGCCCCCTGCCTGCCCGCCAGCACAGGCAAACCGCCAGCAGGGAGTCCGCCCCCCTCGGCAGACAGGTGTCACACAGGATGATCTGCCTACCCCCGCCAACCAACAGAGAAGCTGGCTCATGATGGCCTGGGAGCAGCCCCCCGCTTTACACACAAGAGGGGACCTGCTCTGTCTACACCCAGCTCAGACATCATCATGCAGGCTCACAGACACGAACAAAAGTGCACCTGAAGGACAAGACACCCTTTGTCCTGTTGCATTGACAGATCAGCAGCCCCCTGATGACATGGCATAGTGCTAGAAAGGGAAAGGGTGTGGGAGCAAGCATTACTGCTGTAAAATCTGCGTAGGAGTCAATGATCCACTCTCTTTAGTCTTTTGTGACCTAGCCACAGACCATGGGGATAGATCATTATCAACAGAACTAAGTCAAGGGACAGAGGCTTGCAACAACTTGTATACCATAGGTAAGAATAAAGACAGGTTTCAGAGTAGCAGCTGTGTTCGTTTCTTTTTGCGAATACAGACCGAGGACTTGTGGCACCTTAGAGACTAACAGTTATTTGAGCATAAGCTTTCGTGAGCTACAGCTCACTTCATCGGATACATTCGATGAAGTGAGCTGTAGCTCATGAAAGCTTATGCTCAAATAAATTGGTTAGTCTCTACGGTGCTACAAGTACTCCTTTTCTTTTTGCGAATACAGACTAACACGGCTGCTACTCTGAAACCTGCTTCTTTTAAAGGGCTTTAAGCTGCAGGGTTATGATCACAAACGATGTATGATGCAAATTTTCTCTAATTTAAACAGTCAGGTGCCATCAGACCTCTTTCTCAAATAGTGGAGTTCCAGAAAATTACTTTCCTCCAAACACACGATTTGCAACAAAACAGTCTTAAGAGCAATACAGGTCTCAGTGCAAAGTTTTAGTAAACATTTATTTTGTTTAAGCTAAGTCACAATACCATAATTTATTTGTGAAATCGGTCTACAAATATTTAACTACATAATACATTGATCTGGTGGTCAGAGAAGTAATAAATAAAGCCATGTATAGCTTTGTAAAAATAAGTTTGATAGTCATAACTTCTTAAAATATCAGCAAAATCTAATATTTCCCTAAGGGTCATATGTCAAAAGTATACATACACAATTTTCTTCAGAACAAATCATTTTACATAACAATTTGCACAAATTTAAATATGATCTACACTTTAAATCTCATGTACAAAACAGGATGTGAAATTAAATGACTGACATCAGTGCTGAGAACTAGTACTACAATAGCAAATATAATTCCTGGTTAAAAAGAAGAAAGATCAATTTTTAATGTGCTAATTCTAATCACAGTTCAATGGAATTATCCAAAAATTTAAAATACATGCAGATACAATAAAATCTTTATTCTCAAAAACCAGACAAGTAGAACTTATGGTCAATAACATCATTAGCTGCCAAAACTGGATTATTAGTATGTGAGGCAAATCACATTAAAAAAACTTTACACCATCAAAAAGCTAAGGTTGGTACTGAGTCTATTTTCCATATTAACTATGCAACAAGTCTTTAAAAGCAAATCACAATTTGAAGAACACACTATTAAGTACACTACTGATCTACATCGGACTTTGTACATTGTACTCTGACATTCAATACCACTTTTGAAAACATTACATTCTGAATACAAAACAGTTAACTATAGGTGAGTTGTGTACTTTCAGATAAATTGCTACAAATGTAAAGCTTTGCAGAATGTCAATGTATTGAAATACACACAGTAGTTTCAAATATTAGGCCCTAAAGTATGAAATATAAAAACTTAAGACCTTAATGGAATTTCTGTTAAAGCCAGACAGCTTGAGGTCCATCATAAACGATCATGTCAATCAATAAAGTAAGGTGACATTCTTCTAAGTAGCTGCTGAAGACAGGACAATAAAAAGGAGCCGGTCAATATTACTAGCCTCTAAACTGATGACAGGATTTGTTAAACTATGCTAAAGAATGCAAAGATATTACTGCCCATCTCGGAATGAGCCATTTAGCGATTAGAGCAAAGTACGGGGAGTCACAAGATCTGGGTTTTATTCCTATCTCTGCCACTGACTTGCTGTATGGTTGTGGGCAAGTCACTCAAACTCCGTGCCTCGGTGTACCCATCTGTAAAATGGAATGATTACACATCTTTGTAAAGTGCCCTGAGGCCCTCAGATAAAAGCCAGTATCACACAATCACTTCCTATGGAATGAATTATGAAGAATGGAGTAGAAGAGCCTAGTAGGTGAACAGTATAATTTTGTATGGAAAAATATTAGTAAACTATATTTACAAAAGTAACTTGAGAACTGAAATACACCACCAGATTAGTCTTCCAAAAGCATTTTAACTACTGTGCACATTAAATTCAGAGCATTTACAATCACTGAATTTTTGTTTGTGCTCTTTCAAAATAACTACTTTTGAAGTTAGCAGACTATACACTGAGATAATTGAATATTGGGAAACAATACTGATTAAAATAGCCAATTTTAAATAAACTGCCTAAGCATATTTGTCTTGTCTATTTATAACATTTTAAATTTTCTACTGTGTTTAAAATGAAACATTTCACTATACTTGGGATGTAAGTAAATACAAAAATATATTTTCCTGCATGCAGCAGGGTGGGGAAGTTTGGGAGAAGAGTGTTGACACAAAAGGGCTGGTTTTACCAAAAACTAAAAAAAGTGACATAAAAAAAGACATGGGAATAATATGAATATAATCCAAAAGTAAATTTTATGGTAACATTTTAATGTAAGTCTGTAATATGCAATTCTTGTTATTCTTATATTAATCTTTGTGTTTTTATCTTCAGTACTAAATATAGATTACCTAAAATATAAACATTTTATGTAAAATATAAATCATATTCATAGAAAAGAAAACAGGCATGAATGTACAGATTTCAGGTAACAGTTACACATCCCTGTATTTCCTTATTTAGGACACAATTATGCAAAACTGACTCATGTGGGTCACCTTCTCCCCCAGGAGTTGTCCCCCTGAAGACAGTGCAACTATATGCTCTAGTAAGGTTTGTTTGCAGGCTTCAGTCCTTAGGCCCCAAATTCACAAAGCACTTTGCTAAATTGGGACTTTAATACCTAATTTCAGAGTCTACTTTGTACCCAGATCCTACAAGCACTACTGAGGGTAGTGATTTTTACTATGAATAGTCCCGTTGATATCAATAGCACTACATCTATTAGAGATCACAGGGTTGAGCCTGTAGGACCCTAACCTAGTTTTTAAAGCATAAGAATGAAGAAAGAAGTTTAAATACGGCATTATTAATTTGGAAGCCTGCACATAATCATACAATTTATTTATTTTTTTGTAGGCAAGGGTTGGGTTTTTTTTGTTGTTAAATCAGATACTTTGCAATTTTCAACAAAAACTTTGTAAGGATTCAGGGTTTTTGTATTTGCATATGTGGCCACTTAGATAGCATGAAGGATTAAAAAGGCTCACGCTACATACTGTCAATTGCAAATTAAACCAATTAACTAAGTTTAAGTGATCACTGACAAGTTGGTGCCAAAGATCAAAAAACCCTATATTTTAAAATGGCCATAAATATGGATTTAAAAATAAATCATAGTAATACAAGTTCAATATGACAGACCAAAAGAGAGATCAGGCAAGTAACATGCATTTTTAAAATAGTCTTCTTGTATGCTTCAGCATTAAAAATTAAAAGGAAATTTACAATGAAAATTCAATGAAATGTTAAAATCCTGGTTAAACCCCAAACCAACAAGTTGAAGACAGAATGCCAAATTCTGCTTAGGTGGTTATATGCAATTCCCCTGAAGAAAACAGGGACACATATGTGAAATAGCAGTTTTTGGCTCAGCACAAGATTTTATTTTAACACAGCTTTTAAAAAATATTAGAAACTGGTTCTTCTGTAATGATGGTGCATATTATCTGTTTAGGTATTAATTCTGTGCTCATTGCTATGGCATAAATGCTTTCCCACCATACATCCCCATAACAGCCTTGAAAGTACTGCATTACAAAAGTTAAATGATTTCTCAGACTTTCCTCCCTGAGGTTACCTTTGTCTCAACACACTTCAACAAATCTTACAAAGTCAGTGTCATAATGATCTAGCTTGTTAGCATGATGAGGATACAAATACATACACCCACCAAAATAAAGTCGCTTCAAAGCTTTCTAACATCACTTTGAAATAATCCTCTATTTTATACACGCTTAAGTGACTGACCTCCCCAAAGATCCACTGGGGACACGGACTTCAAGCAAAAAGCACCCATAAGACTTAAAATTTTAGAAAAAAATCCAGATCTTCCTCAAGATAGATTTATTGCTGCTTATTGGTCCTGAGAAAGCTTTAAGCAACAATACATTTGGAAGTATTTTATCTGCTGCATTTTTTGTTCTGAGGAAGCATGTGGGTCCTGAGATTTAAAAATAAAAAAAAATTTCTTCTTATGCGCTCCTATGTGGAAAATGCTTTACTGTGAAGATCAAATATAAACTACTCTGCCACTGAAAATTTGCCAGCACACTACATTTCTTATCCTCGTAGCAATTTTTGTTTTTTTAAACTGCACTTTAAAACAAAACAAAACACTGAAGGCAAAGTCCATAATATGAAAAGCTAAGAAAGAAAACCACATAGCTGTAGAGAGTTATGGGTCCTTCATTTTGGGGTGGCTTTAAAGGGCTTCTGATTTAATGAAGTAACTCCCTTCTTGCCATTAAAAGCTATGGTATGATATTTTTTGGCCTGAATGTGAGAAAATTTTTCAGACTATATGAAAAGGCAACTTCAGGCAATGAAATAAATCAACAGTAAATTAGAATGCTCACACCTTTGTAAAAAAAAAATTAAAACATGGACCCACTATCACTACTTCTCAAGAAAAACATTTGGTAGCTGAAGTAAGATTTTTTTAATGTCAAATTTGCATAATGCTCAGCTCAGCTTCAATATTTTAAATAATTACTCAATTTGCTTTTATAAAAACTCTACAAAAAGATGTTTTTAAATGCTTGTAAAAGTAAGCGCTCTCACTGATAAAATTCTAGTCATGGATAAAGTTCTCTGAATATATAGCTAAATCTCATATCTTATTTTACAAGTGTTTTTTTCTGAGTGTATGGTCTAGATAAATTACTCTTATTCTTCTAAACACATGATCTAAAGTTTTAACATTGCACATTTTTATCATGTGATGTTTTGTTGCTTAGTAACTTTCAATGAGATAGTGCTTAGTAACCTTCTAGTGAGCTGGTGTGAAGTGATCTATAGGTTTTATTTCATTGGTCATTGGCTCTGTCCATGTTTTCCATTATCCTAGTAAGACGTATGTTCAGAAGTCTAATTTGACTGTCAATATGGTCAATCTTCTCCTCAAGGCTGCTGCTGCTGTTTCTCCTCCAATAAAATCCAACGGGTCCAGTCATGAAGTAGACTGCTACAACAAAGCACAGAGGCAAGACTGCATGCTCTGGTTCTCCTTCATACTTCTGGAGGATGTACACACATGAGAGGGCAAACAGAGCAACTCTTACAATCCAGAAGAAGCGACCAAACAGCATATGTAAGAGACAGAAGAAGAATCCAAGGAAGATAGAAAAAAACCAATAGGCAAGTAAAACAGCACCAATCAGCAGAAGAACACGCGTAGGGTTGTTGGCAACTGCTGCAGGGCTGAAATAATGAGTCAGGTTGGAAGCTGAAAAATAAAAACAAATTTATGAGAAATTAAAAGATAGTTTAATTACATCCGGCAAAGGTAAGTGTAAACTGTGAGCATAATTACTGAAGGGCCATATATCTGCAGAAGTTTCAAGGCTGTGGCTTCTTAAAAAAAAAAAAGGGGGGGGGCGGTTGACCAAATTACTGGATAATGATAAATATATATGTACCCCCGTGTGCCCCTTTCATATACTAGCAATCATTAGATTATTTCTATAGTTGTGACTGAGTGAATTCACTTCAGTTAAAGAGAGGGCCACACTAGTCCAGGGCATAAGTTTAGAACTAAGATCAAGGGTAAATATGGTCTTCATGTAGTAACATTTAGATATTATTTGTTAAGCTGCATTCAGCATCACACAACAGAATAGTACATCCACCTTTAGGATCATGACTATTTCTACCCTTTGTTTCTTTTCATTCTCCCCCCTCTCCCCCATCTTCCTTTGTTTCTCTGCCCTTTCCTTGTGTCTTTCCTTTTCCCCTTTGCATTTCTTTCCCTGCAGCAACTCTCAGTTTACCCTTTGGACTTCTTCCTCATCCCATTCCATCTGATAAAGCGATCAGCAATAAAATAACGACAACATGTAAAGAGATTAATGATAGGAACTCCATCTGCACGCAAGACTGCTTAAAATTATTCAGGTTTGTGGAGTCTAGATCCCAGAACCATTAGGAAAATAACTTAGTTGGAAAAACAGTATTTTAATTTTTAAAGTATCTATTTTTGCTCTATTACAAAAACAAGTTATTGTAATCAGAGAGCCACATATCCCAAACTTTTCCTTCAAAATTCACAGAACACTGGCGCAAGGTGCTATTTCCTCGGTGAGGTTTATAAGCACAAACGAGTGTGTCACCATATTAGAGCACCTGGGCAAGCCACAGCAATATGCCCTTGTTTCGGAAAAGCTAGGAATTCAGTCAAACCAAAGAAAGATATTACATTAGAAGTGGAGAGAACATTCTACTACTAACTATTGCAAAGCACATTATAGAAAAGTGCTCCATTAACTTCAACAAGGTTTCCATCATTAAATGACACACTTAGTGATAAAAATCCTCTTAATTTGTTCCTGTTCCAGCTCCAGTGTCTGATCTACAGCAACCCTAGGACCATGGGTCTTCTTTTCTCTCTTACAGAGAGGAAAGGAGCCACATTTACAGAGTGCTCTATATGACCAGACTTAGCATTAAGAATGTTACAAATATCAGAGATGGGAGTAAGAAAAGGGAGAAATAAAGAGCAGGGAAAACAAGAGAAAACTTAGGTACAGGCAAGGAAATGGACAAAATGAAGGAAGGAAAAAAAATGTGAAAATAACAGGAAAAATTATGCAGACCTTTTTCATTCTTTTCTAAAGAAAACTTTCTAATAACTGTCCTCTCTTCAGAGAAATATTTTCAAGGCATCCTCATCATGCTAACACAGTAAAGTGATTAAGCTACACAAACCCTTTAAAAGTTTTATTTCCCATACCCCTGTCCAGAGAATTTAACAGTGTTGAGTCCTGTTTACAGAACAGATATAGCAGCAGTGCAAAGCTTTTCTCATACTGCTTTATCAAAATACTTCACCCGCTTCTGGAGTATTGAGGAGCGTTGGGATACATGGAATTTGAGGGATTACATTATAAGAAAAGGAGAAACAAACTAGAGGTGGGAACTAGTCCCCACCAACACTCTAGAAAGGGTAGCTACCTAAACCAGCCCTTGCAGTTGCATACTCTAGGTGCTCTAGAAACTGTCCTCTCCATTCTCTTTAGTGGATGACACCCAGTCACAAGTCTCAAAACACCCAGTGAAGAACAAAGATTAACCACTAACCTGTCCAGATTTAGAAAGCTACACAAGACATCTCTTTGCCCAGATTTTCAACTCAGTGAACTATCAGATCTTTGATTTTAGCTCACTGGTCAGATCTCTTTCCATTCTCTGCTTCAAAGCTACAGAATGCAGAGTAGCAAGATTGTTTTACTTCTTTTGTTTGGAAGTATTAATGACAAAATGTAAACCCTGGAAGTGCTCCCAGAAACTGCAGTGATGGATGATTTATAAATGCATGTAATAACAGGTATCAAAGATAATACAAATGCAAAGGTAATACATACCTTCTTAATATTCTCCATCCTCCCCATACCTGTAAAAACATCCATAAGGATTACCTGCACAATTTTGGGTTTAATAGACATCACACTTACCATCAATTCCAAGAACATCCAGCACATCAGTCCATATTCTCCAGAATGTGTCTACTAATACATCCACACCATAAACAAATCTTTCTGTCAGCCTTGAGAAAAACTGTAAAATAAAATGCTACTGTAAAGAATGACCATTGGAAATCAACCTTGAGGGGTTTATGCAGTTTATTCAATTTTCAGTACATCTTAAATACACACATATATTTCCCTTTACCATAGTATCTGAGTGCCTCCAAGTATTTAAAAATAAATGTAGCAAATCTTTCTTCCCTTTGAGATCACAGGAAAAACTGAATTAACATAGGTTTTTGTTTGCCTGCTTGTTCATATTTGTGTGTTATCTGCAACAAGTTCATAACTGGTGTGTGAAAACCAAAAACTCTTTCAATGCAATTCTCAGATATTTACTGAAAACCTGACAGGTCCATAAACAATGTGTTGGAGATCTACACAAAACTTTAATGACAGTGCAAATTATACTCATTCAATTCAGTAAATTACATACCTTCATGTTGTTATGATACAGAGGGAGTTAAGATTGGGAAATGTGAAGTTAGAAGACTGAATGAGAAAATGAGTACACCTGAAGGCTGATTTGGTTTCCTTTGGGAACAGCCTAATCTAAATTTGTTTTGAAGATTACTCTACTTGTTAGTCTTATTTCAGTTCTTGAGCGTATCCCTGAAGAATCTGACCTGAATCCCTGAGAAGGGTCAGACAACACTGTGGAAAACACACCTGCATCCTCATGCCTTCACTGCTGTAAAAGCTACACCAAAGGTTTTCAGGTCCAAATTTTGCAATGTAGTGGCAGCCTTCTGAAGGTTGTCACTATAAACTTCCTGAACAAAAAGCTATTGAGATTATAGGTGAAAAAGATGGATATTTGGCTCAGCTTGCTTCCTCTAATCTAGCACCTGCATCTTCCATGCTGCTCCCTAATTTACTGCCAGCTATTGTGCAAGAACCTTCTCCTGGCCTCCTAGTGACATCCAGCTCAGCCTTCCTCTCTCTCCATTTCAACAATCTTATCTGAACACATTTTCTTCTCCTCCTTGCCCAAGTGTCTTGATTCTTTCCCTCTGACACTTTACTGTATTGAATACAAACAACGCTGTAACTATATTTCAAAAAGCACTGTGACAAAACAGAAATATATGCTCTGTATAAACCGTTTAGTATTGCTTCTAATTTACTCTCCCAGCACTAGTTTAATAATCCATCCACGCCTCTATTTGTACTAACAACGAGAAGGAAGCCATAGATTTCTCATTCAGTTTTTGCTTGGGAAGGTAGGGAGTTCTCAAACCCAGTTTTTCTTTGCTATAGAGCACTAGGGGACAGAGGGCCCTGGGTCCACAATGTGAAAGTCATTGGCCACCGCTTCTAAACAGCACGAACCTGCGCTGGTATCTGGTGGATCAGAGACGCAGAGCAGCCACCCACAGAGGGAGCCAGACAGCTCGCTGCCGCGTTGCCTTGCTCGCAGCGCCCTCCCCGTCCAGCCCCATGGCCCCCGGGAAGGCTCTTTTCCGCAGGTTAATCCTTACGAGGGGTCTCCTTTAAGTTTTCGGGGGAGCAGACTGTCCGCGCGGCGGGGGGCTGTTTCTACGCCTAAACCAGCTGAAAAAGCTGCACGCCCCGAGCGTCCCCCCTTCCAGCCTCGCCCCACGCCACCAAGAGACGCTTCGGGGTGAGGAGGCAACGAAGGCAAGCGGCCCCCGTGGGGCTTTCAACGATTCCGGCTCCCACCCACCTCCCCCCCGGGCCGACCCCCCGCGGCTCCCGGGCAGCCTTAGTCCCCGTAGGGCTGGCGCGGGGCGCCGGGGAACTTGCGGGGCTTGCTCGGGGCGGGGGGGCCTGCGACGGCCCCCCGCGGCTCCCGGGCAGCCTTAGTCCCCG
Source organism: Chelonia mydas (assembly GCF_015237465.2). Taxonomy (NCBI): domain Eukaryota; kingdom Metazoa; phylum Chordata; order Testudines; family Cheloniidae; genus Chelonia; species Chelonia mydas. The sequence continues at coordinate 23,758,025 of NC_057856.1, read as the reverse complement.
TAGGGCTGGCGCGGGGCGCCGGGGAACTTGTGGGGCTTGCTCGGGGCGGGGGGGCTGCGGGGAGCGCCCGAAGCCTGGAACCGGGCGGCGGCGCGGGATGGCGGGAGCCGGGGGGACGGATCGGCCGCAGGGCCCGCGCCTTTTCCCCACCCCGCTAGGGGAGGGCAGGGGGCTCGGGGCTCGCCGGGGGGGGGCTCGCCGGGGGTGTCTCACCTTCTGCAGGGCCCGCACGTTCTCCTCGCCGAACAAGCTGCTCACCCCCTGGTAGATGCCGCTGGCCGCCCGGCGGAAGCTGTTCTGCTTGTCGGCGCCGCGGCTCCGGGCCGCCCAGGCTCCCGGTCCCACCACCTCGCCCAGCAGCAGCAGGAGAAGCAGCGCCAGGCCGGGCACGAGCCGCCCCCTGCCTCCCGCCGCCATGTCGCTCAGCCCGGCCGAGCCCCCCTAGCGCCGCGCGCCGCCGCCTGAGCGCGAGAAGCCTGTGGCCGCCGCTCCCAGCATCCTCCCGCCGGCGGGCCGCACAGGGTCCCGCGGCGGCTGCAGCGCCCCCTGCGGGAGGCGGAGTGACAGGGCCTGTCCCTCGGGGTCGCCCGGCCGCCCGCCCAGGAGGCGGCGGCGAGCCCGGGCCGGGTAGCGCTCATCGCCGGGCGGAGTGACGGACAGCGCTCACAACGCAACACACACACACTGCACACCCCTGACCTCACAATACACAGAGTGCACACCCCTCACCTCAGAGTGCACACCCCTGGCAGTGCAACATGCACGCCGCAGTCCGTTCACCTCACAATACACCCACACCACACACCCCTCACCTCACAATACACCCACACCGCACACCCCTCACCTCACACTGCACACCCCTGACAGTACAACACCCACACTGCACACTCCTCACCTCACAATACACAGACAGTGCACACCCCTCACAACCCAACACACACTGCATATCCCTCACCTCACAATATACACACCCCGCACAGCCCTCACAGCACACACTGCATAGCCCACCTCACAATATACACACATTGGCCACCCCTCACCTTACAACATACAAACCACCCCTCCCAGCACAACACGCACACTCTCACCTCACAATAAACACTTTGCACACCCTCACAGCACAACATACACACTGTACATTCCTCTCTTCACAACATACACACACACCGCACACCCCTCACAGCTAGGGTGACCAGGGATAGCAAGTGTGAAAAATCAGGACACTTTTTTTTCCCAGGGTGTGTGTGTGTGTTATAGTTGCATATATAAGACAAAGTCCCTAATATTGGGACATCTGGTTACCCAACTTACAGTGTATCACACACACACCCCTCACAGTGCACCACATCCACCTCTCATTTCACAACACACACACCTTGCACATCCCTCACCTCATAATTAGGGCCCTACCAAATTCAGGGTCCATTTTGGTCAATTTGACTGTCATAGGATTTTAAAAATGGTAAATTTCAGGATTTCAGCTATTTAAATCTGAAATTTCATGGTGTTGTAATTAGAGGGGTCCTGACCCAAAAAGAAGTTGTTGGGGGGTTGCAAGGTTATTGTAGGGGGGGTTGCAGTACTGCTACCCTTACTTCTGTGCTGCCTTCCGAGCTGGGCAGCTGGAGAGCTGCGGCTGCTGTCTCAAACTGTCTGCATCCTCTGTTCCGGCATTTATAGAGAAAAGCAGGCTTCTGAGTGGCTGCAAAAGTAAGACTATTAGAGGTATTATTGCATCCTCTGCTAATGAGCAGTGCAATGAATTAGAATAGGGGGTAGGCCTGGACATAAGGCACTCTGTTATTTGATATGAAAATAGATATATAGGCTTATGTGTAAGCAACTTTGCTGAAAGTACCAAATAAATGAATGAACTGGGTTTAGAGGTTGGGTGGCATGTTCAAAAGCAACCAAGTGACTTTAGGTGCATGAGTCCCATTGACTTTCACTTTAACTTGTGCTCCCAAGTCCTAAATCAGCAGTTCTCAAACTTCATTGCACCATGACCCCCTTCTGACAACAAAATTTACTACATGACCCCACAACGGGGGACCAAAGACTGAGCCTGCTGCCCCGGATGTGGGGGCCAAAGCTGAAGCCCAAGGCCTTCTACCCTGGGCGGGGGGCATGTAATCTTAGCCCTGGCCAGTGGGGCTTGGGCTTCAGGCTAGGGCAATGGGGCTTGGGCTTGGGCTTCAGACTTGCTGGGGCCCAGGGCCAATACCAGTCTTGGCGACCCCATTAAAATGAGCTCACAACCCACTTTGGGCTCCTGACCTATCCTCAGTCATTGAAAGGCTCCCTATTCTCAGTCATTCACGGGCTTTTGACAATCCCACTCAGAGGCAATAAATAATAAAAAAAATTCACAAGGGAGCATTGGAGCCGGCTGCAGTGCTGTAGGGAAGAATGGAAAGTGAAAATATTACCTGGAATCTTATCACAGCTTGGCTCCTAAGAAGCAATATTGTCAACCCGAAAAGTTCAAAAATCATGAGTCAGACCCACGGGTGCTGGGTGAACACCCGCCAGCCCTTCCCCTTTCACCCGAGGTCCCACCAACCATAGCTGAGGAGCCCTGAGCGGCCAGAGGAGCCCCAGGCTGCCTGCCCCACCCAGCTCCCCCAGCACTGGGCCAGCCCCATCGCCACCCCAGGGTGCTGGCTCGACCCCCCCAGGCTATCTGTGGCTGCTAGCAGGCCCAAGCTCCAGGCCTCTGGCTAGAGCTGAGCCCCCGCCCGCTTAAGGGTAGATGGGGAGGGAGGGTGATACCTTGGGGTGGAACATGGGCGGGGCCACAGCCTGGGTCAGGCGAGGCTTAGCCTGCCCTGGCCTTTGATACCCACCACCCATGGTCAGACTCCCAAAAATCATAAGATTGGCCAAAAAGGGGTGGGTCACAGGAGGTGGGGTGTGAAGGGGTAGGTGTGTGTGTTATGTATCAGTCTGCTCCTGGCTGCCCTGATGCCTGACTCTCTCTCAGGTGTGTTTGTGTTTTGAAGAAGATAGGTGTGTGTTGTGTTGTGAGGAGTGATGTGGCAGGGGTGAGTGTTGTGCTGTGAGGAGTGATGACGAGGGTGTTGTGCTGTGAAGGGTGTACAGTGTGTGTGTTGTGCTGTGAGAGGTGGGTGGATGCAGTGTATGTATTATAAATAGGGCCATACCAAATTCACGGCCATGAAAAACACATCATGGACCGTGAAATCTAGTCTCTCCTACCCCCGGTGAAATCTGGTCTTTCATGTGCTTTTACCCTATCCTATACAGATTTCATGGGAAGAGACCAGCATTTCTCAAATTGGGGGTCACAAGGTTATTTTAGGGGGGTCATGGTATCGTCACCCTTACTTCTGCACTGCCTTCAGAGCTAGGTGGCCAGAGAACAGCGGCTGTTGGCTGGCTCTGAAGGCAGCGCCCTGCCAGCAGCAGTGCAGAAGTAAGGGTGGCAATACCATACCATGCCACCCTGGGCAGCCGCCACTCTCCAGCCACCCAGCTCTGAAGACAGTGTTGCCGCCAGCAGCAGCACAGAAGTAAGGGGTAGCAGTACCGCAACTCCCTACAATAACCTTGCAACCCCCCAACAACTTCTTTGTGCAACCTTAATTTGATCCCCCTGTGCATGAGTATTATGGTGCAATCTAATTACATGATCACAAACTATTTTTTTCATAGGATCCCTGCCTCATTCAGTGCCCTGGACAGACTGTGCCCTGGGGAGGAGTCAGGATCGTTATCATGAGGGTTGGGATCTTTAGATCCACAGCACAGTCCCTTGTCACTTGAACTAAGAGTAACTGGTAACTGCTGTTATCTTTGTTTGGACCTGCCACTAGAGGTGGTGAAGACACACACTTTTCCAGTGGGTTTCACAGCTATTTTCTAGAGAGCAAAGGGATATTGAGACTTGGGAATAAGAGTCAATTCCAGCAATGTTTCCAACAAAATGGTGCAAGTATAGAGGAAAGCTCCCATAGCCACAAGCTACTCTGAGCAGGTACTTGTCAGGGTTAGGGGCTATGCTACCACTGTTGCTACCACTGGTGATGCTCCCCTAGGGAGTAGGGATACAGCAGCCCCTCAGGTCCTCAGAGCACAGGGGCTGTGGTTTCCCCTGGCCATTATGCAGGCTGGGTAAGGTTGGAGACAAAGGCTCCTTACACTTCCCCCCAAACATGCTGCCTGTGTGAGGGCCCCATGTCAACCTCTTCCTTACAGTGATTGCACCTTTGGCAGGGACCAATGCTATGACATCATCTGAACTACATGGTGTTCAGTGATCACACAGTGTTTAAGGTGCTTGCAAGAGTTTTGCTTTGTTCGGAATCCAGCTCCAACCCTGTGTGCATAATAACTTTCACAGCAAGCAGTCCAGACTCTCTGTCAAGCTCAATCCTTAAAGGCACAGCCCCAAATACTACAAACTTTTACAGTGAAGTGGAGAATGGTTAAGGATGTCTCTCTCTGGGCCACATTTCATTAGACCCTAAGAATCAAGAAGAGGTGAAAGGTAGCTACAGATAATTATTAGTGTTTTAGAACTACCAAACTTCTCACTTATACAGGTATGAATATTATTTGTATGTATTCTAAACAAGATCTGAAATTACAGCTAGTACTTTCATGTATGTAATAGATTCCAGGACTGAAGTGGACTCTGGATGTAAGCTTTTACATGTTGTCCACAAGAAGAACTGGATTTGCTTCAATTATTGTGTTGAAAGTTTCTTCAATTGGAGAAGGATCTCCCTCACTCCTGCAGAACAAGCAAGGTCCCGCCCTTTGTCTCTGCGTGGTCTGGAGCAGAACAAAGGACATTTGATGTCTTTTTGGTGACTAAAAGCTTTATTTTGGGAGTTCTCCACCTTCAGAACAAGTCCTCAGAACCATTTGTGCTGAACCTGTTAGTGTCTGCTTGAGGAGTTTGTCTATTTTAGAACAATCCTCATAAGGGTGCTTAAGAGTTTAGACTTCCAATCATTCCATAAAATGTGTGCCTTGTGGTGTATCCTGCCTCATTGTGTCAACCAGACAACCTCTTCAGTTCTCAAAATGGAATTTAATCTTTGGATACTTGCACAGGTTTATTCACATACTTATTATATTCAAGTGGGTGTGTGGAGTGTCCTTAATCCAAACCTAGAATAAGGTGGGGGAAAGTATCTTGTTTTGAAATGATTTGGTTATACAAAAGTAGCATTTGAAAGATATTTGGGTGAAAATGGTGAATTACAATGAATACTGTTCACACTATTATTCTCCAGTCTTTAAAGCTGCTGAAATGTGGGTATATTCTAGTGTAAAAAAAAAATTTCTAAAGTAGCCATACAACGATATTCAAGGGATGCTTGTTCAGTTTTCCTTCAAGTTCTTACAGTTTCCTAAAGCCTCCTTTGGAATCCTGGAAAATTAAGGATGAGACTGAGAAAAGGGGAGAAAGAATTGAAAACAAGGTAAGAAAGGAAGAGGATCCGTAGGGGGAGATGGGATCAGAGATGTACACAGGGGTGGAGTTACTGTAAATGCTGAATATATGTGTCAAGATTTTCTGTGGGTTAGAGCATAATATATGATAAAATTCTCAAAGTGCCCCCTCCTCTTTGATCCTCGTGTGTAAAGTAAACTGGGCCACTTTCTTTTCAATTAAATTCTCAGCTCAGTAAAACAAATTACACTGTTCCTCCTAAATCATGTTTTAGTGGCATTTTTCAGGTATAGGCTGCTTTCGGGTGGAGGAAGGCAGTTGCTACTGCTTTTTTATTATCTTAAACGGAGTATAGATTTAATTATCAGCTGGTATGTCTAGACTGGAGGTATTCTCTTTAGGTCGCTGTCTTACTCAACTCAAAATAGATAAGGCTGCCACCTGCACGAGCGCCAAGCTAAAAGCTTTCCTCTGATTGGGCACACCTCCATCCTCTTCTTCAGCTCATTGGTTCACAGCGCATTAGGTTTTTTTAAAGCTCTTAGGCAATTAGTCTGCCCTTGTGTCAGTTTCCCCATTGTCTGGCTAGCCTCACATGAGGTGGGTTCTGGGCTGATGTGGGACCAGCCAATCCCGGTGCAATCTGATGGTGGTGCGCTGCCGCGAGGAATCAGTCCGCACTACACAGCCGGCGCGATGTTCAGAGCACGTGGGCCAGGTGCTATTTAAAGAAACAGTCTGCAGTTTTGAAAGGGAATTGCAGTTGTGAAAGGGAATTACAGTTTTTCACATATTCCCCTCCTACACGCACGCACAACCATGATTGTGGAATTTTTTTTCTTGCCGGTTGAATAATAGAAAGTAAAGAGATGATTGGTCATGCTGTAAGGCTGACAAACTGGGATGATTTGAATGAGATTTTTTAAAAAGATGACAAATGAAATGTAAAATGCCTAACTACAACACACACAATGCGAGAAAGCCTCACTTTAAGAGAAATGTACTTTTAAAACTGACTAAATGCAAAGTGAGAGGTATTTGGCAGCTCTCTTTGGAAGCATACCAAGATACATGAAGTGAACTATTTGCCAGACATTTGTATCAGTTTACTTAGATAACATGCAGGGCATCTTAGAAATAGGAAGTAGCGTAAATTAAAAATCTATACATTTACAAAATAATTACAACCTAATCTGGAAATTGGAGAGACAAATTGTGTAGCCTGCTGGAAAAAGGTAAAATTCTCATTAAAGGAGAGAATACAATTATGATTTCCTTAGAATACTGCTAAAACTGATTTGCTTTGTTGCTTAACTACTTCTGTACCTTCTGTCCTAATGTTGATGCAGACAGTTAAGGATTTTTTTGCTCTGGTGTTTGATTTTATCTGGTGAATGCATCCGATGAAGTGAGCTGTAGCTCACAAAAGCTTATGCTCAAATAAATTGGTTAGTCTCTAAGGTGCCACTAGTACTCCTTTTCTTTTTGCGAATACAGACTAACACGGCTGCTACTCTGAAACCTGATTTTATTTAGGAAGTATTGGGGTTTCATACACTTATTTTTCTTTTTGGATTAAGGAAAGTTAAAACAGTAATAACTCCTCTCTATTTTAAATCTAGATATATCTTTTTCAAGTGCCTTAGGAAAGTCACAAAATAGACAGTGAAGACCTCCCGCAGAGATATTGTTTTTGTGCCACCTGCAAATATCTTTATATCCGTTTATATCTGGTCAGATTTTTAAGGTTATCTTCACACCAGAAGGGCAGGAGACTCAGAGCCAGATTATCTGCTTCCTACTTGGAAAAGCTGTGGGAAGAGATTTACAGAGAATCTCCATGCAGAGACTACCCCTGCAACAAGCCACCATGGCCCCCAAACCTGATTTGTTTCTATCCCCTTGGATCCCAATATGGTTTAATTGGACCTGAATCACCAACAACTTCCTCTGTCTGTAGTTGCCCCAGGAGGAGCTCTGCGGAAAAGGTAATACAGCCTTTCATTGTACCCTTACTTCATTCCATTGTGCTCTCGCAGCCCAGTGTGACCCAGCCCATGAGAAGGTTTTTTGTGTGTGTGTGGAAAAGCAGCATTTCAAAGAAAATTACAACATTATTCAAACTCTTTTCTGCCAGCCTTCAAACTTGCTAAAACTGGGTGTATTCTAGCCTCAAAATATTTAAAGTAGCTATTTAAGTAATATACTGTGATCTCTACTGTACCCTTCATTAGAGAGACAAGGTGGGTGAGGTAATACAGTATCTTTTATTGGACAAACTTCTGTTGGTGAGAGAGGCAAGCTTTCAAGCTACACAGAGCTGGGAAACGTACTCAAAGGTATGTCTACACTGTGGTTAGACACCTGTGGCTAGTCAGTGCCAGCTGACTCAGGCTCCGGAGACTGAGGTTAAGGGGCTGTTTAATTTTGGTGTAGACATAGGGGCTCAGGCTGCAGCCTGAGCTATGGGACCCTCCCATCTTGCAAGGTCCTAGAGCCTGGGTTTTAGCTGGAGCCTGAACATCTACACTGCAATCAAAGAGCCCCAAACCTCATGAGTCAGCTGGAACAGCCTGGCTTTTCAATTGCAGTGTAGACAT